>NC_137050.1:12191170-12913670 GCF_032717465.1 Coenobita brevimanus | reverse complement strand
AAATAACTCTGAATACAGAACTCAATTTTGGGAAAACGTTGTAAAGTATAGAAATGAAGGTGGAAAGAAGTGTGAATGTGTGAGGGATGAAAGCTGAATAATACTAACACATGGAAGTGCAGTGAGGCGCAGACAGAAAGAATATTTTGGAACGCTGATGGGTGGAAATGATGAGAGCAGAGCGGTAGTAAACATCACTGGTTTTGGTGGTGGGCAGAGGAGGAATGTAGTGCCAGGACATGTGACACTGGCAGAAATGAAGGATGGTGCAATGCGACATAATGGGATGGCAGGTGATACTGGTGCGGTATCCCCGTATATACACATATGATTAAATGCTGTGAAGAGACAGTGTAAGGGATATGTAGAAATTTGGATGATCACAACTATACCAGTAGATTGGGAAAAAGCTGTGACTATAACCCTGTACAAAAATAAAGGTGAGTGATGTGACTGCAAAAATGATCATGACATGGTCTGTTGAGTGTTGAATGAAATGTGTATGGAAAAACTGTCAGAGGTCAAATAACGAATACAAGCTGGTCCACATATGGGGCTCTTATTCAATTTCGGTGGATGATTTATGGTGGGTTGCGGGAACATTCTCAATGAACTGTACATCCTGCATTATTTATTAATTTAATACTCCCACTGCCACATCCATGCCCACACCAGCAGACTGAGTTGTCCCTGCAACATATGCGATACCAGGCGAGTTTCTCGTGGAATGATACTTATGGACCACACTGATGGCCTGATGAGTAACGAACAGAGTGGCATCAGTAGTAAAGGATGTGCGCATCAGATGTCTGCAATGAGACAGGTAGTGGAGAAGGCTTGTTAAATGAACTACATTGTAGGCTATTTATGACATTTATGGATCTGAAAAGAGCATACAAGGTAAACAAAAGGGAGCTGTAGAAGCTTTTGTTTGTGTTCTCGTATGGTGTGGATGGTAAGTTGAAAACTTCATTTAGAGTTTTTATGAGGGCGAATAGGTAAGTTGGCATCTAAGTGTGTGATTTAAGATCAGTGTTAGTAGTGAAAAGACGATGTATGATGTATCCAAGGTTGGTCAACACTGTGCGTGTGTATATCTATCTATCTATCTATTTATCTATATCTATCTATCTATCTATCTGTCTGTCTACCTATATAAGTATGGACGGATAGGTTTATAAAGGAATAAAAAAAAAAAGTCACAGAGAAGGATGGCGTTGGTAATAAAAGGTGAAGGGTGGAATATCTCAAAAATGATGTATGAAGAGGATGCTTTGTTGCTTGCAAATAGTTAACAGAGCGTGGCGGACTGGTGCAGAGGTTTGTGGCTGTGTGTGTGCGTCGAACTTTGTAAGTAAATGTGGAGAAAATGTAACTGTTACTGAGAATGACGTGATGGTGAATGGAAAGAGTGGAAATGGTAAGGCAGTTTCAGTACCTGGATGCAATGATAAAGAAGTTACATCAACATACGGGTGTGAGATTTGGTGTGCCATGAAAAGGAAATGTCAGGAGTAAGAGTTACTGAAATGAGTTTGTTTGAGAAAGGTAAATGCAGTGCGGAGAGTGGATATGAGAAGGAATCACGTGAGTTGTCTAAACGTGGAGTGAGGAAGTCTGTGGGCAATAGTGTCGAAGGGAGTGTGAACTGACAGTACAGTACTGCGTAAAGAGTCGGTGTCAACAGAACAATGAAAAGGGTTTATCTCAGCGAAACTGAAGGTGGGAGATGAACAGTAGACTATGGGGAAAACGAACAAATATAATAAATGAGTGTTTGAGAAAACGAGGTGCGGTGGTGATGAGGCTAGGATATGACAGTGGATCGAGCTGGCTGGTAGAACTTTGAACGGGGGAATGTATTACATGGATTTGGTACCTTTGTTCTTTCCTGGTAAAGTAACACAGTTGGACTGATTCAGGATGAAGGTATAGCGCGTAAGTGTGTATGTTTATGCCTTTGAGGTGATGTCAGAAGTTCTGAGGCATGAACAGTGAGTGAATGAGTGTGGTCCATTTAACTGGTCAGACTTTTGGTCAGTTTAAAAAAGGTCTGGATGATGATGATGATGATGATGATGATAATGATGTCAAGGAGGGGGAGGAGGGTGAAAAAGCATAGTATGGCGAAGAGATTAATAAATAAATTTACACTTAACACCTCAGCAGTTCTAAAAGTGCTCCATTAGGTGAACAAAATCGTCTGGAGGTAGCAAAAATAAAATCAAAATGTACGGTACGTAATCAGACTGAAAGGACTGAACAGATGCATCGCCTGTGATCTACGTGGTCAAGTGTAAATTCTCTCTCTCTCTCTCTCTCTCTCTCTCCACCCCAATTATATTCGCCTATCTTCCCTTACCTTTCTCTCCCCTTCCCTTACCTATCCTTATCGCCTGTCTATCAGTTTTATCTCCACCCCTCTCCTATCTCTCTCTCTAACCCTCACCCCCGACTCTCCTAAAGCAGTTTGTGCTGTGGCTATTTAAGGTATACATGTGTTTGCGTGTGTCTGTGCGTGTGTGGGAGTTCGTGTGATGGGGGGGAAGAGAGAGAGAGAGAGATCGTGTACAGTATAGTATGTCTAAACGTAGCAGGGATAAAGTTTCCAATTAAATTAATCGTGTGATCTTTGCTATCTACAAAGGATAAGAAGGCATTATTATCCCTATTAGTATTATCACTACACGAGTAACCAGACGGCGCCACACCCTCCCTCACGCCAATTACATGCGGATCTCTTGCACCAAATGCTACCGCAGCCAGGTACAGTCCACTGCAAAAGTTACCCCAATATTTAGCCCCTCCTACATATCATTTTTCTCTGCTGGTTAGTATTCCAAAGCAGAGGGAGACTCGGTATGTTTCTGTACTCATCTTTTCACATGATGCATCCAAGAGGATAGTTTTGGACTTTCCCTACGTGTGACGTGAACGCTATGGAATCACACAACTTGTGAATGCATCGGTGGTGTAGCAGGGAGGAGCGGTGCAATACCAACAAGTTATGGAAGAATTACAGGTTGCTCGGCACAAAGAAGGGCGGACAGCCGGACAGCTACTTTCTAACCCGCATAACTTGATCTAGCGATTCTTTGGCAGAGAGGAAACTGCAGTCAGAACCGGAATGAAAGAAAAATCGGTGAGGCTTTTTAACTCCCTCATGATAGGAACAACGATAGTATGATAGGAACAACGATAGTATACTATTTCAGCTAACGCCAGACGACTTTACTCGGCCGACAATGAGTTATTAAAACTTAATGATGTTAATACTGTCAACATTCATCCACACTCATGGCTCGACCAACTCCAAGTAAGTCATTGACACCTGTCAGTGTTAAACGAAGTTACGTAAACTCACTTGATTATATTCACACAATATGCTAAATGAAACTAAATACCAGGAAGACTCTCAAGTACTGAAAGTTGAAGGTGCAGCCAGTAACGTCAGAAGTCGAGGTGTAAATAAAACAAAGCTATGGATGGAAGTGATGGCGGAGGCAGTACACTGGAGCCGCTTCTGGCACCAAACCTCGCTAGCATGAACCCCACCAGCCCACCCAGACGCAACACAGACAAGTGCACTGCTTCAGGTTCAGATCCTTTCTTACCAGACTTAGCCGTATCCTGGATGACACAGCAGACTTCGTAACACTTTTTTTTTTTTTTTGTTCCCCATATTTGGTATGCATATCATACCGTAGCATTCTCTTGTAATTTACGTATTGACACAGTTTGCATCAGTAAAATACCAACCGAGGTGTAATATGGAGAATTACTCGCTAAGGAGGTGGTGTTAAGAAATCTCCAAGTTCACAGCATACGGCCCTTAGTCAAATACGCAAAGTACTGGATGTTTAACCCCTACAGTAAGAGATACAGCAAGATAAGTAAATACCGGTCATCTGCCTCGGCGACACTCGTGCTGTCGATAGGCTTAAAATTACGCTTCCTGTTAATATTCTTCAGTACGATGGTCGAAAATGTGCACAAGCAATAATTCTAGTTATCTCCACACGATTTTCTTCAGCGGAGAGAAACCACACACACCAAAGGGTTTAAAAACTTTGCAACTTTTTTTTTTCCCACTGCGATGACGTAACGTTGGCATTATATTCGCTAACACCAGGCAACTTGACATCACCCAGTCGTAAAAGGGCTGCTGGAGACACATTGTATATATCCACTCAGCAGCGATGTAGTGAGTGGCGCAGGTATATATTTGGACATGGGGGCAAAAAGCATCATCAGTGCCTTTTTTATGGGACACGCACATAACATTAGCTTCTGAGGAAAAAAAAAAAAAGTAGGAACGCGGAGGTACAGTACGGTTCTTCGTGTTTTTTTTGTTTTTTTTTTTAAATCAATCTATACTCTTAGCATTAATTTTTAAGCTACTTATACCAACCTGATCTAAGTAAGCTCTTTGTACATCATCCACCCTTAATTCATTATTTTACTCATCTATACAGTTACTTAGAGTCGGCATTAAATTCCTGATCTTTAAAGTCCCAATCCCTCTCTCTTTCAATCCCTCTCTCTCTCTCTCTCTCTCTCTCTCTCTCTCAACCACCAGGTGAGTTTTTACGACGTGGCAGTGCGTGGTATATGAGGGAGTACAGTACTGAAATTAATTTATGCAGATGACAAGCTTTCACTGCCACTACCATCATAATCACCACAAGATCTCCACTCCCTGCCCTCCAACTGCCAGCCTAGCCATCTCACCAAACAACCACACCCTCCCCCCCATCCATCCATACATACTTATACGCTTACAAAAATACATACATACGTGACTGTCTGTGTGTCTGACCATTACTTATCTATTCTTCTGCGTGTACTGCGTTTCTCTTCTGCCTGCCAACCTATCCGTTCTTATCTCATGTGTGGACGGAATAACTCTCTCTCTCTCTCTCTCATTCCTTAAGTGTGTGGGCAGGTGTGGTGGATGGGAGAGAGAGATTAGGTGGTGTGTAAGTGGGTTAGCTCTGAGTGGGCAGACGAGTGGGTGGGTGGGCCAGCACACTGATGGAAGGATAATGGAGATAGACAAAAGTGAGGAGTTAAGAGATAAAGGAGGATAGACAAGTAGATATACGGATAGAGAGGAGTGGGTGTACGGAGGGATGGAAGGATGAACGTGTGGGTGAATGAAACACGACAAGAATGAGTGCTTAGTGTAAGAATGAATAAATGGATCGATGGATGGTTGGATGAATGAAATAGGATACGATTCAGAAACATGAACAGGTGGATGAATGAATGGATGAAATGGAAGAGAAAGAACACGCCTGGGAGTTGGATGTATGACAAAAATGGATGGATGGATGATGTAAGCGAAGGCAAGACAATAAAATATGATGAGACGGATGGGTAAATGGATAAAACAGGATAGGATAGGAATGAGCGTTTGATATATGAAGGGATGGATGAAAGGACGATGAAGGTTAGCGTTTTAGATGTAAGTTTGGTACAAGGATAGTAAAGGTATCATGGAAAGGGATGGGATAGCCTGTTGGACGTATGAGTGGATGAATGGATGATGAGGGATGGTGTGTGGATAATTTAGAGTGTGATGGATGTTATGTAATAAATATAGTTCAAGTGATGCATGTTCCTGGTTAGATGATTACATGGATGGCAGAGGGATGAGTTCGTGGGTAAATGAACAGATGTATGGAAGTAGTATGGCGGGAGAAGTGAATGTAGAGATTAAATATACTGACTGCGTGTCAGATACATACATAAATGAACTACCGGTAAGTGGATAGCGTGTTGCTGTGTAGACGGATAGATGGATGAAGGAGAATGACAGTGAGACGGATGGATGAAAGAGAGGCAGAGGAATGAATGGATGGATCGATGAAAGATGGAGAGCAAGACAGATGGATCGATTTAATAGGCAAGTATTCTGGGCGGTTAAATACACAAATGAGCTTCAAGGATAGCGCTGGATGGAAAGATGGATAAATAAACAAGAACAAAGCGTTGAAAATGAAGACAAATGGATCAAAATACTGGAAGGATGGATTGACGGATGGAGGATATAGCATGATAGAAGGATGGAAGGATGAAAAAGATGGAAAGTGTAATGAATGGAATGATGATTAAATACAAGAACTACATATCAGAAAGAAAAATGGAAGAAGTGTTGAATGGATGGAAGGATGAGAGGAGTGGATGGCACGGCAGACGAGCGAGTGGATGGACAGATAAATAAGTGGATGAAGAAGTTAGCAGATGTATCATATATCCTGCTCTCTCTCTCTCTCTCTCTCTCTCTCTCTCTCGCATTACTTTTCTTCCCCCTGCCCCCTTTGCTTCTCCTCTCAGCCTTCCATCTTTCTTCTACCCTCTACTTCCCTTCCCACCCTTCCCACCTTTCCTCCACCAGCTCCCTCTACTTCCCTTCCCACCCTTTCCTGCTTCCTATCCCTCCATCTCTCCCTCCCTGCCTGCCTCATCCATCACCTCCTCCCCTCATCAGGAAACATTACCCTCTACTAGTTAAACAGTCCGCCTGCTTCCTTCCATCCATCCCTCACTTTTTTTTCATCCGCTCTATCCTCTTACCTTTCCTTCTCCCTGTCTGTACCTCCAAAACCCCCTTTCTTACTTTCCTCTCTTCTCTCTTACCTCTTCTCTCTATCTGTTCCTCCAACTTTCCCTACCTTCCTTCATCTCTCCTCTTACCTTTCCTCTTTATATCTACTCTCCCTCCCCTTCTCCTTCCACTCCATCCTTTTCTCCTCTCTTCTACCTCTTATTTCTCTCTGTCCGTCCCTCCCTCCCTCTCTCCACCAACAGCATCCTTCCTCTCTCTCTCTTACTTTTCATTCCCTCTATCCCTTCCTCCCTCCCTTCCTTCCTTACCTCTCATACTCTTTCTCCATTCCTCACCTCTCCCACTTTTCGTTCTTGTGGTCTGCATTTCATCCTCTCCTCCTCCCTCCCTTCCGTTCTTCCTCCCTGTCAACCCTCTCACTTCTCACCTTCCCTCCCTCCCTCTTGTACTTCCCTTCTCCTTCCTCCTAGCCATCCCTTTCCCTTTCCTCTCTTCTACATACTCTCTATCTCCTCTTTTCTGTTTTTCTACTAGCTTCGCTCCACGATCCTGTCTTCCTCTCTCTTGTTTGCTTTCCTAGCTTCTTCCTCCTCACCCCCCCCCCTTCGTTTTTCCTACCTCCTCTTGTATATATCCCGTCCATCACGTTATCTCAGCGCTGTTTATTCTTTCTGTCTGCTCTTCGACTCTCTCAGTACTCTTTCTGTTCGTACTCTGAACAGTGAACACCATCCTCTCCCCTCTCTCTCTCTCTTTCTCTCTCTTACACACACACTAACCATCTGACAAACTAACCAAAACACAAGCCCCGTCTCTCTCTCTCACCCACACCCCCGGAGCACAAAAAAGCCGCCAATAAATAATGCTAAACAAACCATTATCACAGGGAAAACAAATGAACACGAGCGATCAGTTATGGCAAACGAACGAGCGATAATTATAAGCGAGTAATTGGGCAGGGGATAAATAAATGTAGCCGTAAGTAAAATGGTGTTTAATAAATATCGTGCTGGGATTAATCAGGCGGTAAATAATTGGCGATAAGTGTGTAAATAATAATAATAAAGTTAGGGGTAATGTTGACATGTGGTGTTGAGTGACGCCGGTGACTCATGCCCCCGTCTGTCTGTCTGTCTCTCTCTCTCTTTCTCTCTCTCTCTCTCTCATTTTCTTTTCAATTTCTTGCCCTTCTAATTCAGCAGTCCCTCACACTCATCCAGGGAGGTGGTGGCTGAATGGGTTAGAGCGCCGTGAAGGAGAGGCAGGTGGCGAGATGCACTGCCATCGAAGGTGAACTGCAATCACTCAGGTGCATTTATGGTGTTGTGGCGGCTCCCTACTTGCACTCCGTCACTTTTACGTGTTACTACAGACAATAATTCTTTACCTACTTGATCTATACACCACTGTTACTTAGACACGTTCTCTGCTCCCGTGTCGGGTTCCTGCGGGAATGCTGAATAAACCCACATCGAAAAGGAGGCCAAATAAATGAATAACAAATAAATAAATACACTATATGCAGGGGGTACTTCTTGGCTTTTTTGGAAATTTCAAAATGTTACTCAAGAGGAATATCTAAGTAAAAACTGCTATATCAACAGATGGGTCCAAAATCAATCCGAAGACCATTAATAGCTGCAGCTCCCAGTGGTTGAAATATGGACCCATTTTGATACATTTTTCACTCAAAATTAGCCACAAAATACCCTGAAGTTTCTTACAAATCGCAAGGGACAACCTATCTATAATCTTCAATCTTCTCACCTACCATCCATCCACTTCATCCACAATCAGACTCACTTCTTTAACTCGGTGCTCTCCCTCTCATACTCTCCTCCACTCTCCCTTCCTTCCGTGCACAATCACACACTTCCCTATTTCCACATCCCTCGTCTCCTTTACTCAGTCATTCTCTCTCTCTCTCTCTCTCTCTCTCTCTCTCTCTCTCTCTCTCTCTCTCTCTCTCTCTCTCTCACCATCCCTCATCCCTTCCCTTCCTTTCATTCCCGCCGCCCTACCATCCCCTCGGCTCGCCCACACCCAGGGTAGCAATCTGGGTGGCTGAAGGAGGGAGGGAGGAGGAGTATGGGTGGGTGAGTTCGGGAGTATCAGGGAGGGTGAGGGTGAGTGCGGGAGTTACAGAGGGGTGGGGGTACCTGGGAGGGGTAGGAGGAACAGAGGGCCAGCCTTCATCACCCCTCCTCCTTCGCCGCCTAATCATCAACTTCCACACCAAAAAATCCTGAATAATTCATGCCTTATGCAGAGCTTCAATTACCTTTGGCGCCTTATTTGGGGCTTTGGCGGCCGCGGTGGGACGTGACGGTGCGCCCAGACTTCATATATCAGTCACTGGGGGTCTCTGTTGGGCCTCCCGTGTGCAATTTCTGCATAAATTTGGGTAGGAATAGAGTACCGAGGGTGAAATACAATAGTGTATCCCAAAGAGTCGAGCCTGTGACGCCCATTTTCTTTCATTCAACCTGGAGCTAGTTTTCTATTACATTAGTACAGCAGAATTTTTGCATTACGTTTTCTTTTACTTATTCTTATCCCGTATATTGCTCACATCGTTAATAATTTTAATATTTTAATGTTTCTGTACACATGCTATTCAATTGCTTTTGAACCCACTCTACTCGTTTGTCACTTTACTTTCACAATTCAGAATTCCCCTCACGTCCTAAATGCTATTCTCTCCCAGAAAATAAACACTGGCAATCTTCCACACAGTTGCAACCACTTAAAATTCATTTATGCTTATCATCTCATCAAATGGCCAATGATAAAACCAGGAGAGTTCGCATTATTGCCACTGTTGCTTTTTATTTGCACCGATAGCATCTGCTCCTGCGGTGAGGTGGAAAGCAAAATGGTGTAAATTACTGTGGTATCGTTTTCATAATATTGTTCCAGCCAAACAGTAACAGGTGATAACTAATACGGTAAATCAGTGCACAAGGGTGTTGATCCAGGGTGGCACTGGGGAGATAAAACGCCCCCGCAACTGAAATAGTGGGAATATCCAATGTAAATTTCCCTCCTAATGCTTAAGTATATAAGAATAAGCTCAGTGTTAAACCTCCAATAAATACACACACACACACAAAAAGTCTTCATTGAAAATGCAGTTATTTCAAAACAGGAAAACTGAAACTATATATATATATATATATATATGTGTGTGTGTGTGTGTGTGTGTGTGTGTGTTGATCCGATGTATCAACCTAAGCTTAACAAGCGCCAGTGTGATGTTGCATTGGTACCACATTTGGCTATAAGTAACGTTCCTCACCCCTCCATCGTGGTAGTTAAATTGAGTTTCACTACATTGATAAAGTTTGTATATATAGCTGCCTTATGAGTTCACTTCCCTCGGCAGTGGCCGAATTTATCTAAATACTCTTTAGTTCAAAAGTCATCCCCATCGATAAAAAGGTAATGGTGGGGGCAGAAGCCATGAGGTCCTTACCTGTGGTGCGCAGCTCCGTAACTTAGGCCTTTGAGCCTGTGTCTGGTTATTCGCCCAATGTTCTGGGACACAAGACCAGTGCATCATCCAGGTTACCAGTTACCTCCCCTCGGTGTTGCCCTAGGTACTCACTTGGCCTACCATGACCACCAGCTTCCCGCACACCAGAGCTGAGTGACACCAGCTTCCCGCACCAAGATTCGAACCCTGGCAGCTTCGCAGCCACCGATGCTGACCACTCAGCACTCGGTAATTACAACAGATCTACGCCACTCTTAGTGTACACGACATTATCCTCTGTCATTACCACGCCATGACATAATAAACACTACCATAACCTATCTGATTTATGATTTTATTCGCCGTTGGACTGCTCGAATTTCTCTCAAATCGACAAGCATCATTTCATGATACAGACAGACAGACAGACAGATAGATAGATACAGATAGATACCTAACTGCGTTCACTGTAGCAGTGTGAAATTCTCTGATTAACAAAATCACCTATTATTATCTTGAATATAATATTGTGCCTAAGAACAAAACTACTAGAATAAAACTCTTCACTGTTCCTTCAGGGTAAAATTCACCAGTAAACTTACGATCACCTCCCTACCGTAATTATGATTTGGCATGACAAACAAGGGACACGGGAAGACTGTGTTTCCTCCAGTGAAAACAAATATGTGAATCTGGCACTAGGGTCTTGATTCTAACCCCATCGTTCTTGTGTAATATATTCATGGAAGCAAACATAAACATATTTTGATGAACTGAGAGGAATGCTAGCATTCGAAGAATTACAAAATATTTCTATAAAATATTCCGCTGCCAGAGAAACACTGCTATTTTATTTACTCTAGTATCAGACGATTTCGTCCAGCTGAGAGGAATCCTATAAATCTATTTGTAAATCCTTGTCTCATGCAGCACTGTTTACGAAATATCAGTGCAGTGCCCGTGCTGTCTTTACTGGTTCTCCCTGCCCGTCTTGATGTGTCACTGTGTCGTGTTTCCAATGGCCTGCGCGGCTGCGTGTTTAACAACCTGCCTGTCCGCTTGCATTCCGAGTTACCTTCTGTCTGCACGGCCTGTGGGTGGTCTTGTAGCAGGGGTGAGGACGAGGGGGACGCCAGGCGGTGAAATAGGCGTGGGTGTGGCTAATGCGTGGCGGCAGGGAGGGGAATAAAGGTGAGCTGGGATACATGACGCGTAAAGACAGAAGGAAGGTACCACACATCATGCCTCGCATTGTCTGGGCTACATCATCTCATCCTGTCATAGTCGGGGTAACTGTAGGATGCTATTACAGCTAACGGCATATTATTTTGTTAAGTGAACAGCAGCAGCATAGGTGTTAATACTGGCACCAATAACCTGTCCATGATCAGAACAGCTTTACGAATATTCTAACCCAGTTAACACCTGAGGAGTTGATTCACCTGAGTAGGTCATAGGAGCTTGAATGTTATCACTGGCACATTTAACCCTCGCAAGTTCGGGAAAACTCTAAACACTCTCACCTAACACCAGGCAATTCTCTTCAGTTGTGAGTGAATCACTGGAGGGTGGGTGTTAACACCTTCAGTAAGATGGTATTTATTCTGTTTCATTCTTAATATCCCCGGACGACTGTCATCAGATTACGACAGCTTTATTGTAAAGAATGGCTCGAACAATTTTCCATGATTGACTACTGTGAGGCTGGGCTTACTTGGTAAGTTCTCTTGCCCAAATTCATCTCTGGATATACTTAATTTATTTTCAATCTTCATAACTGTTTTTTTTTTTTTTTCAGGAAATGAGATTTATATGTTTTAATATATCCAAAACATGATTTAGAAATCTTGCCCCTCGAGGTCAGGATGTCAGCAGTAATTCTCAAAGGATCACAAACAGGGAACACTGACAGCATAAGTTTTGCCACCTCCGTGGGATATCCATCAGAACCTGGCTTAAATAAATAAATAAGTGAATAAATAAACAAATCTACAGGGTGAGTCAAAATCTGGAAACACGGGAGAAATATCAGATGGTTTCTCTTTATGCAGGTTTCCGGTGATATTTATGATGGCGCTGTCAAAGGAAGAGCGCAACACAACGCAGCAAAACACACTACAACACAACCCAACACAACTATTTACTAGGGATATCCTGTGTTGTGCCCTTTCCCCTGTTTCCAGACTTCTGACTCATCCTCCCATCTTAAAATAATATTGGGAAAGCAAACGCCGCCTCCGCTGCTAAAATCCGACACACAGCCACGTCGAATCCAGTTCCAGTTTTTCTTCACTGTCCCGAAAGAAATGCAAAGGAGAAAAGTTTCGTCTCAGATGTGCCTTTAGTTTCAGAATTTATGTCCCCCTCACTCACTCACTCATGGCTCTAATAAGTCACGGCCAGTCTGTGTCGCTTTGCCTAATGTATCTCGTTTGGGATATGAATTGTGTGTGTGTGTGTGTGTGTGTGTGTGTGTGTGTGTGTGAGAGAGAGAGAGAGAGAGAGAGAGAACACAAGAATACAGAAGTGAGGTGGAGGCAGGAATATAAGAGTGAGGGGGAGGCAGGAATATAAGAGTGAGGGGGAGGCAGGAATATAAGAGTGAGGGGGAGGTGGGAATATGAGAGGGGAGGGAAAGAAACCAGAGGGGAGTTAGAAGAAAAGGTTAAACGAGAGAGAGAGAGAGAGAGAGAGAGAGAGAGAGAGAGAGAGTGTGTGTGTGTGTGTGTGTGTGTGTGTGTGTGTGTGTGTGTGTGTGTGTGTGTGCGTGCGTGCGTGCGTGCGTGCGTGCGTGCGTGCGTGCGTGTGTGTGTGTGTGTGTGTGTGTGTGTGTGTGTGTGTGTGTGTATGACAAAAAAAAAATGGAAGAGGCAGAGTCAGGGATGGGATATGAATTCTATGATCAGAATCGAATACGGCGCGCGCACACACACACACACACACACACACACACACACACACACACACACTCAATAAAATCAGAGGGATCGAGAACAAGGAGTTAGGAGGGAAAATAAGAGTCATGAGAATAAAGGTGACACAAGAACAACAGTTAAGAGAAAAAGAAATGAGAGGGAGGCAGGTGTTGTGTTGGTGGTGAGAGGGTGAAAGAGGTGGAGAGGGGACAGAAGTGGAGAGGAGAAAGAGATGGAGAGGGGAAAGGGGTGGAGAGGGAGGATATGAATGGAGAGGGAGGTAATGGCTGGAGAGAGAGGTAGGGATGGCGAGGGAGATAATGGATAGAGAAGGAAGAAAGAGATGTAAGGTGAGGGAAATGGTGGAGAGGGAAGAAACAAATGGAGAGGGAGGAAAATGATGGAAGGGGAGGAAACGGGTGGAACGGGAGGAAAGAAACGGAGTGTGAAGAAGCAGAAGGAGAGTAAGAATGAAATGGATGGAGAAAATAAAACCGTCAGGAAGCAAAGAAAATGATATACAGAACAGGTCATCGGACTGAAAGGGTTAAGTAGTACTTCCTCACACATGGGTTTTACTTCAGGTGCTGGTGCTGGGAAGGGACGCCTTGACACGGTGGTACTGAAAAATCCTTCAACTCTCTCCCTACTCCCCGAAAGGTGGATGATGGCCTGAAGAAAGTGCAAGTTTAGCCTGCAGTTCACCGGGTTCATGTCCGGACGACCCTGTGGCCACAATTACAACATCCAGAAAGAGATGACGTTATGCAGCTGTAGGTGATTTCACGTACTTTGAAGGTTTGCGTGGATGTGTTACCAATCTACTGAGAAGCTTGGCTTAGTTATAAATATGTGTCTGAAGTACCATAATCACCGGTATTTTAACCCTTTCACTGCGATGGCCTCTTTTATATTTCATTCTTGCTAACACCACAAAACTTTACCCAGAGTAATTCAGCCCTCTAGAGATGAGGGAGTTAATGCATGTCGCATCGAACACTTCCAGTTCGAAGAGCCTCAACTAAGCCAAGATCGCCAGGAAACAGGTGGAACTAGAGGGGAACTCAGTGGAGTGCATCTCTGTTCATAATGCGTTAGGTTTCTCATCACTGACTAGGGTTTCGCAGAAAGAGTTTCCCGGATCCAGAATCTGTAATACGATCCGGATCGATCCCAAAAGTTAATCTACTGTTCCCTGGGATATGGGTTATCTACCCACCAAATTTGATCCAAATCTCTCTTTCAGTTTTTGAGTAATTCTGCTAATAGACAAACTAACAAAAAAACAAAGAGGTGAAAACATACTATCCTTGTCGGAGACAATAATCATAAAAATTCGCCAATACAGTAAGATATGTAAGAGGGCTGTCGATTTTTATTTTTTTAATATATATATATATATATATATATATATATATATATATATATATATATATATATATATATATATATATATATATATATATATATATATATGAAGTGAATGTGCTTTATTTAAATTTGATATTTATTATTTACTGAAGGCTACATTAATCAGAACCAGAAGAAGTATTACTTTAGCACTTAGTCACAGTTAAGTTGTCAAAAAGAAAGATGTTGATAAGTAAAAGACAACCCCTTCTGGTTGACAAAGTGGCCCAGTGTGGCAATACTTTGATAAATACCTTAAACATCAGGCAAAGGATGTAGAGCCACGAGCAGATAATATCAGCTGAAGTTACACAATATTGTAAGGGGAAAAAAGGATTTACCGGTTCCTACAGTTCCTACTTGTCTGAGGCACAGGCTAAGTACAGCACATGGGAACATGTACACTAAGATAATGAAGCTATAATACTACAACTGAAATCTTTTATGTTTGCCAGAAAGCATTTATTGTCATTTTTTGCCGTCGGAACACTAAAATATGACAATGGCATAAGTAGAAGGTTCAGCTTGTACTGTATTTAATTACCGTAGGCTATATACACTGTTTCTACGGCTGACTGACAATACCGTGGGCTATGTTAGCATTTTCTTCCCCTTTCCCTTAAACGAATATTTACGTGTAACTCTGAGCCTGTGATCAAAATCCCCTACATTCTTTTTAAAAATTTTATAAACTGTGACTTGGCAACTTGACTTATTACACACTGTGCTCCTTCTCTTCCAGCTCTATTCTCCTCTTCCCTCTCCTCCATCTCTCCCCTTGCATAATTGTCTTTTTCAACAAGTCTCCCTTCCTCTCACATGTTCTTTTGTCATCCTTAATTGCACTTCTTTGCCGCCATTCTTTCATCTGTGTCCCCTCCATTCTCGCTCCGTCGCCTACAACAGTGTCTTCCCCCGTTCATCTCATAGCTCTCTCGTCTTTTTAATTATACCGGTATGATATTAATGTCTGACTCTGGGCATCAACTCTGGCAGTCCGTCCGCTGAGGCCCTGCAGTCCTCCTATATGTTCAACACTTTCACATGTCACTACTTCGGCGCTAAGACTCACCGTCCATTTTGAATAAATGCTTAGACTGTCTCATTCAGGGTTAGTGTAATGGTATTAGAGCAAATGTTTTTAGGATATGTCGGTGAGTCTTGTGGAATATCAGTAAAGTCTGTTTTAACGCAGCTTAAATATTCCTACTTTTTCTCCGCCACAGTCGCGTTTGCAGTAAGTCCTTCTTTACTTGTCATGTGTTTCGATGTTCTTTTCCTTTTTAACTCTACACCCCGAGGACGTCATTTGCATTTTACTCTTGTTTCCACCAAACGACTGTATTCAAGTCTGGAAAGCAACTCGCGCTGAAGGGGTGATACCCAACCCCTTCGGTTCCAAAAGTCTCTCCTCGGCTGAATGCAACTGTCTGGTAGCGGCAAGAATTAAATATAACTGCGGCACTCGGGCTGAGAGAGAGAGAGAGAGAGAGAGAGAGAGAGAGAGAGAGAGAGAGAGAGAGAGAGAGAGAGAGAGAGAGAGAGAGAGAGAGAGAGAGAGAGAGAGAGAGAGAGAGAGAGAGAGAGAGAGAGAGAGAGAGAGAGAGAGAGAGAGAGAGAGAGAGAGAGAGAGAGAGAGAGAGAGAGAGAGAGAGAGAGAGAGGGAGAGAGAGAGAGAGAGAAAGAGAGTCGACCTGACTTCCACTCCTTGCTACAAGTCCAGTTTGTCATTTCCTCCAGTTTTTAGTACCATGGAGTTGTATGAAAAAAAAAGTGATACAGTGAAAAATGTATCTGAATTAAACCGATGACTACCTGTATTTCCACACTATCCTTCGCCTTCAGTCTTGCCTCTTTACTCGGCTTCCTTCTCTACTCCTTCAGGTTCCTCTCTACCATCTCTCATTTTCTTATTTCCAATGCTCTCCCTGCTTCACTCCTCGTCTCTTTCACATCACATTATTGACCATCTCTTATTTTTCTCACTTGTTATCCAGACTTTCTTTCGCTTCCTACCCACAGTGCATTCTTTCCCTATTCTCATCTCCCCAGCTTTCCTTCTCACTTACCATCTTTCCTTTTTCCTCAGGTTCCCATCTCTCCTTCCTTTGTATCTCCATCTCGTCCATCTTTCATCCACCTCGCTCGTCATCATTCCTTACTTTTCTTTCAGATCCTACCCCAGCTTTCTTCCTCATCTTTTCCCGCCTCAGTATCTTTCATCTTTCATCACTCTCTCAGGCACCACCCTTCATATTTTCTTTCAGTTCCTATTCTTCCTTTATTCTCTCTGTCTGTCTGTCTCTCTGTCTGTCTGTCTCTCTCTCTGTCTCTCTCTCTCTCTCTCCGTACTTTCCACCTTTCATTCCTCTCTCACTTCCAACTCTTCCCATATTATATCAGTTCCTATCTCTTCTTCATTGTTTATCTCTTCTTATATCCTTGTCCTCCGTCTTTCATCCCTCTCTCGTGTGCCAACTTTCATTTTCTATCCCTCCTACGTGTATTCTCTTATTTCCTCAATCATCCACCCTGTACCATGCATCATTTTTCTTTCATCTTTCTTTCCTTCCCTTTTCTCCTCTCCACATCCTTCACCTATCCATCTCACGTACCATCCTTCACTTTCCTTTCAACTGCTATCACTCCCTCATCCCTCCTTTCTTCCCTTCTCCATTTTTCATTCCATGCTCACGTACTATCCCTCACTCGTCTTTCAACTGCCATTCCTCCATCATTCCTTCTCTATTTCTGCCATATCCTTCTCGTGTACCATATTTCTCTCGTCTTTCACTTCCTGATCAGTTCTTCATTTCTCCTCTTTTCTTGTCTCCATATCTTTAACAACACTCAAAAGCACCATCTTTCAGCTTTACAGCATTTCCCATCCCTCCGTTGTTCGTCTCATCTCATCTCCTCAGTCCTTCATCTTTGTTCGACGCCTCGCTTTTCTTCCACTGCTTATTCTTCTGTCATTCATCGACTCATCTCCACATCTTGCACCTTTAACACCCCCTTCCCACACACACTCAGGGACAAAAATTCGCCTATTATTCCACTGCATCTGACTGACAAAGAGCGCGTCCATCACTTTCCTCCCTGACGAATCATATCAAAGAGAATCACAAATGGGCACAGAGACATACCAAGCTTCTCTCAGTTTAGAAAATTAGCCAGCAAAGGCAAGTGGGAAGCAGAAGTGATAAATTAGGCTAAAACTGCCTCTGTACAGCAAAATCCCTCACTTTTCTTTCACTTCCTATCACTCCATTTCTCCCCTCTTCCCCTCTCATTCTGTATCTTTCTCTCCTCTCTCACCCATCGTTCTGTTCTCCAGTCTTTTATCATTTGTCATTCGCTTCCAATCTCCACGTAATCTCTCTTATTGCCCATACTCCCCTCTCGTTTTATCGGTAATCCTTCTCTCTGTCTTCCCCTCATCTCTCTCTCACACACACACACACACACACACGCAAATCCAACGTTTTTTGTTAAGCTCCCCCCCCCCCATATTGCCAACGGCCTAGCTATAGTTATACAGGAAGTAATCAAGTCTGCAACAAAGTGGAGCCTATCATTCAACTGACAGACACAGAGGCAGATAAACAGGGAGACAGACAGAGAGACAGACAAACAGGAAGACAGATAGACAGACAGATGGAGAGACAGATGTAGGCAGGCAGACAGATGGGAAAACAGATAAAGACAGACTGACAGAACGAGCGATGGACAGAGAGATAGATATTACGAGTATATGTATAAAGATAGATGGATGGATAGATAGATACAGATATAGAGACAGATAAACAGACAATCAGAAAGACAGACAGACAGAAGCAGGATGATGAACACCGAAAAACACAGACACAGACAGACAAACACGCACACACAGATGGACGGCACATAAATTGACTAATAGGCCAGAGAGAGAGAGAGACAAAGAGAGAGAGAGAGAGAGAGAGAGAGAGAGAGAGAGAGAGAGAGAGAGAGAGAGAGAGAGAGAACATTAAGTTAGGTAAGCAGCAGAGGCAGGAAGTAAAATGGTCACTGCATAAATCAGAAATGGAAGGCAGACTGGGTTAGTAGGTAGGATGGGTTAGTAGGTCAGTAGGTGACGATGAAGACAGGTAGGCAGACTTTGTACGCTGGGTGTCTAGTTCAAATGATGCAAAAATTGAGACAAGACCATTAGTTCAAGAAATACTCTCTCTCTCTCTCTTCCTGTCACTTTCACCACCTCCATTTCACTGGCCATGCACAGTCACTTATCTGAATACAAGAGGCATGAGTCACAGAGTACTTGGGGGGGGGGGAGAAGATGGGAGATAGAGGTGTGATTGCTCTCGGTGGCTTGGTCGGTATAGCACTGGGCACAAGTTCGAGGGATGGTTAGTCGTATGTCTGAACCTCCTACCTGACACTGAGTTTGTGGGATGGATGCACACAAACGAACTCCAGTCTCCAAAAAATAATAAAACATACAGTAATAATAAACAAACCTTATTAAACCACTGCGTACTATTAATATTTTTGTTTTTCCGTCGTTGTCTCGAATCCGTCCAATTCTTCTACTTCCCCCCACCCCCACCCCTAGATATTGCCTTAGTTTCTGCATTAAACACAGCAGTAGTAACAGTGAGAAAGAATGTGAGGAAGGAGTATGAGGTAGAAATTAGGGTGAAAATGATATGAGAGAGAGAGAGAGAGAGGTGATGATGCTGGTGAAGATGACACTGATTCAGACAACGCCGTGAAGAAGCAAAGCAAAGGACGGGTGAATGATGGTGTGACGATAAATATAACTATGATAATGGTGGCAATAAAGAAGGCCAAGGCTAACAACAGTGATGACAAATTAGGATTACGGCCATGATATAAACTGCAGCGAGGCTAATGAAGATAACGAATATAATGAGGATATTAACGGCGCAGTATAACAAGTAGGCAAAGATAATGAATGTCAAGTAAATACTAATAGGATGTTGTGGAGATGTTAAGGATGTTCAAATTCTCTAGAGCTTGGTAAAAACAGCAATGATGTAATGATATGAGTATGATAATGACGGCAAAAGAGATGACTATGATGACAGCGATGGTAAAACATGATGATGGTGATGATTAGGATGATCGCGGTGATAATGCAGATGTTAATAACAAAAAAGATAACGATGGCAACGGCGATGTAACTAACTGCGGTGATTAACCCTTTCAGCCCTAAGCCCTATTATTAAGTTTATTCTTAATACCTTCAGATGATTTTTTTTTTTTTTTTTTTTATATATATATAAAAGCCTGGGAGGGACTTTTCCAGCTGGAGGGATTCGACAGTGCTTTAGTGCCAAAGTACAAAAGACTTTTCCAAAACTGAATAAAATCGTCTCAACGCAGCAACCAGCAATAAATAATAATAATAATAATAATAATAATAAGCGAATATGATGATTTTATTTATATATATATATATATATATATATATATATATATATATATATATATATATACCGGTATATAACAAATATGCCATCAGTTTCAAAGGGTTAAGAGCCCAGGTGGTAATAACGATAATGCTGCTTTGGACACTAATAGCCACGTGTATCGTAAGCCTGGCAATAAAGAGTGGGCATCTACAACAGCAGCGCAAAAACGAGACACCCCCTGACGAGCCAATTCCACCCCATCAACCACACCAGTCATTTGGTGCCTGGATTAACGCTGATCTGTCTGCGTAGTTAAGTGAGCATACTCCTCCTCCTCCTCTCTCTCTCTCTCTCTCTACATTATTATACCAAACCCTGTTCCTCCTCGTCAAACATTTTTCATCAGTCTCATATTTCCGTTCATTTCTCTCCCCTTTGTATCTTCTCCGTGTTTCCAATTCCTCGTTCTCCTATCCTTCATCCTCTCCACCACATCCTCAGTCCCCACCTCAAGCTCATTTACATTTCAGTCATTATGTCTTGCTTCATGTTTGCTTTGTCTTTCTTCCTCGCCTCTCTCTTCCTCTTTATCCCTTGTCCTTCCTACTCTCTCCCGCCTTCCTTTGCATATATTCTCTTTTTTATTCTTCTCTGTGTTCTATTTTCTCTCTTATATCTTGCTAATTAGTTACCAGTCCTTCCTGTGTTATGCTTCTCATTTACCTTTACTGTGTTCAGTCTTCTCCACCATCTCCATGCTCACTCGTCTCCATCATCTTTATCTTCTCCCAGTCACATTCTGCAAGTCTCTATCTCCTGCCTCATTAAATTTCAATTTCCTCTCATTTCCTCTTTGCTTTGCCTTTTTTTCACTGTCTCCTTTGTTTCCTCTCTTTTCCTTGTGACCTTCATCACACTTTCTGATCCCCCTCAGGTTCAATAAATTTTCAGTCTTTCTTGTGTCGTTTTTCTTCTCAGCGTTATCTTTCATCTTTTCTTCCAGCTACCCGTTTATCCTTTTTTTTTATTTTTCTTCCTCTAGCTCTCTTTCACTACTCCAGTCTGTCTTTCATTTACTTTTTTTTTTTTTTTTTTTTTTTTTTTTCCACCCAAAGAGCAGGCAACATGCGGTCATTTTCCAGGAGGAGAAGGAGTCAGTGATTCTAACATAAAGCGTTGCCTAACAACCAGAAGCGTCCGGGACCGTTATAGAACAAGGTTTAACCGTTAACTATAATACTGTACTATTAGCATACGCTGTAAGTCTCAAGGTCTCACACAGGCTTCAGCTGTGGAATGAGGCTGCACAGCTCTGCTGTGTTTGGTTCCTCTTCAATATGCATCCTTTTCTCCTTCTTCTCTTGCTTCTCACATCCATTACTGTTTAGTCTTGCCTATACCAAACTACTTACATTATTGCCTTCTCTGTATTCTTTCTTTTCCACTATTTTCTTTTTTCAGTCATATTATTTCTCTTCCTTCCATTCAATTATGTTTCAATCTTTTCTATACACCCCTTCATCCTTCCTATACCTCTATCTTCTCAGTGCTTCTCCTGTCTTCCTCTTTAATCCTTGTGCCCTCCACCACACCCTTAGTCTCCTCCTCAGCACCACTTCATTTTTTAATCCTTCCTATTTTTCTCTCTCTCTCTCTGCTTTCTCTTTGATCCCTTCTCTCTCTCTCTCTCTCTCTCTCCTGACCAATCAACTGTAAATCCCTCTTCTCTGTGCCCTATCTACACGTTACAACTCTCCTCCCACTCAATTAATTCTCAACCCTTCCTATACCTCCCTTTATTCTGGCTTTATTTTTTTTCCTTATTACCTCCCATCATCCTCCCTTTATTACATGCTAAGTTTTCCATTCCTCTCTGTCCTTCACTCACTCAATTTCCATATCATATCTACATAATTTTCATTCCTCCCTATGTTTTTCCTCTCATGTGTTTTTCCTTTAATTTTCCTTCCTTTCACCCTAACCATTCTTCGTCCATCACACAATCCGTCGCTCACCCTCCCGTTCAATTAACTTTTCATTCCTTTCTGTCACACGCTTCTCTTGACTTCTCTATGTTTTTCTCTTCTCCCTCTCCTCTCTCCATTACCCTCGGCAATTTTCTTACATGCAATTTGCGCTCAATCCTCCCTACCCTTTTCTCCTCTTACCCCACTGTCCTTCCACTCCCCTCTTGTGCTCCTCTCACTTTTCTTATTCCCTTAACATTTACACGAATTTCTTTTTATAACCCCTGTTAACTATAGACACACACACACACACATACACACACACAGAAAACGCTGCACCCAGCAGCGTGTAATATATTTATCGTGATATATGTACCGGTACTGTACAACCCACAGTTTCACAAGATCAAAAGTTTTATTGTGTTCTGTACGTATCAAAGGCTTACATTCAGAATTCAATTACCTTTACTTATCCGGCCTCTCCATTGCGCTGGAGATTAAATTACCTAATCCACTAAACACTTCCAATTTTATATATATATATATATATATATATATATATATATATATATATATATATATCTGGTATATAATTTTCTGTTACAACACCAAACAGAACTAACCTTGTGCCTAGACGGTGCAGAAGAGGCCCGTGTGGCGGCTGACTCACTCGCCTTTGTTCTGTAAGACACCAATGGAGTCAGGTGGTGAGGCACAGAGGGGGTAAATTAACACAAGTACTCGTATACACTATGCATTGAGGAAACATGTACTGTACAGCAACGGACCAAACTCAGGATATATTCACTGGTGGATTAATTGGAATGATTAGTATGGTACGCTGAGCGGGTAGACAGAGGTTACAATCTCCATTACAACCCATGGACATGATTAGCCCATAATTTCACCAGAAGACCTAGATCTCTGCACTAGGGAAGTGGCAGCCACACCTCACCAAGATGGACAGGTTAGCACAAGCACCAGCAGTCGATAAACCGAACAGGCCACTTTACTTGCCTCCATTAAAAAAATAAAAAAATAAATACTCATTACAACGCTGGCACCACAACTTCCTATACTCTCCATGAAAAAACTTGCAAAGCATGAAAATAATATTATGAAGGAGTCGAGAACTGAAATATCATCATGTTAATTATTAATGCCTTTAAATATTTAAAGCAGGGGTCAACTGGGACCACGGAAGGTACATTTATTACATATTTATTGAATTTTCATAGAGAGACAGAGAGACAGACAAAGACAAACAGACAGGGGAAGGAAAGGAGTGAAGGGATGGAGACTGCGACTTAAAAATGACTTCACACATGTCTGTAAGTGACTAACATCAAAAGTGTAAGGATACCGGTACTTACAGTATTAGGAACACAGGGTGAACATGAAAAGTATAAATAAGGATAAATGATGCTTTAATTATCAATGATGCTGTTACTGTCACCTACACCTACTTATATCGCTCTTATTTATTACTTAATGCTAATGATATTGTTATGGTTGATGACTGCTGTTGTTGTTGATGGTACGGTAAAACAGAAGCAACAACCAAATTAAGCCAGGAATGTGTAGGGGCAGACGCCTAATATCTGCTAGAATTACTGAGTTAGTGAGTGAAGTGGGTGAAATTGAGCGAGTGAGTGGGTGAGTGAGCGAGAGGGAGTGGTCTGGTAAGTGAAACTGACTGTGTGAGTGAATGGCTGAGTGAATTTGAGAAAGGGAGAGGACACTTGACTAGAGGTGACAGAATGAGTGAGTTTGTGGAAATGAATGTGAGTGTGGGTTGTAGGGTTGATTTAAGTGAATTAGGGGAATAAGTAAGTTTATAAAAGTGAGTGAATGGCAGGATGTAAGAAAGGAGAGGTGACTAAAGTGAGTTAAGAGAATTAGTGAAAGTGAGCGAGGGAATAGGAGTAGACTAAGATGAGTAAAGGAATAAATGAGTTTGTGAGTGACAGACGAGAAAAGTGAGTGAGAGAGGATAAGAGTGAGTGAGAAGGGAGGAAAGTGAGTGAAAGAGGAGGAAAGTGAGTGTGGGGTGAGTCACCCTGGTCTGAAGTGAAGAAGACAAGCCAAGGTCATTAATTTGTCTCCTGTCCTTTCCTTTTTAACCTCTCTCTCTCTCTCTCTCTCTCTCCTTCCTTAATCATTCTTAAATTTTAATCCTTCCTGTCACACACACAAACACACACATCGATGACATACATACCTACATACACATACCTACAGATAAAAATTCCAAGGCTGAGGTCACGAAGTTCAATCCATCTTATAATTTCTTGTGGACTCAAATAATTAAATCCTTGTCTCGAATCAGTAAGGTTGAGGAAAACGTGGTAGTAACAGCACAAAGCTCTCTCTTCGCCCACCTCTTCCTCCGGTTAGATAATCAGAGAGAGAGAGCGAGAGAGAGAGAATGACAGCTATCTCTCCTCCACAAATACAGGCCTAAGTATCAGAGGCAGCATCCCCGGTCTTTGCTACATATTCCTCCATCTGTCAGTGGCTACAACATTTATCTTTCTTTGTCACTATTATTTTCTTTTTCTTTTCTTTTTTGAATTTCACTCTTACAATCTGTGCTTCGTCTTTTTTTCCGTCATTCCTTACATTCTTACAATCTGCTTTCCTTTTCATTCTATTTATCTGCTACTTATCCACTCTCTTGAAATGACCTCTTGTCCTATCACCTTCAAAAAAAATCTCCATATTCAGTTCCTCTACCTTCTTTACTCGTATTCTCAGCCGCTTTTTTTTTTTTTTTTATCCTTTCCTTTCTTTCTTGTCTTCTTTCCCTCTCCTTCCCCCTTTTTCTCCTCCTTCCTTCTGCCCCTCCCTCCCTGAGCCACTTGTCACTCCAGTGACAGTGATCGGTTGAGGCGGTGATTCTGAAACGGAGGCAGGGGAAGGAGGGAAGAAGGGAGGGGATGTTGCAAGAAGGGAGGAAGGAAGGGAGGATGAGAAAGAAGGAAGGAAGGAAGGAAGGATGGAAGGTAAGAAATGGTATGCCGGGTGGTGTAAGAAGGAAGGGAAAAAAGGAGAGAAAGGTTAGGAGGGAGGATGGAAGGAGAGAGAAAAAAAAAGGAGGGGGGGGAAGAAAGGAAGGTAACTAAGGATAAGTTGGACGGTGTGGGGAGGGAGGAAGTAAGAAAAGGAAGGAAGGAAGTAAAAAAGAAAGGAAGGACGGAAGAAAGGAAGAAGGAAGGATGAATGAAAAGAAGGAAGGGAGGAAGGGATGACCTGAAGGAAAGTGGAGAGAATCGGAAGAGGAGGGGATAGAGGAGATGCTGTAGGAAGGAGGGTATGAAATAACCAGTGTTTTCGCAACAGAATGTGGGAACAAAGGAGTTCATGGAATAAGAAGTGAATGAGGAACGAAGAATGGACGGGAACTGAATGAGACACGCGAAAGATAGGAAAGGGGAGAGTGAACTGAAAATACTTGAGTGAATAAGAATTGGAAAATACAACAGAAGAGGAAATAAGGAGGAAAGAAAGAAGGAAAGAAAAGTGGATATTTAAGTGGCAGTGGAACAGGACGATGGATGAAGTGCATGAAATATGAATGGAACAGAGAGAAATGAAGAACGTAGGCAGGACAGACGGAAGAAGGGGGGGGGGGGAAGAATGGACACATACGAGGAAGGAAAATGAAGAGAGAGTTGGATGGAAGGAGTGTTGGAGGGACTCAATACTGGAAGAACAACAAGGAAGGGAAAGATACCAAGAACGAAGAACAAAGATGGAAGGGAGGAGCGAGGAAGAAAGAAAACTCTGAAAGAAAATTACAAAGTGTGTGAAATACTACACAAAGGTGGAAAAGGGAGACATAAAGACTAAGATAACAAGCTGTAACAAAGGGAGGAAAGAAAACACGGTACTAACTAAAAATGGTGTGAAAGATGTGACAAAAAAAGTAACTAGGATGACAGAAAAAGGTAATTCAAAATTATAAGTAACAATAACTGAATAGGGTAAGACATGAAAGTAACAAAAACAAAACAAATTAAGGTGACAACAGAGATGAAGAAAAGAAGATCAGAAAAGAAAAGGAGTAAATAGAGAGGATTAGTTACCAAGAGGCGCAAATTACTCACACGCGGCACACTCCCACCCATCATTTTTAAGACCGGCTAAGAGACCAGCCAAATTAACACTAAGCAGAGTAAAGAGCAGCGTAAATACCCACTCGTAGTAAATGCAGGCCCAGTGTTAAAACGCACCCTTAATTTAACCTAATTCCTTAAGTCCGTATATTGTAGTAAAGGTACAGTGCTATTGTCCCTCAGGATAACCTTAGCTAATTTATGGTTCAAACATTTCATATGAGCATTACAAATATTCAAATGCAGTATTAAATAAAGTGCAGGTAATGATTTATAAACAAATTAGATAGCTCAGTTATCATTTGGACAGAGAAGCACGGGGAAAGGAAGAAACACACAGACGGCGGGAGAGCTTTTACTAACCGCCATGTCGTATATAAAACAACGAGACAGACAATGAAGACATAAAGCAGCTGAAGCCAAGGATAAGAGACGACTGCAGGTGCGGGAGAAAGGCAGGGAGGGAGGGAAAGGGGAGGAGAGAGGAGGGGGATGGCAAGAGGGAAGTGGAAGGAGAGGGAGGAAGGAGGGGAGAGAGAGAAAGGCGACCAGCTGGTGAAACTCGCAAAAAGTCCAAAGAAAAAAAAAAAAGCTAATATGTTGGTTGCTTGACTAGGCTACCCTGCTCAGTTACACGGGCAGGCTACTGGCTCATGGTTCCATATCTACATACCTTCTCCAGCTTGTTTAGTTTTTTATCTTCAGTCATACGGGTACATCTACGAGACCCTTCAGAACAAAATGAATACTAAAGTGAAAAAGAAGACAAAAAAGGCAGGCTACAGGAGACGTATTAACAGATTTTCTTGAGCCTACGCCAAGAAAAAGATTATTTGCTATACTTTTGTCTTCACTCACACAGAAACCGTACACATCACAACAAAACTAGAGTGAATATTCAAGCTACATAAGCTGACAGACAAAACGATTCTAATAACAGGCATCTGCTGCGGAGCCTGTCTATAGTTCATTTAACTTAACTTGGCCCTAAATTTTGTCCTGTGCAGCTTAGTTCAATAAGTTCACTGACAGAATAAGACATTACAATGGTTCTATATCCTTTCTACGGCGCCTCTTCATGGCCAGCATCAAATTCTACTATTATATGTAGTAGTGAAGGGGTAAACTCCTTCAATCCAATTACCTGCGTCTTTATTTTTTCTACCACCTGACTATTTTATTTAACTGGGATTGAGTTTATTTTATTTCTGCTTCCACCGTACTATTTTACTTCACCTGAGATAAAGTTCTGGCGGGGATTAGAGCTGTATGCAACGCCTTCGGTTCGAAAAGTCTCTCCAAAACTTGATATAATCGTCTGGTGGTAGGGATCATAGAAAGC
Source organism: Coenobita brevimanus (assembly GCF_032717465.1). Taxonomy (NCBI): domain Eukaryota; kingdom Metazoa; phylum Arthropoda; class Malacostraca; order Decapoda; family Coenobitidae; genus Coenobita; species Coenobita brevimanus. Next base: position 12,886,455 of record NC_137050.1, on the reverse strand, counting down.
AAAATAAATCGTGGTAGTGAAGGAGTTAATATAGAATGCCAGAAATAACAGAACCATTACAAAAGGTAAAATGTCGGATACCAGATATTACAGTGAGGACAGCAGGCGGCACCAGCTGCACCCCACGGTTCAGGTAACAGCCACCACATTACATACGGCTTTTTCCTTACCACCCACAGGAGGCAAGCCGAAGAAAGTGAATCAATTATTTCAAATCATAGGCAAAACCAGGGCACACACAGAATGCGGACCCTCAACCACTCTCTTGCGTTCCCGGACTGAGCTCTAAAATGTGCTCAATCACTTCAACCAGATGACGTACTGTATTTCGTTTTACATTCCGGCTCCTACCAAACAATTTAATTCGGGTTGGGGCACTTTTTTGGCATAAAGGAGCTACATTTTGCCTTCAACCCTTTCAATCCGGAGAAGTATTTTCGTATTTCATTCTTCGTATCAGCAGACGATTTTATTTATATCAGAAAGGGTTAGCAATATAAAAAAAGGGTTAACTCAGGCTGCTGGTAACTCGTTTAATTCGAAAAGTGTACACTGATTTGAATATAACCACCTGGAGACAGCAGGAATCAAACAAAAAAGATCATCTGATTTAAAGGATTGCCGCCTTCACTGCTGGCATCATTCCAATGGTGATTAAAATCCATTGAAAGTGACAAGGATACAATAGGAAATATATAATTGTACTGAATGAGTGAAATTACCTTTACACGGGCGTTAGTCACCACACAGCACAGTTTTGATGAGCCAAAGACACTTTTGTTAAAGAATATTATATAAAATATGTGTACGTACCATACATTAACAAAGTATAAAGCCCCGATCCAAGACTGGATCTCGACAGTCTCTGAAGAGGATCGAATTCTTTGGTAAGAGGGAATACCAAGATTACGCGTTTGCTTTCGTAGTAGTAGTAAAAAAAAAAAGAAAAAAAGAAAAAAGAAAAAAAAAAAAAATGGGAATGCGGCACGAAACTGAAAGAAAATATATATATATACACAGCAATACCCTTCACTCCTTGGGGTTCAGCCAACGATAAGCAGTCATGGGTACAGCTTACAGGCTACATATAAAGAAAGAAAGAAAGAAAGAAAAAGGGGGGGAGGGGGTTCCAGGCCATGAGGCGTTGCGTGCATCAACCCCTTCAATCAAGTGACTTTTTATTATTATTATTGTTACTGTCAGATGATTTAATTCGGCTTAGTACAGCTCCATCTAACCCCTCAGTAAGTCCCATGTAAGCTGAAATAAAAAAAAATCGTCAGTTGATAGTAAAAATGAAGTTCAAATTGCTTCCTCGGGCTAAAGGAGTTAAGAACAAGGAAAAGCACCAGCATGGTAACTTAATATATATGCCACTGACTTCACAACAGGTTCTTTTTACACACACCATCAAGCTAGTTCCTGGCTAAATATAAACAGCTACAGAAAATGACTGTTATCTTCATTAGCTCAAGAGAGGAGGTAATCTTAGCATAGCAAACCTCTTTCATCTGGCGTTTTATATTTATTGGTTTATTTTCTCCATTACTCGTTTTTCCACTTCCTGTTTGCAACGCCACATCCAAACTTTGACTATTTCCGTAATATGTGATGCTACAAAGTGCACTTGAGAGTGGACAGTTTGTATTCTGAGGAGAGAAACATGTTGTGAAAGTGAGAAGATATGAGTGGTGTGAAATATGAGATGAGATGTACGCAGTGAGTGAGATGGTGGGAGAAATAAGTGGGATGATATGAATGGTGTGGTATGTATGAGGCGAAGTGTGAGCACGGAGAGTCGGTGGGGAGGAAGAGGTGAGAAGATAACAGGTGTGAGATGTATGAGGTGAAACATGAGCAAAGAGAGGTGGGGTGGGGGGTGGGGGAGAAACGAGTGAGAAGATATGGGAGGTACGAGGTGAATGAGGTGAGATGTGGACAGAGAGGTGTTGGGAAGGAAGAGGTGAAAAGATGTGAAAGGTGTAAGGTGTATAAGGTGTGGTGTGAGGAAAGACAGATAGTCGGGAGGAAGATGGAATTGGGAAAATGCAGACAAGGTGTAAGGAGATAATTGGGAATGAGGTGTGAATTAAGTTATACCTAAGAAAGAAGAAGAAGATGATGAGTTATGGTGATGAGGTTTGAAGAAAATGATAGTTGAGAAAGAGGAAGATAAGTTATGGTGATGAGGTGTGAAGAAAATGATGGGGGGAGGGAAGAAGACGATGAAGAGAAGTGAGGAGGAGGAGGATGTGTGAAGGATATAATGAGAATGAGGAAGGTAACGAAAAAAAAGGTGAAAATGTGTTGCGAGTTGACTATGGTGATGAGGTGAAGGAGATGAATGGTGAGGAGGAGGATAATGATTTGAGGAAAGGATGATGGTATGATGAAGGAAATAACAGGTGTCAAGATAGTGATATGAAATGTAGAGGACGATGTTAGGAGGCAAATATGGTGATGGGGGAAGAAAATGCCAGGTAAGGAAGATGAAGAAGATTGTGAGTTATGGTAATGAGGTGTGATGGAAATGATAGGTGAAATATGAGGTGAAAATGCTGACGGGATGGAATTATGCGGTGCGAAGGATATGACAGGGAAGGAAGATGCTAAAGACAAATGAGGAAAACGAATGTAGTGACATGTAAGAGTATGTGTTAGGCGTAAAAGTGAGAGAGGTACGAGGGTGAAGTGTGAAAGTGTTTGAAATGTGAGGGTGAGTGAGGTGTTAAGATGCATAGGGTGTAAAGGATCTGGGTGACAAGTATGGCAGTGTGTTAAGGTGTAATGATGTGTGAGATGTGAAAGCGTATAGGTGAGTGAGGTATGAGGAATGTGGGTGTGTAAGTGTATGTATGGAGAGAAGAGTGAGGGTAAGAAGTGTGACTGTGTGTGTGTGTGTGTGTGTGTGTGTGTGTGTGTGTGTGTGTGTGTGTGTGTGTGTGTGTGTGTGTGAAGTATGAGGAGATGTAGAAGTGAGTGCGACAGGTTTGATGTTGTCTGGTCATTTATCAAGCCAACACTTTCTCTCTCACTCACTCATTTCCACACCCACACTGCTCCACACACCCCTCAGCCCCTCTTTTTGTTTCACTCAAGCACACGTGTTGTAAGGTCTCTCTCTCTCTCTGTTTGTGTGACAGAGAGAGAGAGAGAGAGAGAGAGAGAGAGAGGCAAGAAAGGCGGAACTTTATAATGGTAAGGAATCTCAAGCCAACCCAAGTTACCTCATAAAAGTAAAATGTGTGAGAGCGTCCGCACACCTCTGCCATGGGAGAAAGAAATGGGTGAAAAAAAAAGTAAATGAGAGAGAGAGAGAGAGAGAGAGAGAGCGACAGGAGAAAGTACGATGCAAGGAGATAGCCACCGGTGTAGTATGACCTCTGTGGCCGATCACCGAGCAGATGGTGGTGGAGGGGGAGGGAAGGGGGTAGGACGGGGTGTAAGAATAGTACGATGGGATGAAGGTATATGATTTTCTTCCCTAAACCCCCCCCCCACACACACACACATCCCTAGTTTGTCGTGGTTATCAAACTAAGGCAAAGAACATAACACTTCGCTCCAACACAGACAAGCATCATCTAGTCTACGGTCTACACTTTATTGCCAGACATGCATCATCATGTTTTGTTACACCCACTGTACATTCTTGACCAAACCTTCCCTCCTCTTACCAACAACTTCACTGAAAAAGTAAGGAGCAGGAAACGAGAAATGCGAAGCAGGAGGAAACAACAATGAAGAAAGATGTGATGTGAATAGGAAGGAGGAAAGAGAACGTGGGGACGAATGAGACGGTAATGGAAAGACAAAGGGTACAGGAGGCTGATAAGGTGAGTACAAAAGAGTACAAAGGAAAGCAAAAAGCAACAGACCTGTCGGTCATTTCATGGCTCTTTGGTATAGGGAAAGTTAGACTAACAAAAGCTATTCTATCAGCTAAAGACAAGGATAGATAGAGGAGAAAAAATGGACAGGGTAGGAGAAAGGATGTAACAACGATGAAGAGAAACTGGGAAGGAAAGAGAAATGTGAAAGGTGCACAAAGGTGAAAAAACAAAACAGCAGCACGGCTACTGAAACTCATGATACTGTCGGTTGGCATTTCTTTTTAGGTCATTTACTCTGGCTCAACAGAGAAAAGACTAAAATGTAAGTCGTTCTCCTGCTCTCACCCATCTGCACAGCTGACATTACCCCTACCCGCCAAAATAAAAAAAGAAAAAAAGAAAAAAGAAACGCTACACTGTAGAGTACGTCATGAAAGCCTTATAAATATGATTAGATGAAAAGACGTAGCCTGTTCGAGCGTACATTGTTTTCGCCATCAGCAAGGAATATTTAAACGAACCTGTCAGATATATTACATGCTTGGCTGAAGATTTAACACTAGATACCGGGCCAGGCAAATTGTTTATGTAAAAACAGGACTTCAACCTTTAACATGGCAAAGCAATTTTTTGCATGAGTTTGACGACTCAGTTACTGTCATTAAACTGGAACTCTCGCCGATTATCTTGCACCCCATACTTAGCTAAACATGCACTGGTCAATTGTGTAGCAGGATGGAGGAGAGGAAAGCTTAGACATGAAGTTGTAATAATGGAGAATAGGAAGGTACAGAAGGCGAGATGGGAAGGGTGGGAAATGAAGCGAGGAGAATGAAGCCGCGAGAGTAAGGAGGGGAATGGAGGGATGGGGAAGGGACAGGAAAAAGCGAAGGGATAAGTTGTGAGAGTGAGGAGGGGGTGTGGGGCTGGGGAAGGGAAGGGAAAGGCAGAAGCGAAGGGTTGAAGTTGTAAGAGTGAGGAAGGGGTATAGGGTAGGCGAGGGGAAAGGAGGAAGAAAGGGGATGAAGATGTGAGAGTGAGGAGGGGGTGAAGGGTACAGGAACGGAAGGGAGGAAGGAAGGGAGGAAGTTGTCAGTTTGGACAGGAGAGAGGATGGTTGGCGAAGGGAAGGGAAGAAGTGAATGGATGAAGTTGTGAGAGTGAGGAGGGGGTGGAGGGTAGGGGAAAGGAAAGGAAAGGAGGGGAGGAAGCGAGAGTATGAAGTTATGATAGTGGGGAAGGTGTGGTGGGTTGGGGAAGAGAGGATAATGAAGCTGTGAGAAAGTGTGATGTGTCGAGGGTTGAGGAGGGGAGAGAGTGAGGGAATGAAGCTGTGGGAGTGTGGGGAGGGGGCTGGGAAGAGAGAAAAAGAGAGGGGAGGTAGCGAGAAGGTGAAGCTGAGGGAGTGTGTGGGGGGGGGAGGCTTGGAAGAGGGAAAGAGAGCAGAGGTAGCAAGGGGATGAAGCTGTGAAAATGTGGGGAGGGTCTGGGAGGAGGGAAAGAGAGGGGAGGTAGGCTAGGTAGCGAGGGGGTGAAGCTGTGGGAGTGTAGGGAAGAGGGAAAGAGAGGGGAGGCAGCGAGGGGGTGAAGCTGTGGGGGTGTGGAGAGGGGGCTGGGAAGCGGGAGAGGGGCGGTAGCCAGGGGGTGAAGCTGTGGGAGTGTGGGGAGGGGGTTGGGACGAGGGAAAGAGAGGGGAGGTACCGAGGGGATGAAGGTGTGAGAGTGTGTGGAGGTGTGACCAGGGTTGGAGAGAGGAGGGGAAGGAGGAAGGAGATTTAAAAAAGAAAGAAAGAAAGAAAACGAAAAAGAATAAGAAAATGAGGAGGCGGTAGGAGCAGGAGATGGGAGGGTAGAGTGCATGGGAATGAAGCTGAGAGAGTACGGGGGGGGGGGGGATTGCGATAAGGAAAGGGAGGGTAGGGAGCGAGGGGATAAAACTATCAGAGTGAGAAAGAGGATGCGAGTTGGGGAAGGGAGGGGAGGGAGTGGGGATGAAATTGTGAGCGACTGAGGAAGGAGATGAGGGTAGAGGTGTGAGATGTAAGATGAGCCACGCTACACGGCCTGAGGCTGGTTACTGTAGATTATCTGTCATACCTCACCTAACCTCACAACACCCCTAGACTCACAGGCCACACCTCACAACACTCCCCGCCACACCTCACCTCCTCACAGCACCCCTAGACTCACAGGCCACACCTCACAACACTCCCCGCCACACCTCACCTCCTCACAGCACCCCTAGACTCACAGGCCACACCTTACAACACTCCCCGCCACACCTCACCTCACCGCACAACACTAGACTCACAGGCCACACCTTACAACACTCCCCGCCACACATCACCTCACCTCACAACACCCCTAGTCTCACCGGCCACACCTCACAGCACTCCCCGCAACACCTCACGTTATCTCACAACACCCCTAGTCTCACCGGCCACACCTCACAACACTCCCCGCAACACCTCACTTCATCTCACGACACCCCTAATCTCACCGGCCACACCACATAGCATTCCCTGCCACACCTTATTTCATCTCACATTTCACACAACACCTCCTGCTTCAGCTCCATCTTCGCGAGTCACAGAATTCAATAATATCACATTACAGAGGGGAAAAAGAAGAGGCATAAGTTGCAGCTGCTGACTTGACCCTCCTGATTTCTTTTTTATCCATCCATCCATCATCCAATCCTATGTTGCCCCATGAGAAGCGTAAGAGTCCGGGGCTAGGCAAGTTGGTCCTGACGTTTAAGATGAGAGTGACCAGCCTCACTCATCCCTGAGTGGCATTACGTGAGCAATAAACCCCAACCACATCCTGGATATAAACCTACGCAGGATCAATCAGATTGGAGCGCTTTAAATACTCACTAAACCACCAGGCACCATAATTTGGTTATATGGTTACCACCCACCATAGGAAATGGTTTCCTGGTGTACAGAAAACCATTTGGCTTGTCACTCAGTGTAGAGTCACCCGTAGACAGAAGGAACAGGAAAGAAAGAAGGAAAGAAAGACAGAAGAGGGAGTGTAAAGTCACCCGCAGGCAGAGGGAAGAGAAAAGAATGATGGAAAGAAAGACAGAAGAGGAAGGAAGGGAGAGAAAAGGGCAGTCACCCAAAGCAGCACCTCATCGAGTGAGAGGATGGTGAGCGCCCCCACCTACCACAAAATTTGATTACTTACGTTTAAATATTGTTCACCACCCTATTTAATTTTCTTTTAGCTTCCATATATGCCTCTAAAGTCTGAATCCTTCCCACTCCTCTCTCTCACTCTCTTACCTTGTTTTGCATTGCCTCTTAACTTCTAGTCCTACCTTCCATCCAGCCAAACTCCCTCCCTCAGTTTTTCTTCCTCCCGTTTCCTCGATTTACATGAGTTCAACCTGTCATATCTCTCCTCTTTAAGCTTCTCCCTTTCCTCTTCCCAACATTTTCTCCGCCTTTTCTTTCCTTTTCCTACTGTCCTTCTTTCATCCTTCCCTTTTCATTCTTCTGTTCCCTCGCTTTCTCCTTCATCATTTCTGTTATTCTCCTCTCTTTCTCACCCCCCTCCCTTCCCATGGCCACTCACTCTTTGTCCCCTTCCTCCTGCTCTCCCTCCTTTCCCCTTTTTTCTAATCACTATCGTTCTTAATGTCCCTTGTCATTTTATTCCTCATCCACTTATACTGTACTGCCATCCTTCATCGATAATCACCTCATTTCCAACTTTCATTTCCTCTCTGCTTCCTCTCATTTTTTTTTCTTTAACTTCAATCCTCGTCTTCCATCTCTACTGCTGTCCAACAACAACAATAAAGCAACAACAAAATAACGACGATAACAGCACGAACAACAGCAGCAGCAGCAGCAGCAGCAGCAGCAGCAGCAACAACAACAACAACAACAACAACAACAACAACAACAACAACCATGGACGTAGATCTCGAGGGGGATTGGTGGATGAAGCCCCCCACAATCAGGCCAGGGAGGATATCCTAGGCAACCATCCCTCCTACAATTCATGTAATCCAGAATAAATACAAAGTAAAATCTATAATTACTCTCGAAATATTTAGTCATTAAACTAAACATGCAGTTATTTCGAAAACAGGAAAACTGATCCTGCAAAATATTTGATAAGCTCAAATATTGGCTGATTCGATATAGCACGCTAGGCTTTTGTAATTAGCGCCAGCGTGACGATGCAGTGATGTCACACTTGGATGTAAGTAACGAACTGTTACCTTCCTCAAGCTTTTTCACTTTTCCCCTGCTTTATTGAAGCTTATATACCCTACAAAATCTCTCGGCAGTGGTCGAGTACATTCAAGTATTCTTTAGTTTAAGAAGTCATCCCCTCCCGGTAATCTGAATAAGTCTACCTCAACAACAACTACTAATTACAGTAAGCACATGACGCAATCATATACCTGGCGCTTTACGACGCAGGTAAAAAATCCCGCACCGTCCCATCTCAAAATCTCTTCGTTCCCTAGCCCTTCCCTCCTATTCTGTTCCTTCTATACCCATTCTCGTCGTGTCACTTTAACATATCACTCTGTCCCCTTTTCTCACATACCTTACAGCCCTCTCTCCCTTATCACTCACAAAGATATCGTGCTGAATCTCTCTCTCTCTCTCTCTCTCTCTCTCTCTCTCTCTCTCCTTCTATCACTCGCGCACACAAACACCTCACCTTCTCTCCTTCCATCCCCTACCCACCCCATCCCCTACTCCCTCACAATCACCCGTCATTTCTCTGATTGCCCCTACAGTCCACACAAACAGTCTGGGACAGTGGCAGTGGTCCCGCTCAGTTAAGAGACCAGTCACTTTGGTCGGGAAGGTGGGTGACAGAGGAGGAGGGTAAACATAGTGAGCCAGTTACGTAAGAGATGACGACGATGATGATGATGTCACTGAGAAAGCTTAGGCCACTGTGAAGAAGATGAGTCAGGTGTGTGAAGGATTAGTCAGTTATATAGGACTTAACTTCTTCAAAAGCTTAGGCCATTGTCAGGATGGTGAGTCAGTTGTGTGAAGGATTAGTCAGTTATATAAGACTGTCTTCTTAGTTCAACCTGAGGCGTCTCTCCTCAGCTGCATAAATTGTCTGGCTTTAACAAGAAGCAAAAAAGACGTCTTCATGTTGAAAAGACTAATAAAGTTGACTTAGTTAATATACTCAAAAGGAGACGAACAAATGAATATTTCAGACTGTTTCAGGTACAGTAGTCAAAACACAAGATCAGTCTCAAGCACTGTATAGTACTCTAGAGGACACTTCCAATCAGCTTGTCCCCTTACAACTGCATTCGAGGCCGAAGAGAGCACGTACCTTTGCTGGTATGGTTGTTTTGGCATTAGGTAGTTTTGCGCCCAGCATTGGTGGTCCCGCGCCAGTCTTTTTTACACTTTGGGGGCTTTGAAGTCATATTAAAATATCTAAAGAGAAAACCTGAGAAAGATTCCTTGACATACCAGGCCCAAGGACACTAGGACACTACAAACGTAGTCAGTTTCAGAAAAAGTGTAGGAGTAAGCAACAGGATGTTTGACGCTGCTACATCTGTGAACTTCCCGAGTCAGGTTAAGGCCAGCAGACCTCTTGCAATTCTGCTGGAGAGTTTTATCTGTAAAAAGTGTGCACGTGACACTGGGTGGACAACACACACAAAGGGAACTCTCAACCTGTGCCCTGAAAGATTGTATGAGAGTTAGAGATCAACTACACTCCGTGGGTGTAACATCAAAGCTCTAAATAAAGAAGAGAGAAACCTGTATTTTACACAGGAAAATGGTAATGTACTGGACTCTAAATAAAGCATCCAGATGGAAGACGGAGTTCTCTTATGATCAACCTGAAATCCTGATGACACATCTACGGGCCCACGTCTCACATAAGTGCCCAAGACGCCGTGGAGGGATGTCAACAAGCGTTGGTAAGAATGAAATCACGAGGATACTGAGAAAGCAAAACAATTTCCCTTAAGTAACTGTAATTTGATATACTGATGTCACTGCACGTCAATCAATATTCATGAGGCGCTTACAATATAACTGCTGTCTAATTTCCCCAGCCAGCCAATACACCAAACCCAAACCACTATCATTGTGTGCCTGCAGCACAGCTTATAAATTTCACAACACTAGTGATATTATTCTGGGTAAATCTGTACTTCCAGACAAGAATTAAATGTATGGATTTCCTTTTGCCAGTCGATAATTCTCATATTCTACTAACTTTATTATATATCAAGCATATACACAAAATGAAATTTAATTTCCTTTGACATATTTACCTAGCACAGAAGGGAGTATGTTTTGGTTTGAGTGATGTAGACGCCACACTGTTCTGCATGGCAAAATAATGCGAGCTGTAAGGCCAATTACGATCGAATCTACCGAAGTTAGCCTATGTTAGGTCAGTTTTGGTAATGAACTTATCTGACCTAACCTATTTTTTAAACTTAACAACCTACAGAACGTGATTTTCTAATACATATCGATCACTCCGATGGTCGTAAAAACATGGCTTTCAACCAAAACACTCACGTAATATTTAAACGGAAATTTCACTGCTGTTAATATCTCTTTGCAGTCATAGTTCACAGAGACGAGAGTTATCAGAATGTGCGATATCTTGACTGGCAGAAATAAATCCCCCGAATCGACTGACGTCCAGGTATACAAAATGATCCTTTTTTATCGAATATACATCATAATAGGAATAAGACATATGGAAGCTGTCTGGATGTAAAACTAAAATATGAACAATGAACTACAATAATATCTCTCCTGAATCCGATATGAGGCATAATTGCACAAGCATCTGTTCTCCCATTACATCACATCAGCAACCAAGCTTAACATAACAGGGCACGACGCAGGGTAAACACACCTGCACAGCACCTTCAACGACGAAAGCAACACAGTGAGTTCTGGATGATGGAAAACGAGGTCTTGATGTACCCCCCAAAACAAACAAATCACTCGCCGTAAACATCCAACTGGCGTTGCGCGCATCCGTCTGAATAGCTTTTCATTTCATAATGAATTTGTGGTAATACAGAAATACAACTGATACAAAATAAGCATGAAAATATAGCCAATACTAGTAGGATACACACATTTTTTTTAATAACTGGCAAAATAAATGAACTCTTGAACCCCTGGGACACAACGAGAGCATTCCCACATGACACTAACACTGATACGACAAATTTACGTCAGTTGAACTGTGTATATAATACTTTCTATTCTCAATCCCACAGCTGATATATAGATAGATTAATAGATAGACAGACAGAGGGCGGGGGTGAGGTGGCTGAACACTGTAATTTTCGGTGCGCAAATCACGAGCTGCTGTGCCTCGATTGGTAGTGCATCCACGTGACGCGTATACCCAGACCAGGTGGAGACTTTAAAAACTGTGGCGTGGAGAACGATAACTAAGCCGGAGGAGAGGGTGAAGTAAAGCCTGTGAGAAAGAAGAATCATAGTGGGAAGGCTTAGCTCAACGTGGGAAAAATATGTGCCAGGTGTAGGGGAAAGAGTGCATTAAACGAGTGAGAAAGATTAGTCATTTATGTATTATGAACCGCTCAACTTTGTCATGTATTCAGCCGTATATTTATATACTAACCACACTGCACTTATCCATCCAATATTTCTACCTGCCACGTATTACTCATTCATCTACTCTCTACTGTTGTTAATTACTATTCACGTCACTTCTCCAGTCGTCCCTCGTACCATCCATCCGTTCAATGTAATGATCTGTTTTTATTTACCTTATAATATTCATCCAGTAATCACTTGCCAAACCCACTCATCAATTCAACCATCCATACACTAACATCTGATTTCACTAACCAATGATCCATCGGTCCATTCCACCATTCCACAGACTGCCTACACACACACACACACACACACACACACACACACACACACGCACACGCACGCACGCGCACGCACGCACGCACGCACGCACACACACACACACACACACACACACACACACACACACACACACACACACACACACACACACACACTATCCATCCATTGACCATCCACGAATAAACCTTTCACTAAACCTATTCATTATTCAAATCAATCATTCAGACTATCCACTCGCTTATACTATTCATTGATTAACTAAATAATCACTTAATATAACCGCAACACTATATGCTCACTTACTTAGTCTATCCATCCATATACACTTACGTGATCTATTCATCCATCCACTCATCCAGTCAACTGTCCAAACACTTGCCACTCAATCCATCCCATAAATCATTCATACACAAAACACACACTCAACTGACAATCTATCCAAGCGTCCATCCACACGCTAACCATTCATTCAACACCAAAAGTATATTTACCCAAACCAGCCATCCCACCAATACCAAGACTCTCACTTAACCGAACCATCCACCCATCCCATCATCTGTCCAAACACTAATTCATTTAAACTATCCACACACTAGCAACCATCCATCCATCCCAGCATCGTCCACCTACCCATTAACCACTCAGTCCATCCTAACATAGTTCAACCATATATCCAAATATGTAGCCATCCATTCATCCAGCCAGCCAACCATCCACTCAGCCAAATGAAGCCATCCATCCCAGTATCGTCCACCAACTCGTTTACCATACACTGAATCCCTTCCCCACCAAAGTCCAACTACATTTTCATACATTCAACTATAAACGTCATCCAGCAATCAGTTAACCACTCATTCAATCCAGACCTTCATCCTACCACAGCCCAGTCATCTATCCACACACTCAACTATCGATCCAAATATCCATTCAACCATACACTCAGCCAAACCAGCCATCCACTCAGCTAAACCATCCATCCCAGCATCGTCCACCGACCTATTAACCACTCACTTTATCCATCCCACCATCCCCCTCAAACCCCGTCAAGTGGTCGACCCTAGGACGCCCTTCCCCTCCCCCCATCAATCATCCTCTTCACCTCCATTCCATCCTATTCAACTGGCACGGCTCAATCAGGCCAAGGAGGGACAAGGTAAACATCCCATCAGTCATCCACCCATCCACCCACTCATCAGCCATCAGACATGCATCCATCAACCGCAGCCAATATGAGTAGACTCCTTACTGTTTATATCAGGAGAGAGGACGTGTGTGTGTGTGTGTGTGTGTGTGTGTGTGTGTGTGTGTGTGTGTGTGTGTGTGTGTGAGAGAGAGAGAGAGAGAGAGAGAGAAAGAGCATTACTATCTACCTATCTATTGCCAGACACCTAATCCCAAAGTTTACCCAGGGTCACGGCGACAAAATCCCTCTAATACTCCACTCACTCCCTCCTCCCCCTCCACCGCTAATCCCAGCCACCCTCTCTCATGGCCTCCTCCTTCACTTTATCCGTTTATCTCGCTCTTGGTTTTCCCATCAGAGAAAAATGGGATGGGATAATGCAGCGTGAGAGGTAACTGAGACGGGATGACCACACTACTTTGCACCGTCACGACTGTCGCTACACACACACACACACACACACACACACACACACACACAACTATTACGTGGACACCCAAACATTTACTCAATCCTACTGTCTCTTAACCCCTGTCACTACGATAACGTCAAGTTTATATTCCTACTACCAGGTGGTTTATTCTGGTTGCTGAGACTTCCCAATCAAAACCTCTATCGATTAACCTTAAGACAAATACACAGAGGGAACTTTTTTGCTTTAATTAAAACCCACGGCAGCCAAAGGGTTGACATATTGTTATACTAGATAATGGTATGACGTGTGTGTGTGTGTGTGTGTGTGTGTGTGTGTGTGTGTGTGAGAGAGAGAGAGAGAGAGAGAGAGAGAGAGAGAGTCAATACCCAAAGGCATTTTATCAACCAATACCTATTTTTACAACATAAAAGAAAATGACGCTTATCACAGGGTCAAGAGTTCAAACCCGGTGAGCAGGGAAGATACCCCTCCACTCAGTACCAGTTAACCCCTCCACTCAGTACCAGTTAACCCCTCCACTCAGTACCAGTCAACCCCTCCACTCAGTACCAGTTAACCCCTCCACTCAGTTCCAGTCAACCCCTCCACTCGGTACCAATTAACCCCTCCCCCTCAGTACCAGTTAACCCCTCCACTCAGTACCAGTTAACCCCTCCACTCAGTACCAGTCAACCCCTCCACTCAGTACCAATTAACCCCTCCCCTCTCAGTACCAATTAACCCCTCCACTCAGTACCAATTAACTCCTCCACTCAGTACCACTTAACCCCTCAGTATACCAGTCACCCCTCAAGCCAATACCGGTCACCCTCTTCCACCCATCATCTGGAATTGCCCGTGTTCTGATAGTAAATGTGACTGTACCAAGAAATTAGGTTTTAATATAATGAACTTCCCCCCCTCCTCTCTCTCTCTCTGTGCGTGTGCGTGCGTGCGTGCGAGAAAACAAGACCACATCATCACCCTAAGCATTTAACCTATACCCCATCATCCCCATCCATCTCCACCAGCGAGTCATAGCGTGTTACACAGCTCAGTACAACCCCCATTCCCAAGAGGCTTCTCTGATCGTGCAGCTTACCTACAATCGCACCCGCCCCGTCACGCTGCCATTGTGCCCACTGAACAGATAATGGCCGGGACTCCTCTTTATACGAGGGGTGATCAGAAAGAAATGACAGTGAGTCCATAAACTTTTATTAGCATGAAGAACTATCAAACTATGACTCACATTCCTTCAAAGTACTCGCCTCCAACCTCTATGCAGCATTCCATTCTCTTTCTCCACTTCATGAAGCAAGCATGGTACTCTGAAGACGGTATACTTCGGAGTTCTGAATTGACGGTCCGTGCCAAGTCTTGGATGCGATGAAATTGCTTCCCAGCGATGGCAGATTTAATTTTTGGAAACAACCAAAAATCACAGGGAGCCAGGTCAGGGAAGTAGGGTGGGTGGGGGAGCAGAGTTATACCTTGTTGTTCCAGGTACTGCATAGTGAGGCGAGCTTTGTGGGGTGCAGCATTGTTGTGGTGCAGCAAAAGGCGAGACCAGCGGCGGGTTGGTGCGGTGTTGGCCTTGTGTTCCAAGACTTGTGGAAGGACCTGGTCTGTGTAGTATTGGGCTGTGATAGTGGACTTTTCAGGCATCACATCCACGCATATTGGTCCTTGAGAATTGAAAAAGATGGTGAAAAGGCGCTTCCGGCTGCGAAATCCTTCCTTCAAAATCTGAGGTCGAGGGTCTTCATCGCCCAACCACACCATGTTTGACTGCTTGTCACGGGTTGTGAAGAATGAAATCCAACACTCATCTCCAGTAGCAACATCTGAGAACCGTTTTGGACCATTTGGTTCAAATTCAGCAAGCCAAACACGACAAATCCTCACCCGTTCAGCCTTTTGCTCATCAGTCAACAAATGGGGTATCCATCGACAACACTTCTTCCTCAGGTGTAATTGTTCATGCACGATGTCATATGCACTCCCATAACTGATATCAAGCTCCAAGGCTAAGAACCTAAGAGTTACAGTTGGATCCTCGTCAATGATGGACCGTGCACGGACAGTTGTTGCTTCGGTCACGGATGTCCGGGGGCGTCCAGAGCGTTGTTCATCTTTCAATTCAGTTTTTCCTGCTGTGAAAGCACGAATCCAGAGGGAAACAGTTTCCAGGGAAGGAGTAGTGTCTGGATAAACGTGTAATAATTCCCCTTGAATCTCTGTTGCTTTCTTTCCCAGTTTCCACCTCGTAAAAATGTAGAACCTGCAACCTTCTTTCGAGTAATCCATGTTTCTGGCCAGAGAGCAAAAACAAGAGTGAAGCATTCACTCACAACAATAAAACAAGAAAAGTCAGGCATACGGCGACAAGTTCAAACTCGTAAGGACAGGCAACTCTGCACTCTCCTTGCTCCCCTACCTCCCATCATTCAAGGTTTTCATGTTATAGCACGAACTGTCATTACTTTCTGATCACCCTTCGTATACACCTAACACGTGACGTCATCAGTACTTCTAACAAATTAGATGTTAATCGGGGGTAGCGTCCAGTTTGACCGACCAGTCAAGAGGGGTTCCTTCCACTTCCTTTTCTTCTTCCTCCTCTTCTTGGCTGGGCTACTGTGATTGGTCTTTTGATTAAGTGCCTGTAATTTCTACCTTCCAGCATCTTCCTATTGTTCTGCCTTAGTCTGCCCTCGCCCACTCGCACGATTCAGCAAACATACTGACATTGATAAAGGCTTATAAATACAAATTATTATCCGCCATTATATAAAGACGAATGAAGGAATGCAAACGGGTCAGCAGGTTCAGGGAGTAGGGCAGCGGGCAGCCGGGTCATACAGGCCACCTCAATGACATACACGGTTATATGTATTAGTCTTACACACGTTACTGATAATTAGTCCTTTGTGGTGACGCCGACATAGCTGGACATACAAATGTTCCTCAGCTCCCTCTCTGTCCCCCGAAAGTAGGAGGGTGGACTGCAGGGGTGGCAACTTCAGTCTGCAGTCCACCTGGCTCACATTCATATGAGCCTGGGGCCACAAAACTACAGACGTGTTCTCTCGACTGAACAAATTCGTCTATGCTGGCTTAAGTAAAATTCATTGGTAAAGCAACAGCAGAGAAACGGTTACTGGAGATCATTCTGAAGCCGGAGACTGCAAGGATTTCTCTCAGTTGAACACAGTGCACAAATTTGGCTAAAGGGTCCAAGAATTCCTAATACTGATGACAGCAACAGATTTGCAGGTCGTTTCATCGTTGGGATATTCATCTTTTTTTTTTTTTTTTTTTATGTGTCCGACTCTGGACATAGGCTTTACAGCCTGCTCCCAAGGACCAGTAGTCCTCCTACATGCCATACACCTCCACATGTCACCACTTGCGTATCTTTCCCTAGCTATTAACGCTGCAAAATACTCTCTAATATTCCGTGTATGTATCTTTTTAATTTCGACACAATTTGCCTTTGTATGATACAAGAGGACTGCACGATGTGTTAGACAAAGTACAACGGTGAGGGAGAGCCTTAGGGGTTCAAACCACAACACCGACCGCGTACCGTAGGTCTGCAAAACAAAATTATATTTCCCTCGCCTTCTTTTGTCTTTTATCAGCTCCATCTTCCCTGACCTGAGAGACGTATGGCACCAAAATCCAACGGTGGACGTCACTGTACCGTACCAGGTTATTCTTACCTGCCCGGTTTTTCCCCGTTGGTCTGGTATACGCCAAGATCCTTGACTGGATTAAAGAAACACACACACACACACACAAACGAATCTGTCAAGAATGCACTGCATTAGCCTTTAATGAAAAGCGATGGCTCACTACAAAGCCTGGTCCAATTTTGATTAAAATGTTGACCTCCTTCAAGATATACAATAACTTTACGAACGCATCAGTAATCGCCTCCATCAGCAGGTTAAAGGATGAATTCCTTTAAAAAGGGAAGAAACCACACGAAAACTCGCTCTTACAACTCGTGGTCAGATACAGATAGCACTGACCTTCAGAAATTATTAGTGACGGCGTCCCCTACCAAGTCAGGATATGAACATAACTCTCACAGAGTAAGATTAATCTGGTTCTATATCTGCTCTGCGATCATACACCTTGTAATTCAACCTATGGAAGTAAACGTTAATCTACATTAACTTCCTCATTCCGATTTTTTTTTTTTTTATGTCTAATTCTTGCTGCTACCAGACACTGTAGTCAACTTAGGATGAACCTCAACTAGTGATGTGGCTACTCTCACCATTCCGAAAAGTCTATCCTAAAGTGAACAAAATTGTCTAGACAGTAACACGAAAAGGATTAAGTGAATAAAATCGTTCTGAACAAAAACAATATAAGTACGTCATTGGACTGAAGGGACTAATGGTCTGCTCAGAAATGAAACCAAACTACACAACTGCCACAGAGTTTTAGAGATTAGCAGACCCCCTGTGAAGAAGCCATGCAGCAATATCCCGTCACACGGACACCCAACCCAGACAAAGGAACTCCATCCGGGCAGCCAGCCAGCCACTCCGACAATCGGGTAAGGTAAACAATGGGTTGGAGTGGCCTCAAGTATCTTATGTCTGTATGTGACCCCCCATCCCCACCAACACCATATGAGAGAGAGAGAGAGAGAGAGAGAGAGAGAAATTTAGTGTATTTGTTATATATATATATATATATATATATATATATATATATATATATATATATATATATATGTTTATCTATCTATCTATCTATAACTATATCTATCAATCAGTCTATCTATCTATCTATCTATAGATAGATAGATAGATAGATGCATGTATGTATGTATGGCTCACATGAACAGTAAGTCGTGTGTGTGTGTGTGTGTGTGTGTGTGTGTGTGTGTGTGTGTGTGTGTGTGTGTGTGTGTGTGTGTGTGTGTGTGTGTGTGTGTGTGTGTGTGTGTGTGTGTGTGTGTGTGTGTGCAAATTCGTGCACGCAAGTG
The DNA here is from genome assembly GCF_032717465.1 of Coenobita brevimanus. Taxonomy (NCBI): domain Eukaryota; kingdom Metazoa; phylum Arthropoda; class Malacostraca; order Decapoda; family Coenobitidae; genus Coenobita; species Coenobita brevimanus. The sequence continues at coordinate 12,868,112 of NC_137050.1, read as the reverse complement.
CATTATCTTCCAGATACATCTTGTATCAATACACAACTAACACAGACACAGCAGAAAACAACACGGCAATGAACACAGACACATGTAACTCAGAACAACACAAAACAACCACAAAAAACATTATAGAAAGGAAGAGCAGCTGGAGAGCATGTGTTGGTCACTGCTCACTGAAGGAAAAATTGATGAGCATGTGTGTGTGTGTGTGTGTGTGTGTGTGTGTGTGTGTGTGTGTGTGTGTGTGTGTGTGTGTGTGTGTGTGTGTGTGTGGTTATCTATGCTTAGCTAAACAGGTAGACGTACCTGTACTTGTGGGCGACTGTGCTCTTGTGCGACTGAGATATATTACTTACATAAAGTGCTTGTGTTAGTGAGTGAAAGAAGTGTGTGTTCAAAAGGGAAGACAAGCGACATATCAGTCAATATATATATATATATATATATATATATATATATATATATATATATATATATTAGAGGAAATAATTTAAATTCGTGCTACAGGTGATCTAATATGGCCTTGACTCCTGGCCTCTGTCACTCTCATAACTCAAACGTCCTTTACCAAACCTCTTAACAGCGCGAGTCAATATGTCATACCTTATACAGCTTGACCCTGGCCCTCGACCTTGACTTCTTAGCCTATTTTTACTTACTACAAGGTCAGGTCAGCCACTGTTGAGGGTGAGCGTACAAGTCTCTCAACAGACTTCGTTTCAGAGTGAACAAAAAACTTCTAAAATTTCTTCATTTACGGGGTTAGTTCTTCAACATATTTAACACAATATATGATAAAAATACTTCGGTTCTGCACATAAGAGGAAGCCTAATTTGTAGACAAAGTAGCGGAATCCATCCTGTTTGAAGACTTGATCAGTTATAATGGTACTAATACATTTCGTTTGGTGTACTCATCCGTTGGGCGAAAATGTGGCGTGAACGAAGCATTTACATAGGAACGGTGATAGTGAATATAATTTAAACTATCGTTAATTATCAAAATGACAAGAAAGTAGATGTTGTGAACACTATGTCGTACTGAACTAAAAATACGGCTATAAGTAGTTGACTCCTTTCATTACTCACTCTGACGCCGACTGACCCCACTCAATAGGCACAAACAATAAACCTAACAATGATCATCCACAAAGGCAAAGCATAGATTCAGTTATTACTCTCTGAATCCCCATGACTTACCACAACAGCGGGTACCAAAGAGCCAGCCACACGCAGGAAAGTCGTTTAGAAGGCCCAGGGTATATTTAGGCTATTTCATTATCTCCTAAGCTGTGTACCGGTAACTAACTTTTAACTGATTATATTCTAAGCTGTGTACCTGCAATGAACTATAAACTGAGATGATATTTTAAGTTGTATACCCGTAATATAAGTTTCTACATGCATTATATTCTAAGATGAGCACTGTAAATACGCATTAACGAAGAAAACATTCTAAGATGTGTCTGAATACGTAAGTCTTGACAGAGATTATATTCTAAGCTGTTTATCGGTAATTAATCTTAACTGATATAATGTTTTAAGCTGCGTACGGGTAATTACTTTTTAACTGAACTTTGACAAAACCAGCTCTTCTAACAACCAACAGGGACAAGGAAGTGAAATTCCAGGTTATAGTCTTACAATATCTGTTGCCTTCAGATTCTGCTTCACCGAACACCTGTTCATTTTTCAAATCGGACGATGTGGCGTGGTATAATTTTGCATGCGCTGCGAATAATAAACCTCGTCGTGTTCAGTAACCTGACTGTGTGTACGAATGGCACTGGAGCACAAAACAGTGAGTGAAGTACACCGACACAATACGTGGTTTTATCCTGGTCAGGGGAGAGAGGATCATTCCCTTATCTCTGGACCCACTAATCGGTGACCCTTAATTTGGAAGTGGTCATAACCCCTCTCACCCCGTGGAATGGGATAACTGATACTGGTATGGAACTCTTACCCCTAAGTACACCTTTTCATTCTGCTAAAAGTCTAGCATTAAGTCTGTTTTTAAATCTTGATATAAATCCAGTTTTAAGGTGTCGTTAACAAACTTATTTGCAAATTCACTTAACGGCACTACAGGTACTCAAAGCTTCTCTCTGTTATAAGTGAAAACAAGACGAACATTTTGACTACACACACACACACACACACACACCAGATATCCATAACTGAAGCGTCATGTATTTCGAGAGCAATTTTCATCACTCCACCATGTTCACTGCCAGATTCTCACTCACTCGCAACATCCGTCAGGACACATGGCAGGTGGGATGGCGCTGGGCAAACCTTATATCACCGACAGATTCAGTGTTATAATAAATTCTATGATATTTGTGTTCCTCTGTCTGCAGTATAATTGTTAGATGGATCTGATGGTACGGATATCAAAATTCAATTACTGCGGACCATGAGAGACAGAGAGAGAGAGAGAGAGAGAGGAAGGGAGGTAGGGGAAGAAAGTAAAACCCCACCCACACAGGGATATCATTTCAAGTCAGACCCAAGCCAACAATTACCCAAATGCACAACCCTTCCCAGCACACAGAAACAATAATAACACACCGGCGCCACGGCCAGCACACGCCACAACTCTGCCATCTACCGGCGCCACACCAATACATGGCCCGTGGTCTCCTTGGTTTTGAGAGATTTCCAAACACCTCTTCCTCGGCGATTAATTTTGCGTACTTGAATTCCTAAAGCCATACTACCGTGTGTATTGTGTAGGATATGATCACAGTTTTGAGTGTCTTACCGGCCTGAAATAACCTCTTCAAAATGGCCAATCAACAGCATTACCTATGCATTCCACCTGTATTTGCAAAAGCTAGTATTTCAAGCCTCTATATCATGAAAATTTTAATTCACTTCTACATCTTATGATTATCTTATTTATATCTTATGAATATTGGAATGGTTTGAATCAGGAGCATACAACGGGATTATTTACGTGCAAAGAGCAATATAAATCGCTTAGGAATTGGCGTTACGAAATCTCAGCCAAGAATGCCCCATATCTCTTCACCAGTATTAATGTCGCTCTTTCCCCCTTCACTAAAAGATTTCCCGTAAGTAAAATCAACTAGCGGTAGGAAATGTAAACAGTGAGGTCATCGCAGGAAGAGGAAGATTGGAGATAATGTTTAATCCCTTCACACTGAGCAGTCTCCCGCCAGCTTGACTACAATCGTCCTAAGGCTGGGAGAGGGATAGTAAAATAAAAGACGTCATCGAACTGAAGGTGTAATGATGATGAGCCAAGGTACTCAGGTTCAGCTCACATAATGAAACCTCTTAGAACCCCTTGAGTGTGTGTGTGTGTGTGTGTGTGTACAAGAGTTTACGGGCTTTACTTACAGGTGTATTTAGTTCAGCTGGATGATTATATTTAGATTAGAGGAGGCTTTACGTACTGAAGGGATGTGCGTTAGCCGTCAATTACCCTTTCACCACAAATGGTGTCCTTTAAGCTGAATACGCTTCTGGAGCTAATAATAATAATAATAATAATAATAGTTACTGTACTGAACGAGCTAAATATTCCTGGCTAAATAAGTCAGCACCGGGGCAGCATCTTTTCGTACTGGAAGCCATTGCAGCGCCACGGCCAACTTCTCACTTCAAAGGATAATCTCACTTTTTATACCCTAACCCTACTAACCTCAAAACCCTAACCCAATTTAACTAACCTATAGTTTCCTGGAAAAGACTAAGTGTCCAAACACCACTACAGTACAGAAACTTGCAGACCGTGGAAATCTCAAAGAATGCAGTGCAACAAATGCTTCCTACGCCCCCCCCCAAAAAAAAAAAAAAATACGGGCCGTGAATATGCGGCCAAAAGTGTCCAAATCCCCATGATGCCGCGGGGTCAAGCGATAGCCCTGTGTCCCCTAAATTGACGGAACGGGGCTCATTAACGGATAATTACCCGGAGGAATTTGATGATGAAGTTGCAAGGCGGCTTCATTGAATTGCAAGGGGGTGTGTGCAAAAGGGGTGGAGGAAGAGTGCTGGGTGGAAGAGGGAGGGAGGGACAATGAGAGGGGGTGTGGTGGCTATATTTGGCGGGATTTAATTTGTACGAACAGCAGGTGGGCGCCGATACCTTCAATTTCCTGCTTAATGCCGGTGCTTGTTCAGGCTCAGCTTGGGTGTTTGACTCGGCTGTTATGGTGGAGTGGTTGTGAGTATAGGGGACATGGACTGGCTTTTGTGATTCTGCTGCTTGCATATTACAGCACCTGTCTACGTGTGTGTGTGTGTGTGTGTGTGTGTGTGTGTGCTAAGGCTGTATATAAGAAAGTATGTGCTCCGGGATGCTAACAATTGGGGAACTGGGAGCAGATGCTTTTGAGAGGGCCATTTTCGGAGCAAACAGCCTTGTGCAATGAGGCTAGATGTCATTGCCCCGGTGTGTGTGTGTGTGTGTGTGTGTGTGTGTGTGTGTGTGTGTGTGTGTGTGTGTGTGTGTGTGTGTGTGTGTGTGTGTGTGTGTGTGTGTGTGTGTGTGTGTGTGTGTGTGTGTGTGTGTGTGTGTGTGTGTGTGTGTGTGTGTGTGTGAGAGAGAGAGAGAGAGAGAGAGAGAGAGAGAGAGTAAATGCTGTTATATACTCACCTATTTCAAGCCTCAAGTGTGTTAACTCTTTGTAAGTACTAGTGGTAGGAAGCTGCTCAATGGCGTGTGTATCCGATGATGTATCCGTCTACGTGTACGATATGAAGTGCTGTGGTGGGTTTCTGTAAGACCTACCTGGCTAAAACATGTAGACGAAAGGGAAAGGGCAACATTCTGGAGAGAAATATACAAGATGACGCAAATAACGACGCAAATAAAACTTCGTGTTAGTTGTGGAAAGTAGTATAATCCCAACGCGGCGACAGACAAATGCATATCCCTCGACAAGGAGAACTGGATTTGAATCTTGCACAATTTCGTGATAAATATGAACATGGAAACGTCACATAGCTGTTGCATTGGATCAGACCTGTACATGGCGCTTAATATGGCTATCCTGTTGCAGCCTTCGATGTTGGAGACGTGAACAAATATGTGCAACTGACTGAGACAACAAGAGACGCAATTAAGTCATCACATTCCGTCAACTACAGTCCATTTTTAAACATATTTATCCTTTTTGCCCTGATGACTTCATTTTTGTCTCAATCTGGCCACCTCCAGGCGATTTTATTCAGTTAAGCAGACTGAATCTGAGGTGTTATATGCAACCTTCAGTAATCCCAAGAGAGTCCTATCCTAAACTGAATAAAATCGTCTGGAGCCAAGAAGAATACACTAAAAACAATGCGTCACTGGATTCAAGGGGTTAGTCTCTTCACTACGGCCTCCCTTAAGCAAAAAAAAAAAAAATCGTCTGGACACAAGAGGAATATAATAGCAAACTGTAGTGAATTGTGCAATCCTTAGCAACCAGAGGGACAACCAGAAACGGCCAGGCAGACTGCGTACTGATGTAACAAAAGGTACACACGACTAACAGCATTACAGGTACGGTGTCCTGCGTTGGGGGGGGGGGCGCACGCACACGCACGCACGCACGCACGCACGCACGCACGCGCGCGCGCACACACACACACACACACACACACACACACACACACACACACACACACACATTCTGTACAAACAAACTCTGTCAGCTCTGTTCTCATCAGTTCTTCTCTCACTCTTTCTCTTTCTCTCTCTCTCTCTCTCACCATGAGCCCTGGCCGATGTTATAAAAAGTGTGTGTGTGTGTGTGTGTGTGTGTGTGTGTGTGTGTGTGTGTGTGTGTGTGTGTGTGTGTGTGATAACTACAGTGAAGATGGACAGTCTGTCCTTGTGTACTAGTGTTTATCAACAAAAATGTAACACCGAGATGGTTAGCTTGCTGAAAATGTATATAAGAATATTCAACATATCCTTCTTTCTCTCCAGTTAATCCACCCCATCTATAAGAACGACCCAACCTCTCCTCACAATGTTCTTCCTTCTATTCCCTGCGTCAAACTCACTACGGTACACTTAAATACCCGTACCATCCTTGCCTATAACGTCTTTTTCATTACCTTACTATTTTCTTATCTAAGATTTAGTACAGGTAAGTCCCCTAGTACAGAAAGGGTTAATGAAGGATATTCATAACCCCTTTAGTTTTAAAAGCCTTTCTTAAAGTGAATAAAACCGTCTGGAGATAGCAGGAATATTAACAAAATACGTAATCTGATGGAAGAGGTCAATTTACCAATCACAACCACAGAGTTCTACCCTCCACAACCAGGCCTCCCTAACCCTGGCATTCTTAGGCCTAACCTGAACCATCACTCACTCACCCACGCAGTTAAACCCACTAGTAACTCACTCAGCATTCCCGTAACGATGTTTTTTGCTACTTTTTTATGTAAGAGCAATAAACATTTTAACGCCCATTAGGAAATTTTTTCTCTCTGACAATTACTTAATGTGTGGTCCTGCTAAACACTGAACAGTATATCACCATCATCATTCCAATCCAATATCGCCTCTTAACAGTGGGTACAGATACGTACAGCAAGGCTCAACGAACTTTTTAGGGACACGCATCTGAGGAAAAAGGAAGGTTTAGGTACTGTTCAAATCTTCCTTCCCTGATCTGTGCTACAGGTGGTACGAGGTTGATTGCAAGACAGTTGGAGGGCAGTGGAGTCGCCAAATCCTAGCACAGTGATAAAGAGGGGAAGGGGGCAGTCCAGCCTCTACTCAGATCTCTTTTAGCTGCCTTCTCAAGTACGCGGAGGATAATCTGTATGAGCATCATACTTTCTCCTATTCCTGAATGCACTGGGAAAAGCACAAATAAATAATAATGACACTTTCAATAAAGAAAATTAGCAAGAGTAGCAGCAGTAACAATAAAAAGACCAAAAATTATATACTGCTAAGTTTTGTTCACAGCTAATCATATCATAAACATAAATTCAAGTTCACTGGTGGCATTTAAGGAGGCACCTAAACAAGTAACTGAAGTAAAATGCCCACTTATACATATCCTCCCTAAACCAACAGATTCTTTAGCAACTTCAGTACCATGATGTTTTTACCATTGCTGCTACAAGACGATTTTACTCATCTTAGGAAAACTCCAAGCAATGGAGGAGTTGATGAAGGCTGTAACTAATCCCTCCATTTCGAAAAGTTCATTTTAATATGAATATAATCGTCAGGTAATAACAAGAATAAAATACATAAAACATCCTCGGGTTCAACGGGTTAATGAATGTACAACCGATCAGTGTTTCATCCTACGCACTGCCCTTTCACTGACTCACTTTACCCCTCAGTCTTTCACTCACTGCGACAGCTCTCCCTTGTAACATATTTCACACTCTTTACCCTAACTCCCTTTACAGCTCCCCTCCCCTCCCTCATCCTTTCCTACCCCCCCTCTTCTAACATCCCTCCTCGCTCACCTTAATCATTCACCCCCTCTTCATTCATTTACTCTACGCTCCAGTCTTTCATTTACTCCTTCATTTTTCCCTCCTAACTTATTTTACACTCCATCCTCTCCCTCCCCCCCACACTCCTCTTACTTCTCTCCTCACGCACCTTACACTCACCCACGTAATCAGCTACTGCGTGAAGGGTGTAAGTGGAGACTGTCCCCCCCGCCGTACCCTAACACACTCCACACACCTTACCCAAACACACTAAATACACCCTATCCAAACATAACCCACATATACTGCTTTCCACAACCCCAATCTACCCCACAACAGCCTACACCCCCTAACCAACACCTTAACCCCAAACATGGCCAACACTCCAAAAAACACACACACACACACACACACACACACACACACACACACACACACACACACACACACACACACACACACACACACACACACACACACACACACACACACACACACACACACACACACACACACACACACACACACACACACACACACACACACACACACACACACACACACACACACACACACACACACACACACACACACACACACACACACACACACACACACACACACACACACACACACACACACACACACACACACACACACACACACACACACACACACACACACACACACACACACACACACACACACACACACACACACACACACACACACACACACACACACACACACACACACACACACACACACACACACACACACACACACACACACACACACACACACACACACACACACACACACACACACACACACACACACACACACACACACACACACACACACACACACACACAGAGCCTACTCTGTACTACACCCTCCTTCATCCTAAACCCCCAATTATCCTATATCCTACACTCTAAACACACACACCTTACACCCTGAAGTCAAACCCATACACCTTACACCCACCCACCCCCACACACAGACAGCCTACTCCCACCTCAGTCCCAATTAAGTGTGAGTGATGCTTCCCCTCCGCCCACCCACACACCCAGACCTTGAAGTGAGTGTCAGAGAATGGATGGGGCAGGCCTGGGTGGATGGGTGGCGGGCGGGGGAGTGGGTGTAACAGGGGTGAAATGAGATGAAGTGGGGCGGGGCGGTGACGGGACCAGCAGAGTGATGGAAGTAGTTAAGTACCTCTCTACACACCAGGTTCTATGCCAGCAATACACACATGAATGAATTAATGAATGAATAAAAAAAAAACACTTCTGTATTCTTCCTCACATTCTGTGTGTGTGTTTTTTTTACTGATATTTTACAACCACAGTCTATGTTGAGATCACTCAGTAGCCTTCGCAACGGCAACAAGGTAGTTAGGTTACGAAACTTACTCTTTATCGCATCCAACAATAAACACACCACTGAATAAGAAAACACCACTTCTGTAATCTCCCTCACGTCTTGTACATTAATTTACTAATGACTTACAGCTAAAGCCCAAGTCGAGTTCAGCAGACAGCTTTCGGACGCGGAGACAAGGTAGCTAAGCCGAGAAACCTAATCTTTATCGCACACGGTTTTGGCTTCTGAATCAACTTTTAGAGAGGTTCTAGATACCGCAGTTTTACCTATACTAACCGGCCACTCAGCAACACGGGGGATAATGTATTTGTCGGGTGGTAGGGAGTGAGTAGGGGCGCCGCGGAACAAAGGCAATCTATCGGCCAAACAAGGTTGGTCTCAGATTACGCTTCCCGCCAAGACTTTTACAGAAGGCGGCTCGGTTACGTGGCACTCAAGACACCACACTTTTTCACGCAGGCTGCGGCAACGGCTGTCCCTTCGGAATGATATTTATTGAAGACGCTCTTCTAAAACTTAAAGACCAACTCGATGTGAAACTTTTAAAACAAAATATCACAGCCGACATTCCTCCTTTCATACTTTTCACTTTAAAATTTTACAGTTAGTGTGAATTTTTATTCAGTACTGAATAATGAACTCTGAGTGAGAAAACTACGCCTCGCTATTAAATGTAATGAATAATCCACTTGCACGCCTGACACATAAAGAACATTGATGAAATGCACGACACAGTTATATACACACATATATATGAAATTAAAATCCATGAAAGAGTATCAAGGACTCAGAGTAAATCCTCTGGCACTATCAGTCAGTGGACCAAAAATTATTTTTAAAAGCTGTCTCATTAAACCGAGTGCACTACATCCATGCCTGTTATGTGTTATGCATTACATGTTAATCCAGTAAGTTCCTACCGACACTCACATATGCAGTATCGTTTGATGACAGTGAGGGGAGAGGGTTGCTGCTCACACTCACCCCAGTGCATTCATTTTTTTCGTTTCCCTCTCTAATAAACCCGTTTCATCCGTTTGTGTTTATTTACATATCTCTCACACTGACTCTGTTGCTCCTGTGTCAGTGCGTTCAAACCCAAAGCATATTACTCTTGTACCGATAAAATAAACAGTCTCTTCGACTTTATAGAGGGTTACTGTTATTGAAGTTTACTGTCCAGTTATTCTGTACATAGTGAAGTAGAGCCTCAGAACTCATATTCTGAAGCAATAAATTGACAAGAATAAATCGATATACTGGTACGAGCACATATTCTGCAGAAAAAGCCCGTTCAGTCCAATAACTGGAGCTCTTGGACTGCCTACTAAATTACCCTTGGGACACTCTACCACCCTTTATATTAATCTTCTCAACGACACCATCATCATCCCCACCTGACCTTGACGGGAGGGTGCCAGCAGAGGGGGAGGGGGAGGGGTGACCAAGCTGCTGCTAACACAGATCCATCACCACTCACAACACTCTTAGTCCAGCACAGTTTGTTTACCTCCAACTGTATAACTCCTCGACACGACACGCAAACACTACACCATGTACAGCCTCGGTAAAAAGTTTTCAATATGTTCTTCTGGCAGGACAGTCAACTGCTTTCTTAACGCATCATATGAAAGAAAATATATACTGTAGTCTATTGGTGGGCAACATACCAAGCCTCTCGAACAGCCTGGGAATATTAACCAGAAGAGGAAACTGAGAAGACGTGAAATATTTCTCGAATTTTTGTCCCCGACTCTTCCATCACCCATTACCTCTACCTCTCCACACCACCATATTGCTCTCACCTTGCACCTGGGATTACTCTACCTCTCCTCGTCTCCTCCAATCCCCCCCCCCTCTTCTTTCTCAAGCAGGACCTAATAAGAGGAGGGGTGATTGCTAGGGATCTCAAGCTGTCCGTCACGCCCAACGAGGAAACAATTGAGAGTGCATTGCTACAGTGTGTGTGTGTGTGTGTGTGTGTGTGTGTGTGTGTGTGTGTGTGTGTGTGTGTGTGTGTGTGTGTGTGAAAGAGAGAGAGAGAGAGAGAGAGCAGGTAGTAATCTCTGCATTTAACTCTCTCTCTCTCTCTCTCTCTCTCATAATCTTAATACACACATCTCTTCCCTTCCACATTAACTGCTCACACATTCTTTCTTTCCCTCCCCATCAAAATCATCACCTCCCCTTCCACTCCACATAGTGCTTGATTTCCTCCCCACCTCATTTCTTGGCCTCATCTCCACATAGCACCATTTATCTCCCTCCCCAACTCCTCTCCATCTTCATCCTTATCAAATATTTCCTCACCATCCCCACCACACGTCATTCCTTTTCCTCCCCACAATACAACTCTCCCTCCCACACCATCACACCGCTCACCCCCTTTTCTCTTCCCCCCCCCACACACACACATACCTACTCATCTCTTCCTTCTCAACTCCCCCTTCCCCCTCAACCACACATTCATCCTCCCCTCAGCACCAAGAATCACACCACACCTCTCTCACTCAACACCACGCTCTTTTCTACGTCCTCCCCCTCCACACACACACTCACCTCCCACCCCAATATCTCGTACTTTTCCTCATTTCCTCAAACTCCACAACACACACCTCTCCCCCTCCACACAACGCGCTTTTCCACGTTTCCTCTTCTCCACACAACGCATTTTTCCACATTCCTCCCTTCCACACAAGTTTATCCACATTTACTTCCCTCTACACCAGGCGCTTTTCTTCCTCCCCACCACACAACACACACCTCCTCTGCCTCCTCAAAACACATCTTCCCTAGACAACACTTTTGCCACACTTCCTCACTCCACACAACGTACATTTCCACATCGTCTCCCCTACACACCATATACTTTTCTTCCTGCACCCTCCCACAACACACACTTCCTCTCCTCCTCACAGCATACCTTCCTCCTCCACACCATGCACTCTTTCGCATCTCCTCTCCTCCACACCATGTATTATTCTTCCAATTCCCCTTCCCTCCACACCACCACCACCACCACCGCCCCCCGCCTCTCACCTGTCCGTCTAGGTATCTGCAGTAATCAGAACTGACCCCTATAATAAAACAGATCGTGAGCGACTTGAGTTACCGCCATGAGTTGAGAGAGAGAGAGAGAGAGAGAGAGAGAGAGAGAGAGAGAGAGAGAGAGAATGTCGAGAGTGAAAGTGAAGCGGGCCAAGATAAGGAGGAGGGCGAAAGGTGAGTGAGAGTGAGATAGAGAGGAGTCCCTAATAAAGAGAGAGATAGAGAGAGAAGTAGATGGTAGATAAGGGTAGGAACAATAGGCTAGTGAGTGATAATTATGGTGGGGCCTTGTGCAGAACAGACCCATAACCTCTCCCCCCCCCTCTCACTCTCTCTCTCTCGTGTGGTATCATGTGCCGGACAGCCCTACCTCAGTCCCTTCTCTCTCCTCCTTTCCTTACCCTAATTCTCCCTCTGCCTATGAAGGAATATAAAGGTGTACAAAAGGAAGCACACAGAAGTATACATAATTGTCCTTTCGAAGCCGTTTGTTACAGAGAAGACTATGACCAGGATATCTGTTTCTAGCAAGTCTGTTCTCTCTCTCTCTCTCTCTCTCTCTCTCTCTCTCTCTCTCAAGTACACCACTCGTGCATAAGGACACAGGTACAACCGCACTCCAACACTTATGAGCGTAAACAGGTCTCCTTTGTATGTTTCTGTTAACCTCACTCGAGTAAGGAGGTCTATTGTAAGAGCAGAGTAATACAGGTACATGATAAACCTCTTGTTATAGCCTTAAAACATTATTCGTCGGGAAATATACGTCTTCGTAACTTAGCAGAACTGTCGAATGAGAAAGGTTACCAAGTCTTATAATATCCACTGACTATTTGACATGGGTTCTTTCCCCCGTGATTCCCGCCTAACCCTTTCGTCTTTTCGCTGTTGTCGATGTCTAAAAATATTGCGTTTACCGTCACACGACTTTCTTTAGTCGAGAGAAACCCTGGTATTCTGGAGTTAGAAACTTTAGTGATTATCCCTTCCACTGCTATGGGGGCACTTTGGCCTCTCTCTCTCTCTCTCTCTCTCTCTCTTGGCTAGGACTGAATATTGTGGAAAAGTTGGGGAAATTGTGTTCATCAAAGGGAGAAGTATATGTAGAGGTATAATTTTGTCACTATTTTTTAAAACCAATGATCCATGTAATTCTTTTCTGTTCTCGAAATCCGTCACGAAGTCTCAGTATCTTCGTACAGCTGCGGAGATCTGTATGAAATCTTTTCAGCACAACAAGTGACGAGACAATAATAAATAACTTTCAAAAGCTACTCTTGGAATCTTCGGGGCCCAACATATTGCTCAGCATACTGAACTAGAGTTCCAGGAGTGTACGACTAAAAACTGGAGAGATATTATTGTCCTCAACAGTTGGAGTACATGCCTCTCCTCCTCTCACTAGACGGAGTAAAATGAGTGTAGGTGACAAATGCTGATGAGGCTGTGGCCAAGCAACATCCTATCCATGTTACATTACCTCCATCTTTTTTCCAATCCCTTCATGCATTTTTCAATTAGGCTATTTTTTCTCTGCCACTCTACCCTATCTGCTTATCGCTTCTAATTCCTCCTCTCTTCCCAGTTTTCGCAAAAGCCTTCCTGGGTAATTATCAAATGGTAATTACAACAAGTCTTATTTTCACCCCTTCCTGCGCTAAGGGTATGAGCCTAGGTTACCACACTACGGAACATTTAAGATCCTATAGCTGATGCAGCCTATGGCCCTACATGCATTCCATGAACGACAAACCTTTAGCCGCCTCTAGGCGATTCGAACCTAAGCAACGCACTGTGCATGACCGTCACTGCCACTGGTGCTTTAAACACTTTACATCAACTGACATCTGCTTAAATATTTACTTGCCTGGCCCCTACCCGTCTGATTTCCCATCATCCTGCATGCATTCTCTTCCTGTCTTTCATTTCTGTCTACTTCCTGCCTGCCTCTCTGCTTTCTGTCTACCTCTCTATTTCCTTCGTGGGTCTTCTACCCTCCCGCACGTTTTCTCTGCTTCCTGCCTGCTTACTATACCTGTGTGTCCCCTACCATCCTGCATGTTTTTCGTGCCTGTCTTTTATCTCTGTCTGGGTCCCCTGTTCGCTTCCCTGCTTTCTCTGCCTACGTCTGCGTTTTCTGAGTGCATCTCCTTTGTCAGCTCGACTACCTACTTACTGTGCTTGGCTTGAGGTCTGGTGCCGTTTTTACAAGTATTTTTCAGCTTAATTCCTGTATAAGATTACTTCTTGGTTCTTGTACCTTCTCAAATAACTAGCATGCACTTCACAAGCAGGGTGGAGTAAATATCAACAAACGAGTGAATATTAAAGTGAAAATAAAAAAAGGTAAAGTATTTCTTAAAACAGTTAGCAGTCGTGGAGACCTGCATGTTTATCCGGGAAGCTGGTAAACTCTTTGGCTACGGCGGGTTTTTATCTGATAAAGTCGCTTGGCGTTAGCTGAAATAAAATACAAATCCTTTAATTCTTGGCCAACAAGTGAATCCTCAGAATATAAGTCTCAGGAATGAAAATCGTCTAACGATTGCCGAAAAAGGATGCAAAGTTAGTATTTCGCAGACAAAAGTTTAAGATGAATAGTAAATCCGGTGTGTGGTGTGTGCGTGCGTGTGAGTTAAATGACGTGGTGGGGGACGACACCGCGGCGGGCTGGTGGCGAGGCGGTTTGTTTACACCCGGCACGTGGCAACGAAGCTACCAGTCTCGTTACCCTCAAGACCCCATTACTCCCCTCAGGAAGGTGGCAACTATTAGATTTTTAGCCGCCTTTTACCTAATTATTTACAGTTTTTGCTGGTCTCAGCCATTTTAATTCACGGATCTTGGCTGAATTCTCAGTTACCCCAAGGCTCGTCGTCTCTCGCCTTAAGGTAGCAATATTCTTCAGGAGTGTGGCCAGGATTACGTTTTCAACCTTCCGTTTACATAAGTAAAATAAAATCACAGCTTGTGGTATCTTCAGCTATCTTCATTCAGAGACATTCGATACAGAGCTGATTACCCATACAAATAAATGTGGGTATAAGACCATATTCTAGACTGATGGAAGGCTTCGCACCACCTCTTCCTTAGTTAAGTAGTTTCAATATTATACCTTCTCCTTGTTATGCTCTTGTACGTTACTGAGGCAAATTATGTCAACACCAAAAATGTATAACATAAATGAGAACATCATGGTATAATATGAAAAATAAATCGGTTAAAATGGTGCTACGAAATCCCGAGACTGCAACTCCTGGACGCGAACAACGCAAGATAAGCAGCCAGACGAGCTACAACGACATGACGGTTCATGAAAGCAGATTTGACAATCCTTGATAGCTTAGCTTTCCACTGTTGAGGATGCTGCATATAAAAATAGAGACAGCTCCCTCGCCCACCTCTCCAGCCAGCATCAGACCGACAGAACACGATGAGAAAATTGCATCACGCTGAGTGAAACTGTCCTTGGAGATGACATCAGAGGAAGCCAGAATGAAGAAGAGGAGACACGAATGGAAAATAAGAAGGAAGAGACAGGCGTGGAGACAGAGGGTGACAGGTGTGGAGAGAGATGGAGAGGTACAGGTTGGTGTGGAGATGGTCATAAACAGGTGTGTGTGTGGCAGGTGTGGCAGAAGTGAGAGTGAAGAGGAGAATCAAAAGTCAGAGTGAAGAAGAGGAGACTGAAATGGAGAGAGAAAAGGAATGGACAGTAGAGAGAGAGGGTGACAGGTGTGGAGAGAGAGATAGAGGTACAGGTATGTGTGGAGGTAGGCATGAGCAGGTATGGGTGTCAGGTGTGTGGTGGGAGTGGCCCGTGTGCAAATAAGTGTTCCATTGTGGTGCCATCTGACCACAGGAGGCGTGCACCAGGGGGCAGGGGGCAGGTAGAAGCGGGGCAGGCAAGGGAACAAAGTTAGGAAGGAGGGAAGCAGACAGGTGAGGTACAGGGAGGCAGGAGGGAGGCAGACAGGTGAGGTGCAGAGATCCAGGCAAGGGGGTGGGTTTGAGTGACAAGAAAGCAGACGAGGTGCAAGGGTCAGAAAGAATGGGTACAAGCAAGGGAAGGAATTTAAGTGACAGAAAGGCAGGCAGAGGAAGAAGTTATGCAGAAGGGAGACAGACAGGGACGACATGATAACGTAAGAAGAGAGGATAACTGCAGTAAGTCGGTAGGCTTACTTTAAAGCTCTTGGCAAGAATTAAGTTAAGCAGGTAGAAGGCACAGGTTAGGCTGGAGGGATGCAGGCAGGAAGGTAGGGTTAGGCAGGAGAGAGGCATGTACGGGTTACGAGTTAGGTAGCAAGAGGGGACGCTGGGGGTTAGCAAACTTAAGTCAATGACAAAGAGAAGAATGGATAGAAGGGAGACACAAAAGGAACAAATAATGGGCAGAAAGGACGAAGAGTGGATAGAGAGGAGGCAATGAAGGAACGAAAATGTAAAAAAGGAAGGCATAGAAGGGACGAAGGATGGACAGAATGGGAGCAGAGAAAGGATAAAAGAATGGGCAAAGGGTGGCAGGCAGGGGGTACGGGTTGGACAGAAGGAAGGTAGATAAACGGGAGGCAGTCAAAAAAGAGGATGGATGGCAGTCAGGGGCAAAGATAACGCTTGCAGTGTATGAGGCACCTTGACCACTGTGAAGGGCAGGGCAGGGCACAGGCAGGTGACACGAGAGGGAGAGAAGACGGTACAGAAGTGAAGTGGGAAGGGAAGAAAGGGCAAGAAGCGGTGAGAGAAACAGATGCAGAAAAGGTGACAGGAGAGGAAGAGAAGACGATAGAGGGGAGAAGTGGGTAGGGAAGAAGCGACAAGAAGTGGGGAGAGAAACAGATGGAGAAAAGATTTTCTTTTTCTTTGGGGGGGGGGGGGAGAATGTGAAAAAAGGTGGAGAGGGAAAATGATAGAGAAAAGAGGTGGGGAAGCACAAGAATAGAGAAATGGGGCACTGAAAAGGAGCAGGGTGGAAATGAGTCAAGTCTCAGGTAGCAAGGGTTTGAGAGAAAATGGTGGGGAAAGGGAGATGATAGAAAAGAGGAAGACGGGGAAATAGGAGAAAAAGAAATTACGAATGAGACAGAGCAGAGGGACGAAAGCAAGAAAAGATATAAACTATGCAATAATAAACGGGAGGAAGTGAAAAAAAAAAAAAAAAAAAAAGGCTAAAGCAAGAAGGAAAAAAGAGGGAAAAAACAAAGGAAGGCAAGGATAGGAAGGTACAAAGGGGAAACGAAGAGAATGAGGTATGAGAAAGAGACTGATTAAAAAAAAATAATAATAGTGCAGATTTAAGGCATGAATAGTTAATAGGAACACAGGGAATGAAGAAGGAGGAGGAAATAAAGGATAAGAGGAAAGCGAGAGGCTGAGGCAAGAAGAATGGAAGGTATGAACAAGAGGGTCATATAGATATAGATCACTGCAGTTTTTACAAGTACGAATAGTAACAGAAAAATGAAAAAAAAAAACACACAGGACAAAAGGAGAGAAAGGGCTGGAAGAAAAAAAAAAGAAAAAAAAAAAAGAAAGAAAGAAAGAAATGGGGGTATGAGAAACAGGGTGATAACAAAAAAGAATCAGTGCAGTTTTTACAGGTATGAATGGTTAATAAATTCCTTGCTACATTGCCTTCATTTTTTTCTCTCCCTCCATGTACCCTTCCATTCCCCTCCCCCCCCTTTTTTTTATGCTTCCTCCATATCTATTCCAAGCACTGTATCCCCCCCCCCTCTCTCTCTCACTCTAATACTTTTTGTTGCGTCTGCCTCTATTTATGTTCCGTCCCTGATTTTCGCTGATGCCATTCCTCTCCTCCGTGCACCTCCACCCACTCCATACCTGTCCCTGCCACTCTGTCAGGGACCGAATCAATTTTTCAGACTAACTCCATGCTATATTTCTTTCTGTCTTACTCTCATTCTCTCTCTCTCTCTCTCTCTCTCTCTCTCCATTTTTTCTTCAGGCTTATTCATGTCTTCTTTGCCACTTGTGATCTCTGCATGTCTGTCTGCCTCTCTCTCTCTCTCTCTCTCTCTCTCCTCACAGCATACAAGGTGACTTTATCCCTATCCACACACACACACACACACACACACACACACACACACACAGAGTGAGAGAGAGAGAGAGAGAGGTAACATTACTCTGGCTTAAGCAGTATCAGGGCCCCACCTGCTTATACAAGCTCTAACTCCTCTTACATTACACTTTCTTTACCTCTCTTTTCTTTTCCATACCTCTCTCTTCACCTTTTCCTCCATTCTTTTTATTTCAGTTTTTCACACCTGGAAGGCCTGTGTAGTTTGTTCTTTTACTCAGTTTTCTCTTGTTCTGTTTTAAACTCTCTTCCATTTACTGTTCTCATAATTTCTTTATCCCATTTTTCACTTTACTTTTCATTACATATTTCATAATTTCATATGTTTAAAACAAGACTGACTAATATGTAAAACAATAAAAATTCTCAAAACTGGACACTGTAAAGCAAGAGTGTGTCCGTGTCCGTGCCATGTGAAAAAATTTACACCAGCAGCTAAACCCGGTGCAGAAAGCGTGCAACAATTAAATTTCAGGTACATGGGTCAAAGGCACAGTTGTCTGAAAAAAAAAAAAGGACCAAAACTCACCCGAGTTTCACAAAACCCTAGTTTAAAAGGGGAATTTAATCAGGGTTTTTAATTTCCATTTTGATGACTATGAAATAATATTATACATCTAGAATGTTAATATTTTGCAGGTTAGGCATAAATGGCGCAGGTAAGTTCTTATTTCCAGTTCTTTCATACCTGTATATATTGCCTATTTTCCTGCACAATGAATATAAGTGGATATTAATCTTATGCCAAGTACTGTACTTGCTGGAACACAGTAATACGTGTATAACAGTCTAAACCCAGTACTGTCGTCTACTTCGTTCGCTATTATTACTTCGTTTGAAAACGGTAATGTCTGAAAATATATGTATAGGTTGATAGGCATCCACGGCGTTACTCTGCCTCTATATTTTTACTCTCAAGACTAGTTTTAAGGAAGTCTTTATGATTTATTATCATATTTTCTGACATGCAGTTACTACTGAAGTTTTAATATCAGACGCTGCTAGTTTTTCGTCTATAACGATTCAAAAGGGTAAATGTTTATAAGAAATACACCGGTATACACAGGTGGAATTATCATCTGCTCAGACTTTTTAATCAATGACTAATGAACACTGTTTCTAACCCCTGTAAGAATGTCTCGCAATCTGAGAGAAATTGCGTGGGGGTTACCAAATAAACTGGAATAGACGTCCTCTGTCTAAAGGGGTTAACCTTGGTAGACAAATGTGTTGTTACTCGGGTATGTTGCCAGTACAGCTCCGGTCAAAGGTCAAAGCCAACCTGGAAGATAAATTATACTCGCCACTGCTGCACACCTGTAATTATTTTGTCATGCATTAGTTCCGTACTTTCATCCTGACTCTAATATTTTATCCCTCTAAACGTTCTGTTTCTGTATCTCTTCCTCAGTTATCGTCTTCCCTGCCTCTTCTCCCATTCCCTACTTATATCCTCTCTTCCTCAGTTGCTACCGCCGGTATAGTGACAAAATATATAAAGAGCAAAACTGATGTTAACCTCTTTTATATTTTCTGTTACTTCCAGACGATTTTCAACTCAGGGGAAACGTCTTGTAATGAAAGGGTTGATGATTTTGGATAACCTAGATAGACAGATAGACAGACAGATGGATAGATGGATAGGTAGACAGATAGACAGACAGGCAGACTAACAGACAGATATACAGATAGACAGACAAACGACAGACAGATACACAGGTATACATATGAATAGATATATAAAACCCTCCAAGTTGGAAAAATCTATCTTCAGGTACATAAAATCGCCTGGAACATGAAATAATAAAATTCAAAAATATATGATGGGAGTGAAAGAATAAAGAGCACCTCTGCAAAGGGAGACAGCACAGAAAACGGAGGCGGTCTGCAGTGTCCTCCCTTCCAACTCGGGTCGTAAACAAGGTGCTCATTTCTCACTTTATCCCTTCAGCCTTCCATGTTTTCCACCCTCCCCCTTTCCTCCCTCCCTCGCCAACACTACTTCGTTCCTCTCTCTGACTTCCTTTATCCTGCTACCACAACATGCCACCATTCCAGACCTACTCATTTCTCACTTTATCCCTTTAGCCTTTCCATGTTTTCCACCCTTTTTCCCTCCTCGCCAACACTGCTTGGTTCCTTCCCCTGACTTCCTCTTTATCCTGCTGCCACAACACGCCACCATTCCAGCCCAAGCTAGTCTCTGCCATGCACTTTCTACCTTTATCCCGTCATAACACCACACCGTTGCGCACCTCGCGTCACCGCTAGTGTGTGCCTCATCCTTTAATCCCTTCACTAAGGGGGTCTTTCCTGAGCCGAATATCATCATCGAGAGGTAGCCTGGATGGAAATAAACAAAGGTCATCTTACTGGAAGGTTGTACTGAGACAGCTTTTAACCTAAGAGTGGCCTCTCTAACTTAGTAAAACCAGCTACAGCAGCTTGAACAACTTACAATATCGTACACATGGTATTTTTTCTAGTCAAGTCATCCCAAGATGTACTCCTCCACTTTTTCCTTCCACAACATCCACATTTCCACTCCTAAGTCGACCTTCAGCATATAGATCAACTCCTCAGTATTATCCAACCACAAAACCACATCATCAACCTTTCTTAAGCCACCTTTCAGTTTTTTACCTTATCCTAAAAACAGTGTTATTCCATCTAAAACCAACCTCCAGTATATACTACAGTCCATCACTTTGACCATCCAAAGCAAACATATAATTCCACCTTTACATTATGTGTTGCTACTTTTAACATTCCACTCTAACACAACATCCCACAAAAAGGATTCTACAACATGTGTTCTTATAATGTACCTGTACTCTGTCCACTTTAATCTGGGCCAAAATTATTGTCTCTATCTTTAAAACTATGCTGCAACACACGATTAACACCAGAACAGGGCGCTAGTAAGGAAGAAGTGCTATGTAAGAATGTATGACATGGTACGGTCTTCTGCCAGCGAACTATGTAAGCTGCAGAATGGCAAAAAATATCGGAAAACAATTCAGGCGAACAAACACAAAAATGCGCCGTAATTCTATCGCAGGCCTTCTGTAATACATATTTTTTGAATTTATCTAATTACATCAATACACCATCATTCCATCGAAAATTCTATAATACGTAGTCTTTCAATCTGTCCCACTTCATCAACACTACATACCTAACGATCATTTGAAACAGAGGCATATTCCTAACAAACCATGCCTTCAGTCTACCTCAAAACACCCTTTTAACGTTTATCCATTTACTCCTCAATCTTTTCGATCAATATTCCCTCCGTCATCTACCTATCATTATAAACATTTTCCCTTTTTAATCCCACATATACCCACCACCAATACTGAACTTCTTCATCTTAAACCGCTGTCCTTATTTATTCCCACATACACCCACCAGCAATACTGAGAGTCTTAATCTTAGCTAAATATTTCCAACACGTATTGTTTGCTCTGGCCTCTGCCTTCCTCCTTACGTAAACACATTAAAAGCGATAAATTGCCCATAATGTTGTTATTCTTGGGCCAGAGTTTGTGAACGCAAAGGCAGCCAAGACCATCACACGCACTATACTTTTTTTTTACTCCACCTTGGCCTAAAACTGCCATCTCTCCAGTTTCAATACTGGGTTATAATAACAGATTAATACTAGAATATGTAGCTAGTCACGAAGAAGGGCTATCACTGATCTTCGTATAATAAGCTACAAAGGGACGAATATCTGGGTTAAGTTAATGTGATAAGGATATAACATTTTACCTCAGCTTGTTTTTATTTTAACCCCACCATTCAAAGGGATGGCTTCCTCTAGAATTCACGTTGAAAGGTACATAAATAAATACTAATAAATCCGTGCAAACTGAAGAAATGTACCTTAAATGCGAAGGTGATATTTAGAGCACAGGTGTTTAAATATTCAAGCAGAGACATTTCAACAACAAATCCGACACGCGCAAAGGTAAATCAGGGAGAAAAAGACAAAAAGGAATCCGCAAGAAATACAAATATAAAAGGAAAAACATAATAGAAAATACGATGCGAGTCAGGATACGAAACAGCAAAAAATACAAATATATATATGGAACAAAAGAAAAGGAAAATACAATGTGAGTCTCTCCATGTGCTATCTTTCCTTACTTATCACTACCATCCTTTTCTCTTTTCTTCCTTCCCCTCCTAATTCTATTCTCATTCTCTCTCTCTCTCTCTCTCTCTCTCTCTTCCTGCTGCCACCACTCACCGCGGCTTACGTTTTAATCTACAATAAATCCCCCCCCTCTTCGCGGTTCGTGTGAGGGAGATGGGTGGAGAGGCGAGGGAAAAGCAGAGGTAAGAGGAGATGTGTGTGGGGAAGGAGTGAGGGGAGTGGGGAAGGGGGAATAGGAAGAGGAAGAGGCAGATGTGGGTGGCAAAGAACAGGTAGGACGATAGGAAAGATAAGCAGAAAGAGACAGAGGGAGGGAAATGAAGAAAAGTAAGAAAAAGAAGATAAAAATGTGGGAAAAGATGAGGTATTGTACGGGGTGAATAAGAACGAAAAGATGGAGGAAAAAGATATGTGGGTATTCACTTTACCTTAACTTGTCCTAAAACTGCCATCTCTCCATCCTGAATCCTCAGTTGTAGCAACAGATTAGAATACGATGCTAGTCACGAAGAAGTGCTACTGAAAAGCTTAAGAGTCGCAGCATTATCCTTCCGCCAGTCAGCTAGGTGAATTAAACTAGAAAAGGACAAAAAACTGGACCCAGTTAAGGTAAAGGTATGAAGAAGGAAAATAAGCAGAAGAAACTATAAGGGGGGGAGGGGAGTGAGGAAGAAAGAAAGGGAGAAGGAAGAATGAGATATGAACAAAGAAGAGGTGGAAAAAGAAGGAAAAAAAAAAAACACCGTGCGATAGTGGGACAAAAGTACCAGCACTCAGAAAAAATGAAAGAACACATAATAATGAGCAAGAACAAGAAAACAGGTAAGGAAACAATGGGAAGACTTCAGCAGGATGAAGAAAACATTGTGGAAGAGAGGGATGCAAGTGCCACAGAGAGAGCAAAACAACACGTAATAAAGAGCGAGCACAAGAAAATAAGCAAGAAAACAAAGGGATAGTTTAGTAAGATAATATGTGCCAACTAGAGGGAATGAAGCCACCACGTCATTGGCCAGGACACGAGCTCTTAACCAATCACAAGCCACCCGCACTTCTACACGCTAATCTGTTTGGAATGTGACGGCGCTGGTGGTGGGTGTGGGTGACTGGGTGAGTGATGATAACGTGAGGATAGATGTAAATAAAAGAATGTTTTGTCTAGCCTTCAGCCCTCTGCAAAAATAAAGTCACACGAGGAGGGTGCTAACACACAGGAAGGTTGTGCAGTGAACGCCTTACTCATCCAATTACGAGGCATACTTTAGGGTAATTAACTGGCTCAACAGGTGCGGATGACAAGGAGCAAGGCAGAGTACATACGCCAGGCTAGGTGAGGCAGGGCGGGCGGCAGGGTAAGCACAGATAGCAGGGGCAGGAGAGAACAAGTGTCAAGGGGAGCACAGGTGGCAGGGGCAGGGGAGAACAAGTGGCAGGGGAGGGAGGAAAACATGCAGAAGGGGCAGGAGTACAGGTGACTGGGACAAGGAAAGCGCAGGTGGCAGAGGGATGGCAGCAGAGAAATATATCCACGTTCATCTTTCACGCCCGCCTCTCAGCCAGATTAGGAATGGCAGGGGTGGGTGGCAGAGAAGTTGAGAAGGGTGATCCTATTTGTGGTGTGGCAGGCGTGTGCTGGATCACACCTCCCTCACACCTTTATCCTGCACCCTGTCATCCTACCCGACTCACGCCGTTGCACCATTCCTACACCCTCACTTTCTCGCTCGGAACATTTGGTGCCATTCTATGGATTCATCATACCCATCCACCGCGTCATCCACACCCACACCATATCATCCCTATTTGCACATCCTTTCACACCTTGTCATACACAACCTTTCACCCCGTTCGTAAGTACTCGTTCATATTCTGTCACCTCTATCTGCACCCACCTCTTTCCACACCCCATCACCCATACTCATATCCACACCCTGTCACTCCTATCTGTACCTCCTTTCATACCCTGTTACCCACACGCATGTGCTTACTTTACTATCCTGAATGTCCTCCCTTCACACCCTATCATCCACACCCATACCCACATCCTGTCACTCCTATCTGCACCTCCTGTCACACCCTATCACCCACACACATATGCACACCCTATCACCTTATCTCTATCTCCCTTCACACCCTATCACCCACACTCTGTCACCGCTTCCTGAAACTTCACCTTTATGCTTTTCACCTCTTCCTACACCCCAATTACAATCTGTCACCACCACTCACTCTTCCTCCTCCCCGAACCTACAACACCCTCTTACTCCTTCGTACAACTCCGTCCATCACACTTAACGTTGCTTCTATTCTCAACCCCCCCCCCCTCAGCGTGCATACAACTCTTATTAAACCCACCTACTCGCCCCTCCAAACACACACACACACAAAGCAAAACACCAGTAAACACATATATTTTCAGAAAGACTGTCAACAAATCCCCGCCCACGGATGCAACTGGCCAAACTGATGGGGTCGCTGGCTACGGGTATTATATGGTGGTGGGTCAGGCGCCGTATCTCGCTGGAACCTGGTGACGCTATCATCAGGTGGGAGGGGACAGGCAACCACACCGACACGCACAGATAAAGTCCACACGGAGATAAAATCCACACGCACTATAATCACCGTGTCCTCGTCCAGTCGGGTTTGTCTTCTGGATTCTCGGTCTGTTATTATCGGTCTGTCATTACCGCTGCCACTGCTACTACCATTCCTGCCTTATCACTGTTGCTGCTACCATGAACACCCTCAATTTCACTACGCCATTACCATTTCCGTGCCAGTCCCTACCTTTCACTACCATGTACATTATTTCTACCGCTATCAGTGGTGCATACACGCTAGGATTTTTGCCTCCGCTACCGTACTACCACCACTATCCAGTCCCTGACCCTCACTACCATTAACACCACCAAAAGCGTTCCAGCAACTATGATCAGACTAATTATGAATCCTGTTACATTCACGCCAGTTTTTACCTCTGCTACCGCACTATTACCACTCTCCCAAACCCAATCCTCACTAGCACCATCACCAACAATTACGGTACTCCATCAACTATCACCAAACTAACTGAATTCTATTACATTCACACCAGGAGTTTTACCTCTGCTACCATCCTACCACCATTATGCAATACCTGGACCTCACTACCACTACCACCACCACAGTAGCTCCAGCCACCATCACCAGACTAACTGTGGACCCTGTTATCACTCTGACCACCACTTACACGCCGCCACAACTACCATTTACATCAGGCACCACCACACCCTCCACCGTAACTCAGCTGGCACCATATATGCCTTCGTGCTTTTAGTTCAATTGCCTCCACTCCTAATATTGCCAGCAGTCCCCATCCCCGATACTCTATGACCGCCGTAGAGTGGAAAAGGTTCAGCCCAGGTAAGCAATATGCAAATGGAGAATCTACACCATACGAAGTAACTTTTTTTTTTTTCTTACACCTTCAGAGGACGGTAAAGTGGAGCGAAATCGTCTACCGTCAGCAATAATATAATGTATATTGTTGCTGATTCCTTTAGACTAAGAGGTCCCCTAAGTTCAACGGAATCGTAGGCATCATACAGAATATAATGATGAAAATGTCAGTGGACTGCAGGCGTTAACGATACTCAGAATGTTTACATAAAGTTTAAAAATGATGAAGCAGTATGTCTTCCCCGGCAGGAATAGAACATGAAACTGGTGGATAAATATTTAGCTTCAAATATTTAAATTACTTGGCTCCATGCACGCAGTAATGAAATGCAAACATCGCGCTAATTATTTTTGGCAAGTTCATCAGTACTTTTTGAAATAATTTCCTGAAAAAGTGTTTATGATTTACCAGCCTGAGTTAAAAATCTGCCTTTATTTTTTTGTGCAGAGCAGAATCGAGATCACTACGCAGTAACTTTTCCTACGCTCACAACAAAAATACTACCGGTACTTTCTGCCAAAGTCACCAATACGGCCACAATAACACTACTAAATTGCCGCAGTACACAGCCCCAGCACTACCAAACCACACCACACCACTGCCCTGACTACCACTTTCTCTATGGCACTCAACACCTCTGTCACGCATGTCCTCCACATATACCACTTCACTATCACACACCCCTCTCTACCACACATCCCCCGCGTCTACCACCACACCACTGTCAAGCTCAACAACCATCACCAATCTACCACTGAATGCCACCACCTCTACCACACACACCCCTCAGTACCCCACCACCACCACCATTCCTGTACCACACAATATTTTTCAAGTCTACCGCCCACCACTACTAACATCCCTCCCTTACATTCACTGATCTACCACTGACAACCATCAAGTCTACCACACTATTATCTCGGCATTTACCACCTCGCTATCACCACTCCGCTACCACACATCTCCCAAGTCTATTACCACACTACTGTCACACTCCTCTCTCTCAGGGTTGGATCAAATACTTTTTTTTTTAGAGGCCAAATACAAATACAAATACTTTTGAAGTTCTGGTACAAAAATACAAATTCAAATACTTTTATTCCCAAATTCAAAAATACAATTACAAATACAAATACCCACATATCATAATTATATTTCATCACCATTAATGCATGGAAAATTTCCAGGCTCAACTTCGCTCGCTCGGGAGTGTAAAAGTTGCCAGCTTTGCTGAACACTCGCTCAGATACGAATACAAATAAAATTTACTTTTTTCTGGGTGCCAAAATACAATTCCAAATACAAATACTTTGAAAATGTATTTAAATACACCTCAAATACAAATACAATTGTATTTGATCCATCCCTGCCCTCTCTATAACTCTCCGACAACAACCACAGACACGTTTCTCCACATCAACCACTTCATTACCACTACACCTCTTCCGCATATACTACCGGTACTACCACCACACCTCTACCACACATGCCTCAAAATTCCTCTACCACTTCTCTACCACACGTTTTCTCCCTCCTCCACCTCCATACCACTACCCACCTCCCTTCCCCCGCCACTAATCTACCACTCCGACCACCACACCGCCATATATAGGGCCTCGTAACAACCATCCCCAGCCCGGGACAGTACCAGACGCTATCCTTGTACCATCTCCATAACCATATCCTCCTCTGGGTACTCTCTCCCATCCTCCTCCCTCCTTCCTTCTCTTTCCTCCTCCGTCCTCTTTTCTTCTCCTCTTTCCTCCTCCGCCCTCTCTTTTTCTCCTCTTTCCTCCTCCGTCCTCCCTCCTTCTTTCTCCTCTTCCCTCCTTCCTCATCCATTCATTTCTCCATTTCTTTGCTCTCCGATAATTTCCTTTCTTATGCTCTACATCTATTCATTCCTAGCTCTTTTTTATGTTTCCGTTCCACTTCCATTCCTTATTAGCTTTTTCATACACACTGTCCGTTTATCACTACAGCCTCATTCTTCTTATCGCTTCCTTCCCTGCCTCTACCCCCCCCCTCCCCTCGCCATACCCTATCGCCTTATCTGTCCTTCTGTCTCTGTTCATTCTTCCTTACAAGTATCGCCCTCTCGGTCTTCTTCCTTAATTCTTGTCTCCCTTTCTATATTTATTGGTTTCCTCTTTTTTAACCCACTTCTCTCTATGCCATCCTCTGTGTTTTATCCAAGTCAAGATTCTCTCTCTCTCTCTCTTATCGTTTTATCCATCCATCCTAGCCTTGTCTCCTCCTTTCATGTTTTTCATCCTGTCTCCTTTTCATCTCTCCTTCTTACCTTTCTCCTCCTCTGTCTGTCAATCATCCCCCCGTCTCCTTTGCTTCAAGTGTTCCTCTTTATCTCTCTTCCTTCTCTCCATCTCACATTCTTTCCAGCTATTCCTGCTCCGTCACTCCCGTTTCAGGTTTTCCTTCCTATCTTTCCTTTCCCACGCCTTTCTTACCTATCTCCTTCCCTATCTATCCATCGTCCATTCCTTCTTTCTTCCCTATCTCTCTCTCCCTGTTCTGTTTTATATCCATCCCTCTCCTCCCATTCTGTTTCTCGCTTCCATCTTCCCTCCATCCATCCCTTCCTAATCTGTCTCTCCCTATTCCACTTTCCTTCCATTCGCCCCTTCCCTATCTGCCTCTGCTCCATTTCCCTTACCACATTATGCTTCCCTCTGCGTTCTTCCTCCTCCCTCCTAACCTACCTACGACTGACAGATGATCGATTAATTACGATGCAGTGTGTGTGTGTGTGTGTGTGTGTGTGTGTGTGTGTGTGTGTGTGTGTGTGTGTGTGTGTGTGTGTGTGTGTGTGTGTGTGTGTGTGTGTGTGTGTGTGTGTGTGTGTGTGTGTGTGTGTGTGTGTGTGTGTGTGTGTGTGTGTGTGTGTGTGTGTGTGTGTGTGTGTGTGTGTGTGTGTGTGTGTGTGTGTGTGTGTGTGTGTGTGTGTGTGTGTGTGTGTGTGTGTGTGTGTGTGTGTGTGTGTGTGTGTGTGTGTGTGTGTGTGTGTGTGTGTGTGTGTGTGTGTGTGTGTGTGTGTGTGTGTGTGTGTGTGTGTGTGTGTGTGTGTGTGTGTGTGTGTGTGTGTGTGTGTGTGTGTGTGTGTGTGTGTGTGTGTGTGTGTGTGTGTGTGTGTGTGTGTGTGTGTGTGTGTGTGTGTGTGTGTGTGTGTGTGTGTGTGTGTGTGTGTGTGTGTGTGTGTGTGTGTGTGTGTGTGTGTGTGTGTGTGTGTGTGTGTGTGTGTGTGTGTGTGTGTGTGTGTGTGTGTGTGTGTGTGTGTGTGTGTGTGTGTGTGTGTGTGTGTGTGTGTGTGTGTGTGTGTGTGTGTGTGTGTGTGTGTGTGTGTGTGTGTGTGTGTGTGTGTGTGTGTGTGTGTGTGTGTGTGTGTGTGTGTGTGTGTGTGTGTGTGTGTGTGTGTGTGTGTGTGTGTGTGTGTGTGTGTGTGTGTGTGTGTGTGTGTGTGTGTGTGTGTGTGTGTGTGTGTGTGTGTGTGTGTGTGTTTTAGAACAGTACACAGAGAAAATATAAGTTATGGTCTTGGCTCTGCCTCCCAAACAAAAATTTTCACGTTGTTTTTTCCAACAGTTATGGTATTTTCTCTCTTCCTACTGGATATTAGTAAGGAAGGGGAGGCGTGGGGAGAGGAAAGGCTTCCCTTTTCCTATATTTTCTCAGTTACATTAGATAAATATTTAGTGTAAACAATTTCACAACAACACATACTCTTGCTAAAAAAGGATCAAGCCTCCCGCTGTTTGTGCTTCCTATGCACTCCTATATATACATCTCCCTTCCCTGTGTGCTCCCTTGCCATCTGTCTGACACTCAGTTCCATCTTCCTTCCCTCCCTTCATCGCATTATCTCTGTCCTCCATCTTTTTGCAATCCCTTCATCGCATTATCTTTGGCCTACAGCTTCTTGCAATCCTTTCATCGCATTACTTCTCTTTCGTTTTCCTTCCATCCCATCCTTTCCCTGTATCATATTTTCTTTCTCATCCTCTTCACTTCTCCTTACCTGTATCCCATTCCTGTCTGCCTGTCTCAGTGCCAGCCTCCTTCAAATTCTTCATTCTACATACCATCCCTTTTTTTCATCTTTCATCCATCCATCCCTTGCATCATGTTTCCCTGCCTTCCTCCTCTCTCCTAACCTCCATCCACTTCTAATCTGTGTATCTGTTTCTCCTCTCCCTGCCCTGCATTGTGCTTCCCCCCCTGTCTTTCCTTCTCTCTCCAAACCTGCCTCCACTCCCTACCTGCCTCAGTTTGTTGCTTCCACCCTCCCCCTCACCAGCATCAAATATTTCTTCCCTCCCTCCCTCTCCCGCACCATGCTTCTTTCCTTGTCTTTCCTCCGTTCTCCTGACCTACCTTTCTCCTTGGCCCCCTCTCTGTTTCTTTTTTCCCTCCCTCTCCCTCATCGTGTATCCCCCCATGTCTTTCCTCCTCTCTCCTGACGTACCTCCCTCCCCAACCTGCTTCATACACTATTTCTTCCCTCCCTCCCTTCCCTGCATCATGTTTCCCTCCGTGTCTGCGCCACCCCCTCCTCGCCATGCTTCCAAAAATGCATCCCTGGAGAGGTGGGGTGTGTGTACCCATGGCCGCCTCCCTCCCAACACGGCCACATTGCCTTATCGCAGCCACACAGGGTATGGCTCTACAGATCTACCTCCTATTTATCAAGAATCTTAACCCATTTGCAGAATAAACAAGTATGTCCCCGTAACAACTCAATATTATCAGTCCTAAATCCGTGTTTTATCTATAATCTTAATCAATCTGCAGGATAAGCAAGCATGTCACAAAAAAAAGTTTACCATTATCAGAAAACGTCCTCGGCCCGTATTTATTAAGCATATTCACCTATTTCCGGAATCCTCAAGCCTCCATAACAGTTTATTATCAGAAATCGTTTTGTTTTTCATTTATTTTCTCTTGACTGGTTTAGTTATTAAGTGTATGGCGGCTGTGTAGGTGCAGGAAGAAGAACAAACAAGTAAATATAATCCCCAAATAACACTCAAGAAAGTTTGTAAATACAGTCCCTAACGTTTCCAGAGACATTCCTCAGATAAGCAGGACTTGAACATTGTCCTGTGTCCAGTTCTGGCTTCACTGATCTCTGTATCGTGGACATGGCAACACAATCCACAAATTTACTTCCTCTTCCACCTCTGATACACCATTGTTCCAAATACAGACTCTCACAGGGGGTCTTCGCGAATACGAAATAAGCATGTTAACCCATTCCCTTCCATGACGCATTACTTTGTTCCTCCTACTACCAGTCCATCTTATTCAGCTTGGGAACTCGGGTTGTGAAAGGATTATCTGAAGCTACATTCCTCCCAATTCGAAAGTCTATCCTAAGCTGAATAAAAGAGTCTGGAGGCAGCAAGAATTAAATTGAAAAAAAAAAAGCCCTCGGAATGCAAGACTTAACGGGCTAAGCTCCATCTTACAGTAATTCATAACTGTTTTCGTTTTTTATCTTTTCATGGGTTTCCTAATAAAATATAGTGTGTGTAGAGAATACTTGTTTATATTTCATTATTTTCAACACAGGAAAAAAAAAATTCATATAAATACTATTGACCAAGAATTTAAATAACGTTCAAATCCGGCCAAACTGCAACCAATTTATAGCTTAAAGAAAAAAAAAATATCTAAGCTAACAATTCGTGCACACTTTAAAAATTTACTCATTCGTCCATTTAGCTACTCTCTCTCTCTCTCTCTCTCCGTTTCACTCTATCATCCTCAGCATATTTCGTCCTCCAACACTGCCGTTCATTCGCCAGACAGCTGTACACGCCGTCACTCCCTTCTGTAACCTTCCCAACAGTAGTATCCATTGTGCCACACACGCCTCACAAACACACACTCCCCGTACCGAACAAACACGCCTCACAAACACACACTCCCCGCACCAGATAAACACGCCTCACAAACACACAATCCCTACATCAACACCAAACAACAACCCAAACAAACATACAATCCTTGCACCTCACCATCAACACCAAGAAAACACACCCCGTCAACACACAATCACTGTACCAACACCAAACCAACACGCCTCACAAACACACCACCCCTACACTGCAACATCAGCACCACTAAATATATAATAAATAAGTAAATAAATAAATAAATAAATGAAACACGTAATAAGCCACCAAGTCCCACCTACATCTGCCTTCATTACCAGGACTTTTTTTTACATTGTCATGGTCACTGCTAAGGTTTTATCTGTTTACGAGTATCCTCATCACTACGATAATGGATATTCATTCTCGTTGCTACCAGATGATTTTGTTCAGCACAGGGGAGAGAAATAAGTATCTGAAGGGGTTAACAAAACTATATTTAACCACGTTAGACAAATGGATTCTCAAAAATTAACAAAATCGTTTGATAACTAAACTAAAAAGCCATTGTGGTGAAGGCGCCGAAAAGTACTCTTTGTAAAGATTTCAGAAAGTTCGTTATCAATTTATCTACGACGAAGATTTTTCTGGTTAGCTCTGACTACATTTTTTTTTTTTAAATATATATATAGATAGGATGGACCTCTCGTGGCAAAAGAGCCATCAGTATAGAGCAAAAGTCGCCACAATACCCCAGCTTTCATTCATTCAGCTACACAGGCCTCTTTTCTTCCTCATATTACCCTCAAACCCTCTTGCTATGTCCTCTCCTACTTACATATCTCTAATTCTTCTACATCTCTTGTCTCTATTTTCTCCTTTCCTACGCGCCTCCCTTGCACTATCGCCCTTTGTCTTAAACTGTCCCTCTTGTGTCGGTTCTACTCCTCAGACTCCTATAATATCCTTCCATTCTCACTTCTCCCTCTTTAATCTTCCTACTCTTCCCACCCTCTCCCATCGACACACTCACCCTCTCACTCACTGTAACTCACCTACCCATCCATTCCCAGTGCACACACACCCCTATACTCCCAGGCACTGTTCTACGTACCATTTACCTCCCCATTTACCAAGCTCTCTCCCGACAACAAAGAGACTCACTATTTCATATACCACCCACCCTTCCACCCACTTACCATCAATCCGTCAGCATGCAAATTAACCTCTTACACCCCACCCTTCCACCCATTCACCAGCCCAGCATTCCACCCACCTCAGCGTCCACCCTCCTGTCCGCCCACCTATCCACCAGCCATCAATTCGTCCGCCCACAAATTCACTCCCTCCCCCACCCAGCCTCCCGCCCACCCACACACCCACTGCCCTGATCTGGCTCGCCCCTTATACGGTACCGTCTCACACGCTGTCGGGTCCCACTCTGTGCCGGGGGCTGTGTGTGTGTGTGTGTGTGTGTGTGTGTGTGTGTGTGTGTGTGTGTGTGTGTGTGTGTGTGTGTGTGTGTGTGTGTACTGAAGTTTGTGTAAATATAAGTATGTGTGGGCATTATTTAAAGAAATAAATCTATACATAAATAAAAAGAGCCCTATCCAACATATCACAACACACGTCACTGGATTTAATGCCCCAGAGGTGGTATGGGTACGACTATGATGCGCCAGCTGTTGGCGCAAGGGTGGATTAGTGAACGGCGGCAATAGGCTTCCAAGCCCGTGTTCAGAGCTGTATGTATAAAACAAGTATAGAAAAGTACTAGATACAGGAGCTTCAGGGTCCTTCGGTAAAAGTCCTTTGTGTTTTGGTTTGGGAGGGTGATTTTGGGTGATGTGAGAGGGTTGTGTAGGTTTGATAAAGTCGCTAAAGCCTACGGGAGGGAAGCACCCCTCGCCCGAAAATCGTTATTGAGAGGCAGACTGACAAAGCTGCTCATACAGACGCTCCCGCATGTAAGAGTCCCGTAGTAAAAATTTATTGTTTACAGAGCCACTTTGTAGGTCTTGGGATTAGTCCAGAATATTCAGTGGATGTCAAATTACAGACGGGATGGCCTTACTATTGACTATAGGGGTTATATCCCGTAATATGAAGAAAAACACGATGCTTTAATAACTGCATGGGTAGTTTGTTTCTTGTACTTGGAAGTTATACGTTATGTTCGCAGTGAATGAAGTTTGAGTATTTGCATTTTAATTCTAGTATATCACTGCGTATATAATCTAACATACTATAGCACTAGCCGTGTGTGTGTGTGTGTGTGTGTGTGTGTGTGTGTGTGTGTGTGTGTGTGTGTGTGTGTTTTGGGCAGCCGAAACTACACATTCAAATCGCACCAAAATTGACACAGAAATCGCAAAAATATCGCTGATGTGAAAAAACTTGGTCCCATCACGATTGAAAAACTTTTACTATATTTATAAGCGATCACATTTTGACCAAAAAACGCAGCTCCCGAAGCCCGGCATAGGATCTACGTAGAATTTTTTGCCCAGAGGTAGAACTAAAATAAACTGTAGCAGTAGCCGTGTGTCTGTGTGTGTACTTCGAACTTGCGTTCGGACAACTTAGGTTCCATTGCCGAAGCTGCAAATAACACGATCAATTGGTTAGCTGCAAAAAATCCAAGTGACAACGTTACACTAGAACAGCACATAAACACGAGAGCCCTCCGCAGTTCGGGCCCACGAGCACTTGTGCTTTCCCACAGCAATACTGGTGGAATATTTAATTTTTTGTGTCTTTTTACAGTGTAGTCCTTAATGCCGTAGTTTGTAAAGGTGACTGTGGGTTTAAATGAGTATGTGCGTATAAGGAGAAAATGTGTGTATCATCTCATTAGGAGATGTGTGCGTGTGTACCTAACTGTGAACGTGACGGCTTGTGTGCTTTTGAGTTTTGTATTCGTGTGACCACAAATCAGCCAGGGTGTATTTATATGCATGTGCATGTACGGTATGAGAATGCGCGTGTGTACAAGAAAGGGAAGAATGGGGGTGTAGGATGAGGAAGAGGCACTGTGTGTTCATACAAAGCAAAGGGTCGAGTGGACGAGTGAGGAGGTAGGTAGGAGGGGAGAGGAGGTCGAAGGGTGGAATGAGGACGAAACATGAGGAAGGGCAGACAGAACAGGGCGAAGAAAGAAGAAGGAAGGGAGGAAGATTATGGAAAAAGGAATGAAGGAAAAAGGAGAAAGGGATGAAGAAACTATGAAAAAGGGAGGATGAAAAAAGAGAAAGGAAAATGGAAGAAAGGGAAAGTGGTGGATGACATAAGGGATAAGCCTGGAGAAAATAGAAAGGGGGGAGGAAAACAAGAAGAAGCGTGAATAAAAAAGGAAAGAAAATGAAAGAGAAAAGGAGGATGAATGAGAAAAATGGGAGAAAATGGACAAAAACGGGAAGAGAGAAGAGAAAAGGAAGAATGGATGAATGGGAGACGAGAGATGAGGTAGGCAGGTGGTTACGGATGAAATGTCAGCAAGAAACATTTCCCACAGAGGAACAGTGGATGAAAACCAACACAACTGTCGCAGCATCAGAGAAAGGTACGGATGGGTGGATAGAGGATGCGAATGATTATGCTTTAGTGGGAGGAGAGTTAAGCAGGAAAGGGAGTGGGAATAGGGAAGAAGGGTGGGGAGGCAGGAAGGGTGTGGAAAGAAATGGGTTACACAGGACGGGAGTGGAGAGGGAGGAAGGGTGTGGTAGGAAAGAGGCAGAAAGCATGAGAGTGGATGGGTATGGACGGCAAAGAAAAAATAACACCTAAGAAACGAAAGGAAAAGGGGAGACTGAGAGAAAGGATGAGGGAAGAGAGAAACAAAACGCACGAAAAAGGGATGGTCATAGGATAGAAAAAGCCAAAAAGCAACGACACAAGGAGAAAAAATTAGAGAGAAAGGAAGGATGCAATATAAGCCTTGTAGTATGAGATGAATAGGGAGAAGGACGGTAAGGAAAGAATGCACAAAGGAGAGAGAAGAAAGGAAAGTGGGTTGGGAGGAAAGGTGTGGTAGGAAAGACGTTGAACATATGAGACGGAAGGAGGAAGAGTGGAAAAGGAAATGAGCAAAGAAACGAAGTAGGAAAAGGAAAGAGAGGAAAGCCGTAGCAAAGCGAGAAGCAGAAAACATAAAGGAAAGAGGAAGGATGGTAAAGAAAGGAAAGACGAATAAAATGGGAAAGGAAGGAAGGAGGGTACTGTAAGAGAGATGCAGAGAACATGGAGAATGGAGAAAGTTTAGATAGGCACACACACACACACACACACACACACACACACACACACACACAGGAACAGGGGGGTGAAAATGAGAGAGGGGAAGGATGTGCTGAGAGAGAGAGAGAGAGAGAGAGAGAGAGAGAGAAAAAAACGTGAATAAGGAGGAGGAAAAAAGATAGGAAAGAAAGAAAACATGCACAGAGAAAGGTGGAGGAAGACAGAGAGTGAGTGTAGCAAGGGAGAGAAAGAAAAGCAACGAGGCGGTATGATGGGAGTGAAAAAATAAATACATAACAGAGAGGAGGAAAGGGAGAGAGGAAGGAAGGGTGCAGGAAGAGACAAAAAACGTGACTAAATTGGTAAAGAAAGAAAATAAGGGACAAAAAAGGAAGGAGAAAAAGGTGAAGGAAGAAAAGTGCAGCAAGGGAAGGAAGAAATAAAGATGGACGGGAAAGAAAAGACACACAAAGACAGAAGAAAAAAGACGAAGGGAAGAAGGAAGACATAAAGCTAAGCGCCAGCTGTTTCTGTCAAGCAAACTGTCAAATGTCATCTTTCCTTTCCCTTCTCTCTCTCTCACCAACCTCCTCGCTTTAAACCGGTACCGTTCTCCGCTTTCTTACTTCCCTCTCCCCAGTTTCTCATCTGGTATCTTAAACTACATTCTACATTATTTCTTTTTCTGTATCCCTCCTCCTTATCTTAACTATCTCCCCCTCCTCCATATTTCTCTCACCTCCCTCTCAACTATACCTTTCTCCATCTTCTTACTCAGTCCCCGCTCCTCCATTTCTCAATTTATGTTCTCCCGTTTCTCTTCTCTGCATTCTTTCTTTCTCTCTGCCTCTTTCTTCCCTTCTCCTTTGCTATCCTCCACATTTCTCTAACCTCCCTCCTTGCTTCACTTCCCCCACCTTCATACTCATTTCCCGCTCCTCCATCTCTCATCTCATTTTCTTACATCGTTTCTCCTTTCGCCTTATCTGCATCTCTCTCCTGTAATTCTACCTATCAACCTTCATCTCGAGTTCTCCGTCATTTCCCTCTTCTCTTTGTCCCTCTTCTTCCTGTTTCTCATAGCTACACTTATTTTCCTTTCTCTTAACTCCTTTTTTCTTCCATTTTTCTTGACAGTTACTTAAATTTTTCTTCCCTCTCTCAGTTTCCTAAAAATTACCTTTCCTTTTTATTCCATGGCCTTATCCCCTTGCCTCGTGCCTTTGCTGTCATCGCATCTCATCTCTCCATCTTTCTTTTCCTTTCCTTTCGCCCTTTCATTTTGATTTCTCTCTCTCTCTCTCATTCGTCCTTTCTGTTCTCCTTTGTCCTCTCACCCTTCCACAATTTTTACATTTCATTCCTATCATAATCGCCTCCTCTTTCCCTTCTCCCCTTCTGTCCTCCAGCTCTTTCATTTATTCTATCTTCCATTCCCGAACTATATTCCCAAAAATTTCTTCTTCTTCGTCCTATCCCTTCCTCTTCTTTACATATTCTTCCTCTCTCCCTTCATCCTAACCCTTCCTCTTCTTTACATAATCCTCCTCTCCCCCTTCACCTCCTCTCCTATATCATTACATCTTCCTACCCAGCTTTTTCACTGTGTTGGGGGAACTTCGATATTTTAGTCTCTCTAAAAAACGATATTTTTATTCAGGCGAGAGAAACACTAAGCAGTAAAATGGCCGAAAATATCACCTACGACACTTTCGCCGTAATGGTAAAACTTAGGGGGGGTAGTTTATTCAACCAATTCCTCACGATTTTATGTGAAAAAATTATTATGCAGTAAAAGGAGCGAAAACAACAGGACTCTGGTATTGCATCCTACGTAATTACTGACACTTATACTAGTTTGAGGTAATCTTTTTGCTAATTTCATCGTGATGGTTGAAAGCTGGTATTTGATTCAGACAGCCTAGCAATTTTTATTCACCTCAGAGAAGCGTATACCCGTGCAAGGAAACATGGCTAATTTCTCCTTCCCCATCACCAACACACATCCAGCATTACGAGAGGCCTTTCATACACAAAGAGTCGTCGTCTTGCAAGTATCAGTGGAGACTATTTCTAATCTCTTCAGTATGGCGAAAACGTACAAGAAAACATAAAATAAAATAGAATAAAAAGACGCCATCGTACTGAGAAGAAAACTGCGGCAATAATTATAACCTCTTCAGCACGAGGCCTCCCCCAAACTGGATCAAGTAAAGCTACTGGAGGCGAGGTACAAACGATATCGTGCTGCTGGGAAGGGTAGCAGCATAATTCTCCCCCAGCGACTGCCTAATTCCCTGCCCTGACAGTCTGCGCTATTTTCATCCTGCTGTATATGACCCGCGGCACAAGGAAACCAATACATCATCATTTTCCGCTATATTCTTCGCTTTCCACAACCTCCATGGCAGCCACAGTTTATATTTATCAGTTTATTTTTTCTTTGTATTATGAGCACATTTTGAACCCCTGCAATCCAGTGACATCATAATAACGTACTTGATTTTATTCATCTTAGGATTAATTTGGGGTAATTCGTTCAACGCAGTGACGATCTTTCGATATTTTCACCAGACGGACAGACAACTATAATTCATTAGCTTAGGTGAGACCCCTGGTAGCGAATGAGTCAGAAGTAATCTCCATTAAAGGTAAAGGCTGGAAAATCAGTATAACACTACCATTCCTCGCCTACACCCTAACACTCTCCCCACTCACAAATCATACACCCCTGCCATGGCTATAAGACATTTTCGTTTTTACTTTTTATTTTGTACTCCAAGGAAAGCAGAGAACCCTTCCATCTACCCTACCCCACCTCCTTCCCCTACCACCCTCCATCCTAACTCCACCTCATTCCCCTTCCACTTCCCTCTCCCTCCCTCACTTCTTTTTCCTTCCACCCTCCACACTCCAACCACATCTCTCAACTCCCCCCCCCCTTCCACCTCCTAACCCTCTCCATCTACTTCTCCAACCCCCTCCCTAACCCCATCTCCTTCCTCTTCCATACCCTTCGTATCCCTTTCACCCCTACCAACCAACCACTCTCCCCCCCCTCTCTTCACCACTCAAGTCTTACCCCTCTCCCCTCCCTCTCCCCACCCCCACCTGCATGCCGCCCCTCCACCTTTTCCTGGCGGGTGCAGTCAGGCCAACACGCACAGTTTGTTGAGTTAGGCGTGTTTTTCTTCGCTCTCGGCCAGTTTAATCAAGCGAGGGTGGCCGGGGTTGGAACACCCATGTTTACGTTTGGTTTCACCGCTGGTTGTTAGTGGCGTACGCTATGCACACAGACACACAGACACAGACACAGACACACACACACATACACACACACACACACACACACACACGAACTTGTTTCTCTGCAAACTTCAACACACGAATTCTATAATCAAGCGCACACAAAGCCAAGGATACTTCATTATTTCCTGTACACCTGCTGTTACTAATTCATTACTGAAAAAAAAAATCGTGCCAGTCCTCAATGAGATCTTCCTAAACTACTCAAATATAAACGAGTCTATCAGAATCACGCCTCGTCAATTGTACATCCCAGACGCATAAAGGATTTGTTGACAGTGGCCCGTATTCTCGTTGGGCTCGAGAATTCTGAACACCTCATCCTCAGAAATTCATTTTGCACATGACACCTCCATAACCTCTATTATGTTGAGATGTAAACTATGTCGATATTGAAAAATTATATAAGATACGAGAGAATATTTAGGTGAAATGATGCAAAATACATCGCGAGGGAAGAGGTACTTTGAACTTTGCTATGCTCTGGAGAATACAGTTCCGTGCCTGCCCATGACGTCACCCAGGCTGGTATAAAAAAGCAGCAATATAAACACTACACAAGCACATCCGGTAAACATCACAAGTGCATGCAGGAATCACGGGCAGTATACACCTGGAACAAAGGCCAAACAACAAGGCAGCATCGAGAGGCGTCTGAGTAGCCTACGCAGGCCTGAGTGGCGTGGCACCGGGGGAGGGGGGAGTCAAGTGAAGACGAGCAGACATAACACAACACACTATGTCCGTCAAGGTCTTCTTTCTGTCCTTCTTTACCGTTTTATTTAAATTTACTTTCTTCTTTACTAAATGCCATTCTCGAATTTTCCGCATGCAAGTAAAGACCCAAAGACTTCAAACCCGCAATAAGTTGTCCTTCAGGAAAACTAAACAACAGAGCCAAAACAAAGATCCCCTCCCCCTCTCTCTCTCATCGCTTCTTCAAACTCACTCTTCATTTCATTCAGTGTCCGTCAGAGATCTTTATCCCTTCTTTCTAAATCACTTCGTCTCATTTTACACCAGTCAGTCTACATTTTAGTGACTTCTCAATCCACTTCCTTCTTTCACTGATCGTTTCTTTCATCCCTGCTTCTCTCAATTAGCAGTCAGTGTCCGTCAATGGCCTTCTTTCATTCATTCAATCTTTATTCTTCCTTATCATTTACCTAATGTTTTTCCTGTGAAATATCTCACTGTACTTTCCTCGCCGTTTTATTTATTTTTATTTATTTATATATTTATTATTGTGTCTGCTCGCTCTACTTCTTTCCTTACTTTCTCCTTCACCTTCCTTACAATTGTATAACTTCTCATTCTATTTCACTTTATTTCATTAGTTTCTTCTAATTTCGCGTCCTCCTTTCCTTACTGTCGTCTCTCACTCTGTTTCCTTCTTTATAATGTTTCTTCTCAGAACTTTCTTTCTCTCTTTAATTACTGTTTATTTTAACTGTAATTCCGTCCTCTTATACAAATATTCTCGTTTTTATCCTTACTTTAATCAACTCATTTTCATATTTCCTTATTCTGCATCCTACTTTCAATCTTCCACTAACTCCCTCTCTCTCTCTCTCTCTCTCTCCACATTATCACCAGACAGGGGCTTCCTCCCTCCCTCCCGCCTCGCTCTATATCCTTCCTCCATTTTCATCTGTTTTCCATATCTTACACGGTATCTTCCGACCTTCCACCTCTCTCTCTCTCTCTCAGGGGGGTTCAAAAGAGGTCAAATGGTTAAGGAGGGTCAGGGAGAGGTGGATGCGCGGCAGGTCAGCTTGAAGGAGGGAGAGGAGAGGAAGAGGAGGAACTGCAGAAGGAAACTGGAGGGAAAGATAATGACGATAATGAGGAAGATGAGGAAAGAAGAGAGAGAGGAAGAAAGGAGGGGGAATATGAAGAGAATGGTAATGACTGTAATGAGAAAAGGACGAAAGGGAGAGGGAGAGGAAATGAAGACAGAAGGATGACAATTAGAACATATAAGGAAATAATAATAATGACGAAGAGGAAGAGGAAAGGAGGGTGGTTAAGAGAGAAGGACAAGAGAAGGAAGAGGAAAGGAGGATGGTTAAGAGAGGAAGACAAGAGGAGGAAAAGTAAAGGGAATAAGGAAAGATCATGATGATAATGAGGAAGAAGGGAAGAGAAGGAGGGGGAGAAGTGGCAGAAGTAAAAAGTAAAACTCAATTATGGTGATCTGGAGGAGGAGGAGGAGGAGGAGGAGGAGGAGGAGGAGGAGGGGAAGGAGCAGAAACAGGGGTAGGTGATGAGCGGGAAGGGAAGGAAAAGAGGAAAAAGAGGAAACCAAGCAAGAGGGTTAAGATATAGCTAATGAGAGAGGGAGAGAAATGAATAAGAGAAAATTAGATACATGACGAACAGAGAGAGCTAAGGATGTGTAGGAAGGAGAGAAGTGGAGGAAAAAATAAGGGGAGGAAAAAAAAAACAGCTAAGGAAGAGGAGAGGGAAGAAAAAATATGTGGAAGAAAAGGGTAGCTAAGGGGAAAAAAAAAAGATGAAGAGGAGAAAATAGGACTGAGGGGGAAAAAACTGAAGGGCTAAGAAGAGAGAGAGAGAGAGAGAGAGAGAGAGAGAATCTGTGGGTAGGTAACTTCTCCCGCCTCACACCACACCATCCTCCCGACTCAACCAACTGACATTTTCACACACAAACTTTCTTTTTTTCTTTTTCACTATCGACAGGGATCCGGGAGCAAGAAGTTTTAAATGTTTTCCACAGTAAGCCTCTCTCTCTCTCTCTTTCTCTCTCTCTCTCTCTCTCTCTCTCTCTCTCCATTATGTGAGGAGTAAGAAAAAGGTAAAAGATAACTTAGGCTCTCCAATAAGCTCGGAAGGCGAACTTGTCACGATAACCGAAAGATGGCAACAATACTGAACGACTCTCATCATATTGTTTCCACAAAATAACGTAAACACTGCCATCCCTCAGTCTTTTTTCTCACGACCAGAAGATGATAATTATCAATCAACGAAGTGACAGGAGATGAGGTATTAAGTTATAAATCGACCCAAATAAATCAACTGGTCCAGACCAGATATTCATATCTGCTCGCATAATGCGTGAATATTGCAGACAGTTAGCCTTTCCTATAACAAAAGTATTCATTAAGTAAATAACTCAACGTAATGTCACTAATCAATGGAAGCTCGCTAATATATCACTGATATTTAAAAACGGTGTTTAAAAATGCGCCACAAATTACCGACCAAAAACCTAACGTCAGTATTGTGAAATTTTTTTGGAAAAAAAAGGTCAGATAAAATTACCGTGTTGCTTAATAAGCAGACTCATATAATAGATAATCAGCACCGGTTTCGTAATAATAGATCATGGCTTACTGTAAAAATATACTTGAATTTCTTACAAACATATACGATAACTGGGACGTAAAAATACAGCCGAATATCATTTACCTTTCTTGCCATTTCCTGTCGATTTTATTCAGCTTAGGAGAGGCCCCTGATAATGAAAGGCTTACTAATGGCTGTGTGATATCCCTCCAAATCGAAGTTTCAAAAGAGTAATAAAACCGTTGGGGGATAAGATACATGAAGTCGAAAACACTTCATCGGACTGAGGGTGTTTACAGACAAAATAACTAACAGCCACAACCTAATCCGACTACGCGAGTTTACTTGGACAATGGATGTGTTAAAGTAAAGACCCAACCTGAGCCCGTCACCAGTGCGGCTGAGGCTCAAGGATGGGTAGGGTTGCAGATAAGCGCATCAATAAAAGAGGATCAAGGCCTGTGTTCCCCTCGGTAGAGAAGATTCCCTCACACTTCTCCCTCACCAATCTGTTCTTACATGGGACACGTTACAATTGTCATCTTTAGTATTTATGTAAGCCACGGTATGCTGATGTGAAATACGATCAAAATAATACACAAATGAAAGCTGGTTCGTAAAATAGAAAATAAATCGCCTAGGAAAAGGCGCTAGAAAGCCACCTAAGCTGACCAGAATACTACCCCAAGTCTAGCACCGTGTCCTTCCCTCTCCCTTCAGCTCCTTTCAACACAAAGGTGGCTTCGGATCCCTGTGCAGCAATGGTGTTGGCTTAACCCTTCCGTCATACGGTGTATTTTTCTATTTCATTTTTACTACTCAAAGATTTTCTCTTGATACTGGGTATACGTCTGATTATGGAAAGATTAATTAAAGCTGCATCTAAGTCCTCCAGCCCTAAAACAAAAACTACCCTTGGATGAATGAAAAAGTGTGGCAATAGCAAAACTATAACATAAAACACGTCATCATAGTGTAGGTGTCTTGCGATGGCTCCTGTCTCTGCACCCGGTCACAGTCAGGGGGTTACCACGAACTATCACTGTTACCTGGTCATATGCGGTTTTGTTGTGTCGGGGTGAAAGCTTCGTGGAGAATTGGTGAATAAACTCGCCAAGAAAACAGTCAAAGAAAAGTATCTCTGACACTTTATTTTTGCTCCCGCCTGACGATAAAAAAAAAAAAAAGACAATCTCTCGTAATGGTCTTATATATCGCCTCACTACCACGCAATCCCTCAGCACGATGACTGCCTTACTTCAGTCTAACATCCAGTATTCCTAATGTCAGACGATTATTAGTCAGCTGCAAATAAGATCTCCCCCATAGTGAATGAGAAAAACTTTCCTGATAACACTGTTCCCAAGCCTCACTTTGTCCACCTAGGCTAATTCCTCTCTCATGTCACGTCACCCCCCACTCCTACTTTAACTGCGTGGGCGTGTTGTGGTGAGGACAGGAAAGAGGTGTAGGTGGAGGGGTAACAAGGCGCCGCGCCGGTCTGGTGATGCTTATCTATATAGTCTTCTTGCCTTCTGATGCACTCCCGACCCTGACCTTCTTCCCACACTCTCTCCGTCCTTTACCTTCCCATTGCCCCTTTCCATCCCACCATTCTGTCCCTTCACACTGTCCTTTCCTCCCTTCCCACTCTCTCTTTTACTGCCTTCCTTCCCTTGCCACTTCCCCTTTAGGTTCCCACTCCTACCTCCTCCTCCTCCTCCCAACCTCTCTTCCCACAACCCTTTCCTGCCCTCGCCCTCTTCCCTTCCCACCCACTCTTCCACTGTTCCTTCTCCTTTTCCCTTCCCACCGAATGTCCCTTCCTCCCATACCTTCCTTTCCATCCCTGCCGAGCTCCCTTCCCCTCTGCATTTCACTTCCACCTCTCTCATGCATCCCAGCTCACTCCCTCCAAGCTTACTTCTCCCACTCCTTTTTTCCTCCTTTTTCGATCGTCATTTTTGCATTTCCTGCTTTGAGTTCCCCAGAGCCATAGAATATTCTGTGGCACTGATATTCACCTCACAAGCCCCCTCCTCTCCCCCCTCTCTCTCTCTCTCTCTCTCACACACACACACACACACACACACGAAGTCATGAGAGAGAGAGAGAGAGAGAGAGAGAGAGAGAGAGAGAGAGAGAGAGAGAGAGAGAGAGAGAGAGAGAGAGAGAATGCGCAATTATAAGGCAGAGTCCTGACTGTTGTCTTACTTGATTGCACGGTGGCGAGGCAGGGGGCAGGGAGGAAGAGGATGAATACAGGCAGAATGAGGTACAGGGAAAGACAGAGAGGCTGAAGAACGAGGAGGCAGGGGTGGGGTGGTGAGTAGAAAGCAGGGAGACAGTACGAAGAGAGACAGAGATGCAGGATTCTAGAGACAGGGAGATAGTAGGA
This sequence comes from Coenobita brevimanus, assembly GCF_032717465.1. Taxonomy (NCBI): domain Eukaryota; kingdom Metazoa; phylum Arthropoda; class Malacostraca; order Decapoda; family Coenobitidae; genus Coenobita; species Coenobita brevimanus. The sequence continues at coordinate 12,823,400 of NC_137050.1, read as the reverse complement.
AGAGAGACAGATGCAGGATTCTAAAGAATGGAAGACATTAAGAAGAGGGACAGATGAAGGATTCTCGAGACGGGGAAGCAGTAGGATGAGAGACAGATGCAGGATTCTAGAGACAGGGAGATAGTAGGAAGAGAGATAGAGATGCAGGATTCTAGAGACAGGGAGATGGGATATGCTGAGGAGGAGGTACAGACAGAATGTGGATGATGCAAAACGGGGGACTGCTAAAGAAATGGAAACAAAGGAGAAGGCAGGAGGAGACAGAAAGTGACGGAAAACAATGGGATAGATACAGAATACGAAAAAGAGAAGGAGGAAGAAAGAGACAGAAGCATAATTCAAGAGGGAGGCAGGCTACAATACACAGGAGGAAGTACTACCCTACAAAGGGGGAAAAAAGCAGGATTCAAGAGGCAGAGACAAAGAGGAGGATGTAGGAGGAAAGACATGAGCAGGATTCACGAGCAGGGAAATAAAATATGAAACATTTAGACACAACAGCAGGATTTAAGAAGCAGGGAAACCGTGACCAGAAAGCAACTGAGATTATATAGAAACGTAGAGAAACAGAAGGATAGGAAGATAGGACGAGGCTATACAGTAAACAGACGCGGATGTTGTTCAGTCTTTTTTATAGGCTACAGCGCATGCACAACAGACGGTGATGGAAATGGAGGCCGAGGTTCAGACTGCATAGCTATATAGGGGAGACAAAGAATGAAGCAAAAACCAGGATAAATTGGCAGAAGTTCAGGGACCCAGCGGCGAGGAAAGGGGGACGCGGAGTTAAGAAATTCAGTGACAGAGAAAGAGCCAGGCCAGGAGGATACAGCGCGAGGTTAGGAAGAGAGAGAGAGAGAGAGAGAGAGAGAGAGAGATTGATTAAACAAGCTGATCCTGACAGCGTAGCAGAAAGGTCATTGCCAGAGAGAGAGAGAGTTTAAGAGCTGCAGGTAGGAAAGGACAGAGAGAGGTGAAGCCAGGCAGCAGGAAATTACCTCCCTTTCACTAACTCTGGGTTAATCCGAACACCATTCACTATATAGGGCGGATTTAGAGAGAGAGAGAGAGAGAGAGAGAGAGAGAGAGAGAGAGAGAGTCGTAGCCCCTCAATGTAAATGAGATCCCTCCCGTTATCCGTCCTCCTATCTCTAACTTACCTTTCATCTTCCTGCTTTATCCTCTCTCTCTCTCTCTCTCTCTCTCTCTCTCATTTCATCCTCCCCACCTCCCACTTTCCTATTCTTTTCCTTCCATTCTTTTTTCTTTCCACTCTCCAATTAATCCCCCTGTTCTCTCCTCTTATTTTGTTTCTCCTCTCCCTTTCCGCTCTTTCTCCTCTCTCCCCCTCTTCTCTTTCTCCCTCCTCCCCTCCCCTTTCCCCCTCCTGCCCCCCCTTTCTTCCCCCTTCCCTCCAGGCGGCGCTACCAGTCAACATTTTCCTCGTGACCCCTGACCTCATGTTACCTCTGGAGGGCAAAGGTTCGCATATACATGGTTGGATATCACACACACACACACACACACACACACACACACACACACACACACACACACACACACACACACACACACACACACACACACACACACACACACACACACACACACACACACACACACACACACACACACACACACACACACACACACACACACACACACACACACACACACACACACACACACACACACACACACACACACACACACACACACACACACACACACACACACACACACACACACACACACACACACACACACACACACACACACACACACACACACACACACACACACACACACACACACACACACACACACACACACACACACACACACACACACACACACACACACACACACACACACACACACACACACACACACACACACACACACACACACACACACACACACACACACACACACACACACACACACACACACACACACACACACACACACACACACACACACACACACACACACACACACACACACACACACACACACACACACACACACACACACACACACACACACACACACACACACACACACACACACACACACACACACACACACACACACACACACACACACACACACACACACACACACACACACACACACACACACACACACACACACACACACACACACACACACACACACACACACACACACACACACACACACACACACACACACACACACACACACACACACACACACACACACACACACACACACACGCACACGCACATTCAATCTCAGTTTCTCCTTCCAGACTTCTCCAAACTCAGGTACCTTCCGGGTGTGTGACCAATGCCGTATTATCCGCAAACAACAACTGGTTTACTTCTCAAGCTCACTCCTTGCATCGCAATTCCCATTAACTTGCCCCTTCCCTCTTTTACCCGTCTTACATATAGCTATTTCAGCAGCAGTGGTGGAATCATATGTTGTGCGTGTGTGTGTGTGTGTATATACATACATACATACACACACACACACACACACACACACACATATATATATATATATATATATATATATATATAATATATATATATATATATATATATATATATATATATATGTAATCTTACTACCACTACCATCACGGCATTATGATCACAACCAATATCATCACAACGACTATCACAATTACTATCATCATCAACACTCTCATCACTACGTTTCTCTTCTTGCTTTCGTCTACTATCTTCCCATCCTTTCTGAGTTACACTACCCACCCACTTACACCACCCGTTCATCTACTTCTCACTCCCATCTACACCACCCTCTCACCTACACCACACAATTGTCTACAAAAACCCTTCCACCTATACCACCCATTCATCTACATCTCCCCCACTTATACCACCCTCTTACCTACACCACCTGCTCTACACAACTCTCCCACATATACCACACATCCACCTATATCACCCTCTCACCTACACTTCCCTCTTCTCTACACTGCCCTCCCTATAACACTAACCATTGAAGCAACCCTTACCATGTTAGCAGTAAGCATGGCATTGGGGAGGGGGCTGCAGACCACACCTCATCCGGTTTTTGTGTGGGTAAGTATTTTCATTGTTCTCACTGTCTAACACTTGGTCGAAGTTAAAATCCACTTCAGAGCAAAATTTCGAGTTCCTGACTTAAAAAAAAAAAAAAATCCCCATCTTCATTTCTTCCCTCAATTACATTTCTACCCATTCTTCTCTAATGTTCTTTATTTTTCACTTCAGCTGATATGAATTACACCAAGCTCCCACTACTCACTTATACCATCCTCCCATCTACACCACCCTCTCATTTACACCAACCTCCCACCTACACCAGCCAATCCTTGTCATGCTCACTGTAAACAGAATACAGGGAACAAGGAGGTTCCCGTTCCGAATGCAAACAGGGTTCCACCAGGCATAAAACTTAATTGACGCAGAGATGTAAAATTTCGTCTTTCTAGATAAAAAACTGGCCTTTTAATAAGACGAAACACACACACACACACACACACACAAACGTCATTTTATAAGATATACCCTCCATCTACCGTATTTATACATCTATTTATCAATCCATTTACTTATTTACTTATGCATTTATTCACTTATAATTAAATTTTATTACCAGTGTACTTCTATGCTTTACTTATCGCACAGAAAAGTAAGGCTGTAAGTATAAAGAAGACATTTATAATCTTACCAATTGCAAACTTCATCTTCTGTGGCGTTATTTCACAAAGATCATCTCCCAACAGTCCTGCCAGGTCTATATTTTCAACCCATATCTAAGAGCCAAAACTTTCACCTTAGTTTTCCAATGCATAAACCAACCCGCATCTTCCACACACCAGTCTCTGAAGCAATACCCCAGGACACACTCAGCACCTCAGGACACACATTCAGCACCCCAAGACACACTCTGCACACCAAGACACACACTCTGCACCCCAGGACACATACTCTGCACCCCAGGTCACACACTCTGCACCCCAGGACACACACTCTGCACCCCAAGACACACACTCTGCACCCCAAGACACACACTCAGCATCCCAGGACACATTCAACACCACAGGACACACACTCAGCACCCCAGGACACTCATCATACCCAACAGCAAGGACCCGCCGACCCCAGCAACCCTCAGCATCCTGCCCCCTCCCAACACCAGTCTCAGCACTTTTTAACACTCCCTTTCATAACAGCTTCAGTCACTCTCCACCTCTGCACCCCTTCCCTCTTTCCTCTCCATTCTCTCTCTCTCTCTCTCTCTCTCTCCACTATAGGCCCCATCACTCTTAGAATCGCTCCTCCCTGCCTAAATTTTCACCATCTGCAAGCAACCCGATGCTCGGTTGTTGCAATAATGGCTGACGGCAGGTTGGACCCCCCCTCTTCAATCCACCTACACATTCCTCACCCACCCCTGCCCGCCTCAACTCCTTAGCCTCATATCCTCGCCAACACCACCCCACTCCACCCGATAACCCACATTATCTTGCATTACTTTCTTCCCAAACTACCTCACCCCCCCACACCACCTCATCCACACTTCCATATCTCCACCCTCACCCACATTTCCCATCCCCATGCATCCACATTTTTTATCTCCACTCATCCACTTTCTATCCCTACTCGCTTACTCACCCACACTTCCCTATCCCCAAACACTCACCATGCAACACTACCCTTTCCTCACTCGCCAACTCACAAAGCCCTATACCAATTCACCCACCCACACGTCCCAACCCCTACCACGTGCACAAACTCTCCTATCCCCACCCGCTCACCCAAACTTCTGAATCCCCATCCACCACTCCACACTTCTCTATTCCCACCCATCCACACATCAACCCACACCCTCCCCATAACCACTCACCCAACCACGCATTCCTATTCCCACCAACTCACTAACACCTTTCTATCCCTAACCAAACTTTCCTGTCCTCAATCAACAACCTACACCACCCTATCCCAACCCACCATCAGCAACAGCAATCTCAAATCTACACTTCCCTGTCTCTATCCACCCTGCCACTCTTCCTTATACGTACACATCCACCCACACCTTCCTGTCCCCATCCATTCTTCCGCAGCGCCATCCGCCCATCCACACTACCCCCACCCACACCTTCCTATTCTCATCTATCCATCCACTCTTCCCCTTCCCCTGCCGCCCACCCACGCTGCTTCAACCCACTCTCAGCCCATCTCACCTCACCCAGCCACTCACACCACCTCACCCATCCTATCCCACCCCATCCCGTCTCACAACCCACACCTGCACCCAGCCACCCTTCTCATCCACCAAACTCTCGGCCAAAGGTAGTAAACGAGGCCTTCACAATGCATAACTGACGAACCACTCAATCCCTGACATCAACAAATAACAAGCTAGTGAACGAACGCCCCTCCCCCCATTCCTTTACACACACACACACACACACACACACACACACACACACACACGCACACACGCACACACACACACACACACACACACACACATGAAAAAAAAAAAGAGACATTATTCACTCAGGTCTTTATTACACACCATCCCTTGATTCGCTGGAGGGGTTGTGTAAGTACATGATGGCAGGAGTTTTACTATACATACTCAACGAGGTATTTATGCAAGAACACACGAAACATGCCTACCTATGTAAGTTAATGCGTCTTTATACATCACCGCCTGTCAACTGGCTAGCATGGGCCTAAACGGTAAGCCTAACCCATCAAAATTACACTTTCCAATAGTGACCCAGCTAAGACGTGGACAAAAAGAGGGGAGTCACATATGCCCACCGAAATTTGTGATTTGTGGTGCTATGGTGCCAAAACGGTGATATTTGGAGATACTAACTGGAACAGGACTAAATTTTCAGCTGTTATTTCAAGCAAGGATCCTAAAAAAAAAAAAAAAAAAATGCTTATACAGTACATTATCATTGTACCAGATCTCTCATGCCTGGTTACAGAACGGTCCAACACATATCTAAAAGTTAAAATTATGATACTGTGCTTACTGAACCTTGACTGCAATTACCATAAACTTAAATTCTCTCTCTCTCTCATAATAAAATAATAACACTAATAGCAAGAATAATTATAATGATTCGTGTACGGTAGCTGCTACATATAACAATGATGGTGATCACGATAAGAACAACTGTATTATGAACTGTCGACAGTTAACATTAATATTTACACATGACTAACATCTCCCATGCACTGTCTTCAAGCGTGTGTTGTTTTGATGCTGTTCCTCAATCATGGTCTGTCTGGTCACGCAAACCCCTCAACCACAAGTAAGCAACTGTTTCTGTGGGGCAGCCGTACAGATACAGCACAGACCATACCCCGTGTAAGGATTCAGGGCCTCCTTGTGGTAGACGGCGCCTCACCAGTGTCCTTCACACGGCAAGGTGCCGACAAATAATTATAAAGGCTTGGCTCCCAGGTGGACGCCGCGGTTGTTCCACCCACGGTGCACAGTGCTAACATACATAGGCTTCTCGTCAGCGCCTCAAGTGTCTATACCACACTGTATCGCACTGAGGGTGAGAATAATGGAGAACTGTAATATCTAACGTCACCTTAATGTGCACTGTTGACGAATTTTCTCAATGAACATTATTCTATGGGATATGAGTCTCATATATGGCGATAATAATTATATCGTCAACAACACAAACACAATACCGGTACCGTACGCGTCGTTACTCTAACTGCGCATTACATTCTGATAAACACGACGAAGAGGTCTGATACACTGCAGTGTGTCCTGTTTCAATAACCATCCATTTTCAGTGATTAAGATATAAAAGAATATGGCATCAGCCTAAATTATTATTCACTCGACATGACCAGACAAACGGAAATACATGAACAAGTATCGGTCACGGCCGATATCATCCAGCCTATGAGTAACACTGCTTCTTTTGTTAGCCATACAGTAATGTGTAATGTACATACGACACAAAACAGATTACTTAATATGCAGTGCATACCTCTACACACACACACACACACACACACAGGGAAGGGGAGAGGTCAGCACAGAGTGCCGAGCTAAATCCACCAGGTTTTGTGTCAATCTGTCCAGAAATAATATTACCGGTTCCTCATCTAATTTATCGAGGACTCGTGTGTCCCTTAATTGCATTAGTAACCTGGGTGCGTCTGAGCGGAGGAAAAACAGAAAAGCTCTCTTCGAGATAGTGCACAGCTATAAAATGATTCCTCCTGTCTGCTGTCTTCCTCTATAAATTTTTTCGTGCTGTCTGTTGTCTTCCTCTATAAAACGTTTCCTCCTGTCTGTTATCTTCCTCTGTCTGTCAACATTCCCCAGTACATCCAGTAAAGTTGCCTCACATTTACAACTTCTTGATATGAAACGTGTGTTATTCTTTTGAAGTATCACATTACAAAATTCTTCCTTTGAAACACCGTGCAGTTCAACTCGTTCCCTTCCTTGTCAAACTGATGCTATCACTGCACAAACTATAGCAGCACAACTAAAGTCCTTTTCCCTTAACTTGGTTCAGACTTGTCCTTTTGCAGTGTATTTCACGTGGCTCAGTTGCAGAATAAGACTATACTATGGTTCTGCAACATTTTCATTGCATTTCTTCGTGACTAAGATCATATTCTAGTGTTAATCTATAGTTACAACTCAGTATTCAGGGTGAAGGAAATTATAGGCCAAGTTAGAGTAAATGGGGTATGGTCAACACTGAGACTTAATCAATCATGTTATTTATTTACCTCACTCTGCGTTCGTTTTCTTTTTTGACCTGTAATGGTCAACATATAATTTGGTTGTATGTCAGTTTTCCTGCCTGGCTTTGAAAAGAAGAATAAAACAACTTTGGAAATAATTCCATAATTTCTTTTTAACCTTTGCACCGATATGAACTATAGTCGAATTCCAAAGAGTAATGAATTCTCTAATTAGCCAAAATCTATACTAACTTCGACGAACAGGCCAGGGTTAACCATCTTCTACGGTAAACACCAGCTTCTTAGATCTGCGGAGATAACAAAAATTCCTAACGTGAAGCCGTGTAACCTTATGACCTCCTTGTGTAAGTTTTGCACTGGCGGCTACAGCCCTGATGGTATCTGAAAACTGATTATATGCAAATTACTGTAAAAAAAAAAAAAAAGAAGTGACCCTTGACCACTGGCCCTCACACACACACACACACACACACACACACACACACACACACACACACACACACACACACACACGTTCAACTTAACAATCTCTTTAACTTAACCGAAAACTTACATTACGAATTTCATTGCTCTCCAAAGTTTAATCTGAACTCCGATTAATAGCTAAATATGAATCAGCTAATCCTTACTGCTGCATCATCTAATTTTTTTCCTTTCTAAAGTGTGTACTGAACTCCGATTAACCATTTCACACCTATGATATTTTTACATTTTATTCTTGCTATTTCCTGACGATATTATCTAGCTTAGCAGATTTTTTAACTAGAAGGATTTGATACAGCCTCCATTAATCCCCTAAATACAAAATATCTGCTCAGGAGGTAGCAAGAATAACAAAATACGTCATCGGGTTGAAGACGTTAGCTAATGGCCACGAAGCCATCAAGACTAATCTTTCATTTCCTGGCATGTCTCTCCATTTCACCAATATTCTCTTCAGAATTTTACACCGAAGTTCGATTAATTTACCATATTTATTAACTAATCCTTCGATAGCAAGCAGCATTTCCCAGTCTACTTCACGGACATTTTTCTTTCTAAAGTTTATAAAGAATTCAGATTATAAAAATGCCCGTATTCGAAACAACCCTTCATTTTGTGGCACAATTTATACTGCACATCTTTTTCTTGTATAGTTTATTCTGAAATTCGATGATCCGATGGCCATACTTGAACTGATTTTTCATTCAGTGGAATCATCTGTCAACTTCTCCTAAATTATAAACGGTAGTGGCTCATCATACAGTGGCCATATCTGAACAATCCTTTGTTTTGTGCCATCATCTACCTGTTTCATTACGATTAAATGGTACTCGAATCAGAAGTAATTCTTCATCCTGTGGCACCATCTATTTCTTTTCTTTTTCTTTATTTTTGTCTTTCTTTGCAAAAATTCATTGAAGTTTCATTATACAGTGGCCATATCTGAAATAATCCCTCACCTTATAGCATCATCTATTTCTACTACTTTTCATGTTAAATTTTACACTGAACTCCGATTACTCCCCATATTTGAGTTAATCCTTCATCCTGTGGCATCATCTATTTCACGCCGATAATATAGTGGCCATATCTGCACTAATCCTTCATTCTTTACCATCATCTGTCTATTTCACCGATTTCCCCCCTCCTAAGCCGAGAGACGTGACCCCCAGCGGCCCCACCCAGCCATCCCGCCCGCCACACGTCGCTTACACTCCTGCACCCCCACCCAATTACCCACTTACTCACCCCTCCCCGCACCCTCTCCCACACCCTCACCACCATCTTAAGTCCACGCTCTCACCATCACTATTTAATTATCCACTTTACTTTCCCCGGGTTTTATCCAATATTTGCTCAGGTACGGCGTAAATTCATGGCAAAAATATCCGAGAGGGAGGATATACGAGACAGGCGGGTGGGAAGGGGCGGCCATTACGTGTCAAATAAACTTGAAAATATCGGACGTCCCGGTTACGATACTGCCGCTAAATCCTCACATCACGCCGCCATGCCATACCTCATAAGATTTTTTTTTTTACTCAAATTTCATGGGTATCTTCACTGATTAACATTTTTCTCTCATGGGAGGGGAGAGTATTGATTTTTTTTTTTTTTTTTTTTTTTTTTTTTTTTTTTAACAGGCGTGTGCTGTATCAATACTTTCTTTCAGGGAGTGCAAGTATTTAGAAAACATGTTATGCCGCTAATGTCAGCACCAGATTATTTCACTTTTTAGCGAGTGAGTCTGGCGTCAAACTGTTATGCGGGTGTAGGCTACCATGCACCAGGTATATTCACGCTCCTTAAACCAAACAGCATCGGCTACGGCATGAGAGGTTAGGTGTTACACGTTAACCCGTCCGTAAGGGTGCTTCTTCCACGCCGTTACGACCCAAATCCACCCTAGCTGCCCTCTGCTTCTGTTTACCCTCATCCGCCACTGAAAAATGGTGCGCGGCAGTGTTTGAGGGCGTGGCTTTGTGTGTCTTGTCAGCTGAGAAATAGACATGGGACCGGGCACGGCGTCAAATGCACCCAAAAATATATTATGGAGTTCAGGTCCCGTCTCCGGACCACCCTGCTTTGAAAGAGCAAAAATTAAGACGAATTGTGTCGGTACACTTACGAGATGATTACATCTATGAGCTTTCATAGGGCGACTTAAAAGATAGATTGGCCATGTAGGGGCAAATACCTGATATTAAATTTCCCCGCGTCATAAAAGGTATGGCAATATATCAAACTGAGTCGTCAGGTTAACTCAGGTCGTGAACTAGAATATATAAAAACAAAAAAGTGCAACGAAAATGCTCTCTTAACCCTCTGTGTGCAGGGCGTTTCCGTCGGCTGAATTAAAGTCCGTTGCTGTCAACCAAAGTATAACGCTTATATGATTGAATATCAATTAAATGATGATGCTTGCTTTTAAAAAATAATATTATACGTGCTTCTATCGTTTTCTTGTACATCAGGTACCGTACATTACTCTCATAGCACACATACATGAACATCAATCCAGCATAATAAATTCAACAAACCGAGTCCACTGCAATAATAATACGATACATACATGACACAGCAAATGCATCATATGAACACATTTAAAACATAAGCATGTGCACTCCAAGAACCAATGCACTCAGAACACTCACAGACAATGACTCTGGATGTGGCAAATAAACAAATCCTCTGGTGTATTATTATACACAAGATCAATGACAGACTATATATCAGGCCCTCATGAGCACCATGTTAGCCACCCTTATCGTAACACTCCAAATACGGAATAAGGTATACATTGTACCATCATCCGATACACACAAACAACACCTACACAACATCCTAATACAGAACCCAAATCCTAAGTGTCAAGGACTACCGGCATCTAGAAATGAGGAAGAGGAGGGGGAGAGAGAACAGGCCACTGCATCCACATATGATCCCAAACATCCGTGCACTACATGACCGACAAAACTACAGTCACGTCCATGAGACATGTAAAACCTATCCCCAGGTTGCTATTAATATAATCTACAATTACACTTCACACCAGCAATTAGCAACAAAACAACAGAGCCAAACACTAACACGTAGATAACTCGGAAACCCAAACTTAAAGATCCGATATCATGGATCTAACTAAACTATACTTGCTCCATAAACATTACCCATTAGTACTCATGCAAACATACACTTGATACCTGGCAGCATAAAACATGGCATACGTGCTCCGTGTAAAACAGCACTCAACACCATAAGGAACATGGAGTCGTATGCTAAGTGGCTTTAGAGATTTCGTAGCACCACTTCCTCAGCAATTTATTATACCTACTGCACCTCAATATCCTTCTGTACAGTATATAATTGATATAAATTAGCTACGTCGATATTAAAACAACATGAATTAAAAACAAGAGAATATTAGAACGTTGCATGGAAAATAAATCGCTAAGGAGGAGGTGGCATACGAAGCCTCCTGCAGAGTAAATTACAGTTCAAAAACATCACACTTATCCGATCCCACTGGACTCCTTTGACTATATCGCGCCACAGGTCAGCTCAGCCTAACACGACGTGGGTGTAATCCAAATCTGTGACTGTTGCCCCAAACCTTCAACTGTCACGCGGACAAATAATTAATCGGTGCTGTCAAGACATAAAGACGTTCATTTATCAGGAGGGAAACCTCGGCCGCGCGCGTTAACACTTCATTTGACTCAAGAATTTGTCCACCACCGCACAATAAAGATCCTCATTTGTCTTCTCACGAGCCATTGAGAGCGGGAAAACGGTGACACTGGGATTCCAACAATACAGTTCGTTTTCAATATCTCCTTGACAATTACACATGATTACATTGTACACATTAACAAGTGAACACTGAACACCCCTAACAGAATTTCAAAGCTGCTGCACCTTTCAAATATATGACACTGTGATACATAAAATTATATATACCTGATACGATCTGAGAGTACTGTATGTATTGTAAGTACTATATAATGTAAGGTAACTACTACGCATACTGCTGTTTACCTTAACGGTATTTTTGTCTGGTAACACGAGCAAAGTATAGGCAACTATAGCCTACGGGAAATACACCGTATTTCACCTAAACAAACACAATCAACCACCCACGCACTCAACCATCAACAAACACAGTCATACCTTATACACAAACGCGCTGAGAAACACTAACACTTACTTATCCACACGCCAATATCTCCGCCAATACCACTACACTAGCCCTCAATGAGTCATAGAACTTAGTGTGGACGGTAAGTATTTGAGACCAGGTTGTGATATGAGTGTGTGACGCCAACTTTCGCGTGGTGGCGGACTATTAGTACTCGGGAAATTAACTGCCAACTCCATGCCGACGCATACATATAATAAACGAATGAAAATACCCACAGCCCTGCTTACTAATATCGGCATTCACACACACACACACACACACACACACACACACACACACACACACACACACACACACACACGACATCCAAGTACAGTACATAAGCCATAACCCAATACACACATTCACATATACATACATGCAAACATTCGACACCAGATTCTCTCTCTCTCTCTCTCACACACACACACACACACACATTCCACAAGCCAATAAATACATTAATATCAATCCCAGCATATTCAACACAGCCTGGGTGGCCAACTCTCGCTGCTGCAGAGTATTGACGCCACAGCCAACGCCTCTGCATACCGAAACACGCACATTATTGAAGACATCATCCTAAATTAAACTAATGGAATGAGGTTTTATTTCACTCCGCAGCTCATACCATATCAGTGTAATAAACGATGACGATTTCTACTTTTTCTTGCTACTCCTACACTTGCATTCAGCTCAGTTTTAAAATCTGGCTTTGAAAGAAACAGTCCTCATTCACTGCCATACAACAATGTCTTCATGTACTTCTTGCTGATCCTAGACAGTTTCCTGCAACTGAGAGAAGACCTCGTTACGAAAGGGATAAAAATGGTGCGGGGCACACACACACACACACACACACTCTCTCTCTCTCTCTCTCTCCCTCCAAAGTTAATCTAGATCATCTGGAGGTAGTAGAAATAATATAGACCATCGTAGCTACAGAGTTTGTGGAAAATGTTTTTTTTTCTTTTCCTTTACAAGCTTAAGGCAACATGTCTCCCTTACGCAAACATTAATGATGCCGCTAAGAATAATAATAATAATAATAATAATCTCCGATTCGGTACCAGTACTATACCAAAGATTATAATAATCGTATCTACTGGAGGGATTAATGGAGACACGGTCAAGTCCCTTCACAAAAAGGGTATCTTCTCATACTTTATCATACCTTAAGAAAGTATTAATGAAGATATCCCTCTTCATTACAAAGCCTAAATAAATCCGTCTGACTGCAATAAAAACAAACTTTGACATAATCGTACAGAATGAGTTAAAATCGTGAGAATGCATCATACTTCAGTCATAAAGTTTTTTCATGGATAAAAAGTCGAAAAAAGTGGCATTTATGAACAGGCTGGCCGCAGACAAACAAAACCCCACCAACAAATCGTTCAAACAGGGCTCATGACTTTTTTTTTCCCCCTTTATGCATTACTAATATTAGCAATAAGAACATAACGCACAGGAAATAGAAGTAACCGTAAATACACACACACACACACACACACACACACACGGCACCAGTAAGGCTGCTTTCATTATACACGCCCTCCTGTTGCATCCCAATATTGCATTATACGCTCCTTGTTCCCTCCACCCGCCTTACCATCACCACCACCACCACCACCACCACCACAGCTTCAACCACCATACCGACCACTACTACCATTATCACCACAGCCTCCGTAACTATCCTTCCAATAATTACTACCATCTCTAGTTTCATCACCATCACTATCATTCTCATCACAAATTCAACTACTGTTACAACCACTACCATTGCTCCTACTCCTACTACTGCAGCCACTACTACTACAACAACTCTTACTGCTACTACTAATAACATCACCACCACGAATACTGTTACTACTACTACTGCTGCTGCTGCTGCCATACTGTAACCTCAAACACTCATCATTAGCACTGTTACTGAAAACTACCACTACTGCCACCATCACCACCGTTTGATCACTACCACTAGTGCTACTGCGATAACCACCCTTACGACTGTCGCTACCAATTCCGCCTTTGTAACACTACCAACAGCCAAGCCACTGCCATGTCACCCGCATGTCATCACCTTTATAACAACGGCTACTAATACCCGGGTGACATTTATGACAGCCACCATTACCATTATCACACACAGATCCTCTTTCCTCCTACTCTCTAACCTTGCTTTATAGATACAGGCCCACTCTCCTTGCCTGTACACCAATCTCTGCCACTGCCATCACTATTACCACTACCATCATAACTGCATGTCATTACTACTGCTGAGGTTCATGCTGCGCTGCGAGCCACGTACGACGGTTTGGGATGAGGGTCATGCACCCATTAGCAGAAAGTAGATGGCAGCAACTGGTCATCCCAAATTAATAGGCAAGTGCTTGTGCACTTTCCCATCCTCCTTTAGTGGCAAGAAGCTTGCACGCCCTAACTGACGAAATAACCACTCCGACAATACGTTATGATCTCTCATCAGTCATAGCTTAACAGACAAGTTTAGGGTAAAACGGCAACTGAAATTCTGTATTAAAAAAAAAAAAAAATTGAAGTACAAGAACAGCTCGTAATTATCGGGTTAGATTCCGTTATATTCGTACATGTATCTGCGCCAGACTTAAAGATAACATTTTATATATATATATATATATATATATATATATATATATATATATATATATATATATATATATATATATATATATATATATATATATATGCGACGATTTCTTTTTCACTACTTTAGCCTACATCACCAATGACAGCGTCTTGTAATTTCTTATTTACTTATGAACAACGAAGCTCCCAGAGTGTAAGTCACTCGTTGTCAGCCTGAAGTGAAAAGTTACTTCTTGCAATTATTTTATTTTTAACTCATTATAGCATAAATAACACCATAAAATTAATATGGAACCATGCGATAGGTAATATTCTGAGTCTTTCATGAAAAAGACTATGTTAGTACCTGTGAGCAACTATTCTGGTTGAGGTCAGTCATCTCCACTTTCTCTTAAAAAAGAAAAAAAGGCATGCTTGTAAGCAAATGGCTGATAGATAGATAGATAGATCGATAGACAGACGAGTATAAATATAATTATTTCGTTTCACATACTCTGTTTGCCTTGGTCATGTTCATGATGCCAAGTAATGACTGACAACTAGCACAAAACATGCCAGTTTCTCTTGCCGTCTGCCCTCTGATGTTATTGCTGGGGTGTGTACTTGTTTCCATTATTACCCTCCGTGTATCAACGCTGGATTATTGGTATATTCTCGTTGCCACAAATATTAATACAGTTTCGTGGTGGGGAATAGCCGCAGGATAAAGTTAAGTTAGACCTCTTTGCTCACTCATCGTTGTTAAGAATGAATGTAATTACTTTCACTCAAATATACTAACGTACCAGTAGTTTTTTTTTTTTTTCCACACCCAAACGGATACCCAAGTCAAGTGTGCGTTCCTCTGTCATTCACTGAGTCACTGTGCCTGTCTGAAGTAGGAATTTTTGCAAGTTATAAGCGCAGAGTTTTATGAGCGTCACACTTCCCCTTCCATCGATATTTGACCCCCCACCCCCACCCCGGTATGGAGTGTCATTGAAGAGTCTGGTGTGCAGTTACCTGTACTGAGACAGCTTATGAGCCAGAAAGGTAACATTTCAGTGCTTAACCAGTATACAGTTACTTCTTTCCCCTTAGAATAATGCAGAGGTGGACGCGGCTATCAAAACAATGTCCTCTCTCTCTCTCTCTCTCTCTCGAGTGTGGTTCAACATTGTACAAACAAACTCTCAGGATGGACAGATCCTGAAAAGAGAAATAAAATCACCTCTATGAGGTGTAATCAGGAAGTGTGTCATCAGTGAGATAATGGTGATTTAACTAACACAACACTTGAGATATGTCAGGGCTAAATAATTCTGGCCGGCTATCCGAATACTTCTCCCTCCCCTCTCACTCCCCATATCCTGTGAGTTGCCGGTGTCGAAACTGTAACCATTTACTGTACAGTACTGTTTAATATACCTTGTCACTGAATCTACTTGGTTTGAGAGCCTGATTATGCATGAGTTTTAGGTAAAGTTGGATGATGGATATCAAATTATGAAGCACTTACATAATGAGGAGGACAAGAAGCTTTCATACACTATTATTTATTTTAAGGCACTGCTAGATTACCTGTCCTCAGGCTTAGTTCTGCCCTCCGTAATGTAGCGTACGGAGTTTTGGGTAACAGGAAAAATATGTTGTATGGGTATCAAGTATCCTAATTCAATCACATATCAACTCACTGTTGTAAAATCATGGCAAACGACCTTTGTAGACACCAAAATATTGCTGTTTTACCAGCATCTCTAGTCATGACAAGTAAATAATAAAAAAAACATATTTTACATTATTCCCAATGGATTTTAATGTACATTACATGTCATACTGGGAAAGAATTTATTACTATGATTATTCCAAACCGAAATGATACGGTAGGCTTCGGTACGTGTAACCCAATACCCTAAACCACACACACACACACGCACACACACACACACACACACACACAGCTATAATAATCTCTAGTCAACAAACAACATATACACACGCAAGAACCCCCCCAGTTAACAAACAATAATCATTCGCAAAAAAAGTGCACCTTCAACATTCTTCTGTTGAGAGAGGTGAGTGGGAGGCATGAGGAAAGGAGAGAGAGATTCTGGTGGAAAAAAAATGGAAAGATGACGCTGTATAAAAGATTAGGCCTATATGGATGCGTCGTAATGGGAAGAAAATGGATAAGAAGAAAATATATATATGCCATACAGGGAGTTCGTTCGTTTGCGGATTTCCTGCACCTGTAGTACAATATCAAAATTTACTGACGATACCAAGACTGGCAATAGAGCAGGCACCCGCAGAACAAAGAATACTGATTCAAAGGGATCTTCATAAATTGCTTAATTGGGCTGAAAAATGGCAAATAGAGTTTAATACTGATAAATGCAAAGTTCAAAATATTGGAAGTAAAAATGAAAAAATTAGTTATACAATGTATCACTCAACTCATGGATGTAAACCAAGAAAAGGATATAGGAATAATTGTAATAGATGATCTAAAGCCAAATAACAGTGCACAAAAGCTATAATGAAAGCTAACAAACAAAACTGTTTGGATTTATAGGCAGATCATTTGAGTCCAGATCTGAAAATATAATTCATACTCTACACAATTCCTTAGTGTACCCATACCTAGAGTACTGCGTGCAGTTCTGGTTACTGTATTACAGGAATGATATAGAGAAATTAGAGAGAGTCCAGTGACGAGTAACAAAAATTATACCCAGACAAAGGAACAAACTATACGAAGTGCGATTACATGAGCTAAAGTTATTTAATCATCAAACCGCCGACTACGGGGGGATCTGATTCAAGTATTCAAGATTATTAAAGGAACTGATAACATGGATGTTGAAAAGTACTTTGCAACTGATCATTCGAACTATACTAGAGGTAATGGGTATAAGATTCTTGGAAAGAATTTCCAGTCTAACGAAGCCAAGCATTTTTTTTTTTTCTTTAACAGGGTTGTTAACATTTGGAATAAACGGCCATACCACGTTGAGTACATCGCTTCCCGTCCGATCAGTGAAGTTAAGCAACGTTGGGTCTGGTTAGTACTTGGATGGGTGACCGCCTGAGAACACCAGATGCTGTTGGCATCCCTACTTGTCAAGTGGGGTTTGTGGAGGATTAGTGCCCTTCCCTGTAAAAAACAATTAACTCTAAGCCGTTGGCCACCCCGTTTGGGATACATGGCGTCTGGCAATTGAATGAAATAAACTGACCAGAGATGTCACTGATTACAGTACAGTGGTGACATTAAAAAATCGCTTGGATAAATAGATATCTCGCTTCAAATCCTCAGCTAAACACCATCATGATTGAATAATAATTAATCTGTTTTCCTCTAGTTCATAACGCGATGAAACTATAGCATGGAAATACTGTGTAATAACGATAATTGTAGCTTACTGACACGTAGTGTACATATATAGATGTAGCAGGACGGAAAATAGTTTACCACTTTTCAGTCTTTCCGATGAAAATTCCATGTCAGTTTTCCCATGCTGCATGGTAGTCCTTTTCACTTTTTTCCTGCCAGCATCGACTGGAGGATTTGGTGGATGGGGGGGTAGCCTTCTTTCTTTACTATTCTTACCTTCAACTTGTAGAATTAGATATCACATTGATAGTCTTCTCTGTAACAGGCAGCCTCAAGAGGACCATTAGGTCTGTTGCTGTTTGCTTTCCTTTGTACTCCTTTGAGTGTTAGAAGGGAGGACGTGAATGGCTGGGAAATGGGGCAGGGAAGATAAGCATGGAGAGAGAGAGAGAGAGAGAGAGAGAGAGAGAGAGAACGTGGGACGAAAAAGGGAGGAAGGGTATAGAACGTGGGAGGGAAAAGGGAGGAAAGGTGTGAAGGAGCTGGAGTATACAGTATGGAAGAAGGGGGGAGGAGAGGGAGAATGTGGGAGAAGACATAATATGGTGAGGGAAGAGTAGGGGAGAAGGATGTGGCTGTGTTGTAGAAGGGAGATGAAACAGTGTGGGAAGAGGAACGGGAGGGAGAGGGAGGGAGGAGGCTGGAGGATGTAGAGAGAGGAGAGGATGGTAGGAAGGACCGGAAGATGTAGAAGGAGGGGACAGTGATTGGGAGGGTGTAAAACGAGAGAAGGATTGGAGGATGTAAAGAGGGGGGAGGCTGAGAAGTTTTAGATGAAGGGGAGGATGGGAAGGCGAATAGAGAAGCGAGAAAGGTAGGGTGGTAGCAGGAAGGGAAGATGCAGAAGGAGAAGAGGGTGGTGGAGAGGATGTAGAGGAAGGGGAGAGTGGTAGGAAGGGGAGAGTGGTAGGAAGGATGTAGATGGAGGGGAGGATGAAGATGGAGGGTGGCAGGGAGGATGCAGAGGGTGATGAGGGTGGTAGGGAGGATGCAGATGGAGGAGAGGGTGGTAGGATGTGGAAGGAAGGGTAGGTGGTAGGGAGGATGTAAATGGAGGGAATGGTGGTAGGATGTAGGTGGAGGGGAGGATGGTGGGGAGGATGTACATGGAGGGAAGGGTGGTAGGGAGGAAGTAGATGGAGGGAAGGAGAGGAGGATGTAGGAAGGAGGAAGGTAGAGAAAATGTATCTGGAGGGGAGGGTGGTAGGGATAATGTAGATGAGAAGGCTCGAGGGAGGATATAAAAGGTGGTAGGATGGAGAAAGGAGAGGAGGGTAGGAAGGACGGTGTAGTGGGAGAGTGCAGATGGAAGGTGGGAAAGAGAAAGGATGTAGTGAGGGGGTGATGAACTGGACGAGGAGGATGGAAGGGAAGAGAGGGTAGGAAAGACAATGCAGAGGGAGGAGGGGGAGGGAGGATGCACAGGGAGGAAAGTGGGGGATGATGAAGAGTGGGGGAGGAAAGCTGTACAAGAGAGGAAGGAAGAATAGGGTGGGAGTTAAGAGGGTGGAGGGGAAAAGATGGAGATGTGGAAGGAAGAAGAAAGGATATAGAGAATGGGAAGGTTGAAGTCGGAGGGCGGGGGATAACAAGGAAAAGTGGGAGGGAGGCTGCAAAGGGAGGGTGGGAAGGATGGAGAGGGAGAAGAGAATAAGAGAAGATGGTGATAAAGAGGAAGAATTGATAAGGCAGAAGAAAATAAAAAAAAAAATGTGAAAGAACAGAGAGGGAACGAAGGAACTTCTAAAGGAGAGACATCCAAAGGGAAGATATACTGTTAAACGGAGAATGCTGGTGCAAAGGAAGGAAAACTGAGGAATACAAACGTGAGAGAGAGGGGGGGGGGTGACAAGGCCAGAAAGAGCATTAGAGATGGGTACAACAAATTATTAAGGATAGCCTTTTTTTGACTGAGAACTAACTTCGAGGGAAAAATTTGGGAAAGTCAGGTAAGGCGAGACTGAAAGGGGGGGGGGTGAATATATAGAGGGTGGGGGAAGGAAAATATGCCATAATCACAGAGGTAAGGGCTTGGAAGATGGAGACATATATGTAGCCTGCGCACTACAAAAAACTATGAGTCTAAGTGCAATATCGAACGGAATGCACAACTTACGAGGTATCTGTTCTAAACCATCCCATGATTGCAACATTCATGGTCTCCAGTACCCCCCATCCTCATCTATCTGCTATGATCATCTGCTTTGAAAATGTTCAGACAGGGTCCAACATATTTGCTTTACTACTTTGTAGTTCCCAGTTACTTACCAGCAATCATCTATATATGTGATGCACATTCATTATATATTTATTTTCAGTCCAATTTCGATTAACGATCTATCCTACCCTACCGTATTAAACCTAACCATTCTCAATTCAGCTGTATATTGGCAAGTTTAGTAATAAGTTTAAAAAATACATAAGGTTATGCACTGGTCCTGTAATCGTGTCAAATGATAGGGCTTCTCCATAGAACATACAGTAGTTTTTTTTTTTTTTTTTTTTTTTTTTTTAATAACAGAACGGAGGAAGGAAAAACAAATGGAGAAAAAAAAATAATCCATACACCAGATTACTGGTGTCCTCTGTTCATAAAATATCTGTAACAGTTAGACTTGAAGAGTTGTAGGTTGAAATTGGGAGGAAAACAACTCTGGGGAAGCGAGTTCCAGAGAGATGCAGTTCGGGGAATGAAAGAATTCTGATAGGCAGAAGTTCTGCAATATGGTTGAGTGACATTCCAGTCATGAGCGCTACCAGATGCCCGTGTAGCACGAGGGAAGGCATGGAGAGGTGGCACCATGGACGCAACTTCGTCTGAGCATTTGCCAAAAAAATATCTGTAAAATAATGCAAGGGAGGCAACATTCCTTCTTACTTGCAGGGGAGGTAGTTTATATGTGATGGCAGGGTTGTTAATGATTCTAACAGCTTTATTCTGAATTTTGTCTAGTTGCCTTAATGCAACCTCTCCACAACCATTCCACAAGGGTGAGCAATATTCAAGCTGAGAGCGCACATGACTCTTATAAATTATAGCTAACTGCTCATCGGCGAAGAAGTTACGGACTCTGTACAATAATCCAAGTTTCTTTGAGGCGGTTTTAGCAAGTGATCTGACATGAGAGGTCCAGCTGAGGGCACTGTTAAGTGAGACACCAAGAATTTCAATACTTTTGGAGATGGGAATATTAGTAGCACTGAAGGTAATGTACGAGTCTGGCAATATCTGTCTATTGGTAAACTGTATATATTTAGTTTTACTAGCATTAAAAGAGACAAGGTTGTTTTGTCCCCATTCACTGATTGTAGATAGATCTTCATTTATGGAGATGGCTGTATTGAGTTGAGAGGTAGAGATATTAGACTTTGTAAATGGATGTCTGAGTGTGAATGAACTATGTAGTGTTGAGTCATCTGCATATGAGTGAATGGGATTGTGAGTGACAGATAAGAGATCATTAATATGAACCAGAAATAGGGTTGGCGCCAGAACTGATCCCTGCGGCACGCCGGCGTTAATTGAGTGGAAATTCGAATATACATCATCTACTTTTACTCTTATTTTCCTGTCACTAAGATAAGAAGAAATCAAAGGAACAAAAGACGTTAGTCCATAGCAAGGGAGTTTGGACAGCAGGGAACGGTGCCATACTCTGTCGAAAGCTTTAGAGATATCAAGAGCTACTGCATGAGTTTCTCCAAAGAGATCTATTGATTGATGGATGGTATGAGTTAAGAGATTGAGTATGTCAATGGTGGATCTTTCGTGGCGAAAACCGTATTGTCTATCATTAATTAAGTTGTTGGATTCAAGATGTTTAACAATATGCTTATTAATTAAAGTTTCAAATACCTTACCAAGAGAAGATGTGATAGCTATTGGTCTGTAATTGGAGGGGTCAGACGAACTTCCTTTCTTCGGAACTGGGTGGATATTGGCTTCTTTCCATGAATTTGGGAATAAAGAAGTACGTATGCATAGTCTGAATAATTTAGCTAGGACAGAGGCAAGTTCAGGGGAACACTTTTTCAAAACAATTGGCGGAATTCCATCTGGACCTGGAGCTTTGTTGGTAGGTAAATTGTCTAGGATGGATTTTACAAATCTTGTCTGTATTTTAAGTGGGGCAATTTCGGGAGAATCAAGTTCCAGTACTGAGACATTCTGGCTGGTATCATCTATGGTAGAGTTTCTTGCAAAGGTACTAGCAAAGATATCTGCTTTCCCACGTGGGTCATTTGTAATATTGCCATCTGAAGATTTTAGTGGGGGAATGGAAGATGACTTGTTAAAGTTATTATTGAAAGAATTAAGAGTTGACCAGAATATTCTATTGTCATTAGGGTTGTTAAGTAGTTTTGATGCTTGCTTTTGAAGAAATTTTGATTTAGATAGATTTAATACAGCTTTTGCATGATTTCTAGCAATTTTAAATTGGGAGAGTGATTCAGGTGTTTTTGAGATGCAGTTGCAAGTTTTTCTCCACACGATAATGACTTCTAACAAAATACCCATTTTCTGTAAATCTGAGCAATCTTTAGAACTTGAAAATGAAGTATGATTACTGGTAATGAAATAATATTCAAAATACCCACAACTTAAGATTCCAAGCACCACCAAGCTGGTGACGTCACTAGCTCATGACGTCATCGCTGGCCAAGAACTGACACAAGGCTGACTGACATCACCGCAAGTGGTGCGTAAATAAAACATGATAATAGTGAAAATGGACGACCCTGGTCGCCTTTAAGCATATGGGATCTTCAAAAATATTTTCAATGTTTATCTCCAGCCATATTAAAAAAGTTACAGGCACCCTATTACGAAAGCTTAAAGTAAAATATACCAAACAACTCTTATTTAACTTACACCTCGGTAACACACACACACACACACACACACACACACACACATGAATATATAATCTATGGGGAAGCAACATGAAGAGGACACTGCACATAACTGTACAAAAACCGAGGTGATAAAGACGTAGGAAAATTCAGTTTTCCAAATAGAGCAGTTGATCAGTGGAATGTACTACCGAATGAAAATGTGCGTATCAAAACAATAAATTTAATGACATGTATGATAAAAAAAAAAAAAAAAAGGGTCAAAACACGGGACAGTACGAGCTTGACTCATTCCTGTCAAGACACAATTAGGTAAGAACAGACGAAAAGGAATCCTTACTGAGAGCAGCGTGTCAAAATATGAAATACAAGCAGGTGGGAAAAAATTTGAAAATGTTTTCTCAGTTTTGCCGTATGTATAATAAAAATCGACATTTTCCACTCAAAAACTGAAAGAGGAGAAAGATACATACCTTGCTAGCAGCTGCTACGTTCGCGAGAACTTGTCAGTAATACTGCGGTTGCTAACAATTCTGTTCGCGGTTTACTGTGTCATTATCATACCTAGCCAGCAACACGAACGGGAGGTATTCAGGGTGCTGGAATGCGATTCTCATTCCCTTCTTCAATTCCTTGATGTGATGAAGAGATGCACGAGGACAAGGTACCTCACTGAGAAGTACCAGGAGCAGCCAGCCTAACACCCTTCACCTTCCAAGCCTGATGCCGGACTAGTGAGTGGGTCGCTCCGCCACCACCCAAACCGAAGACAGTCCCTTCGACCGCGGAGGTCTCTGAATTGCCTATAACGGCCAAAGAACTGTTCCAGAATTTTGGACAGGGTTTAAGGCAGGGCAGGCAGAACTGCCAGAGCTTGCACCAAACAAGGATTCTTACCACATGTGCGAATATTAAAACACGATATAGCGAGAGTAAAAATGTCGTGAATAATCTTGACATCAATTTAGTCCCTCCACTACGATGACGTATGAGTTCATTTCTTCCTGTTACCTCCATATGATTCTGTTTAAATGAAATCTCGTACTACAGGGGATAATGAAGGATTCCTTTGTTTTTGTTTTACAAACAGCTCTTGAATATCAAGTGGTTCCCTGTTATCGCGAGCACTGAAACTCGGTCGGTTAAATTCAGTTTTGGCAAAGATTAGTCAAGAATCCTCCTGAGGCATACTGGGTGATCTTAGGAGATCATGACAACGTGTCGGCTTCGCAGGTGAAGTATGACCTCTCATGGAGAATATATAGTTCAGTGGAGAGCCGATTGATCAGATGTAAGTTGTGTGGATGGTATGGGTAACACAGTGTGACATGAAGTCAGACAGGTTATCACACGGTCAGCTAATTTCTTGTTATGCGGCTCTCCTGAACTCAAAATTTCCAAATTATTATTCTGAGTTTATTCTCTTAATAACACGTAAAGACTGCCCGTTGTCACATGCAAGAACTTAGTGCATTCACACAGTACACCTTATGCACAAACTAATTTATACCACATCTCTGTCTTTGGGCGTATAGGCTACTGCTAAGCAGGTGACTCTTCTTGACAGACAGAGGGACATTTTGTGTGCAGAAATCAAACTGTTCTTCTATCACACGTAAGAAATTACCTATTTTGGGACTGCATGCCCACAGACCAGAGATGCAGTACATGGTACTTTACCCCATGGGATACTTCGCGCATGCACGAGGTTGGTGCATGTCGTTCCGTATGCAAACAGCTAAGAACGGCCGTCCCTCTCGGTAACACCCCGATTCGACTGGTAACAGTCTTAACAAGAAACAAAAAGAAAAAAAGTTATGAAAAGACGGAGCAAGAAGTCTAGGCCTATGGCAAAGGATAAAGCTTGGCATTACAAACTTGTCTGTCTGTGTGCGTCAACAAGTTTTAACATCAGCAAGATGTATGTTTTCAAAGTCAGTTAGGGAGTCAGGCACTGCTTGGGAAAATAAATACCAAAGTAGAAAAGGAAAGGATTGCTAGGTGACGAGAATCTAATATACTATAGCACTAGCTGTGTGTGTGTATGTGTGTGTGTGTGTGTGTGTGTGTGTATTTTGGGCAGCCGAAACTACACATTCAAATCGCACCAAAATTGGAACAAAAATCGCAAAAAAAAATCGTTGATGTAAAAAAAAATTGATCCCATCACGATTGAAAAACTTTTACTATATTTAATGAGCGATCACATTTTGCCTAAAAAACGCTGCTCCCGGAACCCGGCATAAGATCTCCGTAGAATTTTTTGGCCAGAGGTAGAACTAGCAGTAGCCATGTGTCTGTGTGTGTACTTCGGACTTGCGTTCGGACAACTTGGGTTCCATTCCCGAAGCTGCAAATAACACGATCAACTGGTTAGCTGCAAAAAAAATCCAAGTGACGTTTCACTAGAACAGAACATAAACGCGAGAGCCCTGCGCAGGAGCAAGTGCGAGGGGCCCGAAGGGCCCAAGAGCATTTTGTGCGGGTCTATGAAAACAGAGTGCATGGATGAACCGCTGTGCTGGAACAGACCTTTACATAACAAGCTCCCCCCCCCCCCGTACCAGTGTCGTGCTTCTCCCCCTCCTGTCTCTTGTTCCCATAGTTGTGGTATGTTTCCCTTCCCCCCCTTCGGACCAGTCTATATCAGTGTAAGCCGAATGTGTGTATGTAAGATATGCTCCCTGTAATCAGCCCCCGTGAGAATTCTATACCACTATAGCAGGGGTTCCCAACCTTTATTTACCCATTACCCCATTTTCCACACCTCCCTTCACTCATTACTCCTCATTGCTTATGTTTCCACAATTGCATTTTAGCTGCTTAACATTTTGATGCCTAGATTTTAGTTTGAATGTAGGACTTAATTAAAGGTTAGGCTAAAACCAAGAGAGTTATTGCAAGGAGTAATTTATTTTTATTATTAACACTGATACCAAATAAACATGACTTTAAACATTCATCTCTGAATTTTAGTATAGGTCTGAAAGTCTATCATAACTGGTATGATTTTTAGATTTTTTTTTTTTTGTTACCTCCCCCATTACCCTTCACAAAAGACCAAATTACCCCACTTGGGATAATTTACCCCAGGTTGGGAACCCCTGCACTATAGCGTCACCCCCCCTCCCCTCTTTTTCAGCCCTGTCACGCGGATAGACAATAAGTGCCATATTCTTCCGTTTGATGTCACGCGCACGTAGCATAAGGGTAGCTAGGATATCGTCTATGTCACGCGGATGCATATAACCAGCACAGGATGCCGTTCATGTCACGCGAGCGTGTACGAGGACTTGAATATACTGCCGTCTATGTCACGCGTTTGGATATACTGAGATAGATGGGATTGTACCTGCTAAATACCCGAGGACAGAGCACACCTGGTGTATTGTATGAACCATATGTGCTTCACTGTGAAAATCGCCCTGTACAAGAAAAAAAATGGGAGAAATGGAGTTCCCCCGAGCTAAGCCCTGTATTGGACTATATAGCCCCGCTAGGGTTACAGGAGCGAGCTACCACTCCCAGCACGGCAGCCCAGGCGAGGCTCGAACTCGCAATCCCCCGATTACGAGTCCAGCGCGCTACCACTGTGCTACCGCGCCCCCCGCCCTGTACAAGAAGAGGTAGAGTACTGTGTTGGTCAAACTCTCTGAACTAGGTGGAGATATTTAGTGTAAGAAAATAGTCTTCTGAGCTATCTTGCTATTTTGTATCACGTAGGTTTTGATCACGGATTGTGGTGTAATTGTTTATTGTTAATATATAAGTGTGTCTTTGACCAGTCGTGTCTGGACTTTCCTGCCTTGTCTGTGACTGACCCGGTCGAGACTCGAGAAAAAACCCAAGGTTGCACCGTACCTGAGCCCGAGAAGTCAGAACCCAGAATACGCTGCATAACACCATTTCTAGTGTACTGTTTCATAATAATCCTTGTTCGCCTCCATCTTGTTACTTCATAACCATCAATTCAGAATTCTGATAAACATCTTTCATCTTGAGTGTTTAGTATCAGCACTCTGTACCTTTTACAACAATAAGCATTTCATTTCAGTTCATTATTTAACATACTGTAGATAATTAAACATATCTATGGGACTTACTCCACAAGTGCCAGAACTCCTATCTTTAACATAATTTCCAATTCATACAATTTATCGACATTATTATAAAACATCCAGACCCACCACCTTCTTTTGTTGTATTAGCACTCTGTAGCTTTTACAATAAATATTTCAATTCAGTTCAGTTCAAATCCTCTATCACCCACAAGGATCGGTATTAGGTCCACTTTTATTTGTTATATACATCATTGGGTAAATTTTTACTTTAGTCCCACCCTGCCATATTTTCTCAAGAGTTTCAGAATGCAATGTTTTAGTGTTTCTCATGTGAATCTGATAGTCATTTCTGTCGCAAATCACTCATTTTCCGTAACCCCCCCCCCCCACTGTACCAAGGTTATTGGGGGAATACGACGAAAACGAGTAATTTTCACTAAAAATGACCACCAGAATCACATGAATAACACTAAAACATTGCATTCTGAAACTCCTGAGAAAGAATAATGAGGGACCTGTGGGAAAGCGTGGTTTTGGGTGGGGGAAACACGGAAAATCGAGTGATTTCCGACTGGAACTGGTATCCAAATCAAACGAAAAACACTAAAATCCTTCGGAAAAATATAATTTTCAGCTCCTTGAGTTCGTGTTTCCTAATTGGGGGGCTTTGCCCCCCAGACCCCCCAGCCCTGGCCGTGTTTCCTAACTGGGGGGCTTCGCTCCCCAGGCCCCCCATTACATTAACCTAACCTAACCTAACCTATCCTAGGGGAATGCTTACCTAGAGATCAGAAACGGTGAATTTGCACCTTCCCCTCACTCTTCTTATTTTTTTTTCCACCGGCCACAGTACCACTGATGTCTGTCTTCCCGATATTTGCAGGGCAAATCACACTCTTTACACTGCACTGCACTTTGCAAAACCCCGTTTTTTCTTAGTAGTTCAATAGATGTTTCGTTATTACTGTGATAGTCCTTGATAATCTGCCAGTAGTCCGTCTTATTCCCGATACAAGCTTTGAAATCGACAACACGTTCTTCTGCACCGGAGGCCATGACTGTGATTGACTTTCAAATCTCGGGAGTACTTGTGTCACCCACAAATACTTGAAGCTGATTGGCTGGTTTTACTTACGACTGTTGTGATTGGCTGGTTTCAAAAGTCCCTCTTCCTTTGCGACGCCTGATTGGCTGTTTTTAAGGCTCACATATACGAAATTACCAGCCGAGTACACTCGAGTCCAGCCGACTTAGACCGAGTGAACGTGCCCGCACCAGCAAATATGGCGCGACATTCATCTCAAATAATTAAGAAAAATAACATATATCTCGGAAAGTAGTTATTTGCGACGGATGTTTACTGAGAAGAAAATGATGTACTCAATACACCCGACATATAGAGATAAGTCACATTTTCCAGCGACCGGGTGGGATTAAAGTAAAATAATACCCATCATTGACATGGGCACTACTAATCAGGTACTTAAATTTGCTGATGACACCAAAATTTTTGGTATGACATCAACATTACAGGAAATTTGTTATATGCAGGATGACTTGGATAAAATGTACCAATGGTCTAAAGAATGGCAGATGTTATTCAATGTGGATAAATGTAAATGTTTACACATTGGATATGGGAATATAAATCATACATATTAGGAGGGCAGGAAATTGTGAGCATTATGAGCAAGACCTAGGAGTGACAGTTCATAGATCACTGAGTCAGAGTACCCAGGTAGCCAAGATAGTGGCCAAAGCTAATCAAATATCAAGAGAACAATAGATAACAGGAATAAAACCAATATCGTACGCTTATATACTGTAAGTCTCTGGTAAGGCCGCATTTAGAGTACTGTCAGCAGGCCTGGAGACCTTACACCCAGAAAGATGTAGATAATACAGAAATGGTCAGTGGCGTACCTGAGAGGAGGGGGGACGAGGGAGGCTGTCTGAAACTGCCCCCACGGGCCCCCAATTTAGGAGTGCCCAAAAGAGCCTTAAAAATTTATAAGCTTTTTTATTAATATTTAAAAATACATATATTTATCATCCCGACAATCCCGGCTGAGATATTAGATATTAGTCTTTTTTATCAACTAAGTGGTGGTGCATGTTTTTTTCATTGCAAATCTTTTTCATCAAATCTCACTAGATATTGGAGGGGGGGCCCAGCAAAGAACCTCGTCCCCCGGGCCCCCAGATCTCTTGGTACGCCCCTGGAAATGGTGCAAAGAAGAATGACAAGAATGATAGACAGTATAAAGGAGTATCCCTATGAGTTCAGACTGAAGAAGACTGGAATGATATCACTGGAGATGAGGAGACTACGAAGTGACCTAATTGAAGTTTTTAAGATAATAAAAGGTTTAGAAGGATTAAAGAAAGAAAACTTCATTATGGACCATGGAATAACAAGAGGGAACCCGCTCAAGATTTTCAAAGACCACAACTTAATGAGAGGAAATTCTGCTTTTCAAGTAGAGTGGTGGAGGAGTGGAATAATCTGATATGCGAAGCAGTAATGGCCGATACAGAAAACAGTTTTAAGGCCAGAATTGACCCACTATTTAAGCAAGTAGGGGGGCTATAAATGAGCCAGCGCAGCCTTACTGCCCCGACCGACCACCTCATCGAGACTATCTAGCTTTGGGGTGGCTTTGGTAAACTAAAATGGTAAGCTATAACTTAGTGACCGTGGACTCGTAAACAATAAATTCAGACGTTTGTGTACATTACCTAAATGCTAAACAAAGTCCCATACGTCCTCTTACAGGACAAGCCACCATCTCGCATGCAGAATAATGTTGAATGGCAACAGCTTTTGCTCACGTTTTGAATTTGGATGTGATTGATTGAATGTGCTTTTGGTATACCACTGTAATGAAAAATGGTCAAAATTAATTGAAAAACTATATGTTTGTATTCGTTTCCCTAGAAGACGGTCACACTGCACACGTATAGTGTTAGTCATGATATTCCTGCAGAATAGTGCCAAATAATGGATTACTGATATTACAATTGGAATAGTGAGTAAAAAAAAAATGTAGTTGGTGATAATAGTTAATCCCAGAGAAATTTTCGGCATCTGTAAACGCAGAATCAGTTCCCATCCTCAACGTAAACAATAGGAGAGGGTATGTTGGAACGCTGAAACTATTTTCTTGTTTGTATGAGGATTTGAAATTCATTGTTGGTAAGTTGAATGGCCATTTAACTACTGGAAATTGTTCCAGCAATTACACAAGAACTCTAGATATGTCATCTGGTAATGAGTATTGCGGTAATGATTTCTCGTGCACTAATGGCAATAGTGCAAATGTACAGTAGGGTGGTGTGCGATCATTTTGGAAACCAGGTTTTAGGTGCATAGTAGGAATGAATCCTGACGCTGAGAAAATGTGTAATTTTATACAATTTAATAACTTGGTTGTCAGTGACTAATTGCTTGGGAAGCCGACAAAGTACAAACTCAGTATTTATAAGGTTTACTCACCTGGTTGGCTACCCTACTACAATTAACAGTATGGCTCGGTAGGAATCTGCTTTTCAAGAAGTACGGTAGGGCAGCCCATACCTGCTGGCACGCCAGCCCCGTTTCCTATATACATCATCGTCAGAATAGACTATTGATTAGAGGCTGAGTTTTGTGCCATATGCACGGTAGTTGCACTACTTGAAGGAAGGTCTAGAATAAAAAATAAAAAAAGGTAAAATTATAGTTTCAACCCAAAACACAATTACGAGATTTTGATCCATTTTCTTGGTATTTTAGTTCTAAGTCATTTCGTCAGTGGTGTTTTTGTTGCAAATTATTTTTATTTTACTCTGCAAGATAACCTAACCTAACCTAACCCTCAAGAGTAAAATAAAAATAATTTGCAACAAAAATGCCATAGGAGAAAAGTGTCTTAGAATTTTCTGAAATGCTGAAAAAAAAAAAAATCAAATTCTCGTAATTGTGTTTTTGGCTGAAACTATAATGATAATGAACCAAAAAAAATAGTTTCATATAGTGCAGTTTATGGTATTATTGCGGTCTGGTCAGGTGCTCCTTGGTTAGATAGATCAGGTTAGGTTAAGCATAGCTTAGTTGGGTAGGTAAGCATGCCTTTTAAGCTGCAGAAGCACCTTACCAAATCAGTTCTTCTTCCTGATAGTCTTTTATATTTGTCACATATTTTTGGAGTACCGTAGTAAAGGAACATTTCCTTTTAAATTTCATTCCCTTTTGCCTTGAGTTTTGTTCCCTCTGGTGTATCCGCTGTTTCTTGAGTGTAATGGCGGACATAATCCAATATATGTCCTGGTTGCCTTGTATTACCTCCTAACCTTACATTTTAGCCAAATCAGATTCTAACCTAGCACTCAATACAAACCTTACCCAGCAATCAAACCTAACCTAACTTAGCCAAGAGTACAGTACCGTACCTGTAAGTTTTAGCATGTCTGCCATTACAGCGTTGGTGAGTCACTAGGATCATGATGATAAAAACATGGATAAAAAAAAGTCAACACTTGTTTACCACCATGAAAAGAATTAGAAAAATACAGAAAACATCACCATCATCATCATCATATCATCATCCAGACCTCCTTTCCCACCCTAGGGCAGGGTGAGGAGTAGCAATGTCCAGACGGCCCAAATTTGCCCAGTCCAATGGGCCACGCTTCCATTCACTCATCATTCAAGTCCCTGGAATCCTGGCTCTATCGGATATGCCAAAAACATTCACCACGTTCTGTAGCTTCACAAAAATATATCAATAGAGTCAGTCTGGACGCTGCCACGTTAAAAGGGGGTGCCAGATCTTTGATCATGCGCTTCTTCTCACAATATTCATCCAGCCAGCTCGATCTCTTGTCAGTCCCCTAGCCTAACCAATGTCCAAACCTCTCTTCCTCACATACTCATCCATCATATCTCTCCACCTTCTCCTTGGCCTACCTCACCTCCTTCCTCCTTCAAATTAACAGATATACCTTTTCCACCACTCTGTTGTTATCCATTCTCTCCACATGACCATACCATCTCAGTACACTCTCTTCGATTGTGGTGTCCACAGACCTCCTCACTCCACATCTTTCACGAATCACATTATTTCGTATCCTGTCGACCCTCTGTACTCCACATACATTCCTCAGCAGTCCCATCTCCACAGCTGTTACTCTTGACTTTTCATTTTCATGCCACACCATAGTCTCACATCTGTATGTTAAAGTTGGCACTAACACTCCTTTATGTAAGCCTCGTGCAGCTGCAACACTCAAGCCTCTGTTTCTTATCAAGGCCTTCATTGCACCAGGTACTTTTCTTCCTTGTGTCACTCTACTTTCCACTTCTTTTGCACATTTTCCTCTCTTTTCTCTCACTGTACCCAGGTATTTGAACTCTCTCACCAGTTCCAGTCTCTTTCCATTCACTGTAACATCGCAGTGGGAGTCAGCTTCTCTCTCAGTAACCATCACTTTACTCTTTTCTACATTTACTTTCGAGGCACGATACTCACAGACATCAGCAAAACTCTGTACTAGCCTACTAAGTTCTTGTCCGGTATTTGCAAGTAGTACTGCATCATCAGCATACATCAGATTTGAGGTATTCCATCCATCACCATTCATTACCATTATTTTATTCTTTTAAAATTTCCTTGTAGCGGACTGTCGTAACCTCGAGATTGACGCGAGTCGAGAGTGACGTAACCTGAGACTTTACTGTATTCACTTTAATTTTAAGTGTGATTTAAAATAGGATTTACTGTCAGTTATGTGAATTGTAGAAGAAATCATAGTAAACATACTTGCATGATCAAATGGTATAACTGCACTAGCCATGCATATTAGCAAAATGTTACACAAACGTGAAATCATTGCTTTCATGTTAGTTGTTTTTGTACATTACAATACATTGTAACATCTGTCATCGTGAGTGCAAACTCAAGATATTTTTCTTTTATTAAATAGTTTATTTTTTGTTTGATGTGCACTAAACTAAACATACAAATTCAGTTCTGCTGAATGATATTTCTTCTTAGGAAGTTTTTTTTTTTTTTTTTTTTTTTTTTTTTTAATGTGTCCGACTCTGGGCATAGGCTTCACAGCCTGCTATCAAGGCCCAGCAGTCCTCCTACATACCATACACCTCTGCATGTTGGAAAGGGATACTTTCACACAATGTCACAAATATAATTGAGGAGCCGCATGACTTAGTTATGCAAGCAACCCTCAGGTTCCTATTCCCTGGAAGAGAAATAGTGGACAAAAAGAGAAGGGCACTTTCAGCCTGCAGGCCAGTGGGATCATGCCCAGATGAGTCTGGACCACAACAGTAATAACTCATCATCGCTTATTAAAACAGTCATCATCCATATGAATGGTAAAACGTGCCTCTAGTGTTTCCAAGGCATTGGTTGTGCTAATATTAGGATTGAGCCAGTAGATACCAGAATTATATTTGCCAGTGAGTTATATTTTTCCTCAGTGATTTTAGACACCAATTTTAAGAATCAGTTCATATTGGGGGAACAAAAGATATCATTAATATATTTTAATGCTAATAGGTTTGAGCAGTAGCCACATAAACTAAGTGAAAACTGACTGTAGATGGATAGACAGTTTTGTTTTTGTTTTAATTGCCTGAATATTCAGATATCCCTATTTCTTATCAGAAGGTGAAATCAGTACTGCTGTTGCAAGAATGAGCAGCGGGTTCATCACAGAGAAAGAGGTGGCAGAGCGTCGCCGGGTACGCCAGGAGAACTGGGAGAAAACCCGGACAGATGATGACCCTGAAGAAGCGCCAGAGGACCCTGTTACAGATCATCGTTCACTCTATGACCGACTTCAGGAGCAGCGTCAGAAGAAGCAGGAAGAGTATGATGAGGCCCACAAGTAAGTTAAGTCCTTCCTCCGAGTTGACTTGAGCTTTATATGTGGTAGTGTAAAATAATATCTATCTCTATCTATCTATTGCCAGATGCCATAATCCCGTAAGGGGTGGCCATTTGGCTTTGAGTTATTTCTTTTACAGGGAGGGGCATTAACCCTCCACCAACCCACTTGTTGACTGTACTGTACTGCATTTCCATCTTTCATCCTTCCTGTCATCACTTTTTATTTTTATTTTTATTTTTTTATTTTTTTCCACGTGGCTCTGCACTGAGTTCCGGTAACTTATCCTAATAGTTTCTTGTAATCCAGGAAACCAGTTACTGCACTGGATGATAACCATATAGCCCAACCTCAAAATTAGGTGATGTGGAGCCTGCTGTGGTGCCATTGTCAATTGGGTGGAGTGAATGCCAATACAGCCTTTATCCAGGAACCAAACTTCCACACTCTTCCCCACACCTCGCTGTGCCGAGATGCTGTGTACCGCAAGAGAACGTTGATTCACTGCACGGGATGGCCTTACAGAGGCAACTGCTTGCTTGCAGTAGATGGGTCTGCTGGTCAAGACATACGAGGGTTACTCTACTACTGTAGCACTACTACTACATCTTTCCCATTTTAATTCGAGTGTTAGAATGTGTTTGATTACATCAACCATTATGTGCATGGCATGGCAGTGTACAGTACCGTAGTTTTATCATTACAGCTACCATTTGTTTCATTCTTATCATGAAATAGCTAAAGCCTATCAAAGATGGAGATGGTGTGCTAATGAATATGCACTTGATGCATTAACAGTAATCTTGAATGTGTGATTACTTTTAAATTACAGTACACAGTTTCTAATTGTATATTGTAACTGTTAAATAAAAGAATGTGTAATTGTATTATCTGTGGAGCTAAGTACAGTAATGTTATTAGAAGATATGTTAAAAACTATTCTTATACCATTTTCAAGATTCAAGAATATGGTACGCGGACTAGAAGATGATGAAGTTGACTTCCTTGAGCAGGTAGACCGAAGCAAACTCCAGGAGGAAGTTCGAGTTCGCACTGAAGAAACAGCTGCCTTAGCTGAGTACAGGTAAGCTGAATAGTGTTCAAAATACTGTAGATAGATACCGGTGTGTAGTAGGTAGGTACAGCAGGGTAGGACAAGGAATGACACTACAGATGGATATTTGGCAGGGTGTGATAAAGTATTGTACGGTATATACAAATGTGGATTGTAGGTACAGGTGGGCATGGTGGAAGGAAAATGTATAATTGAATGAAAGAAGATGAGGGACTTGTAGACATATAATTTACCATATAGCTATTATCTGTAGTCAAACGCCTTAATCCCGGAGGGGTTGGCGTCGCCCAAGGATAGATAGATACTACAGATAGGTAATAAACTGCTTACAAAGTGTAAATAGATATATCCTGTAACTCATCCAGTTCAGCTGAAAAGAGTCCAGAATAACAAAGGTTTAGCTTTTCAAATTAGGGTTTTGTAAGTGTTCCAGTATTAATTTTCATGGAAGGCTCATATATTTCTCTTCAGAGCTGCGACAGGCTTCCATGAAAGAATTTTAGTTCCCACATAAAATGTAGGTGCAGACTTTGGTGCGTCATGAAAATGAGAAGTCAAGAGTAAGAGCAGTGAAGATGGGGTTATTGAGGAATGTGTGTGGAGTGTAGAGTGGATAGGATTAGAAATGATGTGGAGTAAGGATATGTGGATATGAACTGAAGAGAGAGTGCTTAGTTGGTATGGGGATATGGAGAGAATAGGGGTGAACAGGGTGCTGAAAAGGATGTGAGTGAGTTTGAAGGTGGGAAAAGTGTGGTAGGACAAGGAGGTGGCTAGGTAAGGTTACCAAGTGAATGAGAAAGCTAGATATGGAGGTTGAGGCTAGGGAACTGACATTATTTATAGAGGAGTATAAGGCGGTGGCATGGCACTCCTGTTTTTATCTGGTGACATGATAGTTGTAGGGTTGACTCTAGCTGATATACGGTATAATGTGAAGGATAAGGAATAATACAATTTGTGAAAGATCTGGATTAGGGAAGTATATGGACACAAATGGATAGAGGTTGAAGATTGAAGAAGTAATGGTAGGCCAAGTAGAAAGTGGATGGATATGGTAAATGAGTGTCTAAAAAAGTGTGTTATGGAGATTGGTGAGGCTAGGGAACTGATAGGGGATTGAGCTGGTTAGAAGAGTTTTATGTACAGTGTAATACAAAGGTTTAGCACCCTGGTTTTTTTCCAAATGATGTGATAGTCATAGGATTGAGTCAAGCTGATGGTTATTGTGAAGTGCGTAAATATGGATGGTTAGCCTATGAGATGGAGTCAGGATTCAGGGGGCTTGAATGATCAATGAATGAGAAAGCTGCTCATTTAATTGAGCAGGCAGTTCCCTCTCTCAGATATTTTCTTGCCGTGTGGACTCTACCTCACCACATCCTGGATTAGGAAAGGTCAGGATGATGATGGTGATATGTTCAGTATATTACAGTAATATGCATACTTTATATATGATGTCTTGAACTTGTGTGGCCGTACAGTACTTGAACTCTACATTCTCTCTCTCTCTCTCTCTCTCTCTCTATGTGTACAGTACACCCTCAGTATAACAAACTACAGTAATTGGTACCAGACCCTTGACGTTAAAGCTGATAGTTCATTAAAGCTGAACACCATGCCGTTTGGTACCGTAATTTCCCAGGCGCCATGTCTTTTGTCATACACAGATCGTTAAATACACGGTGTCATTCTGCCTTACAGTTGTACACAGTAACATACAGCTAGGTCTAAATGGCTCTTTTTCTCAAGAAATGCTCTATTTATGGCTCCTCTCATGATGCTGGTCACCCAGAGACTGATGTGGCATTCTCTAGGATATGGAGGAGTACAGGTATGTGTGTGTGTGCATGCACGTGTATCTGTAGGGATCCCCATGCTGGTCGATGTTTCCCGCTTATTTATTCTTTTACCGAGCGAAAATGTGTTTAAGCGATGTAACATTTGGCCAGCTCAAGGTGGTTGTTAAAACCAAAATAAAAAGAATTCTGTATATCGAGGGTTTACTGCGTATATATATACTCCATATCTTTGTGTGTGTGTGTGTGTGTGTGTGTGTGTGTGTGTTTTTATATATGTATATATATATATATATATATATATATATGTGTGTGTGTGTGTGTGTGTGTATATGTATATATATACAGTAAGACCTCACTATAACAGACTAATTGGGGCCCAAACATTCCGAAAAATGCGAAATTCTGATATAAGTGACATCCAGACTTCCCCCTGCTAATCCGGACTTTTTCCGAAATATCATACATTAGTCCGGATTGCATGAACGGTTTTTAAACTGTTTTGACTACCATTGTGGTACTGTACTGTGTTATAACTTCACTACATTAATCAAATGGTATAATATATATAATAATACTGTACTGTACACGGATAAACATGTCTTTTATTTACCTTATTGTGGTGAACATAGCTGAAGTGGTCAGGCAGTCTGCACTGCTTCTGGCTTTATCGGACTTTTTCCGATATATAGGAATTTAGTCCGGCAGCTCCAAGAGTCCGATAAAAGCGATTTCTGGACCATTGAAGTCCATTATATCGAGGTTTCACTGTATATATATATATATATATATATATAGGTGGGTGTTAAAACCAAAATATATCAAGGGTTTACTGTGTAAATATGTACGCCATATATTGTATATGTGTGTGTTTGTGTGTGTGTGTGTTTGTATATATATATATACCGGTATATATATATATACATAATAATCCCTTAATTCACGCGAACTTTTTTCATGCGATTTCGGTTATCCACGAATTTTTCATACAATAATAAAAACATAAAATTATAGTATTCAGATCAATAATTTTAATATACGAGAGAAATAAATAAAATATAAAAATGCCTACCTTCTGCCTGTGTGCATACGTGTGTGTGTGGGGGGGGGGGAGGTCTACCATGCACCACACAGTCAGTTTGAATCTGACGGTCGAACCGTGCATGACTCGCGAATCGTTATTTTTGGCTTATTTTTCTGCCTTCCAGTGATTGCTTGCCTTGTTTGCCAACATGGGGCCTAAGCGTAATGCTAGTGATGCATGTGGTAACACACCAGAACGGACTTGTAAAGTGATGTTGCTGACAGAAAAAAGTTAAAGTGTTGGACAAACTTAGGGAAGGAATGTCAGTGACAGTTTGCTTTCAGGACGATTCTCCGTCATTTATTTACATACCAGTTTATTTAGCAAGTACAGTACACAAGTTTTTTACTTATATGAGTTACAGAATCCCCTGAAAATTAGTTATTAAATTATTAATTAATCAATAATAAGTATATTCATAGAATGATGGGGAATCGTCCAGGGTGTGAATTTTCCTGATGGGGAATCGTCCACATTTTGACGGTGAATTGTCTCGGAACCGTTGGGGTGAATGAGTCAACTCTTCATACAATAAAGAAGGCAGAATGTAGCATACGGGAGGCAGTGAGGGCTAGTGCACCAGCCTGTGCTAAAGTGTCTCCACCCACACCCACGCCTGTGAAATTGTCTCAGAACCGTATGTTTAGAGTGAATGAATCAACTGTTCATACAATAAAGAAGGCAGCATGTAGCATACGGGAAACAGTGAGGGCTAGTGCACCAGACTAGTAAAGTGTCTCCACCTACGCCTGTGCTTGTCAGCTTTCAGTGTTAAATTTCTTACATTTTTGTTGTTTTTCAAACTTTATGCTAGTTTATAAGGTGTATGTAGTGCATAAACAGTATTATTCAGAGGTAATACACTTAATACACATGCGTAATTACGTTCACAAATGGGCAGAACGTATACGCAAATATACTACATATGCAAAGGGTCTGGGAACATAACCCTCGCGTGAATGAAGGGATTACCGTATATATATATATATATATATATATATATATATATGTGGGTGTTTTGGTAGTTGGAAGCACTCACCATCCACTCATTTGATGTAGTGCTGCTTTGGGTGTCTGCCCTTTCCTCTCCTTCATCTTTCCTCTTCTGTCTTTCTTTCCTTCATTCTTTCCTCTTTCTTGTGCCTATGAGTGACTTTACCCTCCCTCTTCTGTCTTGCTTTCCTTCACTCTTTCCCCTTTCTTCTGTCTGTGGGTGACTACACTGAGTGATAGGCCAGATGGTTTCCTGTACACCTGGAAACCATTTACTATACTGTGTGGTAACCATATAACCAAATTATGGCGCCTGGTGGTTTAGTGGGTAATTAAGGTGCTCCAATTGGATTGAGCCTATGTTGGTTTATATCCAAGGGGTGGTTGGGGTTTATTGCTCATGTAATGCCACTCAGGGATGAGTGAGGCTGGTCACTGTCATCTTAAATGTCAGGACCAACTTGCTCAGCCCCAGGTTCCTACGCTTCTCTGTGGGGCGACATAGGATTGGATGATGGATGGGTGTATATATATATATATATATATATATATATATACACACCCATCCATCCATCCATTGCCAGACGCCATGTATCCCAAACGGGGTGGTCAAGGGCTTAGAGTTAATTGTTTTACAGGAAGGGGCACTAATCCTCCACCAACCCCACTTGACACGTAGGGATGCCAACAGCATCTGGTGTTCCCAGGCGGTCACCCATCCAAGTACTAACCAGACCCAACGTTGCTTAACTTCGCTGATCGGACGGGAAGCGGTGTAACACAGTAATAATCACTCACTTATCCAGATGCTCAGTATCTGGTTATGTTCTGTATCCGAATGATACGCCTTGGCTCTATTATACACGTATCCTGACTTATTTGTCCGTACCCAAGCATAAAAGTTCTGACATCGGCGGCTGGCCAGCTGACAAGTCCAAAAACTCAGTTGGGTGGCTTGCTGGCCTCTCTGTTCATGCTTCAGTAATAGACCATTACTCACAAGCTGAGCTAAAATGGCTGTCCGGGTCCCTACTGGATGGTCAAAGTCGTCTGACCACCAGGATCACACATAACGTACCACCAGCATGCAAGTAACACTGACTACCACTCACTCCTTGCAAACGTCTGTCCGTCCGCCCACCAAATGGTCAAAGTCGTCCGGCAGCCAAGACCACTGGTAACGTACCACGAGCACGTGATTACTGTAATACCGACTGCAACCCGCAAGCTGACTGAAAATGCCCGTCCGCCTCCTCACCGAATGGTCAAAGTCCCTCCAACCCATTCCATACTCCCTCTTGCCAGGGCCCAGGCTTATCTCCTTCCCCTCCTTATTCCTCAGGCCTACCCCCAGCATTGTCCCAACTACCATCCACCAGTGAATTTTTAAAGTTTTTGGCAATTTATTTCAATACTATCGGTTGTATCAAAATTCCAAAAACACCATGAGAAAGCTCATGAAATTCTACGTAAAGACCTATGCTTAGCTCTTGCATGATGCGGGCAAAATTTTTCGCTAGGATGTTGAGGAAGTTATTTGAAGGTATTCTTTACTCTTGAACAACATTGTTCTCACTGCATTTCTGTACTCTTACTCATCAGTTATATGTGTTCTTGTTATCTTATCTTACCGTACAAACACCAGCAACGATGATGGTATACAATTTATACCGACGTGTATTTGCATACCATATTTGGCTTTTTTTTTTTTTTTTTTTTTTCCAGAAGCAGCCATAACTCAGTGTCCCAGTAACTTAACTGTTTTTGCAGCTGTCTTC
This sequence comes from Coenobita brevimanus, assembly GCF_032717465.1. Taxonomy (NCBI): domain Eukaryota; kingdom Metazoa; phylum Arthropoda; class Malacostraca; order Decapoda; family Coenobitidae; genus Coenobita; species Coenobita brevimanus. The sequence continues at coordinate 12,782,423 of NC_137050.1, read as the reverse complement.
AGTGATTTTTTTGTGGATTTCTGTTGTTTATTCATTGCTTTCGTAATGTCTAGCATTACATTGGATATTCCAATCTATGTTTTGATGTCTGAATAGCTGAAAAACCGAATAAGACTGCCACAGCTATGAGGAGAATTATACATATAGTTAGGGTATTTGTGGATTTTTGTTGTTTATGCATTGTTTTTTTAGTGTCAAGCATCACACTGGGTATCCCCATGTGTGTTTTGATATCTAAATATGGCAGAAAGACTGAAGAACACTGCCAGAATACAGTACTGCCAGAATTATGAGGGGTACTGTATATATAGTTGTTGTTTTTTTTATGGATTGTTTTCTTAGTGTTTAGCATTATTTTGGATATTCCTGGGTGTGTCTTGATGTCCAAATATGGCTGATAGACCAGGGAACACTGCCAAAATTAGGAGGGGTACTGTCCATATATGTTGAGTATAGGTAGTATGTTGGGTATGGATAGGGTATGGATACAAGTAGGAGGATGTTGCCCAGTATCTGGATATGCCTTTTGCTCTATTATGTTGGATAAGCAAGGGATTAGTGTATATATATATTGGACTGAAGTTCAGTGCATTCAACCTTCAGGTAGCACATATTTTTGTTGCACGGACGAATGATGATGTGGTTGGTTCAGAGGTAGGGTGTTCCATTTTGGAATGACACTTAGCTCAAGCATATTTGTTGGAAGAAAGAGAAGGTAAATGCTTGTAAAAGTAAGGCTATGGTTTTTGAGAGGAAGCAGGATTGAAGTTATTAAATACACACAGCAAGAAACGATAACAAAAAATTATGATTTGGACTGTAGGGACGGGATGAGGAGCAAAGTTCAATGGACTTGTAATTGGAGATGTGGTTTATGAGAACAGCAAAAATGGTATTAGTTGTAGTTGGAATAAGTAGTAGCTGATTACACTATATATGGTAAATGTTTTAGAATGGAAAACAGATGTAGCTGGATGGGTGGCTACCATGAGAATGAAATGAGGCTGCAAGCTTGGTAACTAGTTACACAATCAACACTCTTAGGCAGGGATTATTTAGCCACAAGTACATTCACTTGGTGATCCTTCCTTTGAGTGTCCATACATAGAGTTAGAGTCTGAACTGAGACTCTCTGTTACAAATTGTATTACACATCTCAAGTGTCTTTTTTCTTAACAGCTACCAGCAACTGTTTGGAAGTAATTAGTTGGTTTTGGCACTTGGTTTAGCTTCTTGTCCATAGAAAACATCAGCTGTACCATGGCCAGCCCCAGTATGGGGATTCCTCAAGAGGAAGAATGTCATTATTTTTAGATTATTTTACATTAGAATGGAGGAAAGAGTAGATGGTAATGCAGTGTGGTGTTGTTCAGTGAAAGAAGAAAAATACACTGAAGTGGTATGAGCATGTGGAAAGGATGGAGATGGATAGTGTGGTAGAGACGGAGTTTGAAAGTGGAGTATAGTTATAATTGGTGTTGTTGCAGGAGAACATAAAGCCTCATGGTAGAAAAGAATTAAAATTATGTATAGGTAAGAGACTTGGCAGTTGTAGACTATTGGTTGAGAGAACAAACATATGTGCAAAGATAAAATAGTGTGGAGACTGTTTTGTTATGGCCACCCTCTGTTGGGGAGCTCTTGAGAGAAAGCAAGGATGTGGGAGATGGTTAGACATGAGAATAAGAGATACAGTATAATAAAAAGTCCTTGATATCTTTTTGAAATGTAAATTAAAGAAGCAAGTCCAACAATATATACAGTGGAGAAAGTACAGTAATACCTCGATATACAATACTCCTAGATTCGATACCCTAGCTTAACGAAGGGGGTAGAAAGTGCACCATACCCCGTCTAACGATGGCCAAACCCCAGTTTAGCGATGGGTTTTGATTTTTCTTACCGATTTTGAGGATATTTTAGACTAAAATTGTGTGTTTAGGTTGATTTATAAACTGTCTTTAGACTTTGATTAGTGTGTTTTAACCATAGGTGGGGTGAATATTGTCATTTTGGGGTACAGTTTACTAAGCTTGATTTTTTACAGACTTATATTCAGATTTGATCTGTTGGTTTTAGTGAGTTATTTACAGGTTTTAGGCTTAGGTTAGCTTCCTTGACAGCTGTTAGGCCATTGAAATTGCCTTTAAACCTGTGTTTGGGCTCATCTAGATGGGTTTTGGACTTGGTTTGGGGGGAAACCCAAGGCTGGTAAACAGTCCATGTTAAAAGTACCCTGATATAGGATACCCTGCCTAACGATGGGGTTTTACCTAACCAATTACATTGTTAAACCAGGGTATGCCTGTATATGAGGACAAAAGGTATTAAAAGCATATATGGAGCTGGAAAAAGTGTGTGACTGGATGATTAGTAAAGGATTATGGATGGTTTTATGTATGTTTATATGGTGGAGACAGAAAACTTACGAAGCTATGAAGTTTTCATGATGGTAGTAAAAGCTGTGGAAGAGTAGATGAATGAGTAAGTGGCTTAGTATCAGTGTTGAAGTGCAACAAGGGTGTTTGATGTCCTCTTGATCATCCATGTGATGTCCCCTTGATTATTTAGTGTAAATATTGATGGGATCATAAGAGAGCTTAAAACTAGACTCATGGATAATGGAGTACCATAGGGCTGATGATGATTGGTGAAAGGTGGAGTGGTGGATTATCTCAAGTAATGTATGCAGATGATGCTTTGTTATGCTAATAGTGAAGATATTTGCAGACTGATTAAGTTTTGTGACTGTCAGTGAGTGGCATGGTTTGAAAGTAAATGTAGCTACGAGTAAATAATAGCTTTTGAGAGAAATTACTCTTTCTGTGATGTGCGGATTAGTGGAGACAAATTGGTGGAAGAGTTTGAGTACCTCTTCATTTGTAGTAGACAAGAGAAGTAAAGATGTTAATAGAAGTAGAAACTGCAGTGGCTTAAAGAAGAAAGGTAGCAGGTGCTTTGAACACCTTGATACAAAACAGAGGACAAGCTATGAAGGCTGCAAGGGAATTGCATGAAGGCATGCTAGACTTTGTTATTGCATGAGTATGAAAGTCATAGTGTGAGAAGAGGATATGAGACTGTTAAAGATTTTGTGTGGGTGGAGTAGACAGGGTAGGAAGTACACTATAGTGATTCATGAAGAATATGGTGCAAGGAATTTAAATGGTAATAGGTTAGAAGAGTTTGATTAGTTGGTATGATCTTACTGAAAGGGTGGGTATAAATAGGGTGCTGCAACAGGTATATGTAATTGAGTTGGAAGGTGGGAGAATGCATGGCAGACCATGAAAAAGGTGGATAGATGCAATACTGGTGTGTGAATCAGGGCTCTTGCTAACTGCCTATGGTTGCGAGCCATTTAGCTCCTAAGGTTTCAGATTTACGATCCAATTAAATTTTTTAGTAGCCAAATTGACTACAAGCCAAAATATTTTACGAGCAATAAATATATATATTTACACATTGTGATGATTAGAATCATATAATGAGGTTTTAAGCATTCACAGTGGCGACAAGGAAAGACTTAATAATCGATCACAACGTACTTTTTTGCTCATTTAAGTGAGATTTACATATTCTGTAGTTTACTGGGTTTTGAAGTGAATGTGTTTTTCTCTTTGCCAAAAGGCGACTTGCATGTAAAATTTGTTCGCTGAAGGGAAAAAATACTTGCATTTGCGAGCTGTGGCTTTCCCTTACGAGAGCACTGTGAATGAGTAAGGAAGGTATTAAAGTTGATGAAGCTAATTACTGTACAGTAATTGTCAATGGATTGAAGTGGATGAAGTATATGTATGGAGAAGCACATGACAGGTTTTGATATACCTTGTTATGTCTGAAGAAAAAATTTACTGTATATACAGAGTCAAATGCTTGTGAGGTGTCAGGATTCCAGTGGCTTGAATGATGAGGGAATGATTGTGTGATCCATTTCATTGGGCAAGCTGTTTGTAGGGTTCATGCATTTGTGCCTTTTCCTTCTGTGTTTTTGGATCTTAACAGAGTCCATCTTTTTAGCGTCAATAAGGGCTGAGACGACGATGATTTATTTTTTATTTTATTTTATTTATTTATTTTTTCTTATCAAGCTAAAGGGCAGCTTCTGCCAGAATGGCTTGTTAATGGATTATTGCCAGATTGATAGCCAAGTACAGAGAGGATAGGTTTCCAACCTCCTTTTCTTGTCATTGAGCTGCCTTTTATTATGTGAGGGTATTTCTTTGCTGGTATCCTTTTTTGTACAATTCCACTGGATATATTACAATATCAGATATATATAAGAGGGTATCAAGCATAAAACAAAGATGTAAGCCTGTAGAAGTGGCATCACCTCTACCATGAAGGGGAAAAAACAAAGGGAAACAAAGAAAAAGAACAACAACCTCCTTGCACTACACAAAATGCTTCAGCAACATCCCCTCCTTTCACCCAATATTAAACTTCACAAACACATACATAAGCCACCACACCCTTCCAAAACCTCCAGCCAAACAGGATTCTTCTTGAACCATCACCATTCACCCTTCAGAAACAACCCAGTCCAGAGTGATGTGTTTGATCCTGGCCAGACAGTGATGGGGTCATCACCTTTCCATGCTTCAGTACACACTCTCCATCCCATAAACAGTCTTCTATGCCTTCACTGCAGTGCAGTCCCCCACACCACAGGTACATTTACTCTCCTTATGTGTCCCTCTTTCATAAAACAAACTCCTTAAACATAACTTCAACCAAAAATCTCAGGGTGCTCCATATTGAAGTGGCTTGCTTCCTGCTGTCCATTGAGTTACAGCCAGATGAACTTGGGAGTGTAACAACAACACTAACAACAATAGAAATGATCATAGAGGTAAGGTATGAAAATCAGTGGGAGGGCTTCTGATACATTACTGTTTTGTTTTTGCTACTTTATCACAAAATCTCTTCTTAATTATCAGAAAGAAGGTATCAGCCATGCATAAGAATCAAGCAGAGGAAGAACTGAGGGCTGAGATGAAGGTGGGTGAAAATCGGAGGACTAGTGGAGCAGGTGCTGGCGGACCTGGCAGCAGAAAACAGCTCTCACATCTTTCACTGCTTGCTGGGGCCATCAAGAGAAAAACCAGTGATGAAGAGGACTCAGCACAAGCCAAAAAGGCTAAAACAGGTCAGAATTGTTTCCCGGACACAAGTTTTTATCTGATATCTCTTTTATCTGAACGTAGGGTATGTGCTGTACTTGCTTAGTATAATTGTGGTAGAGATGTTTATCTACATTGTAACTGTAGGTGCATTACCTTGTTAGGCAGCATTAAGACCACAAATACTGGTCACCAACATCAAGAAACCAGAAACAATTGTAATCAAGAATCATATGAATGTGTGAGGTACTGTACACTGTTCATTCTGCAGCTTGAGACCCATTCCACCCTTGTAACTTTGTGGGAATCACCCCCCTGTACCAAGAATTGCCCAGCACTACTTAGTGTTCCAGTAGCATCCTTCCTTTTCCATCCAGCACTACACTTCACAAACACATACCCACCACAGCCTTCCAAAACCTCTAGCCAAACAGCATTCTTCATACCCACAACCAGACATCCACCCCTCAAAACCTACCTGCACAAAGAAACATTAGAACATCTAGACTGACTATGATGCAGTCATCATCCTTCCTCCTTGCTACAGTAACAGAGCAAAATACAACTTATGACCAGTCCACTATGCCTTCACTGCAGGCAACACATTGCATCACTTCATGCACTATACTATCACAGCACAGACACTCCTTCAACATAACGTCAGTAAAAGACTTCTGGGAGTGATTGGTGTAAGTGACCTGTTGTCTCCAGTAAGCTTGGTTTACAACCAGATGGGCCTGGATTTGTAACAACAACAACAACAACAACAATGTGTTAATCCTTTTATATATTCTTCACCAGTATAATTCAGTCAGCCTTGTAATTCTCATTTTCATTCCAATGTAATTTCCCAGTTGCTTATTGGATGAAGAGATTCAGAGATTGGCTTGTTAATTTTAGTTGGGACGGATAGGTGAAAGGAAACCTCAGATACATTGGCTTCCCATGCAGTGCCATAGAGGATTTGAGTCTACATGCAGTGCAGTGCAGAGTGGTGGGAAATCTACATCCCTGTGCCAGACAAAAACAGAGCATTTCTGTTCCCTCAATCCCATCCCTTTAACACATAAATTGTTTAATTAAGGATTTGGCGCTCGCCATCCACTCACTCAGTGTAGTGCCACTTTGGGTGTCTGCCCTTTCCTCTCTTCCTTCCTTCCTCTTTTGCCTTTCTTTCATTCTTTCCTCTTCCTTCTGCCTACGGGTGAGTTTACACTCCCTCTTCGTCTTTCGTTCCTTCATTCTTTCCTCTTCCTTCTACCTACAGGTGACTTTTACACTCCTTCTTTTGTCTTTCTTTCCTTCATTCTTTTCCATTCTTTCCTCATCCTTCTGTCTATGGATGACTACACTGAGTGACAAGCCAAATGGTTTCCTGTACACCAGGAAACCATTTACTGTACTACGCTGGGTGGTGACCATATAACCAAATTATGGCAACTGGTGGTTTAGTGGGTAATTAAGGGGCTCCAATCAGATTGAGCCTGTGTAGGTTTATATCAAAGGGGTGGTTGGGGTTTATTGCTCATGTTATGCCACTCAGGGATGTGTGAGACTGGTCACTCTCATCTTAAATGCAAGGACCAACTTGCCTAACCCCAGGCTCCTTCAGTCCTTATGGGGCAACATAGGATTGGATGATGGATGGAAAATGTCAGATATGGTTGCTGTTTTTTTTTTTTTTTTTTTTTTTTTTTTTTTTTTTTAAATCATGGAGTACAAATATACCATTATCGTGTTCATGATGCACCAAGTTGTCCGGGGGGCCCCCCCTTGGTAACCAAGCAGGATTTTAAATACCCAGGGGTATATATATGCAGTAAATCTTGAGTTGTGTGTTTCAAAGTGAGTACCGTACTGTATATGTACGTACTAATCCACCCATGGGCTAAATCCCCTCTTACTACAGGCATGGAATAAATGGGTACTACTCTCTTCAGCAGCCATATCTCCACTTTTCCTAGTGTTGATATCAGAGTAAATGCCATTGATAAGGAATTGCAGTATATCATGCACAAGTAAGTTGTTGTTGCCCAGCCCTGGTTATGCCTGGTTCAGCAGACATGTTTGCCACAGGTGAGCAACTGCTTGTCATTGATGTGTCTGTGTCATGGTGTGACATGTTGTGCAGTGCTCCATAATGTAGGTTATGTTGTGTGAACCTGTTGTACAAGTGGGGCATGGGCCATCTGTCATGCCACCCAACCCAAATCTAAGGTGCTGTATCAGTGAGGATAACATATGCTTCACTCTTTGTTTTACCATTTGGTCCTTTCCAAATCCACTTCCTATTTTCTTTCTTTTCGAAAGGCATTTACCACCCAAATTTTCTTCCATGCTGTAAATTCCACTCATATTTTCCCACATACATCTGGTTACCCATTCCAAAATGCCCAGTTGCACTTTTTTTTTTTTCCCAGTTGCAAAAGTATACAGTGCTGTATTGGGTTTTATGATTTTTCCTTGCTTTCTCATCTTCAGAAAATTTTTCAGTTTCTTCATTGTTACAGATTGATGCTAGAGCATGTACTTGGATGATGATCATCTTGTTTCATACATTTACTAATATTGATTAAACAGTCCACTCTTTTATTTATATTCTTAACACCAAAGTGTGATTAAAAAAAAAAAGCCAATACTGTGTTCCTCTTTTCCATATCACATAGAATATGATCCTCAGACACTCCTTTGAATGCCTAACCTGCTGACTTGCCCTCATTAACCCCTCTACGCCGGGCTGTTTATAGTGCCGTTTTTCTCTCACGGGAATTTTTCTGAAAATAGCCCATTTTCAAACCTTAATATCTCGGAAACTATAGCAATTAGGGAAAGAAATTAAAGACCATATCTTTCAACAACTCTTCTTGCAAATGAACGTATCCCGAGGTCTGTAGGCTGTTGCGTTAATGAGTAATGACGCGAGGAAGAGGAGTAATTTTTGCCACGAGAACAGGATGTGTTCGTGCGTCTGCCCATTGCCCCTACTATGGCTTTGCGTTCAACATAATAACTTTTTCATTACTAGATAAACTGGACATAGCAGTGTCCAGGGCATGCCCTGTGACTCTGTCACTGAGTCCTTTCTTAGTATCCTTGGAAAGAAGCTTGGCAGGGGTGGATGAGGCAAAAGTCCACGTAGGGCAGGAACGGAATCAGACGAGAAGGGTTAAGAAAAATCATCTTACACCTGGCAAAGCCACAGAGATGACTGAGGTATGTTGGCTCAGCTGGCAGGAGTCCCTCCCTAGCTTTTGGTGATGAGATAAAGTGGGGGCTACTTCCAACTGTGGCGTAAAAACAAGTGCAGTTCTGACAGACATCCGGTGCCATCCGGTGCCATCCGGCCACTGATATCTTGACAGTTTCGACTGACACTCGGAGGTTAGGGGTTAAGAGCCATGATATCCCAGTTCATATCTCATATCCTTAACAAGAACTAAGTTTGCTTCACCATTGCCAATTTAATCTGATCTGAGAAGGTGTGAGCTTTAAGCTTTTGAAAGCCGGCAGCTGATTGAGTGTCCTGGTGCATTAATTATTAATGATGCATTTTTCATCATTTGTATTATTTGGCTTTCAATAACCGTTTGATGATAAGGTTGTCCAAATAAAAATATTATGTATAGTTATTTGCATACATTAATTTAAAAATGGGGCCTTACAAAATTTATCTGAGGGCCTAGATACGTGTGAAATTTTGAGTTCTTGGGACAAAACAAAACATGTCTGTGTAAAGTTTTATGAATACTGTACCTTGATTTTTTTCCCCCCGTGTTCAGGCAAATTAAGGTAAATCATATCATTACTGTGACATTCTGCAAAATCTTATCTAGTAAAACATCAGAATTCCCATGAAAATGAGTGGTAATCACGGGTGAAAAAGCAGTATATATGTCACCGTTACTTTTAAATATCCCTCAACCCGTACCTTGACACACCTCTGTTATAAGTTGTAACTACAGGTGGTCCCCATTTTATGAAGTCATCTTACAAATTTTTGACTTTACAATCTTGTGCTATCAGTACAATATTCAATAAATTACACGGGATGTTCAACACTTTATTATAAAATAGGCTTTGTTTTAATGATTTTGCCCTGCTGTAGGCTAATGTAAGTCTTCTAAGTGTTCTAAGCTTGGTAGGCTTGGCTAGGCTATGATGTTCGGTTGGTTAGGTGTATTAAAGACATTTTCGACTTACAGACAGTTTCTCTGAATGTAACCCAATCGTAAGTCGGGACCACTTGTAAATATTCCAAACTTAAAAGATAGAAAACTTACTGATGATGCGAAAGTAAAAAGCATCATGCAAACTGATGCAACAGCAAAACACTCTTAAGTACATTTTATTATTCGTCTGCATAGACAAGTGAGTCATCCCATGAGTGCCCTACCCCTTCCTCCACGTCTGTCATTCATCAAAATTCAGGGAATGTGTTATACAGTATTTCATTGCAATTCTGATGTTTTACTAGGTTATATTTTACAAAGCATCGCAGTAATTACATAATTTACCTTGATTTGCCTGAACAAGAGGAAAAACAATCAAGTTACTGTACTCATAATATCCTACCTGGATGTGTTTTGATTTCATCCGAGAATTCCAACTTTCACACGTATCTAGGCCATTTGATAAACTTTGTAAGGCCTCGTTTATAAATTAATCTATGCAAATAACTATACAGTAAAACCTCGATATAACGGACTTAAATAGACCGGAATTCACTTTTATCAGAATTGAGGAGCTACCGGACTCCTATAGTAGTAATAGGTGCAAAAAAAAAAACTCGCCAAATCAGAACTGAATAACCAATGGGAAAAAAATAAATTGGTTCTGAGCATGCATGACTAGACTGATTTTCCACCTTTAATACAACATTACTGGGTGTAAATCATGTGATAAACACACATAACATGATTCAGTTGAATTTATTTTAGCCAAGAAACAATACAAAACAGAAAAACTCACATAAGAAAATAAAATAATGGGCTTGACGTACACGTGATGTATGGTGCGTGGATGCCTTAGTTGGTGGTCTGCCAAGGTCACCCATTCCACATATAGGCTATGTGTTTCATCAGCCATTATGTGTTCACAAGTCCTCAGCACAGGTAGGAATCACAATAAAACACAGACAAAATGCTGCACAAGTGATGGTGGTTGGCTGAGAAATGTACTGTACGTGATGGTGGCTGGCAGAGAAGTGTAAACAAAGATGTCTTGGAACCAGGGTTGCCAGAGTCTTTTGACCAAAAGCAGCGGAAACAGGCCTCAAAAGTAGCGAATTTCGATATAAAGTAGCCCAGCATAATTATGTACAGTATACTGTATGTGTATATATATATATGTATGTATGTATAGCGAAATTCATAATTTAGTAGCACAGGGCTTCCTAAAGTAGCCCAATTCACTACTTGTGGCACAATCTGGCTATTTCAAGAGGTTTGAGAAGACAAGACTTGAATTTCACTATCTGTCTATCTATTGCCAGATACCATAATCCCGTAAGGGGTGGCCATTTGACTCTGAGTTATTTGTTTTACAGGGAGGGACACTAATCCTCCACCAACCCACTTGCTGACACGTAGGGAGCACGTATGGTTTGGTTATATGGTTACCACCCAGCACTGTAAATGGTTTCTTGGCTTACAGGAAGCCCATTTGGCTTGTCACTCAATGTAAAGCCACCTGTAAAGGAAAGAAAAGCAATAAGAAGTGACACGAAAGATGGGAGAAATAGGAAGAGAAGAGGGCAGGCACAGAAAAAGAATGATAAAGGCTAAAGAAGAAGTAGGCAGCACTACATCACATGAGTAGATGATGGTCGCCACCACCTACCACAATTGAATTTCACAATACAAATTAAATTTTGTTTAAATTCTATCTATCTGTCTGTTGCCAGACGCCATAATCCTGTACAGGGTGGCCATTTGACTCTGAGTTACTTGTTTTACAGGGAGGGGTACTATCCCTTCACCAACCCACTTGACACGTAGGGAGCACGTATGGTTTGGTTATATGGTTACCACCCAGCGTTGTAAATGGTTTCTTGGATTACAGGAAACCATTTGGCTTGTCACTCAATGTAAAGCCACCTGTAACGGAAAGAAAAGCATTAAGTTAATTCAGATTAATAACAAAACTGTTGAAATTAATTGGCATAGAACATTTTTAGCATATTTTTATAAACAACTCGCCAAATGTGAGATTTCTGTCGCCAAATTAGAGTGTTGTATACAATCCCATCCCATCACCAAAAGTGAATTGGCCAAATGTGAGAGTTCACTGTATATCGGAAAAAGTCCGATAAAGCCAGAAGCAGTCCGGACTGCCTGACCACTTCAGCTGTGTTCACCACAATAAGGTTAATAAAAGACATGACTATCAGTGTACAATACAGTACAGTATTATTATATATATTATACCATTTGATTATTGTAGTGAAAGTATAATACAGTACAGTACTGCAATGGTGATGAAAACACTTTAAAAACCGTTGGGACAATGAAATTCTTTCAAAGGTGGCCACATGAGTCGTTTTGTCTAAGTAATATATATATATATATATATATATATATAGTCAGGCAAGTGAGGGATGAATGATCTTTCCTGTAAGTCTTACTGATACCTGCATGAGTACAGCAATAAATGCAGTGGAGATAAATGACCACAAATGTGCTGCTGTTCAGGCTGTGTTAATGATAAAACAGAAGTTGAATATGACTCAAAAACATTTGTGGATTGACAGTTAACATGCCAGAAGGGGGAGTGAGAGCATTTATGATAAAGTAGTCAGAGAGCTTAATTTAGAGGACACAGAAACCATGAGGCAGTGGATACAGCTTGGCAAATCTACATATTAACAAGCAGCAACATGAGAAGACTATGTCCTTGATTGAGTGGCAAGCCTGGCTATAAACAAAAGCTGGTCGAACCAACAACTAATTTATACTTCTCTGCTTTTATAATTACTGTATTTGAGTACTTTATCCATAGTAATAATACAATTAATTAATATATTTCTTAATGATTAAGCAAAAAATGAGCATTACAGTTTTGCATAATTGAATACTGTATAACATTAACTTACACAGGACACTGATTTTTTCTAGAAGTCTTTTGTGTCACACAGACATGACCATCTGAAAATCTCTCCTACGCAGTTTTTCCTGATACTTTCGAATGTCCGTATATCAAGGAAAACAGCAATTTTGGAAGCAAGAAGTGCTCGAAAATGTCATGATCGTGGCGTAATGTCTGAATATTTGCAGAACTATTTAGCTATGTCCAGCATTCAAAATTTTCACCAGAATGATCATCCACCTATTAATGCCACTTCTACAGAGACTGTGACATTGTTTAGAATTAATCTACCTACTTTGTTTAGAATTAATCTACCTAAGTAGTTACCAACACATACTGTAATGCAAGCAGTACCAAGTCTACATTCACCCATGGTGATGGCATCATACATGTCACTCACCTACATACCACATTTCTTACATCACAAAGCACAATACTGTACTTCATTTGTTGCTAATTTCTCATAAAGGTAATGAAAATATGATTCAGGGTCAGCAAAAGTTTTACATTGCAATGTTGGAGTTAATGACAGTGTACCACAAGTGATAGTTCAACCCTGCTATATGTTATTGTCAGAATCAGCTGGGGCTGAGAACCAGGAGCCAGCCAGTTCAACATCTGAGGGGAACAGACACGCTTCCTCTCAGGTCCCTTCAGCACCACAGCTACCCAAGTCAGGTTTCCAATGCATTGCTGTGTTGCCAGGGTTAGGAGTCTACACAGACTCCAGTGACTCTGAAAACAATGGAGACACTGACAGTGACTCTGAGGATGAGCCTCATCGCCGCCACCCTCAGGCTGCCACTCAGCATGCCAGAGACATCACTGGTAGGATAGTCAAGCCTGTCACACAGTGTAGCGGGAGCCAGGGTGGGTGTTGATAGGTCTTTTTATATATTAGAGAGAGAAAGTGATACTGGAAGAACTTCAGGTGAAGATAGAGTAGTGGTTAGTTAAACTGAAACAGGAAGTAAAGAGTATCTTGATAGTTAAAAAGAAAATATTTGTTGTGTGGGATGTTTATAGTATGTAACATGATAATTTTGGTGGATGCTTATAATGAAGTGGAATTAAAGCCAGTGCTTTAAGAACACCAACCATTCATTGTACAGCAGACTCAGTTATCTTGCATGTAATGGCCAAGGGGGTGTCAGATAATGACGTACTTGTAGATGGTGAAATGGTCCAGACGGGGTCTTACCCGATAAAGCTCTATACCTGTACTGTATAACTTTTCAGACAGAAAAACCCTTTGACAAATAGTGACATATGTCAGATAATGCGACAACAGTTTACAGAGTTTATTGTAATTAAGATAAAGTGATTGTTGACAGGGTTTTGACAAGTTTCATGAGTAGTTGCAGTTATCAGAGAAGGGAACAAAAGGAAGTGTAATCCCCTCAGGCATTGTAATTTGATGGTTGTATATCATATAATCTGGCACAGTGCAACTGGTTCATATTATTGACAACATTTGTCAAAAAGAATTTTTATCAGACCCATCAAATTCATTTACGGGGTGCTGTACCAGGTCTAGTGTTCTTTCAAAGTAAATGAAGTAGGTTTTTTCTGGTTTTGGTTACAGGTTTGGGAGCAGGAGTGAAAATTTTTTTATTCTCATATGTTTTGTGTTGGTAAGCTGTGAAAACTCAAGTTTTATCTAGTATCTTAAAATCTGTTAGTCACATCAGAATTCCTAAATAACCATTAAAAAACAAAATCTCTTCCATGTATTTTGTTACAAAAAACTGCCTGTACTTTGCAGCAAGTTTTTGAAACTGGGAGTTGAACATCTGTTGAACAATGTAGAAGTAAAACTATGTAATAAATTTTTCAGCTTTACAAGGAAGATCAATCCTCCCTGAGGAGAAATTTATTATTATTATTATTAATATTGACACGCACCATCCACTCACTTGATGTAATGCTGCTTTGGGTGTCTGCCCTTTCCTCTCTTCCCTCCTTCCTCTTCTGTTTTTCTTTCCTTCTTCCCACAAATGACTTTACATTCCTTCTTCTGTCTTTCTTTTCATCATTCTTTCGTCGTCCTTCTGCTCATGTGTGACTGTACACTGAGTGACAAGCCAAATGGTTTCCTGTACACCAGGAAACCATTTACCACGCTGGGTGGTAACCATGTAACCAAATTGTGGCACCTGGTGGTTTAGTGGGTAATTAAGGCACTCCAATTGGGTTGAGCCTGTGTAGGTTTATATCCAAGGGATGGTTGGGGTTTATTGCTCACATAATGCCACTCAGGAGTGAGTGAGGCTGGTCACTCTGATCTTAAATGCCAGGACCAACTTGCCTAGCCCCGGGCTTCTGTGGTCCTCATGGGGCAACACAGGATTGGATGATGGATGGATGGATTATTATTATTATTATTATTATTATTATTATTATTATTATTATTATTCATTCATTCATTCATCATCCAATCCTACTTTGCCCCATGAGGAGTGTAGGAGCCCAGGGCTAGGCAAGTTGGTCCTGACATTTAAGTTGAGAGTGACCAGCCTCATTCATGCCTGAGTGGCATTATGTGAGCAATAAATAAACCCCAACCACCCCTTGGATATAAGTCTTCACCGACTCAATCCAACTGGAGCTCCGTAATTACCCACTAAACCACCAGGCGCCAAAATTTGGGTATATGGTTACCACCCAGCGTAGTAAATGGTTTCCTGGTGTACAGGAAACCATTTGGCTTGTCACTATTATTATTATTATTATTAGCCACATTATAGGGTAAAAATAAAAAAAAAAGTTGCATTTGCCGGATAGATATTTGTGTGTCAGTTTGGGATGGAAAATAATGGAGTTGTGTCTTGGGTATGCAAAGGCAGGTTTGGAGAAAAATGTGAAATGACTCTCTCTCTCTCTCTCTCATGTATGAAAAGGATGTATCAGTGTAAATATGTGGACTTTTTCATCCTGTCAGTATTTATTTTTAATGCTCTTGCTCTTGTATAAATTACCATAATAGTTATCTAAGTTTGAGTGTGGATAACACTGGTTAGTGGGAGAATGACATAAGTAAAGCCATGAATGGTTGAGGAAAGCAGATTTTTTTTAATACCCTAATGTGATTAGTACTGTTTGTGGGATAAATACCAATACTAGTATATATTTAAATTTTTTTTTATCACAGTAGACAGGCCAAGTAATACATACATTGTGGTATTATTAATTACGAGAACTGACATCATCCTGATAAATTGTAATTTAGTCAGTTGGGTTTACTTTCAGTATGAATATTACTTCAGGGAATTTTCAAATAAATACCATGCCCCCCAAATTTCAGCATTTATTAAATCTTCACCAGTCAATGCTGATTGGGGTTTGGAGTTATTAAAAAATCAAAGTTATTGTAATTAAACATTTCTTTAGTATATACTGTATGCTTAGGGACTCCCATAATGTTTTATATATATTGTATTGTCATGTTATGCAACGAAATACTGTATTTTATTTACACGCAGTTGTTCAATGTGTGGAGTCTAAATGAACTGTATTATGAGTATCCCGTCTTGGCTGACTATCAAAATGTAGGAGTCGACATTATATAATCTGAATATGGAGGTGTTAATGCACTTAGTCATGATACTTGCACTGTTTTCATTTTGACAGTAAATTATGCCAGTATTTAATCTACATTGAAATTATGACAATAAAAGTTAGCGACTGCTATCTGAAAATTTTATATTTCTGTTTCAATAACATGGCTTTTGCTGGTAAAATGCTACAAAATAAATAGCTAAGTATCTTTTATGTGTCCCTATTTCTGGTCATACATTTGCATTTCAGTATGTTTCTCTGTATTACCATATATAATTTAACCTATATTTACAGTATCTTCAACTTTTAATCTCTGCAGTATGATGTTTTCTCCCTTTTCTGTCTATATATCTATATATACATACCAGTCTGCTTTATATATATATATATATATTCATCATCATCATCAGTGGAAATGTGCTATTTAAGAGGAGCATGTGGAGTCACATGGAGAGACAGACTAACAAACGAGGATGTGAAGGAGCGTTGTGGTGTGGATGTGGATGTGATAGGAAGTGTTAGGAGTAACACAGTGAGGTGGTTTGGTCATGTGGAGAGGATGGAGAGTGAGGGACTGATGAGAAGAGTGTATGTGAGTGAGGTGGAGGGGGAGAGAGGGAGAGGGAGGCCAAGGATGAGATGGAGGGATGGAGTGGAGAGGTATACGAGGGAAGGAAGTGTGAGCTGGGAGCAGGGCAGTGAAATGGCAGGGGACAGGGCGACTTGGAGGCGATTTGTTTGTTGCCACCCAATATGGGATGAAGGGGTCTGGCAGTAAATAAATCATCATCATCATCATCTGGACCTCCTTTCCCACCCTAGGGCAGGGTGAGGAGTAGCAACGTCCAGACAGCCTAAGTTTGCCCAGTCCAATGGGTCATGTTTCCATTCACTGATTATTCAAGCCCCTGGAATCCTGGCTGTATTTGATATGCCAAAAACTTTCACCACAATCTGTAGCTTTACATAAACGTATCCCATAGAGCCAATCCAGATGCTGTCACATTAAAAAAGGATGCCAAATCCCTGATCATGCACTGCTTACAGCATTCACCCAGCCAGCATGATCTCTTGTCAGTTCCCTAATCTCACCGACTCTCTTCCTAACACACTCATCCACCATATCCCTCCACCTTCTTGGCCTACCTCACCTCCTCCCTCCTTCAAATTCACTCAGATATACCTTTTTCACCTCACTGATGTTATCCATTCTCTCCACATGACCATACCATCTCTGTGCACTCTCTTCAATTCTGGTGTCCACAGGCTTCCTCACTCCACATCTTTCACGAATAACATTAATTCGTATCCCATCCACTCTCTGTATTCCATATACATTCCTCAGCAGTTCTATCTCCACTGCTCTCACTCTTGATTTTTCATTTTCATGCCACACCATAGTCTCTCATCCATATGTTAAAGTTGGCACTAACACTCCTTCATGTAAGCTTCACACAGCAGCAACACTCAAGCCTCTGTTTTTTATCAAGACCTTCAGTGCACCAGCTACTTTCCTTCCTTGAGTCACTCTACTTTCCACTTCTTTTGCACGTTTTCCTTTTTATTTATTTATTATTTTTTTTATCACTGTATCTAGGTATTTGAACTCTCACTAATTCCAAATCTCCCTCCATTCACTGTAATATCACACTGGGAGTCACCTTCCTTCTCGATTATCATCACTTTACTCTTTTCTACATTTACTCTCAAGGCACAATTCTCACACATCAGCAAAATACTGCACTAGACTACCAAATTCTTGTCTGGGGTTTGCAAGTAGCACTGCATCATCAGCATACAACAAATTCGAGATATTCCATCCATCACCATTCATTATCTATGCCAGCCCTCTTGCCATTACTCATGTTTTTACTTCTCTCATCACCCCACCCATATATATATATATATATATATATATTTGACAACCATGGGGACATCACACAAACTTGTCGCACGCCCACACTAATCGTGTACCATTCAATTCGATCCCCAATTACCCTTACACATGCCTCACTGCCATCATATAAACTCTTGACAACATAGCAGCTTACCATATACACTGTACATCCACAAAACCTTCCACAATCCTACTCTGTCTACTTTGTTGTATGCTTTTTCCAGATCCATAAATTCCATAAACACCTTATAGTCCATCTCGCAAGCCTTCTCCACTATCTGTCTCACTGCAGATATTTGATTCACATCCTCTGCCACTCCTAAAGCCACCCTGTTCATCACTCACTAGGACTTCTGATATCTCTTTTACTTTATGATAATTCTTCTTTATACCTTCCCTACAACACTCAGTAAACTTATGCCATGATAATTCTTCCACTCACTTTGCTCACCTTTATTTCTGTACAGGGATACAATCACAGCCTTTCCATTCTGCTGAAACAATTTCACTCATCCATCCCTTCTTACATATCTCCAACAGGCACTTCATTCAGCTCTCTCCACTACACTTAATCATCTTTGCATACACCTCATCAACTCCGCTTCACAGCGTTTTCACCTGTGCGAGTGTCACGTTCTTTGGCGCTGCATTCCTTCTCTGCACACCCCCAAAACCAATCATGTTAAGTCACTTTGCTCTCTCCATTCCCATTCTTCAGACTTTCAAAATATTCTTTCCATCTGGTTCTTACTTTATCCCCATGGGTTAATAATGTACCACTTACATCCTTCATACTATCACTTTTCTTTCCACTGTCACTTCTGCATTTTCGTCAGTGGATCCAGGGTTTGGCCCTTGGCCTTTGACTGATGCTGCTACTATGAGCAGGGCAATAGGCAAGATGCAGTTAGGGAAGGCAGAAGTTGTGTCTAGGTCGACTGCTGAAAAGTTGAAGACCTCAGGAGATATGGGAGTGGGTTAAGTTACTGACTGATAAATATGATTATGTATGTGCAGCTCCAGATGACTGGCTGAAGAGTGTGACTATACAACCTCTGCCCCTCCCCCTCCCCAAAAAAGAACTTCTTAAATGGCACACCAACTAGCTGGCATAGCATGATCCTGACAGCAGCAGTGTAGCTAGGGGGAGGCGGTGGCTGAATCGGTAGAGAGGCGGCCTGCAGTCCTGATGGACCCAGGATCGAATCCCGGCTGGTGCAGGGAACAGTTTAAGGATTTGAAATTCATAGAAGCAGACTTTCCTGATCTACCAGATGACCCGCCGACAGTACCCCCGCTAATACCAATACACCAGTCCTGTATGAGACAGTCCTAGCATGTATTCAATATGGACGGTGGGTGTTAGCGCCGAAGTGGTGACATGTGGAGGTGTAGGAGGACTACTGGGCCTTGGGATAGGCTACTGCCCCCGAGATATAGGCCATGAAGCCTTTGCCCAGAGTCGGACACATAAAAAAAAAAAAAAAAAAAAAAATTAGGCTATAGTCTAACACTAGCCACACCCTACCATATCACTTAGTCATCGAGGTATTTGTGCTTGAGTGAACATGTTTAGTGCACTTGGCAAATTTTTTTTCTCTCTCTTCTATCATCTGAAATCACCGACCTTTCAGGACAGACTTCAATGGAGGGGTGGGGGGAACATGGGCCAAGTCTGGAGAGTAGTGTGACTGGGGGATGATAGTCGTCTCAAGCTTTGCCAAAAAGTCATGCATGAGGAGCAACATGTGAGTAGCTGCATTACTAAGGTGCAGCATCCAGGTTTTGCCTGTCCATGCCTCAGACCTCTTTCTTTGCACTACCTCCCTCAGATGCTTAAGGATGTCTAAGTGAAACTCTTAACTGACTGTCTGACCAAGTGAAATAAACTCATGATGAACATTGCCCTTCCAATATAAAAAAGACAATCAACATCACCTTCGCATTTGAGTGACTATGACGTGCTTTTTTAGGCTGCAGTGATGATGTTCATAACCACTGTGACGACAGACTTTTTGTTTCGACAACACAGCTGTACACCCATGTTTCATCACATGATATGACATTTTTCAGAAAGTTTTCATAACATTCAAACAAACAGCCCTTGACTTACTATGACACGGTTCTCTTTGTGCTCAGCTGTCAGCAGACATGGCACATATTTTGTGGCAACATGATACACCCTCAATTAAAACTGTGGCACAAACTTTTATAATGCCTACTTCTTCGGAAACTTCACAGACAGGTGATGATATTCATGGCTCATAGCACACACCTTCCCAACGTGATCGTCGTCCCTTGATGTGGAAAGCCGTCCAGATTTGGGATCGTCTTCGGTGGATGTTCTACCCACTTTGAACTGCTGGAACCACTTGTTATTCATTAATCCAGATTTGTCTGTGGCAGGTATTTTGAATGTCAGTCAGCTACTTAGCCATGTCAGCCAGTTGATTTGCTATGCAAAATGTGTTGGTCACCATGAAAAACAGGGTGGGGTACAGGCTGACGGTGCCATGTACATGTTTTGTGCAAATGGAAAATGCACTTAGTAGGGCAAAAGGTAGAATTAGTAAACATGAGTAATGATGACACAGTGTGATCTAAAAATACAGCCACTTTTCTCTCACCATCACAAAAGGATACCATGCTGGCAAAAGAGAATTTGTGGAAATATCAGCCACAATTTCCAGGCTATTTTACACACAACTGTCCCTTTAAATGCTGTAAGAAGTTCTTTATACCTTGTCCTAAACTAAACACTAAATGTCTCACTGGAAAGTTTCTGTATTGAGAGTAGCTACTTTTGTTACTTTTCATATAAAATCAAGTTCCCAAATACAGTGATACAGTGCTATACAGTACCAACATTGTGCCAAAACATGATAATATCATGACACAAAGCACTGATAAAAAGTTCCTCCTTTTACCAAATTTCAACCACACAGGGATAATAAACTTCAGTACCATCACCAACCACAGAGAATATATATTTCTAATCTAACAGTGTGCTTTATACATTAATGCCATGGAAAGTGGAACTTATATATAAGACACAGCTGGCAGGTTATGGCTTACTATTGGCTGTGTGAGGCACCTAGCTGGGAGTCATGCCAGCATGGCAAGAGGTGTACAGTATTATATTCTCATTTTTCCAATGAACTATTCTTTGATTTGTTAATAATGACCATGATGGATATATCATAATTAAACTAAACATAAGACCGTAGGAAAAAAAAAACAAGGCCAACATGAGGTGACAGAAGAAAACCAACTTAGGTGGCAACAACTGGCTCAGGGATTCCCCACTGCTCAGGTGGCACTGGCAGTTTTAAAGCCCATATCCCTACCTCCAAGCAGGCTAAACAGATTTTTTTTTTTTTTTTTTTTTTTTTTTAGGACTAACTGGTCCAAGAAATTCTTTTCTTTGTCCAGCCAGGGAGGTAAAATTATACCAGCCATGGATAAATTACAATCTTATCACTAGAGGTATGGGATGAAGACTACGACTCAAATATTCCCCTTGTGTTCAGGAAGATGGCTAAAAGCGGTAGGATTGGGTAGCAGAAAGTTGAGTGGAAACCTCTTCATGTCCTGCCACAGAAATATTTGCTCCCAATATCTGTTACTTGTGTTGTAAGAAGCCTTGTAATTCACACACCACAGGAGGGGAGAAATTCTGTCATGAACTTCCTTATCTCTCTAAGAAAAACTGTTGAGCTGTGCTCTGGATTTTTTTTTTTTTTCTTTTTTTCCACCAAGTATGAAGAGAGAAAATGGGTTGGGATGATCAAGACAATTATGATGACAACCTTTACCCACAACTGCACTGTTAAGTAAGGTTACTGAGCTGTATTATTTTCTTGCAGCTGTCTTGAAATAAAATTTCTGTGCCTACTACAAACTTCTTGAACTATCACTTTCTCTATCTCCACATTATCTTGTTTCTGCTGTTCTGAAAGTCTAACCAAACAACTGTTGCCCTCAGTTACCAATGTCACCTCCTCCCGACGGGTTTGTAAAAGGTTGCCAATGACCAGGTTGTGCTTGTATCTTCTTAGAGCTGCTGTAGCTTTCTCAATGAGCATCCCTCCATCTGTTTCTAGCTTGAAAGATGTCACAAACAGCCCTGGGCCCCAGATAGATACCAGGGGACTAAGCATCTTCGGGACCAGCTCCAAAGTCACTGTCAGGGGGCCTGAGCTGGATTGGATCTTGTGCTCTGATATGTTATCTGTGGAGGGCACGGTTTATATATATATATATATATATATATATATATATATATATATATATATATATATACTGTATATACTATATAATATGTGTGTGTGTTATTTATAATAATGTAAATATACATTGGCCAAGGCTGGTGGGCCTTGTTTTCTGCAGGAAGGAAAATGAGAGTTCATAATCAACCCTTGCAAAAACAAATAAAGGTTATGACAGGGAACTGATTAGAAATATATTCGAGACTCCTTCCCAAGTATGCTAATTCTGGCAGACTTGTTCTGATAATCAAGTTCATTCCAAGCTCTACTGCCTAGCATGGTTGCACTTAACCACCAAACAGTAGCTCCATTTAAAATGGTAGCACAAGCTTTTCACTGCAATACAACAGGGTTCCTTCAAAGAGGCTGGTCTCTCTAACTATCACGAAAGGATGATAGTTAAGGTCTCTTACTTGGAATGCATTCTGAAACCTGAGGTACTGTAGTGGTATATGTAGGAAATCTTACAGATGTGCAAGAATTCTTACCTTGTGGAATATAAAAGTCTGAGACAGCTGCAGCAAGATAAAGAAGGCTGGATGGTGCATGTTGCTGCAGACACTGAGTTGCTGCACGCAGCAGCCACAGGTAATCAGACAATGTCGTAAAGTTTAACCACAATAGCCGCTTTTCCTTCTTGACACGCTGGTAGCTCTGCCAAATGGGATGGACCTGGAAAGAAAAACTAAAGGAATGAATTGGACAGAAATGCCTATCTATACAATTTACAATTACACTAATAAATGCTCTCACCAGAATAAAGTTCGTTTACTTACTAATATTCATTAACTGATCCTGAATTCTGTGAAGGATACCCCTAGCATATTGAAGTTCAGGCATTTCAGTCCCTACCTAATATCCATCCAACCTCCAATAACATACATTGCTACTTTATATCTTCCCTTATTCCACCTTTTTCACTCTCATAGACCTTCTTCATCAATCTTCCACTCCATTTGCACTGTGGAGTTGAATAATATGAGAAAAACATAACGAATAATTAGGTCTGGAAGGAAGTCAGATAAAGTACAGTGTTGCCCACTGCTAGTAAAACTGAATTCAGCCCTCCCACCTCTCTCTCACACATATAGCAGAAGCCTTAACAATAGAATTACAAAACAATAAAGGAAGAAAGATGGAAACAGGAGTGACTTATATGTCACCCTAAATAAGAACATGGAATGATGAAAAGTATGAGGATATGGCTAGAGATATGCTGATGTGTCTGAAAAAACTTATCCATTCATCCATCCATCATCCAATCCTGTGTTACCCCATGAGGAGTGTAGAGCTAGGCAAGTTGGTCCTGACATTTAAGATGAGAATGACGAGCCTCACTCATCCCTGAGTGGCATTACATGAGCAATAAACCCCAACTAGCCCTTGGGTATAAACCTGCACAAGCTCAAACTGACTTAATTACCCACTAATCCACCAGGTGCCATAATTTGGTTATATGGTTATCACCCAGCATAATAAATGGTTTCCTGGTGTACAGGAAACTATTTTGTCTTGTCTCTCAGTGTTGAGTCATTCATGGACAGAGGGAAGAGGAAAGAAAGAAGAGGAAGGAAGGAAGGAAGGAAGAGAGGAAAAGACAGTCACCTGAGAGCAGCACTACATAGAGTGAGTGGATGGTGAGCTCCCCCTCCTACCACCAAACAAAGAAGAAAATAACTAGTCCTAACTGATGACTTTCATTGCAAAGTGGTAAACTGAGAGAAGAATGATACAGGCAATAATATAAAAACATATGGGGTTACAAATTACATGAACTGGCAACAGATAATTTAATGATTCAGAATATCAAGCAGAACACAATAATGAGATCTGATGAACCATCTAGGTTATATTTTGTGCTTACAAAAGATTCAAATGATATCCAAAATTTAAAGTACTATTGTCATTTAGGAGAGTGATCATTTAGTACCTGTAACTGAATCTTAGGTTATGAACTTGGAACAGGAAGGAAAAAGCATACAGATGATAGGTATAATTTTAGCAAAGCTAATTTCATGGCATTGAGAGATTATTCCAAAGAATATGCTTGGAAAGAGTTTAATGAAGCTATAGATATAGGGGTGAGGTTAGTCACTGACCTGATAAATATGATTATATATGAGTGTGTTGCCAGATGATTGGTTGAAGAGTGTACTTGTAAATGTGTACAAAGGGAAGGGTGATGCCCTGGAAAGAGGAAATTATTGAGGTATAAAGCTTTTAGATCAGATAATGAAAGTAATGGAGAGAGTTCTAGAAGGTATGATTTGAGAAAGAGTGAATATTGATGAGATGCAGTTTGGGTTTATGCAAGCAGGGGGACCACTGATGCCATATTCATTGTTTGACAGCTTCAGGAAAAATATACTGGAATGAAAAGGGATCTGTATTTTGTTTTTGTTATTTTGGAGAAGGCCTTTGATAGAGTCCCTAGAGAGGTGGTGAAGTGGGCAATGAGAAAGTTTGGGTTGGAGGAGTGGCTGGTTAGGGTGGTTATTGCCATGTATGTGGGTGCTCACACTCAGGTAAGAATGAATGGAGATTTGAGTGATGAGTTTCTCATGCATGTTGATGTGCATCAGGGGTCAGCTTTGAGTCCCATGTTGTTTAATATGATACTTGAAGCCCTCTCACATGACTTCAGAAATGGACTTCCGTGGGAGATGTTGTATGCTGATGATTTGGTGTTGATTGCAGAGAATGAAAGGGAGGCAGAGGAAAGATTTAGGAAGTGGAGAAATGGTATGGGGCATAAGGGTTTAAGGGTAAATGCTGATAAAACAAAAGTGATGACATCTAGGGTTGGTGGCGGTACAGTCAAAGAAGAGGGAAAGTGGCCATGTGTAGTTTGCCACAAGGGCGTGGGAAGTAATTCCATCTTGTGTAGTGTTTGTGATTAGTGGGTGCACTAGAGATGTAGTGATATTAGAGGTAGACTGCGAGATAATGCTGATTTTATGTGTGAGGCATGTCAGGGAGAGCAGGTGGAGATTGTCAGGCGTGAAAGGATTGAACTTGCTGGTGAATCTCTTGATTGTGTGGAAGAGTTTTGATATTTGGGAGACATGTTATGTGCTGGAGGTGGGGCTGAAGCTAGCTCTGTGGTTAGGGTGAGAGGTGGTTGGAAGAAGTTCAGGGAGCTGTTGCCTCTCCTGTCATTAAGAGGACTCTCCCTACATGCTAAGGGGCCCTTGTATGCAGCATGTGTCAGAAGTGTGATGCTGTATGGTATAAAGACCTGGGGAGTAAAGGAAGAGGATATTCACAGGCTCAAATGTACAGAAATGACAATGATTAGGTGGAGGAGTGTATTGGTGCTATGATGAGGAAAGGTAGATTGAGAGGGTTTGGGCATGTGGAGAGGATGGGGGATGATAAGTGGGTGCAGAAGGTGACAAGTGTTAATATTGGGGGTGGGGTTGCGAGGGGTAGACCGAGAAAGACATGAGACGAGGTCATTAAGTGTGACCTCAGGGTTAATGGACTGAACAGGGAGACTGCCATGGATCGTGCAGCATGTACAGCCGCCATTAGGTGACCAAGGCCGATGCGTGCAAGCATGTTGGAGCCTTCAAAAGCAAAACAATAAATGTGTAAAATAAATACCTTACTCTCATTTTGGATATACAATGAAGATGTTAATAAATTCACTCTCAAATATGGAACTAAACAAAAAAAGATAAAGGAATGGTTCAATGACAAATGTAGAACAGCACTGGAGAAAAGAAATTAAGCAAAGAACACAACATGAAAAAACAGGAGTAAACTTGCATTGCGAGAGATATAAGAGATTACAAAATGATTACACTGTGTAACAAAGAATTTGTTTATTCAATTTTTTTGGTCTTCTTAGACTCAGTTTTCCACACTGATTTCAGTGCTGTATGTTTTGTTTGTCTATATCTAGGTTTTTGTCAACAATTGGCAATTGTTTATTTCCAGTTTTGTTACCGCGCGCCGATGTAATGGTTGATGTATCGCTTACCACATCACTCCCACACACACCATCTGCGTCCATGCAGATGTCGCTGATGTGATCATAACTGCATCATGCAACGCAGATGAAGTCAGTTCATTAGATGAGCTAGTCTCACGTTGCTAGTCTGGCTGGTCGATGTGTTTCTGAGTTATTCCTAAAGGCGTTTCTATTGATGAGACTGACCAGTAAATGTTCCTGCAAGCTGTCAGTCGATACACACTGTTATATATGTGGAAAATATATTGGACCAAACATGATCAAACACAACATCCACCTTGATACCAAATTTGCTCATGCATACAAAGCATATTTTGGCGCGGCAATGGACGATCAAGATAAGGATTGGGCTCCGCACTGCACTTGTGGTAGCTGTCACTCTGCGCTTGAAGCTTGGCTATGAGAAGCGAGAAAGAAGATGCCTTTCGCAGTTCCGAGATTGTCGCGAGAGCCTTCGAATCACCACAACGATTGGTATTTTTGCATGGTTGATATAAGTGGTGCAAACAGCATTAAGATCAGAAAGAACACTGCATATCTAAATTTGCCTTCTTCAATCTCTCTGGTGCCTCACAACAATGAGCTGGTGATTCCTGTCCCTCCTGCAGAAAGAAGTTGTCACTGGCCATGAGGACATCGTCGATGATGGAGGGGAAAGCAATGATAAATCGTATGTTGGAGAAAGTTCCCGAGACACTCCACACTTTCCCAATCAGCAAGAACTGGTTGACTTGGTCTGAGATTTAGGACTCACCAAGTCCAATGCTGAGCTGCTGGTGTCACATCTAAGTGAATGGAACTTGTTGGATCCCAGTTGCAAGTTGAGTCACAGGAATCACCACGGCAAGTTTGAATCCTTCTTCAAATTTTGAGAAGATGTTAAGAGTTTGTTCCATGCCATGGGAGTGGATTACAAGACCTCAGAATGTCGACTCTTCATAGATGGTCCCGTGAAGAGCCTAAAAGCTGTACTTTTGCATAACGGCAACAAACGCCCATCAATTCCAAGTGCACATTCTATGGAAATGAAAGAAGGCTATGAGAATGTGAAGATTTGTCTGACAAAGATTAAGTACTCAGATCACAATTAGAAGGTTTGTGGGGATTTCAAAATGATTCCATTCCTAGTTGAAATGCAAGGCGGTTAGAAGAAGTACTCATGTTTTTTATGCTTGTGGGACAGCCAAAGCGATGCAGAACATTTTGTGAGGAAAGACTGGCCTCTCAGAGAGAGTCTCACACCAGGCTCATGCAACATTCTGAGAGCTCCGCTGATCTCCAGAGAGAAGGTATTGCTATCATCACTACATATAAAACTTGAGATTCTGAAACAATTCGTGAATGCCACCGACAAGGAGGGCGATGCGTTTCTGCATATCCGATCAATGTTTCCTAAGCTGAGTGTGGCAAAGGTGATGGAGGGCATGTTCAATAGGCCGCAAGTTCGAAGAATGCATGCAAGTCGTGAACTCATGGTAAAATAACCAATGATAAAAAGTGCGCTTGGAATGCTTTCAGAGGGGTTGTGGAAGGTTTTCCTGGCAACCAGAGGGGACCAGATTCCGCACAGCTCAGCAGTCACCTGAATGGAGCATTCCACCGGCTTGGATGCAGAATGCCAAATTGCACTATCTGCATTCCCACCCTGATTTCTTCAAAACCAACTTGGGTGCAGTCAGCAAGGAGCATGGCAAACAGTTCCACCAGAACATTCTGATGATGGAAACCAGATATCAGGGCAGGTGGAACGAGGTGATGATGGGTGATTACGTTTGTGTGTGTGTGTGTGTGTGTGTGTGTGTGTGTGTGTGTGTGTGTGTGTGTAATTCACCGGGTCGGTCAGGATCACTTGATGGTCGTGATGGTCAGCTTTTACCCTCCCGGAAGGGAGCTGAGAGCTCATATAGTCCGATCTAAGGGCAAGGCTGTGACCTTCACACACGCACACACCCGTCCCCTTGCTCAAGGGGGACAGTAACCACCCACTTCGTCAGTGAAACTTTTCGCAACCTGAGCGAGGCGCGAACTCCCGTCCACCGGTTGGCAAGCGAGAACGTTACCACTGCACCAGCGAGCGGTGCGTGTGTGTGTGTGTGTGCGTGTGTGTCCAACCCTGGGCATAGGCTTCACAGCCTGCTAACAAGGCCCAGTAGTCCTCCTACATACCATCCACTTCCACATGTCACCACTTCAGCGCTAACACCCACCGTCGATACTGAATACATGCTAGGGCTGTCTCATACAGGACTGGTGTACTGGTATTAGCAGGGGTATTTTTTAGACAAGTCGGCGGGTCTTCTGGAAGATCAGTAAAGTCCGCTTTTTATGAAATTCAAATCCTTAAAGTGTTCCCTGCCCCAGCGGGGATTCGAGCCTGGGTCCAGTAGGACTGCACGCGACCTCACTACCAATTGAGCCACTGCCTACCCCTTGGGGGGGATTGCTGCGCGACTGTCATCACAGCTACAGAAGAAAGTCAAGATCAAAAGTGCACTTCTAGAGACTATGCGCCCTGCATTCCTTGTGATGTTACTCTTTGCTCATTTTCTAGTTATATTCATAATATACACCTGGAAATATATAAATTCTTTGACATTCTCAACATTCTCAGAATGGTAACAAATTGCAGTTCCTGTCCTTGTAAGATACATATGCTGTTGCATAATTCCTCTAACTCTAGATTTACTCAAAAACAAATAGCATATTCAGAAACCAGGCACTGACACTGATCAGAAATAGTGTAAAAGTCAACATAAACAAAAAATTGGTTTAAGTTTGTTACACAGTGTTATATGATGATTAGAAAAGAAGATGCTGCCAAATAAAGAGAAAACATAGAGGACAGGTGTGGAATTGATCCAAAATTATTTTATAGAAACACACATAGAAAAATGAAAAGAACAGAAAAGATTGTAAGACAAAAAGTTGGTGAATCTGTCTATGAACAAGAGGAGGACATGCCTGAGATTATGAATGAAAAGTTTCAGTTTTTGTGAGAAGGATTTCCAGACTTGAAATAAATCGGAACAGGGCAAATTAGATAATGTTTTTAGAATTTGAAACAAAGGTCAGTGGTAGGTGGTGGCAACCATAATCCACTCACCTGATGTAGTGCTGCCTACTTCTTTCACATTTATCATTTTTTTTTTTCTGTGTCTGCCCTCCTCTCTTCCATTTTCTCCCATCTTTCCTGTCATTTTTTATTACTCTTCTTTCCCTTTCAGGTGGCTTTACATTAAGCGACCAGCCAAATGGTTTCTTGTAAGCCAGGAAACCATTTACAATGCTGGGTGATAACCACACTACCAATTCACATGTTCCTTACATGTCAACAAATGGGTTGGCAGAGGGTTAGTGGCCCTCCCCATAAAATAATCAACTTAAGGACAAACAGCCACCCCTTTAGCGTAGGTGGAAAGCCCTCTCAGTGTCAGGAGAGGCAACAGCTTCCTGAACTTCCTCCAGCCACCCCTTTCCCTAGCCTCAGAGTAAGCTCCAGCCCCACCTCCAGCATAAAACATGTCCTCCAAATGACAAAACTTATTCCATGCACTCCAGAGATTCACCAGTAAGATCAATTCTTTCACACCTGACAACCTCTACATGCACCCCCCGACACAATGAACACACAAAATCAGCATCATCATGCAGCCTTCCTCTTAATGCCACTACACCTTTTATGTACCCACGTATCACAAACACTGCACAAGATGGAAGTACTGTACTTCCTATGTCCTTGTGGCAAACTGCACATGGTCACACTCCCTCTGCCCTGACAGTACCACCACCAGCTCTGGATTTCATCACTTTTGTTTTATCCGCATTTACCCTCAAACCCTTGTGCTCTTTTCCATCTCTCCATTTCCAAATTTCTCCACTACCTCCCTCTCATTCTCAGCAGTCAACACCAAGTCATCATCGTACAGAGATTAAGCAACATGATGAACAAATGTGATATGTAATGATATTTAATGAACCAACACACAGTATACACCTAAACCTAATTTTGTGTATTAATATACACCATCCACTCACTCGATGTAGTGCTGTTCTCAGATGCGTGCCCTTTCTTCCCTTCCTTCCTCTCCTGTCATTCTTTCTTTCCTTCTTTCTTCTGTCTACAGGTGACTCTACACTAAGTGACAAGCCAAATGGTTTCCTGTATACCAGGAAACCATTTACTATGCTGGGTGGTAACCATATAACCAAATTATGGCGCCTGGTGGTTTAGTGGGTAATTAAGGCACTCCAATTGGATTGAGCTGGTGAAGGTTTATATCCAAGGGATGGTTGGGGTTTATTGCTCATGTAATGCCACTCAGGGATGAGTGAGGCTGGTCACTCTCATCTTAAATGTCAGGACCAATTTGCCTAGCCCCGGACTCCTACGCTCCTAATGGGGCAATGTAGGATTGGATGATGTGTGACATAATGTATATAAAATATAGTATAGACATGTAAACAGAAAGATGTGAAATAGTGGGAAGAAGAGGGAAGAAGAGGTATTTGGTGAGAAAGCATGGAAATCGGGAATGGAAGAAGAATAACTAACAGCAAAATACCGGTATATGCATAAAGACAGAGCTGCCAAGAGAGTCAACTGTCATGACCCTCCTCTACAGGGGTGTTCTTGGGAATGGACAAGGTACCAGAATGACAGACAGATAGGCAGACAGTTACCTGAGCTGAATGTTGTTGAGTGAGGGCAAGGCGGCCCCCCTCCTGCTCCTCCAGTGCGTCCAGAAGAACACCAGGATGAAGATGCCGCATGAAGGGAGCCACAGATTTGTCCCGGTGAAGGAAAATAACTGCATATCCTTCATCAAGGAAGTATTCTGTTGAAGCAGCACCACGTGTTCCAGCACTGAAGTTGTCAACAAACCTGAGAAAAAATTAAGATTTAGGGGAGGTAACTCCATCTTGTGCAATATTTGTGATAAGTGGGTGCATAAGAGATGAAGTGGTATGAAAGACTGATTGAGTGATAATGCCGATTTCATGTATGCAATGTGTCTGGGAGAGCATGTAGAGATTGTCATGCATGAAAGGACTGATCTTGCTAATGAGTCTCTTGTGTGTGGAAGAGTTTTGTTATTTGTGAGACATGTTATGTTCTGGAGGTGGGGATGGAGCTAGCTCTGTGTCTAAGGTATGGAGTGGATGAAGGAAGTTCAGGGAGCTGTTGCCTCTTCTGATACTGAGAGGGCTCTCCTTTCATGCTAGAGAATATTGTATGCGGCATCTGTTAGGAGTGTAATGCTTTATGGTGGCAAAATCTGAGCAGTGATTGAAGAGGATATTCTTGGATTCAAATGAACAGACATGACTATAATATGATGGATGCATCATGTGTCCTTGAATGCAAGGCCTTGGGGGGCAGGGACTAAGATTACAACTGAAAAGATGAGAGGATGGATGGTTCTAGAATGCACAGTATTGATGCTGTGACAAAGAGGAGTACATTTACAGCTACCACAAACTGACTTAGGACCTCCCCCCACAAGGTATTAACTCGCCCCGTTCCAACCGATTTTCCACCACTGACTCCCCCCAATCCCGACCAATTTTGGAAAAAAATTCTTTTGGCTCAAACCTCCGCTTTTGGTGAGAAACATCAAAACTTCATAGAGAAATCGCTCACCTGAGGTTTAAAATACTCGATACAGGTAGCAGTACCCCTTACCTTACTGGGTTTTCTATCAGGCTGGCTCCAAAGAAAACAAGTTCTATGGGAGGGTAACTATTCCACACCACTCATAAACGGTATTTATTTATTTATTTGGTACAAATTTATATGCAGTACGGGAGTATACTGTATTGGTTTTCACACAGTAATATAAGGCAATATAAGCACTGTTTCGCTTACCAAACACATCAACATACCTGACCTTTTTTGGCGACATTACCTGATCATCATTTCTGACTATTTCTTCCTCTAATGCTATATAAACTTTGTCCTCCACATTGTCATTGATTGGGGAATCACTCTGGCCCTGAATTTCGTACCGTGGCACGACATGTCTTTACTGGCCAGGTCACTGGTAACAGGTGAATTGCTGAGACAATGATGTGTGGGGGAGGGGGAGAGGTCATACGGGGCAAGGCATTGTCCCTGCATGGCATTTTGTAGAGGAAGGTGTCCCATGTATACGTACCAAAAATACGCGCGAAAATTGAAAATTGTGCAAATTAAGGACCTTGGAATTGATGTGTGTTTATATACATCAACGGGACTGACAGTGACAAAACATGTGGATGTATATATATGTCAACGGGACGTGGCAAGTTAAAAAACACAGAAATCATAGTACAGTATATTACAATGTTTGTTCACGAAATGCCATTCATTAATATGAAATCATGTTTCCCTTGTTTTTCAGGACCAGCTGGATGCGTTTTGGCATGGAATCACTTAAATCTCTAAAGTAATCTAAGGACATTTTTTTGTGCCAAACATTTGTCAGTTCAGTCTTGAGGTTGTCCAGATTGGGTGTCTTCTTCTCTGCCATGATTTTCTTAAACCTTTGCCCAGCAGTTCTCTATCGGATTTAGATCCGCAGTGTCACCAGGCCAGTCGAGGACCTCAATCCGATTACCCTGAAGCCATTTTGTCACCTTTCTTTACTTGTGACATGAAGCTGAATCGTGCATGAAAAAGTCGCACCCATGAATAACAAAAAAGTTTAACAAATGATCTTTCAGAACCTGAATGTCTATCTATCTATCTATCTATAGCCCCAACGCCCTAATCCCGCAAAGGGTGGCCGCAGACAAAACGCCTCCAAGTCACTCTGTCACCCACCATTTGACTCCCCTCCCCCCAACTCACCCCCCCCCTCCCTCATATACCTCTCAACTCCATCCCTCCACCTCATCCTCGGTCTACCCCTCCCTCTCCCTCCCTCCACCTCACCTACATACACCCTCTTAGTCAGTCTTTCATTCTCCATTCTCTCCACATGTCCAAACCACCTCAGTGTATTTCTCCTAATCTTTTCAACCACATCCACATCTACCCCACAACGGTCCTTCACTTCTTCATTCGTCAACCTGTCCCTCCACGTCACTCCACATGCTCCTCTCAAGTAACTCATTTCCACTGCTCTCACTCTTGACTTGTTCCCCTCTTGCAAGGTCCATGCCTCGCTTCCATACGTCAGGGTAGGGATCACAATACCATCATGCAGTGACTTCTTAACTTCCATACTCACCTCCCTATTTCTCATCACTGCTTTCAGTGTACCAACAACCTTTCTTCCCTGCTGTACCCTTTCACGTACTTCATCCCCCAAAGTTCCATCCTTACTCATCACACTACCCAAGTACTTGAATGCACTCACATTCTCCATATCCTCACCATCCAACCTCACTGCACACTCTGTGACTTCATTCCTCTCAAACACCATAACTGTACTTTTGTTTACATTAACTTTCAGCTTCCTCCTCCTACACACTGTCCCAAATTCATTCACCAAACCTTGCAACTCCCATTCATCTTCACTCAACAATACTGTATCATCAGCAAACAGCAACACCGGAAGCTTCCAAATCTCATCCTCATTCATTAGGGCCACCCCCACATCCACTGCCCTACCTTGAACCTGAATGTACAGGCCACTATTCATCATCAAGTTCTTGGGAAGAAAGCAGATGCCTCCCCTTCCCATTTCACCTCAGAAACACCCCCATACCATTACTGATTGTGGGTGCTTAACAGTCAGCACCATGTAAGCAGGGTCATATCGACTATGGAAGGCAGGGCAACGAACCTTGGCAGAACACACCTGGAACACTTGGAATGTGCTTTCATCGGAAAACATAACCTTTCTCCACTCATCCGATGTCCAGTGTGCATACTTCTTGGTAAACTGAATGTGCTGCTTCTTCATGCGGTAAGTGGCAGTTTCTTGGCTGCGGTGCAGCTTGGCAAA
This sequence comes from Coenobita brevimanus, assembly GCF_032717465.1. Taxonomy (NCBI): domain Eukaryota; kingdom Metazoa; phylum Arthropoda; class Malacostraca; order Decapoda; family Coenobitidae; genus Coenobita; species Coenobita brevimanus. The sequence goes on along the minus strand of NC_137050.1, from coordinate 12,748,587 downwards.
CCCAGCTCCTTCTGCAAGCATTGTTGGATAGTTTGAATTGAGACGTCTTGTAGCAGCTGGGGATGCATTTTCTTCAATTCTGCTGCTGTCAGTCGAGGATTCTTGATTACTTCCCTCTTCAGAAGCGTATCTGTACCTCTGGAAGTCATCCTCTTCTTTCCACCACCATGCTTGTGCCCTGGTATGACATCAGGTGGCAGGCCACGCGCTGCAGCAAGAATCTTCATGACAGTCAACTCTGCGCGTCCAGTACGTTCGCAAATCGTGTTGATAAGGACATTATCCTGCCTCCATGCAATGATACGGACCTTCTCATCCCTTAAGCAGTACTTTCCAGGCACGACAACTTGACTCTAGGAAAATAACAGGGCAAACAGTAATGCATACGAAAAAAGAGGGAGGTGCAAGCTCGGAGCGACAGGAATATATACTCCCACTCTCACTTTTGGGCAAGCACTGACGTGCTGAGTGTTTCACCACCTCCCGCCAACACCAGAGGAGTTGCCAGTTACATCTTGCCCATAAAATTCACTTGGTAAAGGTGGAAACACAAAGCAAAGACAGACAACTCTCCCATAGCTTTCTGTGTCTAGGTCCTACGTCAATTTGCGGTGGATGTAGATGGTATGGGCATACTGAAAGGATGGAGGATGAGAGATGAGTGCAGAAAGTGAGACATGTGAATACTGGGGACAAGGTTGCAAGAGGCAGACTGAAAGATGAGGTCACAGAATGTGACTTCAGAGACGAGGGACTGAACAGGGTGGCTGCCAGAGATCGAGCAACATGAAGAGCAGCCATTAGGTGGCCAAGACTGATGTATGCAAGCATACTGAAGACTTTGTAAATGAAGCAATAAATGGTGGCTCTGAAGTATTCACAGTACTGGTTAATACAGAACTAGTATAAAGAAATTAAGGATACTGAGTAATGTAAGAGGACTTTGAAATAATTATGTTTTTTCCTAAAAAATAAAAAAATAAGTATTATTTTAGCTGCAAAGCCATGCACCTGAATCAAGAGAGAATGAATGAATCAATTAATTACTAGATATAATTCCATGGTGTCACTAAGGCCTGGTGATATGGCAGCAAAATTTCAAGAACATGAACAGTTAAAACAAACAATGCTAAAACTAGGAGTAAAAATGCTAAATTTTGCTGGATAAATGGTAACATTCTATTCAATATAATTGCTCTTGGATACAGGAGGTCCATGCTGTGGACGCACAGTACAGTACATCACTGATTCGATAAACTGTTTACAGAGTAGGGAGAGCGTTTCTTTTTGTTGCTTAAAGTCTGACCCTGCAAGATCTCCATGTGCATTAAGTGTGCAGGTGCTCTGCCTTTCTATCCTGTATGTGGTTCTTGAAGGTGTGTCCCGTGTCATATGTTACTCCATGAAATATGCGCTGTATATACAGGCACTGCAGATTGGTCAGAACAGCAACAACAAAGAAGCAAGGACATATTACTCACACACATAAAATCTGGTATCTCACGACACAGATAACATACTGATACATTAATATACAGTATAACAGACATGAACTGTCAATCACCGTACAGTAGTTCAAATGTTTAATATGTTAATGAACACAGAATAAAGTTAGTCTCAGAGAATACATATATACTGTATATTGGTGAGGCTGCATCCGTCCATAAAAATGACAACGCCAAGGCAACATTTTGAGAAACTTACCAGCACTTGCATGTTGCAGGAAAGCTCTAGTTTGGAATGATATTTGGTTTTCTGTACCTCAAACAGAGATTACCAGGCCTTCCCTTGCTCACATGTTACTCTTCATGGCAAACCTGGTCTGAATAGCATCATTCAAATTACACTCCTTTGATCATGCTTAATCCCTTTGCCATGATGACATACCCTGAACATCATTTCTAGGCATCAGGAGCATATGAGGACATACCCAGGATGTCAAAAGCCAATGCTTTACTATGGGGATATCAGAGGGCTGTTTGAAACTTCCTAGCTTCTCCTCCCACTACTCAGATATGGTACTTGCGGGAAGATAAGCTCATGGCAAAGAAGTTAAGGGGTTAAGCTTGTGGTGAAGGGGTTAACATGGAAGAGCATCCCTAATATGTATAATCAGAGGTATATACCAGTAACTACAGACATTTAGCAATACTGCTGATGAATCTGTGATTAAGTACAAAATTTATATCTAGTTTTCAGAATCATCTTGTGGCCTACATGAATCCTTTTCACGATCCATAGTCTGAGAAATCGTGATACAGGGTAGGTTCCAAAAGTTATCTAAAAATGAACTGTTCTTATAAATTATAAGCAAATTTGCTAACTCATACTTCTCTTGGTCCCGTGGTTCACTTAAGTGGTGATCTGATTGCATACTGCACTATTAGTCTGAGACAGACATAATATGGAATGCAAACTCTGGGAAGTCTCATGTCATTACCATCCTAATAAGGTAGCCAATGTACAATCATGACCCAGTATACGAAAGTGTGGTACATGATAAATCAATAGTTACCAAATACCCAGTTCCTGGTAAACAACAGTGGAATCTGCTTATACAATAACTATGATGACCACATATGACAATCTCATGCATACATGGTGCCACTCATACAAGCCAACAGTCAGATGTTTGAGCCAAGATGGTTACCAGTGTTTACATGAACCGTGATCATCTCCCTTTTATACTAACATCCAAGGCCACTGAAACACCATCGTTATCATTAAATAACAGTTCAAGTATGCAACAAATAGTGCAATGTGTGCTCTAAATAAAGTTATAACTTTCTGTGCGTGAAATACTGTACTGAAACCAGTGACTTGAAAATCATGCCGGATAAGGATACTACCCCTAGTGTAGAGCACGGTGCTACTGACAGCACTGAAGGCAAGCCTGACTGGGTAAGCTTTTTTGAAATTTTAGGTTACGTGGCCCTTGACCAAAAAACGTATCCCCATTGAACCCATGTTAAACTGACATCAATTTACCATAAATCACTACGAGATAAGTCTTCACTTGATGTAACCCCATCGCATATCACGTCATGACTGTACTGGTATACATCAATTCAGACTGTACTGGCATCCCTCTTTGAAAATTAATCCAGTACATGCATCTCATGCTATAATGATAAATTCATCAACCAAAGATCTATCATATAAAAACCATAACTGAAGCAGTTGCATACCCACAGTTCACCAAGTTTATATTCACAGGAATGAGACAAAACGGAGACAAAATTAAAATCAAAGAATGTTACGATGTGTCCTAGGGTAAACATACCTGACTGTGTTGCGTTCAAGTGGGACAGTGGTGCCCCCAGAGGTCACAAGAACAATGGGACAGTAGTTGGCATGCCTTTCACAAAACTCCTTAAGCTGTGCACAGGCCAAGGCATATGCTCCAGGGGCAGGATTCTTTGAAAAGTATTGTTCCCATTCCTCCATTGTTACACTGTTTTGCATAATAAGACAAACTGGTAAATTATGAGTTAGTTTGATTTAATTCATCTATAAATCCAGTGATGATGATGATAATGATGATGTTGATGATGACAATAATTTTTTGCAAAAATTATTCCACAGAACTGATGGTCAACTGTATGGTCAACTGTAAAGATGCTGGTGGTGAACATATCAAGCAGGTTCAATTTCCTGCAATGTTGACAGAGGCAATAAAAGCATGGCAACACTATATGAGTGACTGTAACCTACAGTACAACCATACTGTTAATGTAAGACAAGGACTGTAGCCTCGATAAAAAAAGTATTGGCACCATGGGGTCAGATAAGATATGAAATACTTCATCTCTGGTTCAATCTGTAGTGTTGGCAAGCCAGTTTAATTCACAAAAATGATTAAGTTATCATGTAGTACAATGTTTCTCTGATTAATCCAGCTATATATCTGTTAAATACATGATAACAACACAAATGAAGCATACAAAGCGACATAGCCGTGTCATTTCCTGTAAATCATAGTCCATGTATCATAATGTCTCACACTGAAAGGGTGCTGATACTTTTTTTACCGATGGTACATGGTATTATATGGTAGATAATTATTAATACCAACCTCTACAAAATGCAATACCGTACCCAATTTTGAGGTTATTCATAGACTGTTACAAATACAGTACATTCTTTTATTTGCTCATGAAATTTTAAGTGACAAATGATACAAAACAATGAGGAACAACTATCTACAGTATCTATCTATTGCCAGAGACCTTAATCCCATTAGGGGTGACCAAAAGCAAATTGCCTCCATGTTGTCCTGTCCCCAGCCATTTCATTACCCTTACCCCAGCTCACACACTCTTCTCTCATATACCTCTCCACTCCATCCCTCTATCTCATCATTGGCCTCCCCCTCCCTCTCCCTCCTTCAACGTCACTCACATACACTCTCTTCGCTAGTCCCTCACTCTTCATCCTCTCCACATGGCCAAACAACTTCATTGTATTCTACTATCACATCCACATCCACTTCCCAGTGCTCCTTCACTTCCTTAATTGTCAGTCTGTCTCTCCATGTAACTCCACATGCTCCTCTCAAATAACAAATTTCCATTGCTCTCACTCTTGACTTGTGTCCTTACAACACGGGCCAAGCTTTGCTTCCATACATCAGAGTTGGTACTTCCATGCTCACTTCTCCATTTCTTATCATTGCTTTCAAAGAATCAGCAACCTTTCTTCCCTGCTGTACCCTTTGAAGCACTTCATCCTCCAAACTTCCATCCTTACTCATCACCCTACCCAAGTACTTAAATGCAATCACATTTTCCTTTTCCTCATCAGCGAACTTCACTGTACATTCAGTGACATCATTTCTCTCTAAGACCATACCTTTACTCTTCCGTACATTTGCCTATAGATTTTGTTTCTTACACACTCTTCCAAAATCATTCACCAGACCTTGCAGTTCCCCTTCATCTTCACTTTTGCAAACAACAGTACAGGAAGGTTCCAAACGCTGCCCTCTCTCATTAGGGCTGCTCATCCACTGCCCTACCTTGTATCTCTTTTATTACCCCTTCCATATGTAGACTGAACAACCACTGAGACATGACAAATGCCTGTTTCAATCCAACATTCAGACAGAAAAATTCACTCAGTTCACCATCCACATGCACTGCAGCCTTAGCACCTTCATACATACTCTCCACAGCATTCAACTGCTTACCATTTACTCGTTATGTTCTTAATACTTTCCACATTCCTTGTCTATCCACTGTCATATGCTTTCTCTAAATCCATGAAGGCTGCATAGAACTTGTTTCCCTTCTCTAGAAACTTTTACACAAAAGACCTAAGGATGAATACCTGATCTACACCTCTTCCCTTCCTAAAACCTCCCTTTTCTTCGCCAATTAATTACTCTGTTATTTCCCTGCCTCCGTCAATAAGTATCCTACCATAGACTTTTTCTGTTACACTAAGAAGATAAATGTGACTATGATTACCACACACTTCTTTTTCCCCTTTTCCTTTGTACAGGGGAATAATTGTACAGTACCTGCCTTCCAATCCTCTGGAACTCTACCTTCCTCCCAGGCCAATCTGCACCCTGTATATTCTTTAAAAAAAATAAATACATTAAAAAAAAATAATAATAAATGAACTGTTCTAAATTTTTTTTGGAAAAACTGGTATTTTAAAAAATTTGGATTTCAGTTTTTTGGAACTGCAGTGCATTTTTCTCAAGTATCTGTGATTTCCTGTTCCCTGAAATTTTTTCCTGTTAATTTCTAGCTTACTACATTTCCCAGTCAGTGCTGACTGTTCTATTTTGTTCTCATTCATTTTTCGGCCTCTTTGATTTCTGGAACACCTCTATGGTCCTTAATGTTTCTTGTATTTCCTTTTCTTGGTGCAATAACCATGATGTCATACTGAAAAATTTATGGGTTTACTTTCACTTCTTAGTGGTAGGTGGTGGTGACCATCATCCACTCACTTGATTTTGTGCTGCCTACTTCTTCCTTTGCCTCTATCATTCTTTTTCTGTGTCTGCCCTCCTCTCTTCCTATTTCTCCCATTTTTCCTGTCACTTCTTATTGCTTTTCTTTCCTTTACAGGTGGCTTTACATTGAGTGACAAGCCAAATGGTTTCATGTAAGCCAAAAAAAAACATTTACAATGCTGGGTGGTAACCATATAACCAAACCATATGTACTCCCTACATGTCAACAAGTGGGTTGGTGGAGGGTTAGTGTCCCTCCCCGTAAAACAAATAACTCAAAGTCAAATGACCACCCTTTGCGGGATTGTGGCGTCTGGCAGTAGATACACAGATAGATAGACTTCATTTCTCCTACTTTCCATTTATTTTCCTTTGCCTCTGTCATTTTATTCAATGAATCTATTATAAATGAACTTATCATTGCTCCAAGTACTGAACCTTGTCATTCCATTTCTTTGTCATACACCTCCCTGTACTTTCCTATTTCTGTCACTAAATACAGGTACAGTAGAATTCACGAATTTATTTCATATCTCTATATAAATATATTATTTACTACATTCTTTTTCTGTGCCTGCCCTCCCCTCTTCCTATTTCTCCCATCTTTCCTGTCACTACTTAATGCTTTTCTTTCCGTTACAGGTGGCTTTACATTGAGTGACAAGCCAAATGGTTTCCTGTAAGCCAAGAAACCATTTACAACACTGGGTGGTACCCATATAACCAAACCATACGTGCTCCCTAATGTGTCAAGTGGGTTGGTGGAGGGTTAGTGCCCCTCCCTGTTAAACAAATAACTCAGAGTCAAATGGCCACCCCATACGGGATTGTGGAGTCTGGCAATAGACAGATAGATAGATAGACAGAACAACAGCCACCAGTCCAATACTTCTATCTCTCTCTCCTGCTGCCACAGATTAATGGTGGTTCCAAATGATTCTCCCCAGATCTAATCCAACTGCTGAGGTCAGGACTGAAGAATATTAAAATCAGAACCGCATGTTACCAAGGTTAGGACCAAAGGATGCCATTTACAGAGAAGATATGATGCCCTGGCCTCAAAGCAACATCTTGATGGCCTTGTTTATTAGCCCCAGCCCTCAAAACCATCTTTGGTCCTAGTCAGGGTTTAACGATGCTTCTTTTTAAAACGCTTTGTACTCAGCTTTGAGGCTTTCTGAGAAAGGATGGACTCAGCCTAAATCTTGAACTTGTGATTTTCTTAAAGTCTCAGCCTTAGCTCTGATGTCTAAAGCAAGGCCTCAGCCTTATATCTGTTTCAATTTCCTGAGATGGGTTAGGACCCATTACCTTTCATATGTGAATTATCTGCTATTTTCCAAGTGCTGACTGACAGTTTCCAACAGTAACAGTCAAAATTATGCATTTTAACTACAATTTAAGCCCATTTCATTGATCACCAGGATGTATTTTGCACAGAATAAAACATACCATAAAACAATAATTACAACGAACCCTTGCTATACTGAACCAATTGGGGAAAGGGGCTGACATAAATCTGATAGTCTGATATAGCCAACGTTCAGCAGAATCAGCCATACTGTCTAGAACTCAGGTTTGATATACACTAAATCTTGTTTGGTGGGTAACTAATGGAATTACAGTTTGATTTCAATTTTATGTGGGTTTATACTATGCACCCTCATACTATATGGATACATATCATACATATTCAACCTGTAATCAAAAACAGGAAAAAAAAAAAAAAATTGTCCTTTGTTCAGTCAGGTGGCCATGTATCCTTGTATATCGACCTTCAGTTTGACGTATAACATAAATCAAATGGACACTGCAATTCCACCTGTCTTACATTTTCACATTCTTAAGGAAAGTAATTTTAGTACAATATGCAACACAGGTAACTGCTTGTTGATCTTGAACTACAAAATGTATACACAACAAACAAATTTTACCTATTTTAGGGTATTTAAATAGGCTGTCTGGATGCCCATGGTAGTTTGTTTAAGGAGATATAGGATCACCTTATTTTTCAGTTTTCTTCTGCTCTTTCTTTACCTTAGCTCTTCATGGGATTCTTTAAGTATTTTCTGACTGCTTTTTCAGTGTTCCCTATGTGTCAACAACTGGGCTGGCAGAGGGATTAGTGTCCCTCCCCATTAAGCAACTAACTCAAACGGCCACCCCTTACGGGATTATGGCATCTGACTATACACAGACAGATAGATTTTCCAGCTTCATTGTTTTCAATTTCTTTTTAAAGTGGTGAGGAGAATTTAAAAAAAAAAAAAAGTGTTTATTAACAGACCATCCTGTGGTGTGCGATGGCAGACAAATGCCATTTTTTCATGAAATTACCCTTATCAGTGTACATTTATTTGAACCTAACCTAAATTTTCATAACTTAGCCCAATCTTTGTTAACCTACTGATATTTTAAACTAACCTAACCAATTTTATGCCAACTTAACCAAACTTATCCTAGCCAGTCAGTTTGCCATTTTGGACAACCATGGATTTTAAATATGACTATGTTTTACTGGTGCTTTCTGTTATGAATTGATTAAATTTAACTTTCAAACCCTCCTAGGATGATAACAAAAGAATGGTGGGGAACTGGGAGTTTGGGTGGGACTGCACAGCTTAACAGGTTAATGTCTAAAAGAAATGGTAGAAATAAATTGAATCATGCACACAAACAGAAAGTTATCCTAATGGGCTGCACCCCCCAGACCCCCCAACAATATAAATCATCTAATCGCAATCAAACCTAACCTTCAAAAGGCAGGAATCGTATCTTACTTGTTTTATGATAAAAATAAAGGGAGAAGTAATATGATCACAATAATCAACATTAACCACTTGATCTCATTCAAACCTACCCTTCAAAATGCAAAAATTGTACCTTCTTAAAGGCTGTCTAGCATGCACAGTACCATTAATAATTGTCTTTTCTGTAATTACATGGTAAATTACAGTTAGGACAGTCAACTGCTCTTGATAACACCATGATCTCTAGAGTAAAAAACTGCATTGTCTTCTAGTAAAAAACAAAAATTAATCCTAAACACTCAATAACTGTAAATTCAGTCACAACATTTGCCGGCCACTTTGAACTAATTTCACATTCAATAGTCAGGAGGTGTGACTGTTTAAGCAAGTGTGATGTGCTGTTTACGTTCATGTGGCACGACTCAAAAGAAGCACTCACTGGCTTCCCTGCTTCAATCTGACCAGTCGGCACATCTGCCTTGCTTGCCTGTCATTGCCTCTCCATTTGATCTCCCTCTTCATACTACAGTCACCGTTCATCTGCAGCAACGTATATTGGTAAAAAGTTAGTAGAAGATGACCTAATAATTATCAAATTTCCTAATTTGTGGTTGTCCAAAATGGCAAACTGTCCACCCATCCTTAATGTAATAACTTTTTCTTTGGTTATTAGTTAAGGTGACCAGACTTATTGGAGATAAAGGTGGGACATTGTCACATATATATATATATATATATATATATATATATATATATATATATATATATATATATATATATATATATATATACAGTATATATAGTCATATATATATATATATATATATATATATATAGATAGACAGTATATATATATATATATATAGATATCTCAACACACACGTTTAAATATACAGCACTCCACCTCGTCCTGAGGCTGCTCATCCAACACTAACGTCGCACGAATTCCGAACATACGGTACTGTACAATACAGTGAATGGGCCGACCAAAGTTACCGGTTAGTATTACACACTTTATATTAAGAATTCAGATTGACGCATCTGACAATAGATAAGATAGATAGATAGATAGATAGACAGTATTTCATTTGGTTTGGATTATGCTTAATTTTACTATTTCATCATAATTTCATAAATGAAGCTCATGTTATATCTAATGTAACAATAACTTTCTAAAGGTGGGACATTAAAGATAATTTGCATAAAAAGTGGGACATTCGTCATAATTAAAAAAGAGGGACAAACATAAAAAAAGCAGGGCTATCCCGCCTAAAAGAGGGGCTCTGGTCACATTATTAGTGGAGCCTCATCATACTCTAAAACTTAAATCTGTACACCTTAACAAACTTTTTTTTTTTTTTTTTTTTTTTTTTTTTTTTTTTAAGATGGTCATCTCTCCTACAAGGATTACCAATGATGCTGCCACTCTAACTGAGGGGTCTTCACCTCCCTAGACCCCCTATGATTTTTTCCAACTAGGACTGCCAATAAACAAAGTTGGAAACCTCTGATTCCTCAGTACAAATCTTCTACCCTAACCTACCCAAACCAACCAGTGAAAGACCCATTTGAACAGGAAATTTGGAAGACCTAATTCTCACCAGGTGAGAATACCCATGTGGTGAAGTATTAATAAAGACACTTTCCAAGTCGTGGCCTCTCCTGATTATCAAATCGAGATAACAATAACATCCGCCAGTTGAGTTCAGGCTACATTACAGTATTCTCATCGTTGTAACTGCCTGGTATTTTACTTTCTTACCAACTTCTCTTATGTTTACGATATAAGTGTTTATCTGAAGCAAACAGATACTATAATCACGCAGTAACGCAAACGTAACATCTCTCTTATGCAACCACAGAACCATAATCAAATGCAAGCAAAAAAATATGTACAAGTAGCTGAAGGCCGACCATGAACTGTGAAGCCAGGCTGCCATCTTACCCAGCTAACCAGAGATCTGGGAGGCAATACCTGGTAGAAGGAAGTGGCAATGTGGCTGAAGTTTCACTAAAAATCCACACTTGCTTAACATTACGAAGGTATTGCAAACATCTACCACTGGGTGTAGCTTAATACCATTATATTCATTATGATGAGCTGGCCTAGATGCCCGCAGACCTATTCCCATACGGGTTTAAACTTTTTGTCTCACTAAATCCCGCCCGGGGCCACTGACACTCCAAGGCTTACAGGATGGTAATTAATGTAGTTAATAATTACACTGCAGATACACAATAAAATTCATGAAAAAATGGTTGTTCCTGGCTACACTCGCTTCTTGGCTCGTATCGCGTTAAATACGTAACTGCAAAATAATGGGTAAAAATAATACTAACCATTAGCTCCGACCTGACCTGACCTAGTCAGATGCTGACTTTGTGTATTTCCCACTCCCTCAGCCTAGCTCCCTCTGCATCTATTCCACTCATCGGAAGGGAGATGCATGTCATTTAACTTCCCCTGCACAAATCTTTTAAAACCTATTGTGGTTATATGTTTTAATGACCCTTCTGCAGTCTACTGGCACGATCTATTTTCAGTTAACTAACGTTCTCTATCCCGACTGTAACCTCTGCTGAGTCTTAGCTATGAGGTAGTAATAAGTCTCCTTAGTTATAGGTCAAATCGAGCGTCTAATCTGACAATACTAGGCCATCAACTAAGTTGAATGAAGTTAGAGACCTTCGTCAGTTCAGAACAAATGTGCTGTAGTTCCATAAGTTTGCAAGCCCGTATAGTAGAGCTGCATGCCCAGAGGCAGTCTGATTACTGAGATGCAGCATACACGGATAATTTCCCGAGGCTGATTGGGAGAAAAAAAATGACAAGACTCCTTGACGATTAGTATGCGTTCCCTTTACTGTGTACTTAACAAAAGCAGAGATGACCTGCCACACCTATGCTGAGCTAAGGGTCCACAAACTGTGGAGTAAGGAGCAGGGTAGGAGTGGGGGAGAGATTATTCGCAATCAACAGTTGTGATGCATGGGACAACGGAGTGTTATTATGATGGGTTGACCTGTAGCCATTTTCAAGATGTAGCTATCGGTTATTTATCCATAGGTTTACTGAATACATAATACAGTATAGCACAATAAAAGTCATCTCGTTTACTGAGGTACAGCATCCACAAACTGTGATGCACTGGGAGAACAGAGGAGGGCTGATGGGAATGAAATTAATCTAAAACTTCTTAAAATCAGTGTGGCTTGGCCGTTGTCATATGCCTGTTATTAAAATTATGTCTAAAACACTGCAACCAAAAGTGGCTACTTGGCTACTAAGATATGACTCCACAAACTGCTGTGTGTCAGGGGTACGAGTGGAGGGAGATGGAGAAGTGGGGAACAAAGAACCTTAAAAACTGATAGGTTTCACCGTTACCATAGGCTTATTGTGTGTGTTAGATTGTACAACAGTATGTAGATCGGTTGCTGATTATGATGGCTCGGGATAGGGGATTGCTGAGACAAGTGACTTTTTATGTATGGAACAGATAGATACTGGTTCGGAACAACTTGGTGTTAGTAAAGGGAGGCTGACTTTCAATAATTTTCTTTTCCAGTGCACTACTTTGGAGCCTAGCAGGCTTTTCTTAATATCAAATGCACATGATGAACTCTTTTTCTTGTTCTAATAATCTTTCCATGTGCGACGATGCGGCCTAGCAAGTCGGCGTTATACAAATGGAGTACAAAGAAGGCAAACTGCAACAAACCTGTTGATCCTTTCGTGGCTATTTGGTATAGGGACGGTTATAACTAACAAAAACTATTCTATCAGTTAAAGACAAGGATAACAAAAGATAGAAAAGCTAGATTTCGGGGCCGTCGAATACCGTATCATCCACTTATCTTGGATGTCGCCTATGACTCCTGCCTAGAATAAAAGACGGTATGACCTCTATATTATGCTGACGTCTCAGATACAATAAACGAGACACACTGCTACAGCATCTGGTTGGTGTATTTGCAAATCCCTCTTCCTTTAGAACACTGAATGATAATGGCATTCTTCCAAGCGAAGGCAAACTCTACACAGTAAAGCTGATGCACCTTAAAACAGCCAGGCTATGCCTGATGGACGCTGTCTTAGAGGTTAATTCTCAAGTAAACAACCAACCCCGCGTACGAGTATCATTTATCACTGTTTACGTCTTCATCATTGAGGGACACTTATGCCAGGGAGGGGTCTTCTTTTGTGTAAAAAAACGTGCACCGGTTACCTAAACCAAGCAAATATTAGGGGAGATATGTCATTACCAGGTCAGAGAATGCATGTCATACTCATTGCTATGAAGTTATTGTGAGTTTTAGTTACCTTGCAGTCAGCCAAAGTCGGATATGTTTCCTAGTCAACTTTCCCAGCAGGACTACAAATATTACTACAGATCTCCAGGTGACTGCCTAATCTGTTATGCAGTTCACGTATCCTGTGTTGCCGCATTTGTTTGTATAGGTGATCACGTTGCCACAATGAGGACGTTGTGGGCCTAAGTTTTTAATATGAAACCCACTGTAACTATTCCTTAAGTTTACGGAGTTGGCCTCGAAAAAGCAGTGTAACCTCAAGATTATTTTAATTAGTAGAACACTGGCAGCATTTAACTAACAATGAACGAAATTGATTTCTCACAAGTTTTATCTTATCAGTTAATTTCAACTGTTCACCCACTTCGAACCTGATCTGTTGAATTTATAATACTGTATTCATGGTTTAAAACGTAAAACTGCCGTGAATGAGTCAGCAGATTTATATTTTCAATCGTGTGCATGAAATTACCAAAGTCGTCTTTGTCCATTACAACAGCAGATATTTTTTGTACAGGAGCTCACTCGCGGGAGATTTTGGTAGGCTATTTATATTGGTACTTACACGTGTGACCAGACACCTTGCCTGACAATGATGTATATGTGAATTAAGGGAGTGAGAATAATATGTGAACGTGAAAAAACGAACTGATATTTCGTTGCTCTGGAAATTTCAGGGAGATTTTTGCAAGGGACGGAGAAGCATTTATTCACTGCCTTAAGATCATACAGAAACTTTGTTTATTTTATTTAAAGTATTCATGCCTATAGAGTTTGGGAGATGTTGGTAAAGTAAATTGCTAACTTCTTCATATCAGTCCGGTGACGTATTTCTAAAGATTAGTCTAGCTACTTTCCAACGATTTTTTAAATTTCGGGAAAGCCTTGCGCGCTGAAGGAGTTAAATACAGCCTCCATTAACCTCTGTCCTACTTGAAAGTCTCTACATTGAACTAATCGTCTTGAGATGCAGTGATAAAATATACATGCGTCATCGCATTAAAGAGATTAACATCCACCAACCGATGATGTATTTTTTTCTTCTTGTTATCCCCACATAACTTTATCTGTATTAAGAGAAACTCGTCAAACTCGAGGAGTTAGGTATATAGCCTTCACTAACTTCAGTACCAGAGGCGCAGAGGTGTGTCCGAAACAGCAAAATCGTTTGAGGGTAGCAGGAATATAAATTAAAATACGTCTTCGGCTTGAAAGGGCTAACAAAACTTTAAGGGTTTGGATTTTTATAATGGTTATACCTGAAGCTATCACCATAAACGCTTACGTCACATCAATAAATCAATAAATAGAGGAACAGTTTTCTCTCTCTTCACAGTCATATTCTTTTCTCTTCCGGCTCTTCCTCATTTACTCATGTCTGTTCCTTTTATTTTATGGTGTTTTGATGTTAACTTCCATTCCCTCTACCCTTGATATCATTTTCCTGTCGTACCTCCTACTCTGCATTTTCTTATTCCTCATTCATTTTCTCCAAGTCTTTCTTTTACTATTTCTCTCACCCCCTCCTCCTTCTTTGCTGCTAGTTCTTACTCCCTTTCATTCTCTCCATTAATAATTCTCTCTTTCTCATCATCTCAGTAACCCCTCTCCTTTCCTTTAGGCTACCTGTGACTCATTCACTTCCGAGAGTACTCTCCCTTTTGTCTTCCATCCTCCTTTATTTTCTCACTGTACTCTCTCCCTGCCATCTGCTTTCTCTCGTCATATTTTTCTCTTCCATCCATTTCTCTCCCTTTCTTCTCTTCATTTTATTCTCAGCTAACAAAATCATCGGATCTTAGAGTAAATACTGAAGAATATAACCATAAGAGAATGAATGACACCATTGCGAACATTCTCAGGCTCCCATTGACTCACTCTTAGTCGAAAATAATCGCGTGGGGTTGGGTGAAATAAAACGCGAGAGAATACGGGACTGTGAGAGGGTTAATGAAATTCTGGGATGTAATATAGCGGCCACCCACACGCGAAAGCACCAAAGTTGGAGGGCGTATAGATCGGACCGTATTCTAGTCGTTGGCATGGGACCTCTTAGCACCTCTTCCTTAGCGATTTATTTTGCATATCACACCTTCATTGTTATCTTTGTCATTTTTAAAACCAATGTAGTCTGACGCTGAAAGGTGTAGTTCGAGGAGTATTTTCTCTGTTGGCATGAAATTTTTCGGCACCTCTCTCTTGACGATTTCTTTGCATATTACACCGTCGCATTATCCCGTAGCTGTCTTTAGCATGAACATAAGCTGGAGTTGGAGGGGAGTGGTCAGAGCCGTACTCTAGGCAAGCGAGCCTTCATATTGCCTCTTTCTTGTTCATTTATTTGGCATGTTTCACGTTCATGGTTTCTTGCATGTTATTTGTTTTTATGGTATCGACATTGTTTGCAATAGTAACAGACAAGAGGAATATAAGATCTAGTGTGCAAATTAAGTCGTCAAGGAAACTGCTTTACGAAATTTCTAAACCAACGAACACACAAGCGGTTGGCCCTGCGGGAGATTACTCTAAGCGGAATTGTCATGTGTTAACTGGCGTAGACCGAGAACCTGCGTCACATCAGAATATGTCAGAGGACTACCAGTCAAAATGATCAATTATTTTGGAGTTTGGCCTAAAAAGCAGCAAAGTAGCTTAGTGGTGTTATTCAGCCATACCACATTTATTCTGTGCCCACCAATTTAATTACGATACATTCAAACTTGTCACACAGTTATACAGTCATAATGCAGTTCTTCAAGGAATGGGGAGAATAAAACCAAATACATCTGCAACATTATATTTTTGACATTCTTAACATGCACCTGTTTGCAGTTAATATAAATTTTTGATATGCATATATATTATCTATTCTCTGCATATAGACTCTTTTATCGGATTATAACCTCTACTGACTGATTAACTTAACTATACACATGAATATACCGCCACTAGACAATGGTTGTGTTGTCGGCCACATGCACTGAGTCAAAGCAACAACAATAATTCCAATTGGGCCTGAAACTTAAATACATTAAAATGGATCTAAGTATGGAGTAAACACATTATTTAGCTCCCATCTGTTGCAGTTCAGGATATTTTTATGTGAGTCTCCTCCCGCGTTTTCATCACAAAGAGCTCATATGTTTTCTAAAACTTTGTCAGTCTGTAGGACAATGGATCCGTTTGATGTACAGTTAAGAGCAGCGCATTTTTAATTCCAGATTCGTTGAATACTAAAGTAATACTGAACTGTCCACCCTTTTCAATAAATAGTACGTACAATATGGTCTTGCTACGATATAAGAGAGCCAGCAACTCGCTACAAAAGCCTGTGAGTGACAAGGAAGTAATAATGAAAAATTAACCTCATGTCACCACAACAAGCTTGGTACCTCCACAGTAAACAATCCCGTATCAACACTGTAACTGAGAAGCGACGTTGTAGCCTCAGCTGATGGCAACATGGTTATTTGTAGGCCTAGTATTACATGTACAGAGCTAAAAATGAAGCTGAACTTATAAACATAATGATTAGAACTCTATGTACCTATATTTAATGATAATCCGGTTTTGAATGAAAACTGGTGGTAGCTGAGCCGGGCTTGATGGCTGTGTGGTGGTGAAGCTCTGGTTAGTGTCCAGTGGCACTCCCAGGATACACCAAGTCACAGCTATAATTCTTTCACCTTAACTTGGCAGATATTTACGTCCTTTTGCAGCTAATTTTCCATTGTTTGTTAGCAGAATTAGACAATATTACGGCTTTTATTCTGTCAGTAGCATTTTTTAATGGTTTGAGCTGTACTTTTGTTTATCTCATGTAATAGCTCATTCTTGTCATAGCTTAGCAATCAAAAAGGAGATATGTCAGTTTTTGACCAAGTTAAAGCAAAATAAATATAGTTACAAGTGACCACTCCTGTTCCAGCCTCGATCAGGTGTGCACCTATATCTGGTGACCTCCGCTACTGCCATCAAGAAAGAGTCCTCAGCTACCACCAGTGATATTGTTAGGTACCGTAAACCATTGCCGTCAGCATCTTGGCATGAAACACAGCAAGAGTACTGCCATCTAATACAATGTTCTGACTCTCAGCCGGCAAATAATCCATGCTTAATAGGTGATGTCTGGTGCAGTGTTTGGAAGCGTCAGTTTACTGCCAAGTACTGTACAAGGTAGTGGCATTGCCTTGTCAATGTCAAGCACCATCTCATTTCCCTTTATTCATGCCCACCGACATCGTTTCTTCTTTTCCTTCTTTCTAAGTAAAACTGTACTCCCTGCTTACATAGTCCTTCCATTTCGCCCTATCCCTCCCATCTTCCTCGCGCCCTTTCTTTTCTACCCTTCTTTCTTCTGCTACGTATCTTCCTCCTCGTCCCCTTTTCTCATCACCCCTCTCGTCCTCCCCTCTTCCCCCTTTCCTATTTTCTTTCTCTTCATCCCTGTATTCTTGTTTCTTCTCTTTTATCCTTCCTCCTATCTCTCCTCTCCTCCCGTGTTCCTTCTTCCTCATCCTCTTAGTCTTCCTCTCTCAGTCTGTTCCCTCCTTACCCTTCATCACTTCACTTCTATTCTTTTCCTTCTTCCTCACACCTTTCGTCTCCTCTTCTTCCGTTCTATCGCCGTTCCTTCCTTACCCTTCCTCTTTTAAGTTTCCCCTGCTCCCCTTTCCTTTGCTCATTACCTCTCTCATCTCTTTCTTACTCTTCTCTCTTCTTCGCTTCCTTTTTCAAGCCTCCTTCCCTCCCTTCTCCCCTTTCTCTCTTCCTCCTGCTGCACCATCGCCCCTACCTCTGCACCTCAGAACTTCATCTTGCACACAGCGTTGGACAGCCTCAGAACCTCGGTGGTAAGGGAAGCGCTTAGGGACTCCAGCTTGTTGACAGAATCCAGGATTTGCACCGTCTGGCTGAAGGGTTCGTAGCGGACTTCGTAAGGGCGAGAAAGGGTCTTGAACGTCCACTGTCTGTAAACAGGAAGTCGGGGGCTAGTTAAAGTTGAAGACGGGGTTAGATAGTGTATATAGGGAGACGGGGGCTAGTTAGTTTAAAAATGGAGAGAGAGAGAGAGAGAGAGAGAGAGAGAGAGAGAGAGAGAGAGAGAGAGAGAGAGAGAGAGCACTACACTCACACATTCCCTGCTTGTCGTAAAAGGCAACCAACAGGCACGGGAAGAGGGGATGGGCCACCTCCGCTTCCGGTACTTTAAGTCGTATTCTCCTCAGACTCAAAGGCTCTCGACAACCTATTCCTTGCCTTTTTTTTTCTTTTTTTCGGTATATGGCAACGTTAAAAAAGCCTCTTGTATCTAGTTTATGAAATTTATATCAGAATGAAAAACATAAATAACACAAGAGAAGAGCAGGGTGTAGTATGTAACCTAAATCGGCCAGGAAGAGGCAACAGAAAACCTCCCTGTGTGAAAAAAAAAAAAAAAAAAGGCAACCTTTTGACCTGTATTATCGGCAGTTTAGAAGGTTCCCTAGCGCTCCTTCCTTACTAGTTTACTACCGCATATGCCACGCTGATATTCTCTTGTATGTTGTTTATGTGATCTATGTTGACATAAAAAAAGACAAATAACATAAAATAAAATATTAATATGAACGTGCCATGTATAAAAAGAACTGCCGAGAAAATATAATGGGAATATCTACTAAGCCTGAGAGAATATATATGACACCTTTATGCGTACTGAATTACCCTCTCACTCATGAAAGAAATATGAGCAGGAGAAGGGATGAACTGGTCATGCTGGGTTGCTTGAATGTAGCTTGATGTAAACGGGATGGCATGACGCAGGTGTCTGATGAAATGTTTGTATGCTGCTGAATGTCGTCCTTCCCTCGACCCTGATTCATAAACAAACATAATTATGATCAGTTGGATGTATGCGAGTTTTCCAGCCCCTCACGACATGACATGCAATTGAAAGCTCTTTTTCTTTTTAGCTTAGAAAAATATATAACAAAACTAAAAAAGAAAAAATGTTTATAAGCAATAATAATAATAATAATAAAAAAAACAAAAAAACTCAAGGTTTCAAGTTCCGATGGATTGATGGAGCTGTGACCTTACTGATAGCAAGGAAGTGATGTCACTGCCCTCAGTGCATAAATAAGACGTGATATTATGGTGATGTATACACTTTTTGTCGCTTTCAAGGATATAGAGTACTCAAAAGTACGTTCAAATGTTTTATGTCCAACTACTGTATGTGTATTATTGCTGTAGGTGTCACATTCCTTAGGCTGTATTCTCGTCAGCTTTGGAGCCTTTAGGTCTAGCACTTCTTCCTAACCAGTTCATTTCTGTGTATTACACCAAATAGGCTCGCGTACGATATTCATATAAAACTAGGCCAATATTAAATAAAATCTAAAGGCATACAAGAGATTAGTAAGGTGTTTTATGCACGGCCTAAGAAAGAAGTGATAGAAAGTCTCCTATGCCGGCAAGAATACGGCCCCTGGTCCGACCAAAATAATGGAGAACAAAGTAAAGGAAAAACCATCGTAGGTTTATCTTTTATTGGAAGAACATGGAGAGGAGAGTGCGAAACTTTCTCGTGTCTAGTTCTTCCTGTGATAACAAATTTAAGTTACGACCAGGAATCGATTGTAGCTATGTTTGTGAATCTCATCCCAGACCTTTATCATACACAGAAATATCTATTGTACCGCGGAGGTTGTTGTTACGTAAAGACACGGTGTATGTGTAATCCTTGTAATGTTGTGTGTGTGTGTGTGTGTGTGTGTGTGTGTGTGTGTGTGTGTGTGTGTGTGTGTGTGTGTGTGTGTGTGTGTGTGTGTGTGTGTGTGTGTGTGTGTGTGTGTGTGTGTGTGTGTCCTTACAATCGCCAGAAGAAACTATTCAGCTCTGGAGAATAAGTAGAAATTTTACCTATATTAAAAGCATTTGCAAAATGAATGCTGTAATCTGACGAGAGGAATTTGGAAATCAGAAAAGAGTACGTGAAGGAACTTTTCCAATCACGAAGCATAGGAAAGAATGTGTGCGTGTCCAGCAACAACAATCGGAGTGACAAGGAAAGAACGTGGCAGTCAATGTGCTGTATAATTCCTGTTTCTCTCTGAATGTATAATATCTAGAAATTACGTGTCCGGGATGATTTATAATGTGGTGAAAGCAAAAGACGGTTACGAGTGAAATATTCAAAGGTCAAGATAACGGTTCGAGCAAATAGAAATATTCGAAGTGTCTGTTGTTATTCCTTTACACTATGATTACCTTTGTTTTTAAGTTATTCATCTTTCCTCTAGACGATTTTATTCAGTTTATGGTATGCTTCTTGTAGTAAAATGTGTCTTCTACATAAGTAAAAAATCATCTGGTTTCAGCAAGGACAGCGTATGATATGGGTCCTTGGGTTTAAAGGGCGAGGCTCTTATACAAAGGCAAACGTTCTCTTTTACCGCCTTTCTGCCTGCCTTTTCTCCTTATTTGTCTGGTTCCTTGCTTTGTTCCCTTCCGCATTCTGCTTTCTCCTCTCTCTTCTTCCTATCTCCCATCATATTCTTCTTTTTACTTTCCCATTCCTGTCCTTATCATACCCTTACCCCCCCCCCTCCACAAACACACACACCATTTCCCTCCTTTCCTAACCTGAACTTCTCCATGGCGTCCTCCACACTGTCGGCCACGAAGTACACGTCCTGGTAGTCCTGGTCCTGGTAGGGCTGCACGGCGGTGGTGGAGGGGTCGAAGGGGCGGTGCTGGGGCCGGTCCGAGAGGGAGTGGTCCAGTTCCCCGTAGCTGCTGAGGAGACCAGCTCCCCACGCCCTCACCGCGTCACCCTCGCGGCACAGACCGAACTCGACCGTGAACCAGTACATCTGAAATGACGGGTCTTGGCTAGTATCTTATTATTATTATTGTTATTATTATTATTATTATTATTATCATAAATATCATTATTATTATTATTATTTTTATTATTTCCCATCATCATCATCATCATCATTAGCTGCACCAGCATCATAACCCTACTTTTCACCAACAAATATAATGGACAGATTCCCGTATAGTCATCATCCTAACCCTAATTCCAACTAATAAATGGATTGGACAGAAATTAAAAACAGGAGTAGGAACGCAAAAAGCAAGAAAACTGTTAACTATAAATCCTCCTCCTCCTCCTCCACATCATCATCATCACCACAGGCAGAGTTCCTGTACATGTGTGAGCAAAGGTGTTATTGGTGCAACACGTTCTTCCGATGGATGCGTCCAACACAACATTCCCACTTCACATTCACTCGTGGTACCTCACATTCATTAGCTCTTCCCCTACTTTGTATTTAAATCAGCCATTGGAACATAAATGTAAAACCCGTTATACCTGCCCATATAACATTTACTTTCCCTCGCTTGGATCGGTGTTTGACACGCAAACACCACTGTGTCTTGCTTTCACAATTTGCAGATTGTTCATATGGAATACATACACCCACATACTGAAAATGTGTTCATTTTGAGGATTCAGCAAGTCTGCAAGTTCCTCTATGACTGCATTCTCTCAATAAACAGTTTTAATATGTGGGTAACTTTAATCCATAAATACCCTTACATACATACATACCTATAATTATATACTTCTTAGTTTCATCTTAGCCTAAAAGTTCTTGATCTCATCCTCTCATAGTGTCTTGCAGCACTTTTTGACAGTATCTTGGGCACTGCTCTGCATGTTTCTCTTTTGCATTATCCCTTACGGAACTACTACTTCACACAGACACACCGATCCCGTGCACTAACTCTCACAATTACCTTTCAGTTTAACTTAGTCTCGCACACTTTACGTATTATATTCAGTCTCACGTACTCAGCTACTGTCACACTTTCTCTCTTATGCATTATTCATGTCCATAACATCTCGAGCTGCATTTCTGAGCGAAAACTGTTTAATTTCCCTGTCGCCTTTGTATTGGGTAACTCCTGTCGCAGACGAAGTCAGGAGTCTCTGTCATAACAGCTGGGGCTTAAATACTTGACTGCAGCAGTGTCCTATAACCTTTAACATAATTGTCTTTCAAACGGCTGATCCAATATAGACAAAAATTGGCACAAACGATGACTGTGTGTCCGGGAAGAAGTGATATGATTTGGGGAAGATCGATCAAAGGTCAAGGATTAAGGATTAAGCTGAGAGTGCAATGTTATTTGTTGAATGCCTGATCCAAGCTAGATCAAAATGCGGACCTACACTGTGTGTGGGGATGGGAAGAAGTGACTCGATTTTGATGCAGATCGATCAAGGTCAAGGTCACGGATCAACCTCAAAGTGTGTTTTCAGAGCATCCTTTCTAGTTTGCTTGTATTTAACTGCAGACTTGGAGAAGTAGCCATCTAGTGGGAACAGATATAAACAAAATTATGGGTTTCTAAAATTGTTGCGTTTCTCGCATGCATCTGGTGGGAACTAAGCCCGCAAGAGTGTTCAGTGCTGAACACACACACATGCAAGTTTTTGCTGTCCACACAATATTTAAAAAAAAAAAAAAAAAAAAAAGGATTTAAAAACTTACCCCTTGGAATGCAATATTCCTTTTATTTTAACTTGTCCCCGATTTTCTCCCCTTTGCTACTTATTTCACGTAGTTCTGACATAAAACGACAATACTGCGGCTTTATATCCTTTCCATAGCATTTCTTCGTGACTAGCATCATAACCCAATGCTAATCTGTTGTTGCAGCTCGTCCAACATTGAAAAATGGCCATTTTGTCCCGGTTGCAATAAAAGTGTAGCATCGCACAAACTGAAGGTGCTGTTTCCAAGTTAAATTATGAAGATTTTATTCACACAAAGGGTTTAATATTAAGAAAAACAAACGACAGAAACTATATGCGGATTAAATAAGTGACACAAGAGAAAACCTATCCCCTTCTCTCACCGTGGCGAATTTCTCAATCTCTTCGTCGGATGCCCCCAGCGAGGCGAGACCCAGCTCCTGCGAGAACTGAGCGAAGGTGGGCTCGGCCAGCAGCGGCGCGTGGCCCAGCAGCTCGTGAATGGCGTCACTGTGGGGAAAGAACACACTTTAGAGGTGTATTTTGGCGGTAGTGCCGTCAGTGAAGCTATGGCATTGCCCTGACGAAATCCCAGACTATCTGACATAAAATAATTGGATTACATCCCAAACCCTCCCAGAAGGCAAAGTTCATGCTGCACTGTTATCCTCTGGCAGCGAGTCCCATCCCGCTGATAGCTTTGCACAGACTTCCCCTGTACCAAAAAAAGGCTTTTCTTGTTTCAAAGCCGTAATTCTCGGAGGCTTAGGAGGCTTCATACCACCTCCCTCTTAGCGATGTATGGGTTGGTCCGTCAATAGCGCTCCAATAGAAACTCACTTGGCGATATCGTCTATGCTGTGGTGACGGCTCAGCCTGCTGGTGTGGGCACTGGAGCGGCAGAGGGAGTAGGAAATAAAAAAATGATACTGGGGAAACATTGATAACACTGACTGAGCCGTCCCCGCAACACACGAGGAGCTGTCAGAGTGCAAGATGAACGTTATAAGTGGATCACCCAGTACATTACACTTCAACATACCCTCCCATGCTATTTTTGTCATTTTAACATACATATAGTTCGCGTCAGCAACATACAACTAAGCAAGAAGGTGTGATGTACAGAGTAAATCACTAAGGAAAGGTATTACGAAACTCCCAAAGACATTCCGAATACGACTCTGAATCCCAGCACTTACTTGATAACCTACACCAGACTGTACAACAACTCTATCACTATTTTCTGTTTCGCTTACTGTACCCTTTTGATCAATCCTCATCTCTTCCTACTGACCACCCTATAAAAAAAAAAAAAAAAAAAAAAAGCGCCAGCCGACACCAGAGACGATGTATGCAACAGGTTCTATTTTTACATTATTTTTCCGCTTAAGTTGTTTATAGCATTGCTTACTATATTTATGACTTCAATGATATAGCAAACAAATACTTGTCAACCAGACTAGTCAACACTGAATTCAAAAATATGAAAACAAAACTATCTATGATAAGTTACGTTGTACGGAGATTTGCTTATCTTGGAAGCTGCTGAAGAGAATCGATAAATAAGAACTCAAGTGAACAATTAAAAAAAAAAAAAAAGATTTTTATTTAGTGCTTGCAGTTACCTGCGTTCATGAAATTCCTTCCACAAGCAACACAAAGCAACTTCATTAACTTACACTCACACTCATATGTTATACACATATAATGCTTTGTTGTTTACCGACAGCGAATGAGATCTCAGCAATAGTAATCACAATCTCAGGCTCATCGGAGAGTGAATCCAGTAAACTGCAGGGTGAAGCTGCCTATCTACGGCAGTCCAGCATCTTCCTTTTAGGGGACAGGGAGGGGAATGAGGGATGTTTGTATAACCATAAAGCTCCAACGCCTAGTCGTATCGGTACCAACACGTGAAGACGTCCCTCGCCGGCACCAGTGAACGGGATATCGGCAGACTGCCAATCTGGTTCAGAGTACAGTATTATGACAGTGAGTGATCAAGAACGAGAGGAAATACTGATGAAAATTAAGTGATGGTTGTTGGAAGAGAAAGCGATTATCAAGGTGATGTGCTGGTGAATGAAAAGATTTGAAGAGGTGGAAGAGTTTCAGTGCCTCGGTGCATGAACAGATAAGAAAGATAACCGTGTAAAGGAAATGGGGAGTGGAATGGCACAGGGAAGGTAAATGGTCGGTGCCAAGAAGGCCTTGATACGAAGCAGAGGACTGACTATGGAGATTACAAGAGCAATGCATGACCGTATCTTAGTGTCTCCGTTAACGTATGGATGTGGGACTGGTGTGGCAGGAATATGAAAAGGCAAGAGTGATAACAATGAAAATGGGACTGTTAATGAGTTGCCTATGCGGATAGGATAGGAAAGATGGATCTTCGCGAAAAATGTGAGGCAGAGAAATCGTTTTTTCAGGGTATGGTAGTGGTAGGTGGGGGAGCTCACTGTCACGGGGTTTTTATAATATCACGGTAATTTTGATATAAATGGTTAAATATTATTTAATTTGATAATAATATTCAATAATATTGAAGAGCAGAGACAATGATTGTCTTGCTACATCAAGCAACGATTACTTTACGCTGACTTGCTAAGATTCTCAAGAACGAGAATTTATAAACTTTCTCAACAGTACACAGCAGAGACTAATTACTCACAATTGCTGAATTACTGTACTGTTAGCCTCTGGAGAAAGTTACATCACCCCTGACAATAAATAACTAATACTAACATCAGGTTCTTGCCGATGCTTAACTCCCAGATGGCACAACGGATATTAAGTTAAAACAACAAGACTGGTCTAAGTACCAGTTATGAAAGCAAACGTTTATGCAAGCTAGGAGCTATATGGAAAATAAGCTTAATTATGGAAAAATGAAACAAGATTTTTACTTTACATTAAGCTCGAGAAAGGAACTGTTAAATTTATTTACAAAAAATAAATTTAACGTTACATTTCAAATCAATGAGACGCACTCACTCTCACACGAGCTAAATACTTACGTCTAGAAAAAAAAAACACCTTAATTAAACTCTTATAACTAGGAAATACACAAAAGAAATACTATAGTCGATGAATGCTGCGTATCACCAGATGGGTGGGAAGACTGGACTAACTGTGAAGTGGAGTTTGGGTACTAGCTGACCTCTCACACTGCGGCACAGGACCTTCCTCCGTCACAACAAACTCAAGACTGACAAAGTCGTGGGAACAAAGCGGAGCACTCGGCCGCATTTTTTTAACGGTCGAATGAGCAGGGGCGAACAATAAAAAACAATAGTATCGCTCAGTACAGCACTTAGTGACGTGCATTAAATCAGTCACTCTTTGAAAACGGTGACGAATTATTTGAAAAGTATACTCCGAAATGGAGGGAGAAACGGTTAGCTGAGCGATACACAGTGAGTTTTCCACTAATAGTTCGTGGCTTCTCACAAAAAGGAAATGTCGCGAATTGATTCGTGACACTCACCATCCACTCACTTGATGTAGTACTGCTCTCAGGTGTCTGTGCTTTCCTCTCCTCCATCCTTCTTTCCTTCCATCCTCTTCAGTCTTTCTTCCCTTCATTCTTTCCTCGTCCTTCTGCCTGCGGGTGACTTTACGCTCCCTCTTCTGTCTATCTTTCCTCTTTCTTTCTGCCTGTGGGTGACTATACATTGAGTGACAAGGCAAATGGTTTCCTGTTCACCAAGAAACCATTTAGTACGCTGGGTGGTAACCATATAACCAAATTATGGCACCTGGTGGTTTAGTGGGTAATTACGTCGCTCCAATCGGATTGAGCCGGTGAAGGTTTGTATCCAAGGGGCAGTTGGGGTTTATTGCTCACGTATTGCTACTCAGGGATGAGTGAGGCTGGTCACTCTCATCTTAAATGCCAGGACCAACTTGCCTAGCCCCGGGATCCTACACTCCTCATGGGGCAACGTAGGATTGGATGATGGATGGATGGATGGATGAGAGTGTGCTTAGACTGTACTGTCATATATAAAGGAGATGAAGATACGGTAGTGAAAAATGAGTGAATCTGATGGTGGGAGGTGTTGTGGGATGCTATGAAGAGGAAACCGTTGTGTGGGCGTTGAGGAAACTAAGTAAAGGAAAAAGAATCGAATAAATTGATGAAGTGGTAAAGAGTGTACTAGGTGAAAGCAAAGAGAAGCACCAATACAGGGGAGTGGTGACAAGTGTACCGGATGAGGGTAGAGAGAGAGGCGCCAGTACCGTGAGCGGTGATGGGTGTACTGGGTGAGGGTAGAGAGAGGCACCAGTACAGGGGAGTGGTGATGGGTGTACTGGGTGAGGGTAGAGAGAGGCGCCAGTACCGTGAGCGGTGATGGGTGTACTGGGTGAGGGTAGAGAGAGGCGCCAGTACCGTGAGCGGTGATGGGTGTACTGGGTGAGGGTAGAGAGAGGCACCAGTACAGGGGAGTGGTGATGGGTGTACTGGGTGAGGGCAAAGAGAAGCACCAATACAAGGGAGTGGTGATTAGTGTACGGGTGAGAGTAGAGAGGCAGTAGCACACTCACGGTTCGGGGGAGTGGTGGGGTGAGGAGTGGTGGCGGATGTACTGGGTGCACTGGAAAACTCGATAGGCCAGGGAGGCGAGGAAGTCCCGAGCGGTAAGTAGACCGGCGGCAGGACGAAGGGAGAAGCCGGTACGTCCTGCGGGGAACATGTGGTGCTGTCTTACTGAACACATGATATAATTAACAAATATTGAACAATGCCTGCCTCTGTTGTGCGTCTTCCATCCATCGAGCTATTAAAACCACAAAATCTTGTCATTAGTATGGCGGAATTAGCCCTTTGATCTTAACAAGGAATGCTGTCCTCTATGTTGAACCAAATCGTCTCAGGGTAGCAAGAAATTAATTTTAAATGACGTCGTCACAATGAACGGGTTAATGAAGCTACTCTCTAACCATTTTAGCATGAGAGGTCTCCCTGAAGCTAATTATACATCTGTCGGGAGCAAGGATTTAAAAAAATAAGAGGTGCTATAGCAATCAATGCTTGGGACCAGCCAGTCCAAGAAATTATTACAATGGCTGGGCCGCTGACAGAGCTGTCCCAATGGCGGAAGTTACCCATGCAGTCCAGATACTAACGGGCAGTATATGGCTCGTATTCTATGTAACTTTGTAAATTTAATAATACCTTTTCTTAGCCTATTTGTTTTGCCTAATGCACCTCAATATTTTCCTTTATGTTACAGAGACAGACTCTGTCAATATCATAACAGAATGCAATATAATGTTAGGTGTAATATGCCACCTAAATTACACATCTGCATCATTCAAGACAGTTCTGGTGTAGAGCCACTCAGTCCTTTCGAGGTATCCATTAAATATTTGAGTACATATTAGAAATGGCCACGATGACTCTCCCAGTATCTTCATTTAACTAACAACCCCTTTTTATTTTACACTGTATGTGTAATCACTGATGAAGGTGAACCAGCAATTGGTGTAATGTTTTGTGATACCGTGTTATCTCAACTATAGGCCAACTTACTTGAGAAAAACGAATCATATAGGACTATGTTAAGATACAAAGGCTCTTGAGCAATCTTTGATGGGATTAACGCCTGTTCTGACTTACACTTTGAGAAGAGAAAATCTGGGAGATGCAAAATTCCTAAGCTTCGGACATGTTTCAGTTCTCGTCAGACGAATGTCCTCTAATTTAATTCAAACTTTTGCCGACCTGAGATGAGACATTAAATCTATCCATACAGAACAGTTATTCATCTCTCCTGACTTTCACTTCCCTTCTCCACCAGACTTCTTCCTACCCCACCAGAAGTCTTTTTGCATCACTTACTCATCATAAACCTGGACACATCCTCAAGCTGTGGTATGTTGTCAGGTGAATATCCACACTCCTTCTTGAGAATCTGCCACACGTTACGGTACTGGCGGCATGCGTGTGTGGGTATGAGGCGCTCCAGCTCCCTGAACACGGCGCCCCACGTAGCGATCTCCTCAGGACGATACTCCACACGGGGGATGGCCTCACCGCTGTGGATGTACGGGCATAACAGAAATGGCTATGGAATGGAAAAGTACTAGGTACACGACTAAACAGGTATCATCATCATCCTATTCCTCATTCCTAACTAAAAATATGGTAATCTTCACAACTTAATAACTGCAATTATAAGACCTAAATCCATACTCAAAATAAATATTGTATGATAAAAACTAATACATAAATTGGCAAAAAGTATTACGCAAAAATTAAATGGATATGAACATATTAGGCCGTGACTACATACAATTCTTTTAAATTATTGTATAGAGAGCTAAAATATTACTCAGAATTAACACAACATGATAAAAGGGATAAATTGATATTGTAAAAAATACAAAGCGATTTAAACAGAGGAAGGGAAGCCACTACTGAGTTGAACAAAACTGTCCCGTCTTACTCATAAAAAAATAGTTAGGATGTTTTGCGTTGTGAGTTAAGGTAGAAACAGGGGAGTTGAAAGAGAGAGAGAGAGAGAGAGAGAGAGAGAGAGAGAGAGAGAGAGAGAGAGAGAGAGAGAGAGAGAGAGAGAGAGAGAGAAATTTCAAAGTAGTTACTGTTTACATCAATAAATCAGAAAGAGCATCATTTGCTTAATTACCTCCGCCAAGGAGGTTACGTTTTACCCCGCGTTGGTTTGTTGATTTGTCAGTTTGTTTGTTTGTCTGTCTGTTCGCAGGATTAATCAAAAGGTTGCAAACGGATTTTAAAGAAATGTTGTGGAAGGGTGGGCCATGGGCCAAGGAACAAAATATTAAATTTTGGGCCGGATCCGGATCCGGATCCTTTTTAATGGCAATAGCACTGGCCGAGGTATGCGCTCTCTGAGCGCTTTCTAGTTAAAACATACACACACACACACACACTGTTACCTTTAAGTATGGCATTCTTATTAGTCCTGGCTCACAATTCTAGCGTTCCTTTATTTTAGGTTCTTGTCTGATATTCCCGTTAGCTATGACGTCCAAAATGTGTGTGTGTGTGTGTGTGTGTGTGTGTGTGTGGTGTGTGTGTGTGTGTGTGTGTGTGTGTGTGTGTGTGTGTGTGTGTGTGTGTGTGTGTGTGCACTTTAGCACTCACTACTTAAAGGTGAAAGCGATGTCTGCGATCTGCTTCCTTCTGGCGCGGTACTCCTGGTCTGCGAATCCCGGGTGGTCCATGTCAAGGTCAGGTTCGTACTTGGTCATAAGGTGGTTGCACATGTCCAGCTCGCTGATGTGGCGGGGGAACCAAGGCTCTGGGGAAGAAGTGGTAGGCGCCTGGGTAATACAAATATACTATTCCAGAAAAGGCCATGATGACAAAAATTCTATAATATTTATATACCAACAACACTTCGGTGAGTATGATGACAAAGAAAATTTGTACAAAGAATATCGTGGTGACAAAGAATGCAAAAAAGTCAAAGAGATGTGGCAACAATGAATGTGCATGTACTGCTATCGTAACTAGAAAAGACCTACACTTGCTGCCAGACCTTTGGGGAAAAGTCTGACGCAAATCTTTGTAAACCAAAAAGACAATTCGTACGAGTAAAATAAATTTGATAACACTCTACGGGAAAGAAATGCGCAATGAAAAGGGCATCAAAAGAACCCTAAAAGAGGGAGGCTCTGAGAATCATCTACGGAAGTTCTGGGAAGATCCTTGTAACGGTCCTGGAGCCTCAAGGGGAGCTGCAAGGGGCTAATTTCAAACAGGTGTCTCAGTAATTCAGTAACAAAGAAGATTCTAGTCGTCCGGGCCTTGAGAGAGTTCGGTAAAAAATAAATATATGATAACAAAGAAAACACAAAGACTGCTATGGTGACACCGACAAAAAATGTTATGGTGACTCAGTTAAACCCGAGTGGAGACTGTTATGATCCCCTCTCTCACGCCACAACTTGTCTATGATCTTTGGCACCTCCTTCATCGTGGTATCTGCCTTGTCCTAAGCGTCATCTTGTCTTCACCGTATTTACGAGAAATTAAGATCAAATGAAGATGTGGAGACTAGAAGGTGTAATGAAGTGTTGAGGTGACCTAAACTACAGTTAGAAAAGATTTTTTTTTTTTTAATGCGAGGAAGAAGGAACCAAATGTTTCAAGAGTGTATGTGTGTGTGTGTGTGTGTGTGTGTGTGTGTGTGTGTGTGTGTGTGTGTAGAGTGTACAGAATGCTATTAACTCTTCAGTGCTTAGTAGTATGCCGATAGTGGCAACCCCAGGCTCATCCGAAAGTAATCACTGGACTGCAAGCAAAGTTGCCGTACTTCTGCAGTCCACCATCCTTCTTTCGGGGGATAGGAAGGGAACCGAGGGACGTTATATAACCCAGGCAGCTCCACCACCCGGTCATATCGGCTCCACCAAAGGACGGCATCCCTCTCCAGCCCTTGAGTGTATAGCAGTAAAGCTGAAAAATCAATGATGTAGACTAGCACGACTGGGTAAATCGAGGTACGATGAGTAGTTTATACGGGTATATATTAGTATGGTGAGGGTGGAAACCTACCACTTGTACCACTACCCAATCCCTGCCAAACGATCACCTGCCAACTCTTAAACTCGGGTTGGATAACAGTCACCCATGGCCACATATGGCTATTTCGCAATATGTGACCAACTCAGTTAAAGTGGTGTGTTAATAACTGGATTTGGAAATCGTTTGAGTCCGGAAGCAAAGTTATCTAGAAAAAAATGTATATACAGTATTTTATCGATTTCTGACGTTGTGATGAAAGCATAGCTGAATATGAGTATTATAAGAATTCTAAAACACAGCTGAGTATATAGCAAATTTTTCTGCTTTCTGTGACGACGAAGTATTGTAATTGCAAATGAGTTTAATGTCTTTAGTTCTTGGAGTGTATGCGCTATAAGCTATATTTAACCCCTCTAGTTCGGAAAATCTTTCCTGCACTAAATTGAATTATCCGGGGGAATCAGTACAAAACAAATACATCATCAGACTAAAGGCGTTAATAAATCTTGCTCCACGGCAACCTTTGATAGAAGAATGGTGTTCAGAGAGGAGGTTGACTGATGCAATGGCTGCACTCTGACGGAGGCTCTTAAGAAGTGTGATTAGCGGCTCCCTGGTGATGTCCACCTTGAAGAGCACGTCAAAGCTGACGCCTTTACGAGGGGCGGGGCGGGTCTCCACGTGCACCACAGTGCCCTTGAAGTTCTAGGGGATTGGAGAGGAGCACTTGTTAGATTAAGCTAGGTTTACTTGTGCTAATAGAATATATATAAATATACAGTAGATAGATAGACAGATAGACAGACAGGTAGATAGGTACAGATCTATCTATCTATCTATTGCCAGACGCCTCAATCCCGTTTGGGGTGGCCACAAACAAATCGCCTCCAAGTCGCCCTGTCCCCCGCCATTTCACTCCCCTGCTCCCAACTCACACCCCCCTCTCTCATATACCTCTCCACTCCATCCCTCCATCTCATCCTCGGCCTCCCCCTCCCTCTTCCCCCCTCCACCTCACTCACATACACTCTCTTCGTCTGTATACCTATCTCATTTATCAATCTATGTCTATATATAATAATAAATAGATAGATAGTTATGCAGATAGATAGATAGGTACATAAATAGATAAATAGATAGATAGATAACCAATCCTTCCCTTCCCCATCAGGAGCGTAGAGGTCCAAGACTAGGTTACTTAGTGTAGAGTGGTGTTGCATGAACAATGAATCCTAAACACCCCTCGGAAGCAAACCTTTACGGATCACATTCTATTGGACAGCCTTATCCAACTAGATCATCAGGAGTTCACTTGGTTACATGCTTACAAACGAACGTCCTGGGATGTGCACTGTAGCTGTAGGATATGGGAAAAGTATATCTCCCTCACCCGCCTCTCCTTACCTCAATCGTCTTGATGATCCTGGGGAGGGCGGCAATCCCATCCAGTAGCCCCAGCACGAGGGCCACCTGCTGGGGCACATCAGGCTCACCGGGACTTTGGGCAAGGAACACCTCCTCCTCACTCACCTCGCCGTCTGAGAGCGGGGAGGGGGGAATTATGGGGTGAAGGAAAAGGATGAGTAATTTAGAGGGTAAATGAATGGAGGTAAATTAAGGGGCAAAAAAAAAAAAAAAAGTGAAGGGGTCGTAGGAAAGAACACAATAAAAAGGGAGGAAAGACTATCAGCGAAATACAAGGTGAACAGTAAAAATGAAGAGGGGACAAAGAAGGGAGGGAGGCAAAATATACGAGTGGGGAACTAAAACAAAAGATGGAAAGGCAGGGCGACAAGTGGAAGACAAAAGCTACAGGTGTCCCACAGCATCTAGCTACCTGAATAACCAACTCTGACACTACCACTGTTGATAGTTATCATTAAAAAAGAAAAAAAATGTGTCCACATGGTCAGTGGAAACAGATTTCAACCTAAGTCAACGAGGGAACACTCCTACCTGGTGGCAGCAAGAATAAAATAGTTAAGATTATGATCATCAGAACATATAGCCACCATTTAACTTAAGGTACTCTTCCCCCCACGATATGCATGCACACATACACACGCACAAGGCCATAGGCCTGCCTTTGGTGGGTGGCGGAAGGAGGCACTAAATTGTTTGATTTAAAAAAGAAATACAATTTTGAGAGGAAGATAACAAAATGAAAAGATTAATCAAGCAGAAAAGCCTGTACTAACGCTGTACTGGATAGTACGATTCATAATTTTCAGTTTATAAATACCGGGTATTATTTATAACACTCTCGCAATGATAACATAACCTATCGTTTTCTTTTTCTTCTTTTTTTTTTTGGTGGCTGGCAACCCATCTGGCGCCTCATGAGTGCCAGTTTGCCTGCGCCGTCGTCGGTTGTCCACTCATTACAGTACTCTTTCGTCATGTGTCGGAACTAGACAGTAGATATAGACAGCGCGTAAATGCAGTCATATTAATGTCTGTCTTGTATTTAATAGGATTTTCCCTCACTTGCTTGGTTCCTTACGAGCTTATTTATCTTTCTTACTGGATTCAGTAAGATAATCTACAACAAAGTTTTTGACGAAGTCATTGCTTAATTTCGTGTAGCCCACAGAAATGCTGACAAGTGCGTCTATTTATTGTAGAGAATAAATTCTAGTGGCTTTTATGTGATTGTTATTGTGTGTTATTTCTGTAAGTTTGAAGTAGGCTATATGTTAATTTCACTGCATATGATTTTTGGTTATGAGATTTTAGCTAGACCTTTTCTTCAGTACTATTCTAATTTTTTCACGCTAACTTATCTGGATTAGTTGTTGTTTTTTAATTAATTTCAGTACTAGAACCTCTGGTTGGTTATCATCTTATTACAGTATTGAATTATTACATCATCATCAACATCTTAACAATCCCATATCTATTGATGTGCTTTATTATTTACACAAATTTAGTTGACATAATAATTCGCGGTGAGAGTGGGGATATAGGGAGTTGAGGAGTAGTAGCGATGGGATCCGTATAGGGAGGAAACACCAGGTTCAGTTACTGTCATGTGCGCCATCAAGGCCAACTACGACCCTGCACACCCACATAAACACGCTCTCTCTCTCTCTCTCTCTCTCTCTCTCAGCTCACCGCATGACAGCCTCTGCGCCTCCTCCAGCCACGTCTGCTGCTTCTGCTTGTTGATGGTCGACTCGAACTTGGCGTCGTCCACCAGGGAGCGTCGACGGGCAGGGTACCCATTCTAAGGAGAAAAAGGAGAGATTAGATTCCATGCTTCAGAGAGAGAGAGAGAGAGGGAGAGAGTGATTAGCTTCCATTTCAGTATTTTTAGATTAGACTGATGCGTGTATGATTGTGCCTCATTTCACCGTGCATATACTGTACAGTAGTTCCATTACTTTCATTTTCCTAGCTGTTGATCGTACCCAAGTCTTGCTTCAGGCGAGAAAAGTTCAGGATACTAATTGACATAAAGAGTTTACGTTCCATTTCAGCGTTTTTAGACTAGAGTGATTTTAGGAATGACTGTGGCTCATTTTAAGTACCTTGCTATTGATGGCACTCCCACTTTCATTCTTTCTCAGTCTTAAATCCTTCCTCACACACCATCAGTATAAAGGAAAGAAGTTAATGTTGTTGATGATGTTCATGATGATGATGATTACGATGGTGATGATGATGGTAATGGCTTTATATATTTTTTGCTTTATTCTTATGTCTCTTTGTTTATTTCTTCCCTCTCTTTAATACTTTACATATTTCAGCTCTTCGTTTTCATTAGTTCCTCACGTTTATTCTTCTTTATAGTTTTCATGCCTCTATTTGCGTTTCAGTGTTTATTTTTTTCTTGTCTTTATTTATCCTTACCCAGCAGTCTTCCATTCGCAAAATATCTTCTTCTCCTCTCCCTTCCTCCTTCCCGCCCCCCACCTCTCTCTCTCTCTCTCTCTCTCTTTCTCCCAGCACGGTGAGAGAGGAGTCAATCAGTCGCCTCTTCTGCCCTCATTACCTCCAATTACCCCAATATTCATTAAGACTCCTCGCTTCGTTACCCGCACCACCTCAGCGGGGGTAGGGGAGAGGGGGTAGAAGGGAGGAGGAGGGAAAAGGGAAGCAAGGAATGAAAGTAAGAAAGAAGGGGGAGAGGGAGATGGAGGAGTGAGGGGAGGGGAGGCGTTGTGAGGGAGGGGAGAGGATTGAGGGAAATGGAAGAGGCTGGATTATGAGACAGGGAAGAGTTTGAGAGGGACGGGAGAGAAGAAGGCTGTTAGAGAAAGGGAAGAGGGTGAGGGAGGGGGAATTGTTGTAGGGGAGGGGGGGGGGCCTGAAAGGCTCGAGAGGAGAGGAGGGAGTGGTTGTGGGAGGGGAGAGAATGTATGAGAGGGGGAGAGAAGTTGTCAAGGTGGGGAAGGAGAGTGGTTATGGAGGAGGGGGAAGGGAGGAGTTCTGGGAGTGGAAGAAGGGACGAATTTTCAGGGAAAGGGAGGGAAGTGGTTGTGGAGGAAAGGGAGACAGACAGGAGTGGTTTTGGGGAGGGGAACAGCACGATAAAAAAGAACTTTAAGAATATGATGTAGCAAAGATTATAAGGCATGATGGACAAGAAGAGCGTGCGTAAAGAGAGAGGAAGAGGGAA
Source organism: Coenobita brevimanus (assembly GCF_032717465.1). Classification (NCBI taxonomy): domain Eukaryota; kingdom Metazoa; phylum Arthropoda; class Malacostraca; order Decapoda; family Coenobitidae; genus Coenobita; species Coenobita brevimanus. The sequence continues at coordinate 12,712,878 of NC_137050.1, read as the reverse complement.
ACGAAGCATGAGGGAGGAGGGGAAAGGAAATGGGGGACCAGGAGGGAAGAGCAGAGGAGTGGGAGGACAGAAAATGAAAGAGGGAAGCATGGGGGTGGAAGAGAAAATGGAGAAGGAAAAAGGCGGGAGGACGTGGAGATAGATGAGAAGAGAGGAGGAGGAGGAGGAGGAGGAGGGGCAGGAGAAGGAGGAGGAGGGAAGAGATGAAATGAGGGAAGCAGGGAAGAGAAGCATAAGGAAGGAAAGTGGATGAGAGAGAGGTGAGAGGAAAGGGAAAGAAATGACATGAAGTGTGGCGGGATATACAAAAATGGCGCCGTAGTTTCTGGGTATAGTAGAAAGAAGAATGGAAAAAAAATGAAATGTAGTCAAAGTAAACAAAAAGAAAAAGAAAATTAAAGACGAAAGGGAATAAGAGATGTAGGCCTAGGTTATACGAACAGAGGAAATGAAAACTGAAAAAAAAAGCAGCCGTGAACAAAGATGGAAATGAGTACATGAGCAACCAAGAATAATAATAATAATGATAATAATAATAATAATAATAATAATAATAATAAAGGAATTAGAGCAGCTGATAAAAAGGATGAAACACAAAAGAAGGAAAAAGTAAACAGTGAAAATAAGCGAACAAAAGGAATAAAAACAGCACAAATTAAAACAGAAGCAAAACAAAAAGTACAATAAAAGAAAAGAACAGAATAAATAAAAGTGGTGAAGGGTGTCGACTTAGCAGCCATACCGTACTGTACACCACAAGTATTTCAGTACCTAATGCATAACAAGGAACCATATTCTCGAGGCCTTAGGACGTTTTCTTGCACGTCTTCCCTTGCGATGTGTTTTGCATTTAATGCCTTTTCATTCATGTGCACGTTCTTTAGCCTATACATTTTTAATATCGACCCAGTTTCCTTTAGTAACGTGCCGTACAAGATAATATCAAGTGGTAAAGGAAAGGCTATAGGGAGTCTTTATCATGTTTTCATCAGCTTCAGGCGACTTTCTACCTCCTTTTCCATACCAGTATGTTTAGCATATTACATCTTGACGTTCCCTAATACGCAATGAGTCTTTCTAATATCAACACACATTGCATAACCAACATACAAAGGAATATAACCATGTTGTATACAGAAATGTACTGGTAAGGCTGAGGTACCAGCGAGCCTCATACTTGACGAGCACACAGGCCAAGGACTAAGTCATGATACAAGGGGATTAAGAAAAGAAGTTAGATGGGTAAAGAGAGAAGGAACATAGAAAAACAATCTGGCATTCGTAAGACAAGAAATTAAGGTTTTGTTTTATTTATTCTTAAGACCTCCAGACGATTTTTATATTAATCTTCAGGGAGACTCCTACTAGTGAAAGTGTTAATGAAGTCTATGTGATCTCTCTAGTTCGAAGAGATTCAAGCACAGTAAAATCATCGGATGGTAGCAAGACTAAAGCATACTGTATATCATTACATCGAGAAAGTAAACTCTGTGCTGCTCCTCCCATCGTCCCCATTCCCCTAGGCAACCAAAATCCTATTCTCCTTCCTCAACGCAGTCCACTCCCTCCTTCGTTCCTCCTTCCCCTTAGCAACCCCCATTCCCTACGCAACAATTCCCCTTTCCTTTGTTCCTCTTTCCCTTTGCAATATCCCCTCACTTACCCCTCCACCCCCCCAACCCCCGCCTCCCCTTCCTCCACTCTCCCTACCTCATGCCTCTGCGCAATCCTTCACCTTCTCCTCCACCTGCGCAGTCCTCCTACCCCTACCCCCAAGCTTCTCTCCCTTCCCTCTTGCCTTTGGTCTAATCCTCTTCTTCATCAGCGTCATCTTTCTTTAATTAACTGTCTGATTACCGCCACCCACCATTATCAGTCCTTTACTTTCTTTCTTCAGTATATTTCTGGATTTGCTCAGGTCAAAAGTTACTCTTTGAACCCATTCACTGCGAGGACGTATTTTTTTTAGCTTGTTCTTGCTACCACCAGATTTTTTTTTTTCTCAACTTGTGAAGGATGTCTAGCAGTGAAAAGGTTAGCGTAGCAGTGAAATAGTTATTAAGGGCTATATGTAACCCCTCCGGTTCGATAAAACACACAAATAAAATAGCCTGGTTATGGCAAGAATATAATACAAAATACGTCATCTGGTTGAAGGGGTTAGGTTCATTATTTTCCATTCAACGGCGACTTTTTTGTTTTCATTCATGGCAGCCGCAGGAATTTATATATATACCCGGTACTTAGTTTTGGCCTGGGACCTCTCATATTGAAGCAGAAACAATCTCTATTAACCTCTTGACTACTGTGCTGTCTTTTTTAATGTTATCTTGACTACCGCCACACGATTTTATTTAGTCCAAGGAAGTCGTGTCAAAATTAAGCCAGGTAAGCTTTTTGAAGTCCTAAAAACCATTTCGTGGGTTTCACTTTCAATTCTGTATTGTGATTTTAATGCATTTTACACCCCCGTTCGTGAATCAAGGGCACGAGCGTGGTAACAAAATAAACCGTGTTTATCCCCTCTTAACCAAGCTTGGCGGATGGGTTGAGGGACAGACAATAAATAATACCATTTCTTTTAATAGGTCATAGACAAAGGTCACAGATTTTGATCAAAATTGGACCTTGGAAAATCAGCTTTAACAAATATTATTCAGTTTGGACCAACTTCAGGAGAAGGGCTGATGGTAGGGAAAGAAAGTTGTAATTCAGTTTTGAGAACAATCAGTTAAAGGTCATGGTTAATGGGCAAATTCAAAGTTCGACACGTGTGTGTGTGTGTGTGTGTGTGAGCAAAATAGTTTTCAAACTGTTTTAATCATATTTGGTGGAAGAGTTGATGGTCAGACAGGAAGTGATCCTTTTTTGAGAACAGTGAGTCAAAGGTCAAGGTCTCAGGAAATGATCCAAGGGCAATGTCAAGGGATCATATCAAATAGCTTTGATCTGATCTGAGCCAAACTTGTTCAAAGAATTAAGAGTCAGGCAAGGACTAAGGGATTCAATGAAGAAAGAAGAGGTTCAGTCACCGTCACAGGGCAAGGAGAAAGGCAGACCCGTGTATCTATGTGTAAAAAGAAGTTTTGTTCTGGTTTGGATCAGATTTGTGGATAAGCTGAGGATCAGCATAGGGGTTGACCCATTATTTTTATAACAAGAGGTCAAAGGTCAAGGTAACGTGATAAGGCCAACCTTAACAGTTTTCATTAGCGGGTTCAGGTTAAAACAGAGATAAAGATATTCGATTTCAAGAACAACAAAATTCAGAGTCACAGGGAAAGGTCAAAGGCCAAGGTCACTGGGCAGAGTTGATTCAAATCAGTTATCTGCTTTGAGCCAAACATGGTGGAAGGGTTAAGAGTTAGGCAAGAACGAAGTAAACTGATTTTGAGAGTAATCAATCGAAGGTTAAGGTCACAGGGTAAAGTCAAATATTTTGCCGTTAGACCAGCTGGTGGGCGTAAGTGTTTCATTCTCTCAGTGCTCCTTTTTTGTATATTTTATGAAACTGGGTATTCGAAAATATCTAGCAGTTTCAAGTTTGCGTATACAGAGGCCAACAACTATCACCACAGTGGGGAACAACAGGACATGTTAATGCACACGCGGACACACGGAACACAAGAGGTGGTGGGGAGATGTGCCGGAGGGACAATGGCACTGGCGGCATGTTGAGGGCGACGTAACAACAATAGCACACTACCCCACACTTACAAAAACTTCAAGTATGCTATATACTTGTGGCTGATGAATTGTTCTCTGTGAAAGAGATTTTAAGGGAAAATATGTTTACTGATGATTAATTTCAAAGCTCTATTAAGGGACCCGAATGACGATTAGACTGTTTGAATTTACGTCATCAGCACATTTAATAGAAGGGAGAGAAATTTAAGATCGCATTAGATCCTTCCCTCTTTCCCCCTTGTGCTGTGAACCACATAAATTCATTAAGCATAGAACACAGCTATTGTCTACATAGATAAGCTCGTCTACATTAGTAACTGGATAGTACCAACGCAAGAACCAAAAAGGACAAATAAGCTTCAGACCAGTGGACAAGGACCTAAAAAGGACTGCCCGGCCTAATGCCAGACGTCTGATCAGCATACTGTATGGGGTTAATATACAGGTGGTTCAAAAGTTACTTTACGATAATAATATTAACAGTAATATTACAACTAAAACAAAGTTATATTTCAGCTTCCTAATTGATTTAATGCAGGATGGTGCACCTCCTCATTATGGTAGGAATGTGTGAGAATATCTCGGTAACACTTTCGACACGGGTTGGAAGAAGGGGTAGTGCTGAGTGGCCTCCAAGGTCACCTGACCTAACGCCATGTGACTTTGCAGTTTGGGGGATGATCGAAGAGATAGTTTACAAGACAATGCCTAGAAATCTTCATGAACTGAAAGAAAGAATAAAGCTGAATTTGACAAACTGAAAAATGATCGTGAGTTGAGAAGAATTTGCCACTGTGTCTAAGAGGTGCCAATTGCTATTAAGGGGAAGGAGATCATATTGAACATTTGATTTTACTTGATTTTTAACTTAATGTACATTTCATTTAGTTGTAATATAATCTGTGCACAGTTTAGTTGAAATATAACTGTTAATGTAACTTTTGGCCCACCCTGTATACAGGGCCAGCGCCCTCTTGCATCATACATTACTCCAGTACCTGATTTTATTCATCAACCTTATTTTCCGTATCTCATCTCTTTAATTGTCCTTCTGATTAAATCATGTCAACATTCTTGTTTTTAATTAGCACATTGTTTTGTATATAAAATTTTCCTGCAGTTATCTTAACCATTCAAGTCTGCTTCAGCTGCCCTGTTCTTACCCATCTGCCATTTGCTCTCTTCTGAACCCACCCTGTCAACATATCCTTCTAATCGATCACCTACATATTCACAGCTTTGTCATGTATATATGTATAAACACTGACAAAATATAACAGCTGCAATCTGAGCGAATAATAAACCTAACCAGGCAGCCATGTGAAAACTAAACAATGGAGCTTACCGTCTCTGCCCGACAACTCCATCTTTATCTGTACTTCTACTTCAAGCATGTTCTTCACCTGATACGCACCTCTCGGTTCAGCTGTCCTCTCAGTTCCTTTAGGCGAATTGCCTTGCTACTTCCAGCCAAATATTAGTTACTTTTTCTCTGTGCATCATCACCACCACCACCATATATCCTTTCCCTTCCTAGACAATTGTACAAAATACACGTCTTCCTAGTTCATATACAACACCGGTGATTCATTTATAAGCATTCTACTTTCCCAGCCTGTAAGGACGTAGGGTACAAATATTACACACATAAATGGTGACCAATTCCATTCTGTTAAGAACAGCAGCTTACAGGTGGTAGGTGGTGACGACCATCATACACTCACTTGATGTAGTGCTACTTCTTCCTTCATCTTTATCATTCTTTTTGTGTGTTTGCCTCTCTCTTTTTATTTCTCCTATCCTACCTGTCACTTTTTATTACTCTTCTTCCTACTTCAGGTGGTTCTACAATGAGCGACAAACCTAATGATTTCCCGTACCCAACAAACCAGTACAACCCTGGGTGGTAACCATATAGCTAAATAACGGGGTGATGTGGACCCTACTACGGCGCCTCTGTTAATTGGGCGATGACACAAGTACGGCGCTCATGCAGGAACCAACCCAACCAGCACACACTGCCCTGCGCCTCGCTATGGCGAAGCGCTGTCTACCGCAAGGAAACATTAGAACTCACTGCACGGGACAGTTCTGCAAGTGCAGTTTGCTATCAGCTGAATTTGATCGGACAGACAGACCGGAGTAACACAACAACGATAACAACAACATTAACAAGAGTACAGTAACACCCAGATCAGCTTTTTCTTTTCCCATTATTTATGCTGAAAACATAGTTGCAGTCTTAAGAAAAAAAAAAAAAAAAAACTACGTGAACACTTTGCTTGTCGAAGAAGAATATAATAGATGAAGCACTCAGTATCAAAGGAAAATAAATTTTACTACAATTTACGGTCCTTCCACCTCGTACCCCTCACCCACCAGCAACAACAGCAAGTTCCAATAATACTCGATTCTCTACCGTGGCTTGACTGGCTTGATAGATTACTCTCTACAGGCAGTCGAAGCTCGTTGGAGCGACGCTAAACCTTCTGAAATATGAATTCTTGAATCGACTCATCTCTGCTCAGATTATTGTCGCTGAAAGTTTCACAATCCGCCATCATCTCAAAGTAGTTGGTCTATCAGGCGGAAAACGGAGTGAGAAAAATGGTAAATTTTCTCCTTATACTTCGGATTGGAAAAACATCACCATCAATTTATAATTTCCTATTAACTGAATATACCAAGAAAAATGCGGTAAGAATTCACTGTGTGATGTCTTTTGGCGCATGAACATTACCAGGTGATCCCTGACAAAAGTTTAGGAAAGTGCGAATAATTCTGAAAGTCTGACAGTCAGAGTGAATTGAAAGAACCTACTTCGTTCAATCACTCACATAAGGTTCTCTGAATTGAGACATTCCCGCAACTGAACGACAGGGATTCTATGTGACTCACTGAAACGTATTAACTTAAGAAGCCTATTTTTACTCTGGAAACATATGCTTTACGTGATAAACGCTACGTCTTAAAGAAAAAAATAGCAAGCACGTTTTATTTAGTGCTAGAGTTGTGGTATATTTTCAAATTACAATATGTGAAGTTAAATGTATCCCAGCAGAGACGTGAGTTAGCATTGTCTTTGCCAACTACATTTACCAATTCGTGCTTATAATAAACATGATGATACGTAGTACTGCATATGATCTGCAATTTTAAGCCCTGTTTGTAATTAGGTGTTAGGTCGTGATCATAAAATAATACTATTTATGTAACGCGATATGGATGATCCGAGATGGTAAAACTGCGGTGAATGTTGTGGTAACAGTGGTGAGGCAAGTGATGTTTACGTGAACTCTGCGAAGGCGTGCTTACGGTGTGTTGTGCAGTGCTGATAAACTTTAATCAGTGACATGTGAACCGGACCAATGTATGGCCCAGCCTGCAAAATATATCTAATTTGGGGTATGGAAGCGGCCAGGTCGACCGCTGCAATGCTTACCGATGATCTCCGAGTGGCCACGGTGTTTACCAACAATCGCTCCGACTTGACGCGTCAGTGTATCCCATGTCAAAGCAATGGGAAACTAACGATTTAACCAAGCCTAACCTAACCAAACAAAACCTAGTCCAACCTAGCCTCACTTGCGTTTGACAGCCAGCTTTTTAATTAAAAAATGCGCGTAAGGAACTTTAAATATGGCCGGCATCTGGCATTCTAAATCCTCATTTATAGCTTTCAGAGATAAGTTTATAAATATCCCCAGTGAAAGACTCATTTCAATAGAATATTATATGGAAAGGCCGCGCCCATTTGGTAAAGAATTACCTGGAATTATGGCAGGATCCAGACGAACATGTGTGATGTTAGTGAAGACTGCTGTTTGTGTTGAAAAGATCTGGGAGCATCCTCAAAGCGAGCGGAATGAAAATGTTGGCTTTTCCCCCATCAACAGTCGGTGAGTAATTACAGTAGTTTATTAATGTTTAGATATATTGACATTTTGAATTATACAGTAGAGTAATACAGTTAACGTCAGGCAAACGTCAGTCGATGACCTTTTACCAGGAATACTACAATTTTCATAATTATTATTATTATTTTTTTAATATTAGCAAGATTTTAGTGTTACTAGAAGAGCCAAGTTGAGGAATATCAATGGTTTTTATATTTATATTGGGTAAATGTACGGTTAGTTTAAACAGTTGAAAGACATAACCAATTTAGTTTTTGTGCCTGAGGCTAGTTTTCTGTATTTTTCCTACTGTTTTTGTGATGGTAAATAATTCTTTCATGGTGAATTTGTATTTTTAACCAAATGGGCGCGGAGATTCCACCCATATTATAACAGACTCATGATCTCAAGGTAGGTAATTTTAGTATATATGCAACACAGATACTTAACTGTTGAATTTACTGCAAGAGGTGATTGAGAAAAAAATATGTATATGCTTTTTTTTGAGAGTAAGGAAAACGCCAGGTCGCTCGCGGCAATGTTTACTGACCATCTCTGACTGGCCGCGTTGTTTACCAGCCACAAGAAAGCACTGATAACCGCCTCAAAGCTATGGAGAACATAATCATTTAACCTAACTTAACCCAGTCCAACCTAACCTAACTTACGTTTGACAGCCAGCTCTCAGATTTAAAGACGTGCGTTAGGAACGTTAGATATGGTCAGCTACTGGTTGACATCAAGCAGAACATTTACTCATTCTAAATCCACAAGTCTAGCTTTCAGAGGTAACTTTATAAAAATGTTCAGTAGCTGTGGTAATCCGGGAAAAATAACAAGTGACTTGTGAAAGACTCATTTCAGTAGAAAATATGGCAAGACCGTGCCTGCTTGGTAAAGAATTCAATTTTTTCCTAGTTTTTACCCATGTTTTGCATTCCCGACGCGTGTTGTCCCAAGTAAGGTCTAAATGTATTCTTTAGACTTTGGTTTCTAGGACGTAGTGGCGAACACTTCTAACAGCTACTCATATGTACCGAAATTCATTTTACTATTCCATCACGTTTGGTTTGGTCCTTACCGTACGTTATTTAAGGTTAGGCTAGAGGTAAAGCTTTGAAATTACACTCAGCTAACGAACACAGAAATGAATAATGTTCGTTTCGAAATTTAAGGAGTCTAAGCACTTTCTCTTCTGTAAGCACCGTTTGATTTTTTTTTTTTTTTTTTTTATTAATGAGATGAGAGATTCAGCAACTCTCTTTTATCTCTTTCTTTATTTCATCTGTTTGAAAATGCGAACCTAATCTAACCCTACCTTACATAACTCACCTGTACCCGTACGGTAGCTAATTTTAGCTTATATGCGATAATTGGAGCTAGGAGTTGAACAGTGTCCCCCCTCCCCTCCTTATTTACCAAATACTACAAAGAGCATTTGCGGTGGATGTTTATTGAGGAGAAATTGTTTCAGACTGCATAAACTCTTTGGTTGACCATAGTAATTTCAGTGTCCGTTAGTTGGGTGTAATCCCGAAATAATACCTGGCTACGTTAGTTTAATTGTTAGGTTAGGTTTGGTTAGGTTTAGTTAAGTTAGGGTACGTTATCTCGTTAAGTTAGGGTACGTTATCTCGTCAAGTTAGATTAGTTTACGTTCGATTAGGTTTGGGCTTAAGTAGCCCGTGTCATTGCGTCTGGGAAACTATATAACAGATGTACGGAAATTAGAATACCGGTATGGATGAAAACGATTGGAAAACAAATTCAGCAATTATTTACCCTGTTATAAATGTTTAGAAAATATAGGAAGCAACAAAGAAAACGAACCGAATTGGTTTAGGTTCTTCTGCATAAATTAAAAAGTATTTGGTACAGTATTATTTTGGTAATGTTAATTTAGGCCTTCAGTTTTCTCTAAAGTTACCGAGTAAGATGTAGATCTGGCATTTGCTCCCCCCCAAAAAAAAAAAAAAAAAATGCATTGGACTGAGTCAGAGTTAGGATAGATCTGTTTAGGTAGGTTTGGATGGCTTTTCGTATTTCACAGGATTGTTTTCAGTGGTTTCTAGTGAAAGCAGCCATTTGCCATGTAAGATTTAGGACTGTCCTATCAAACCCACAAAAAGGCCAATCCTGTTTTCTACCCTAGGCCTATACTGGTATAGGCTATTCGTGAGCAGTGTTTTGTAAATCAAGAGCATTCATCACTCATTAACGCCCTTTTCAGTGACTGTATATTCATGCAAAAGAAACTTAACAATTCTTTTTTTTTTTTTTTTTTTTTTGTGTCCGACTCTGGGCATAGGCTTCACAGCCTGCTATCAAGGCCCAGCAGTCCTCCTACATACCATACACCTCTACATGTCACCACTTCGGCGCTAACACCCACCGTCCATATTGAATACATGCTAGGGCTGTCTCATACAGGACTGGTGTGTTGGTATTAGCGGGGGTATTTTTACGACATGTCGGCGGATTATAAACCGGTATCGTATGCACAGGGTGACATCCTGGAAGCAACCTTTCCGCTCAGTGCGCATGCGCCAAGTGGCCGTTTAGCTTCTGTTTTGAAAGTATCCGCATGTTATCCCAAATATTGTGCCATTTATCAACAACATTGTATGAAATACATGTGTCAGGAAGATAGTTGGATGTCTTATCGACCTGTTGGTAACTGTAGGTCTATATATGGATATATATAAATAAAGATATATGTATATGTTACAGGCAGATTTTCAAATTAGTCATTTCGTGAATTAAGATTACTTTAGGTTTATTTAGGTTAGGTTGATCTAGGATAAGGTTAGGTTAAGGTTAGGTTAGGTTTGGTTAAGTTTGGTTAGTTTAGGTTTTCCAGCATAAAGTCACTCCGTGCATATGACACCGGTACCGGTATGTAATCCCATTTCTGGAAAATAACAGGAGCTAGAATTTTATCGTAAGGAAATTACGAATTTTTAGTCTAGTAGTTTTATTTGATTGCAACGCTTTCATGAGATGGTCGCTGCGGAAATGACGAACATGATTTTATAACTTTTTTCATGAATATTATTTAATGTCGATTTAGTATGTTATTCTACTGTTAAACATTAAAAATGTAACTTTCGTCTCACTTTCATAGCCTATTAACTGGAAAATTTTAAAGTTGTCTATAATACGTAACCACTCGATTATGGTGTGGGAAAGACATTGCGTAGTCCCTTCAATACTCATTACTGATATCAGTGCCTCTCTGAAGTAGAATGATGTGAACATTAATTTACAGATTAACAAAAACGCAATAATAACTTGGATGTAAGCTGAGAGAGAGAGAGAGAGAGAGAGAGAGAGAGAGAGAGAGAGAGAGAGAGAGAGAGAGAGAGAGATTCACTCAAAGTAAACAGGAACCAAAATATTTTCGCCGAAGTATTTCACCCAAGTAAGTAACTTGCATAGAGAAAAAGGCTTGCTGTAACGAAGAAAGCTTGATAACAGCCTATTTACATCTTGCGGATTTGGTATAAAATTATTTTCCGCCTGTAGTTTGAAGTGGCTGAACTGGGAGTGTAGATGATATTTCTACCAGTAGGCCATATCATACAGAGCGACAGTTAAAGCGACTAAGGATTTCTGGCTGTATGTGAAATATGAGATTTAGCAGTTCAAATAACTGTTGTATATGAAGAATGGGTCTCACAGAAATCCCAATGTGAACCTGTTTCCAGAAACCATAGTATGCTAATATTCCGTCAAATGGATGCCTTTGTCTGAGGAAATGATGGGCGAGAGAAAATATAGTTCTCGTCATTCTTTAGGTCGCAGTATAACACATACTTATTACGGTATAACCTTTGCATAGCCTAGGAAACATGTAACTGAATTTACATAGAAACAAATTGAGTCGAGTGCTGTAGACTCAAGATCTGAAACACTTGGATGTGTACACCCCCCACGGGGGGTGAGTTGGGGAGGGGCAGCGTAATGATAGGGGACGGCGACATGTAGGCCGTCCCATAGCTACGGGATTAAGGCGTCTGGCTATCGATAGATTCAATCGATCGGATGTGATACACAACTCCATGTAGTCATACTAGAATATGTTTCCTAAATTTCTTTCTAATGGGAGAATTATCAGTGTTAAACGATTCTCATTTTTCCGATGGTAATTTTTCTTTACACATGCGCTACACCTCTTAATTAAAGAACTTTTGTAAGTATATACTGTATTTATCTGTATCTTAAATCACCCACGGTTCCTGATTTAATGCAGTTCAAACCTAGATGTTTATTCCATTTACAGCTTGATATTGTGCTAAACCCGGTAGCCTCCTTGCAGCGTTTATGAGATCTATGGCATCCCCCCCCTTTTTTTTTTTTTTTTTTTTTAAATTCATTCAAGGACATTTGTAACCTCAGTGGTAAATGAATTAGATTTCTTTGCTATGCAAGCTCCTTAATGAGGCAATCATTAGCGAGATTGAAATTAATGGTAAGCACACTTCGAAAACTGTTCAGTACCGGTACTCTGTAAATCAAAGATAGAGCTATTGTAAATTCCTAGCTATTTCCGTCACAACATTCTCTATCGATGTTGTCAACACGAAGCAAAAGTTAGCTTGGGATTATTACCTACTTTTTTTGATGTACACAGTTTTACTGATGCTTATAAATATGAACGTAATCTGAAGATTCTACTGTAAACAAGAAATGCATGACGGAACAGAAACGCGTAAAACAAGGTGACTAATGATAATAATACAGTATATAAGAACGCATTAGTGGTCGACGTATAGTCCCTTTCATCTACTAATGTGCAGTATGTATTCTAGCTGCGACTTTGTGACTACAGTAGTGATACTAATCATGTTAATCCAGTTAAGCGCACAAGCACTGCCTGCGTCTACAGCTGGTGCTTTTGTGCTTACACACTGCCTAGGTAAACTCGTCTTTTTCTGTCGAATTGTACCTTTCCTTCTTGCTGGAAGTTTGCTCTTATTCAGCCTGTCCGAAAAAAAAAAAAAAAGAAAAAAAAAAAGAAAGGGGGAGGGGTGACCTTCCCCAGCCCTCAAACCATCGCCCTGTTGCATTAACATCCTGCATTTGTAAAGTTTTGAGTGTATTATTTAAAAACTACTAAAATAAAGCACCTTTCCTATCATAACCTTTCAGACTCCCCGTTATCCTCCAGTCAGGAATTTGTCGAAATCTTTGTCATTGCAGTTGACATCTCAGAGGCTTTCGATAGAGTCTGGCATAAATCGTTAGTTTCCAGATTGCCCTCTTACGGTTTCTATCTTTCTGTCTGTGCCTCCATCTCCAGCTTCCTTTCTGGTCGTTTTGTAGCTGCTGCCATAGATGGCACCGTTCTTCTCCTACAGCTGTCAGTAGTGGTGTTTCTCAGGATTCTATCATATCACCAATAATCTCGTCCTTCTGTTCACCAGTGATCTAAGCTGTACATCTAACCCTATCCACGCATATGCTGATGACTCCACCCTTCACTTTTTCATTCGCGTCCCACAGCGTCTATCACAGCAGTTGCTTCAACGAACACTGGATGAGGCACACCTAATATCTGACCTGGCTTCTATCTCTGGGGTACAAGTAACCTTGTTTTTCATGCAACCAAAACTCAGCTAAAGCTTTTCCACCCGCCAAAATCTTCCACAGAGATTCCCTTCAATATTTAACAACATATTGCTGATTTCATGTGTGCGGTGTGTTGGGGAGAGCTTGTGGATATTGCCAGGCGTGAAAGGATTGAACTTGCTGGTGAGTGTCTTGAGTGTGTGGAAGAGATTTGTTATTTGGGAGACATGTTATGTGCAGGGGGTGGGGCACGAGCTAGCTCTGTGGCTAGAGTGAGGAATGGCTGGAAGAAGTTCAGGGAGCTGTTGCCTCTCCTGACACTTAGAGGGCTCTCCCTCTGTGCTAAGGGATCTTTGTATGCGGCATATGTTAGGAGTGTACAGTAATGCTGTATGTTAGTGAGCCTGGGCAGTAAAGGGGATATTCGCCGGCTCAAACGTACAGAAATGGCAATGAGTAGGTGGATGGGCAGTGCGTCCTTGAATGCAAGGCCTGGGGGGGCTAGGTTTAACCTACGATGAAAGAGTTGAGAGGTAAGATAGGACTGGAGTGTATTGTTGTTGTGATGAGGAGAGGTAGGTTGAGATGGTTTGGGTATGTGGAGAGGATGAGGGATGACAATTGGTGCAGAAAGTGAGAGGTGTCAATGTTGGGGGTAGGGAAGGGAGAGGTAGACTGAAGAAGACCTGGGACGAGGTCATTTAGTGTGACCTCAGGGTTAAGGGACTAAATAGGGAAGTTGCCAGAGATCAAGGAGCATGGAGAGCCATCACTAGGTGACCAAGGCCGACGCATGTAAGCGTGTTGGAGCCTTCAAAAACGAAAACGAAACGATCCACCTCAGTCCTGCATCATCTCTGAACATACTTGGGGTTTCATTCTCTCGGGACTTATGGAAAGATGTATTACCCCACATGCAAAATCAGCCTCCAATACATAGGTATGCTAAGCCGATTCCTTGCTTTCTTTTACTGGATGTACTATCTGTGTGTTACGGTGTATGGTAGAGTGTTAATTTTGAGAGTTAGAGAGGGTACAGAGGGAGTGATTAGTGATGAGCAGTGTGGCTTTAGGAGAGGGAGGGGATGCGTTGATCAGGTGTTTGCTGTGAGACAAGTGTGTGAAAAGTATTTAGCGAAAGGTAAGGATGTGTTTTGGGCATTTATGGATTTAGAGAAAGCGTATGATAGAATTGATAGGGAGGCTTTGTGGACTGTTTTAAGATTGTATGGACTTGATGGTAGGTTACTTAAAGGGGTGAAAAGTTTTTATGTAAATAGTAGAGCGTGTGTAAGAGTGGGAAATGCTGTGAGTGATTGGTTTCCCGTGAGAGTGGGGCTGCGACAGGGATGTGTGATGTCGCCTTGGTTGTTTAATATTTACATGGATGGTGTTGTAAGGCAGGTGAATGCAAGAGTTTTAAGTGGTCTGAGTCTGGTAAATGTTAATGGAGGAGAGTGGAATCTGAAGCAGCTGCTGTTTGCAGATGATACCGCACTGGTGACTGATTCAGAGGAGAGATTGAGACAGTTGGTAGAGGAGTTTGGAAGGGTGTGTGAAAGGAGGAAATTGAAAGTAAATGAGAATAAGAGTAAAGTGATGAAGTGTACGAGGTTGATAGATGGTAGGGGGATGAATATAGTTTTGAATGGTGAGTTGCTTGAGGAGGTAGATTGTTTTAAATATCTAGGGTCACATGTTGCTGTGGATGGAAGAATAGATGCAGAAGTGAAGTTTAGAATAAATGAAGTAGGAAAGGTGCTGGGAGGAATGAAAAAAGTGTTTAAATGTCGTTCGCTTAGAATGGATGTAAAGAGAAGGCTGTATGAGGGTGTTGTGGTACCGACTGCATTATATGGGGCTGAAACATGGAATATGGGTGTAGCAGAGAGGAAAAGTTTGAATGTAATGGAGATGAGGTGTCTGAGGAGTATGTGTGGAGTGACGCGTATGGATCGAGTGCGAAATGATGAAGTGCGAAGGAGAACTGGAGTTGTTCGGGAGATGGCTGGTAGAGTTGAGCAGAGGGTGTTGCAATGGTTTGGGCATATGGAGAGAATGGATAATGAGCGATTGGTGAAAAAGATAACTAGATCTGATGTGAGAGGTGTAAGGCTGAGAGGAAGACCACGAATAGGATGGATGGACAGTGTGAAGAGAGCGCTGGATGCGAGAGGGATGTCTGTTGAGCAAGGAAGAGTGGCTGTGCGTGACAGAAATAAATGGAGAGAAATTGTGAATGAATAAGTGATGACGCAGCCCTGAGGGGATATTCTCCCGCATTTGGTCTGATCAGCTAGTCAGGTCAGGTGCGGGTAAGGGGATGGGTGTATTATGATGTGGCAGGGGTAAACCAGTTCTGCTGTCGGGCCCTGCTGCGGATGTCACTGATTGCATTGTGCAGTTGACCCTTGTGCGGTGTGGTGCGGTGAGGATCTGTCCGTTCTCCCTTTTGGGGCCAAGATACGAATAAATGTGTTTGAATGGATGAGTAAATGGAGAGTGAGTCGTCCTGTCTCGGCTACCTCCCTTTCCTTGGGGGAAGCAGCCTAGGTATATAGATAGATAGTGTTACGGTACATTCAGTAATGCTAGCAGTAGAACCGACAGGGTGCGAACATAGGTTGTGTATGCATACAGAAGAGCATACTATCAGCACCCACTTTAATTGTACCGGTATGTCACGGTTTGGGTTCAAACCCAACAAGCATTGTGAAACGACAACGCAACCGATCGAGCCAGCGTAGCTCCAGAAAGTGGACGCATGACACTTGCTGCATTCCAGGGACCTAATAAATGGTATGGCGCTCTTGAATCATATATTTTGGGACAGACGTTAGATGTAAGATAATTCCACACCAATGACTTTTACAACACCCCCTATAGGATGTGTTTTGGGACAAACTGTTGAACCAAGACAGTATACTAGTACCAGAGAACCTATCACTGGTGCAACAGTCCCAAACGATGTATTTTGGGGTAGACGGTAGATACTAGATACGGCAATATTTATACACCAAAGGCCTTTACAACACCCTTAAAGAGGGTGTTGTAAAGGCCTGAGGGTCACGTAACACACTGGCACAGCACTGCCATTTCCACACCAAAGATCTAACACTGGTATAACAATGATACCTAAAGCGAAAAGAGACCCGGGCGTTAAAAACGAGAGAGGCGAAGTCGGTAAGGAGAAACGCTGAAGTGAACATTGTGGCGCGATAGATTAAATTTGGCGCCAAAAGATCGGGGACAAAAGGTGGCGGGTGGAGATGAAAGAGCGCGCGGGAAATGGCTGCTAATGGGGGGTTGGTGGAAGTGGGGAGGGGGTCAGGGATAGAGGTTGTGGCTGCAAGTTTTCCGGACTCGAGCCTTCCATCCTCCCTGACCCTCATTTTAGCCCGGTTCAAGCTCTCCTGCCTCCGACCTGGTGGAATGTGGTCAAGGGATGGGTACCGTGACTGCACTGAGCTAGACGCGGAGGTTACCCGTTTCGTAACTCGTTTCAGACGGTCGCGCATCTGTGGGCAGTATTGCAAGTTTCTTTGGAGATTTCTTAGCACATCTTCCGTAAGGGCCCCATACGCAGTCAGTCATAATTGCGCAGACATAATGATTGTGCAAGCATAACCGTTGTATATTGGTATGATTGAAGGTTTGCACAAATGACTGAGGAGAATCAAACATGGTCTGGTATTTTCTCGTCGGTGATGACGCTTGTGCAATTATGTCTGACGGTATATGGAAATGCTTGCGCCATCACTGTCCTGATAAAGGGTCTTATGTGTGAATTTCGATCTTTTCATATGCTATTCTTTAATCCTATCTTCCTCTTCTTTTTCTTTCGGGCTCTGTCGTCTCCAGAGCATGGGCGTAGCTCATGTTTAAAAAATGGGGTGGCCAAGTTTAGTTATGTGGTGGCCCAAGGAAAACTTGCTTGGGGAGGCTGGGATATTCCCTCGGAAATCTGATGTGGTCAGGCGTATTTCGGGGGGGGGGGGGTGGAGACCATTCTGACCACCGGTCTGGCTATAGAGCAAGAGTTAATGCCATACCTGCAGCCTCAGTACCGTACTCATCTATACGAGGTGCGCCACGTACCACGATAATTGAAAATTGCAGTCTCGTTTAATCTCGTTACTGGTGTATAGTCCAAACTAATTGACCGCGTATGGGGCCCTTTAGCGATTTATTGTGCAGATTATATATTGTATTTTGTACGTTATTGATGCAATTGTGTGATATTCAGGCGGTAGAAGAGGTACAAGAAATTATTACCATTTAGATGTAGCTAGCATGCAAAGTACATCGCCAAGGAAGAGGTGCTACGATGCCTCTTGTGGCATACGAGTACAGCCGTATAGGCGCGCCGGGATATTAGTAGGATTTGTAGGTGACCAAGGTACAAATGCATTTTAATTTTTCGTCTTTCGGTGATTCGTCTCTTACAGCCCTCTCTAGCTGCGTAGTCTCCACCCCCTCCTAATGAATAGAGTCTGGGTTTCTGTTTGCAGCATTGCTATTGGTCCATGTATGATTTTTGTATTTATTCCTGACTTTGATAATTGTCTGCACATCTTATGTGTGATTAGCGTGCCATCCCAGTTTATATATATATATATATATATATATATATATATATATATATATATATATATATATATAACTGTGTGTGTGTGTGTGTGTGTGTGTGTGTGTGTGTGTGTGTGTGTGTGTGTGTGTGTGTGTGAGAGAGAGAGAGAGAGAGAGAGAGAGAGAGAGAGAGAGAGAGAGAGAGAGAGAGAGTTAAAACTTCATGGTGGTGATGTGTGCTCCAAGAAATCTTTAAGCTTACATAAACCCTTCAGTACGATGATGTATCTGTTTATTCTTGATTCCCTAGATGATTTTATTCAACTTATTACCTCACCATAAAAGACGGGCCACAGCCTGTATGAAAATGTAGCTAACCCCACCAGATGTCTCCGAAACAGTGATCATTTATAGAACAAGACTATAGTATAAACGACATTTTAGGATAGAAGAGTCTAAGGTTTAAATATATATCAGTTTACAGTTGCCCAACTAATGTAAATGCGATTAATAACATGAAGTATTTTTATCGCCAGAGAGTTAATATATACAGCGGTACTGATGGGGAAACATACTTGAAATGTAAACACAACCACACACTACATCGAAGAGAGAGAGAGAGAGAGAGAGAGAGAGAGAGAGAGAGAGAGAGAGAGAGAACAAAGTGTGAGCCAGGCGGGATCAGAGTGAGGGAGGTGCACTTTAGCCTGGATCATTTTGGTGTCAGGATCATTATAGTGCCATTGTGGTCGAGAGAGAGAGAGAGAGAGAGAGAGAGAGAGAGAGAGAGAGAGAGAGAGAGAGAGAGAGATGGAAGAGGTTAATGTAAGAATGAAGTACGGTACGTTATTAGGAGGTGGAGAAAAATAAATGTGGGGAAAGGAAACTAAGAGAGAACGGAGAACTGGAAGAAAATAACGTAATAAGAAGGATAAGTCGAGGAGGGAAGTAAAGAACACAAAATGAAGAAATGAATTTAGAGGAAGAAGGAAAGGGGGACGAAGAGAGGAGGAGGGAAGCGAAGGGATTCTGGTAAATAATAAAAGTTGTGTAGAAGGCAGGAAAGAACAGAGGGTGAGAGGTAAAGAGAATTTTAACACTGGGTACAGATAAAATGTGCAGAAATTAACTGGAATATTTAAGCAAAAATTGTGATGGTTATGGAAATCTGCTGTTGGATGAAAATTACACTGTGAAAAATGTAAGCTTTAATTATACTGAATATGTGGTATATGACTTTGGTATGGGATTGAATTATATAGAATATCAAGTAGACTTCATAATTCACATAAAAAATCGAATATCAGGTATATGATTTTGAGTTCAATATTTTGACAAACAAAACAGAAGAAAGAAACAACGAGACACCGTTAGAGATAAAATGAGAGTAAGAGATGAATATTAATAAAAACATACAAGGTAATACGAACAAATAGCCGAAGTCGAGGTCAGAGTTGGTGCGAGGGTTGGGACGGGATGAGGGCGGAAGCGGCAGTGAAGCGTCCTTCCAATTGGCATCCTGGCCCTGACTTAAGCAACTCTCACACCATCGGTATTTCTTCACTTCAGGGATAAAATTTAACTTTTCCCCTGTCGAAGTTATGTAAGTTTTTGGCTTTTCTACTTCATCGCATATCGTGTTTGTTGGTGATGCAATGGCGTAGAGTGAAAGTTGACTGATCACATTATGCAAGTTTTCTACCGTGTAATTATTATTTTCATAGTTTCAGTGATTCAAGGAGAGTTTTATCTAATTGTTCAGTAACTGCAGCAATGGAGGGACTTATGATGCTTCTGTCATCATCATAATCATAATCAAGTAACAGGAGAAAATAGTATTAATAATGTGTTTTCAGCAGCAATGAATTGTAGCGGCTGGCTTGCACACGCCTGCTATGGGCGGGCAGTTCTACCATCGCACGATTAAGTTATGTTTTACGGGTCCTTAAGGGCAGTTGATCTTTAGGGCCGAGTAACAATTTTTTTCTCTGGAGGAGTGACCTGCACCCACCCAGTGCTTCACGCAGGGGTATAGGTGTGGAGAGAATTTTGGAGTGCTGAGTGAGAAGCTCATGTGGAAGCTGTGTTGGAGTGGCTGTGGATGTGAGTGGGCGAGTCTGCGTGTCAGGGATGGATATCTCGATAGGGTGCGAACATATGATCACATGAACGGCCATACTACTGCACTCGGTTATATGTCAGTCTCCGCGTGGGAATGAACTCAGGTCAAGAGGATTGGCAGACGCGGATGGTGTTAAACAGTAGAGAGTACCGGTACCCAGTGAAGTGAACCATTCTTCCGCTGAATCCACCTATCAGATAATATCATCACTCGGCAGATAAATGCGGAATTGTCAAGGATGAGAAATGACAAGGAATGGAGAAGCTCCCTTTTACCCCTTCACTACGGTGTTTTTTTTCCCCATTGTACTCATGCTACCTTCGTTACAAGATATTAATGAAGGCTGCAGTATGCCCAACACATCCCGTGCGAAAAGTCACCGCATTTCCGAACAAGGTCTTGTGGATAAAGCAAAATACAGTACACAAGAAACGTTATCATAGGAAATTATCTCTCAAAGGGCAAAATACTTTCCTCGCGTGAGCAGTATGGTCTTGTAGCTGCCAGATATAGTCTTCCAGTAGCTATGTGGGCAACATGGAACTGGTGTTTGTAATTCATGTTTTTATTATGAGAATCACCCCTCTGTACTCTTCCGTGTGTGTGTGTGTGTGTGTGTGTGTGTGTGTGTGTGTGTGTGTGTGTGTGTGTGTGTGTGTGTAGATATTTTTTTTAAAATGAGAATCATTTTTAAGTCTAATTCATGTGTGTGTGTGTGTGTGTGTGTGTGTGTGTGTGTGTGTGTGTGGTGTGTGTGTGTGTGTGTGTGTGTGTGTGTGTGTGTGTGTAGATTTTTTTTAAATGAATCATTTTTAAGTCTAATTCATGTGTGTGTGTGTGTAGTTATTTGTTTTCATGAGAATCGTTTTTAATTCTACTCTTCCATGTGTATGTGTGTGTGTGTGATTAGCATGTTGAGTGCGAGACTCCTCCTAAACTGAATAAAATCGTTTCACAGAAGTCAGAGTGAGACTAAAAAAAAAAATAAAAAAAAATCGTCACTTTTCAGAAGGTAAAGATCACCCATAACCACCTCAGCGCTTAGGGTCCTATGTAAGTCGAGTAAAATCGTCAGATATTAATATTCATGGTGATAATGAAAAAACGTCTTTGAAGTCAGTTGGTAAAATTTGAGCTGCTCAGTAATGAATGATGTGATCTTTCAACCATTTAATCTGAGGGTTTCATAGGCTGAAGGAAATCGTATAGAGATAGGAATAATTAAATATGAAGATAATGACGATGAACAGCATAATAATAATAGAAGTTGTTGTAATCTCCTTGACTAGTTTTTCTTAGATTGAATAAAATTGTGATGGTGACAAAAATAAAATGAGATCAAGAAAGTCCCATTATGGATATCATAGTTGCCATATAGTTGCGGTACATTATTCCAAAGTCACCATAACGGGACATATTTACATGACTTCACTCCAGTGCCACGTTCATGAGCTACCTTAATGCAGATATATCATTTTTATATATTTCGCCTAAAACTAAGAGTTTTGGGAGGTATTTCTGTAATTATATTGAAGCGTCCAAATGAAATGAGGCAGTTCACAATCTCTCCACTGTTCCTCCCTTCTCCATCCTCAGTATCAGAAAAAACGTATAGAAAAAAAAAATCTGAAAAATATAAGAGAGCAATTGAGCTTCGGTGGGACAAGACTAATGAGGCTCCGGTACGATACTCTTTGGATGATATACGGGTGTGCCAGACGTACGATACAGCCTCTCCACCGTCCCATCCATCAGAGCCACGATACCTTCCATTACCACCTTCCATCCCCCTCCTCCTCCCCCTCCCCTTCCCTCCCCTCGCTGTTGCTCTCTCCATTAACACCTTTACCACGAGTGGGTGAATAATTGTGGGTGGCGATAACAATAAAATATTCCCATTTCTACATGTATAACCCTTCTTCCCTCGCCCATTGGTATTGCCCGCTGTATTAACTCCTTCAGAACGGAATATTTCCCTAAGACTCAGTAAAAGGTTCTGACAATAACAAGAAGATATCAGTAGAACTTACCACCCCTCTCCTCATCCCCAGAGCTATTGCTCTTTCCCTTAAGTACAGTAAAATCACCTGGGGTAGCAAGAACAAAATAATACCATTACCACTTCTTTTCCATTCGCTCATTGCTGCTTTTGTCTCCATTAACCCCATCGTTGGCATATGTTTCTCAAGGCAGAACGAAATTCCTGGTGGTCGCAAGAACAGAGTAATAGCTACCGTTGCCACCTCCTTCCCTCGCTCATTGGCGCCCCCGTCCCGGGGGGGCTCGGGAGTGGGTTTTGTTTTCACTCGATTTGTCTGTTTGTTTGTTTGGTAACAACTTAACGCGAATACTACTGGTGCGATTTTGACTAAAATTACAGGGATGATATACTATGACCTTCTAATCATCTGATTAAATTTTGGGCCAGTGCCCAGGCTGTAGGCCTAAAAACTGTAAAGAAAAAAATCATTTTTTCGCCATAATTCCTTTCAAATTCGTCACATCGACATGAAACCAAGACCTAAAGGTGCATCTTTCAAATCTGCATCCAACAACATGCCTCATTACATCAAGGGGGTCACCCCTCAGTTAGCGGTAGGGGGGTCAGTGTCAGGTGGGTCGGCCCTAAAATTTCAAGTGGGCGTAAAATCGTCAGTGTTCACCCGATTTACTCCAAATTTGATATGTGACATCTTTGACTAGATATCCTGTTGTGTTTATACGTCAGCACTAAAATGACTGCCGGGGACGGGTTTGCTGTGCCTTGGCACCGCTTCTTGATATTATTACTTTTTCATTGTTTAACCCTTCACTGCGAGAGATTTCATAAAAGCGTGAGGTGGTGGCAACAAACAAAATATTACCATTGCAGTTTCCCTCCCTTCCCCCGCTCCGTGCCATTGCTCTTTTCATTAACACTCTCATGTATAAATATCCGGTGCATCTTTTATACCGTGCTACCGATGGACGATTGTATTCAAATTAGGAGCTCCCTTGTCTTGAAGAGGTTAGTAGTCTTAATTAACCTCTTCAGCACGAGGTGTTTTCCACATGAAGAAAATAGTTGGACGGTGGCAAGAACGTGAAAGCTATGATGGTGGTGTTACTTGGGATTACTTTGAACCCCATCATAACGAATGGTCTCACTTAGGTTGAATAAGTTAGTCTGCTAGAAGAAAAAATTACGATACCGGTACTTCAGTCGTACATGGTGAGTTAAGCTCCCACCTTCCCTGCAGTGCCTCACTCAGATATGCATAAAAAAAAAAACTACTGTACATAACTCGCCATGCACCTACAGAGAGCTACTTATCACATGCAACCCACACATACGATTTTACTCAGCTTAGGAAAGATCTCTCGTAATGAAGGAGTTACTAAAGGCTTTATCTAACCCCTCCAGTTGGAAAAATATCCCTAAGCTGAATAAAGTTATCTGGAACGGTATGAATAAAACGGAAATGACGTTGTGGGGCTGAAGGAGTTAACTGTTTGAGGCAGTGACGGTGCTAATCCTTCAATTGATTTTTTTTTTTTTAATAATTTTGACATCTCTGGACTGTTATATTCAGCTTTGAAGGAACTTTTCGAACTGGAGAGGTTAGAAACAGCCTTCAGTTACCTCCACACTGCAAGAGGTCTCCCAAAGGTTGAATAAAATAGTCTGGTGGTAAAAGAACGAAGGTAATGGGTCCCCGGGCTCAAGGGGTTAAGAGGGTCATGGTGTGGTGTGGGAAGTGATCCATTAACTCAGTCTCAGCAACTACGCGTCTTGTTATATTTTGATGGTGATAAGCATGTTCGTGCCGCTTCCAGATTTTGTTCAGCTTAGGATCTTGGATTGGTAGTTGTTATACCTTTCATTGTATTTTTCACGCAAAACGTCGGCCCGTAGTTAGATAAGATCGTCCGGTGGTGGCCTTGTAAAAACTGCTTCATGGGATTCAAAGGGTTAAGGGATACTGCTCATAGTGATAGGGTTAGATCCACCAGTCTTCACCTTCTGTGCATATTGCATCTACAATCATGTGCGCTACTTCACTTTACTCAAAAATGAATTTAATAACGGACAAAACGAAACATACAAGGGAAACTTAACTTTACGAGCCCATAAAAGAGGCGGTAATGTGTGGAGTTATAAGTGGTTGGGAAGTGCGAGGCTGTGGTGCTGATGGCGGTGAGGAGGTTAGGAGGACGCTGTGTAAGGCCAGTAATCCCTTCAGTACGATGCCGTCCTTAGTGTTTTATACTTTCTAACACCAAATGATCTTATTCACCTAAAGAGTCTTCTGATAGTTAAAGGGTTAGACACAGACTCCGTTTTTACTGCATCACTACAGTTCCTGCCGTATATATCACTTCATTTATATATGATTTCCAAAATCTAAATAACTCCTAAGTACATAGACTCCAACGGTAACCACCTGTGGCAGTAATGTTGGTGTTTCAGGTGTTTGGGAAGTGAGAGGGTTTAGTGTCGGTGAGGGGTGTAAGAGAGCGATGTGGTGTGGTGGTGTGAGAAAGGTGTAAGAGATCGGTGTGGTGTGGTGGTGTGAGAAAGAGTCCATTAAGGTGGTGTAGGAGGCCGCCAACACAGCAGCTGTCCCGTCACAATGGTGGTGCTCTTTGTCACCACCCCAGGCTGAGTTAGGGTTCCGTGTACTGTACTGCACTATACTGTATGATGAAGTGGCACTGCTGCAGTCATTGGGTGGTACTGGGGAGGGGTAGGCTCGTGACAGTCACCATGTGTATTTAGATAATTAATTTACGCTGTTCTTACCCACCTATATAACCTTTCCTGAGTAGTATGGCTTAATGAGCAGCGTTGAAACAATTTTTTCCTATTGAATATTACTTTATGCAACTTACACTTAAAAACGAGCCATGGTCAGTCTACAGGTTAAATCTTGCCTGGCGCCAGGCGATTGTATTCAGCGACTGGGAATCACATTAGCAAAGGGTCAGCACGTGAAGGGAAAGAGACACAGGGTACAAGCGATTCACAGATTTTCCATTCCTGTCGAGTTCTTTCTTCCTTCAGTTGCTCCACTTTTTACCTGTGTCGCAAGATACAAGGTTATTGAGAGCGGCGCGAACTTGTCTTCGTCGAACTTCATAGTGTAACGTTATACTCTCTCAGCAGTTGTATAAATCAGTCTGGTTATGTTAGAGCGCACACGCACATGTATTGAATACAGTAAAGAAGCACAGTAGGTATTGATTTCTCTCTGCGCACAGCAGAACTAAGTCATATATATATATATATAGATAGATAGATAGATAGATACATACATACATACATACATACATACATACTACATACTGTAGATATATATATATATATATATATATATATATATATATATATATATATAGATAGATAGATAGATAGATAGATAGATATAGATAGATAGATAGATAGATATATGTATATGTATATATATGTATGTGTGTGTGTGTGTGTGTGTGTGTGTGTGTGTGTGTGTGTGTGTGTGTGTGTGTGTGTGTTTGTGTGTGTGTGTGTGTGTGTCATCAGCACTAATAGAAAATAATGTACATTTTAGATCAAGTTAACTGGTGAAGAAACTGATGTGTTATAGCTTGTTAATAATCATGTACATAGGAAAAGTACACATTAATACTTGATTATGCACGGCAATAGGTATCCTTGTTCTCCTGACTGTTTTTAAGATATTAATAACGCATCCCATTGATTTATGATATCTACTGTACTGCAGTTATACCGCAGAGTTAGATACGCGGTAGTAAAGTGACGTTAGCATAAGGAGATCCGTAGATTCACGGAGAGAGAGAGAGAGAGAGAGAGAGAGAGAGAGAGAGAGAGAGAGAGAGAGAGAGAGAGAGAGAGAGCAGTATGGATGACACCTCGTATTAGCAATTCATCATTCTCCTCCAGTTTTATCTCATGCGCGATCTTCATAAAAAGCCAAGTGCAGGTATAATATAGCATTATACTGTACACACACACACACACACACACATATATATATATATATATATATATATATATATATATATATATATATATATATATATATATATATATATATATATATATATATATATATACATACATTTACTTTACCAACTCAGAAATATTGAAGCTTAAGAGAGCAGTTAAAAATAACGAAACTGCTTGACGTTGAGAGAGAGAGAGAGAGAGAGAGAGAGAGAGAGAGAGAGAGAGAGAGAGAGAGAGAGAGAGAGAGCGATGTTGGATATGTGTGTGAGGCTGAATAGAGAATTAAAGTGAAAGTGGGGCGGGAGGGACACTTCATTCTTTCCTTGCCTTGTGTGTTAGGGGAGCAGAGAGAGAGAGAGAGAGAGAGAGAGAGAGAGAGAGAGAGGACTCTTAAGGTGGATTGGACGAGAGGGAGAAGACAAGAATAAGAAATGAGAATATATACCTGTAGTAAATGAAGACAAAGAGAAAGGGAGAAGAAAAGGGGATTGAAAGAGGAAAAGAGTGAGGATAGGGGGAGAAAAGAAGAGAATAATGAAACTGGACCGGATGACAGGGAGAAAACAAGGAAAATAAGGGAGAAATGACAGGAAAAGTAGACGGAGACAAAGAGAGGACTGGGGAAGTAGTGGATGAAGTAAGATGGGGAGGGAAGAGGGGAAGAGAATACTAGAGAAGGCTCGGATAAGAGAGAGAGAGAGAGAGAGAGAGAGAGAGGGGGGAAAACAAAAGGAGACAGAGACAAAGAGACGGTGGGAAGGGATAGGAAAAAATGAGGGATACCTGGAGGAGGAAAATACCGGAATAGTTAGTGATGAGCCTGAGAGTTATCGTGTCATGTTATTTATCATTTGTATTATTCATGTTACACGTGGACGATTTTATTCAGCTTAGTTCGGATGTCTTACAGTGAAGGGACTAAAAGCAGTCTCCAGTATTCTGACGACAATTGTATTTCTTTCTTGCCACCTTCAGACGATTTTTTTTAAATATTAGAAAGGACCTCGCGTACTGAAGGGGTTAAGCCACGCGAGGGAAATTCTTTAAACCCGAAGTTCAGAACGTGGGATTCGGAGCTGCTCGCAAAAAAAAAAAAAAAAAAAAAAAAAAAAAAAAAAAGATAAACTTAACCCCTTTCCATGCAACAGTGATGTGATCCTACATGACATTTGCTACCTGTGTGAGAGTTGAGAAATTTAGTTAAAGGAAGTCAGTCATCCATCAGTCAAAAACGTGCTCCATAGGGTAGTTTCATCACCTGCTGTTTTGATAGTCTTGGGTAAGCTCATGCCATATTTCACTAAACAGATTCAGACTGAACGATTGTTTGATATGGCTCGACTCTCTAAAAATTTTATCCTACCCCCTTGAACATTATCCTCTTACGTCCGATGATGTATTTTTGTATTACGGTGTGTTCTAGTTACGTCCAGCCAATTTATCCAGCCTGTGGGAAATTTGTTCAGTTGATGGAGTTAATGAAGGCCATACGTAACACCTCCAGCTCGAAGTCAGGCCTAGCTGGATGAAATCGTGTGATGGTAACGAGCATACAGTACATCGCAGTCGAGTGATTAAGAATCGGGCTTAGGACGACAAGACTATTGCCATCACCAGTATAATACATCACAAACGAACCTCCTGTTCGTCTGTTGCTGCGATGATGCTTAGTTCATTGGTCTCAAACTCCAGGCGATTTTATTCCGCCAAGAAAAATCCTTTGCACCTGGGAGAAAATAATTATGTGTACAACGCTTTTACAGCCGTGTTAGAACTTAGACGTGATATTTTGGTTAACTGTGGACGCTTATATTTAACAGAGAGAAGCCTTAAACAGTCATGGAGTTCAGGCAGTGAGAGAGAGAGGGGGGGGGGGTGGAAGATGAAGAATGTGGGGCGAGGACGAGGGAAGATCCTCGCCATACATTAGGGAGAGAGAGAGAGAGAGAGAGAGAGAGAGGCGGGGGTGGGGAATGCAGAATGTAGCTATATATGGCGAGGACGAGGGAAGGTCCTCGTCATGGATGAGAGAGAGAGAGAGAGAGAGAGAGAGAGAGAGAGAGAGAGAGAGATGCAGAATGTATGGCGAGGATGAGGGAAGGTTGAGTAACGTCAAGAAATAATATATTATAACTGAGTATATACTGTATTATGTGAGTTTTATAGCTGCGTTAAGGAGAGGGTCAGTTAACAGAAATGATGGATTATAGTTAAACTACTAGACAGACAGACAGATTGACAGAAAGGCTGAAAAATTTATTGACCAGTAGCAGGGCATCCGGCGTTACCCGAAAAAAAAAAAAAAAGGCCGTTCATTCCGGCATTGCCCGAGACCGTGAGGGGGGGCACTCCCTATGGAAAGTATGGGGTCCCATTTTACCCTTAGACCCTATGTTTCCCCTTAGACCCATATCCACAGGGATATATTCCCCATGGACCTATTCTTACTAGGGACCTGTTCACCCCGTGGATTTAATCCCTAAGACCTATTTTCCCACTATCCACCCATCCCCACCCCCGTCACCCTCCATGGACACTCACTCATCCTGGCCCTGCCCACCCGCTCACCCAAACTGCTGCACCATACCCACCCACGCAACCAGTCCTGCCTAACCGCACCCACTCACCCAATCAGCTCTGCCTAACCACACCCACCCACCCACCTACCCAACCCATCCACCCACAAAACCAACCCATTCTCTGTCTACCATACCCACTTCATCACCAAGCTCCACCATGTTGACAGGATGTAGTGATATTTATGCTGTATGTTGTTGTGGCTGTAGGGGGAACTCAAAGCTCTAGGGTAAGTGGCCACCAAGCTCCACCAGGTTGACCTGATTAACTCCACTTTTGGCCATCAAGAAAGCCACTTTAGCAACTTTAAGCCACACCATTAACTTTCAATAACATGTTACCTCTGTTAGATCCCTTTGGAGCCCTTTAGATCGTTCTCCATTAATTTCTGAAGCGGATAGACAGACAGACACACTTAAAAAATATATATATTAGACAAATGTACAAGTTACTTACAGCATTGGATAAATGAGTGAGTGAGTGGGTGAATTAAAGTTTACCGGCCACTGATGTGCAAGTTACATACTGTACTAAACTGGAAAAGTGCGTGAGTGAGTGAGTGACTAGAAAGAATTAAAGCAAGTAAGCCACTACAGGAAAGCCGATGTCTAAGAAAGTGAGCGAGCAAGTTAGTGAATGAGGAGATAAGAAGTAAAGTTGGCCAGTATGGGTAAGCCAGTGTATTTAGAAACTGAATGAGCAAGTAAAGGAAGTTGTAAGAAAGTGAGTGATCATGTAAGAAAGTAGCCAAGTGAGTAAGTGAGCAAGTAAGGAAGTGGGTGAGCGAATGAGTGTGTAAGAAAGTAAGTGGGCAGATGATTAAGTGTGAGCAAGTAAGAGGGGAGTGAGTGTAAGAAAGTGAGTGAGCAAGTCAATAATTGTGTAAGAAAGTGTGCGAGCAAGTAAGAAAGCGAGTGAGCGAGTGAGTGAGTGGAGGGTATAAGTAAAGCGGTTGAGTGGAATAATTCAGTCCGGACGGCACCACAATGACCGCTTTTAAGGCCATACTTTGCTCCTTACTGCTACACGGGGGGGAGGGGGGAGTGGTGGTGGTGGTGGTGGTGGTGGTGGTGGTGTGGTAAGCGGATGGTGAGGTGGGGTGGTCATGGTATGCTGCTATGTGGTGGTGATGTTGTAAAAATGAGTAGTGATGGTATGTTGCTGTGGTGGTGGTGGTGTGGTGTAGTTCTGTGTGGTGGTGATGATGTGGTGAGGCTGAGTAGTGATAACATGTTGCTGTGTGGTAATGATGGTGTGGTGTAGTGTAGTGTTGTGAGGTGGTGTAGTGATGGTTTGTTGTTGTGGTGGTATGGTGTGATATATTGTACTGTGTTGTGTTGGTGTGTGATGAAGTATATTGTGGTGATGTATGGTTTAGTGTGTTATGATGATGTGTGATGTCGAATATTATGCATTGTTGACGGGGGGTGACTTTATGATAATTTATTGGTTACATAATATACAGTTTCAGGTGCTAGTTCTGGCTTCAGTGATCAAACTCCACCATTACCTGTGCTGCCGGTCATTTATAATCCAGTTAGGTTTCAGATTTTCTTAATAACTGTCGTCACTGTTTTTGAAGTTGCTGTAAATAAGTACCGTATAACAGTAATTTGTTTCTTGAGCCGAGAGTCAAAGGCAGAGGAGGTGTATGGCGGAAAACAAAAGAGAGTTTTGGAAGACTGTTCATGTGCGTGCATTACGAGAAGAAAGATGTTTGAACTGTGGATTTTTTTATTTTTATTTTTTTTTATGAAGAAGGTAAAGCAAGTGAGGCGGTAACCGGAATATTGACCGCTGCACTAGGCAAAGAATTTTGAAAACTGAGTATGATCGTCTGACAGTTTTATAAGCCATTCACTACGATAGATCTTCTCTTAGTGTGTTGCTTAAATCGAGTGTGGGGTAAAACCATGTATTTTGAAGCCAAAAGTAAAAGACAGTGATGTCTGGATGTACACATAAAAATGGATATGGAATCACGCAAAGAAAAATGTAGCTTATCACTTATACACGATATTACAGGAGAATCTGTCTTTACATCTAAGCTTTCAGCGTTTTTCATGTGTATGGAATAAATATGATTAGTTGGAAATAAAGCTGTTAGTAATAGAAAATCTGTACTTGAAAAGAGGAGATTAGACAACAATAGGTAAAATTATATTGGTGTATATGTAATACGGTACTCAGGAGTAAATATTTCCTAGCTTTTTCAAGCACCTGAAGTGCTTGAAAGCTGAATTAGACCTTAAGAAAAATGCACATAGTTGGTCATATATATACAGAGAGAGAGAGAGAGAGAGAGAGAGAGAGAGAGGTGTGTGTGTGTGTGTGTGTGTGTGTTTAAATTCTTTAATTACTATTCAGCACAAGAACACTTTAGGGGACGTTGTCGCTGAAGGCCAGGTAGGTCACTTTATGTGATCTAGTGGGCTAGTGTTGCAACATAAAGACAGAAGACAGAGGAACAGGTAATTATATAAAATATAAGATCAGGGCAGGGTAAAACAATTTTATATCTGAATACCCATGTACTCAGCCCAAGCATGCCAAAGTTTTTTTTTATGGTATATGATAACCGATATATGAATACAGAAAACAATGAGCATGACCGCCACTGACACTTTAACAAAAGTTAATAGCAAGTGGAATGAGAAAGACTGTGATGTGAACTGGAATGTAAAGGGATGGTAACGTACATTTAACCTCTCAGTCAGGTGAAGTATATCATTTGTTCATTATTACATTTTCAGAATATTTTAAATTTAATTTAGGAGTCCCTTGGTAGTGAATGGGTTAATGAAGCCTATATTTAACTTTTCCAGTTCAAAAAGTTCATCTTAAGCTGAATAAAATCGTCAGGAAATAGTAAATATAAAAAGGAAAAAAGACGTGATCGGATTTAAGAGGTAAAAATCTTGTTAAAGATTTCAGAGTTTTGAGTGAGAGAGGCTGATGTGGTGAGGGAGAAATGGGGACAATGGAGACTAGGCCTGACGGCATTAAACCTTCAGCACGAGTATGTCCTGTGAATTACAACCTTGCCACCATATCCTAACGATTTAATTTAAGATAAATATTTGGATGTGGGGATGTTGTTGGGTACGTCTTCATTAACCCTGCGATGTGAGTTGTCTTCCGGAAGCCGAATGAACATAATGTGATAATACAAAGAATAATATACCGGTATGTTGTTTTCTCTGGCTGAAGGGATTAAGGGCTTGAATACGAGAGGGCTTACTTATGCTGATTCAGATAGTTTGTTAGCACTTATAATATAGTACTGAAATATACTGAAGAATGAGAAATAATCATATAGGAACCAGACTGAAACAGAAGACAAACCCAGTAGTAAAGGGGTTCAAATAAGGTGAAGGGAAGGGTAAGTGGGTGAGGGATTGGTGGGTGAGGGATGAGAGTGGAGTGAGAGAGGGATGAAGAAGATGATGAGTGAAGAAGTGAGAGATGGATGAGTGGTGAGTGAAAATGCCGTTGGGTGGAGTGAGGTAGGTAAGTTTTGGAGTGAGAAGGGGGCGTGAAGGGGGTTCGGAATGAGGGGGTGGGGAATAAAAGGATATGGCGTGAATGTTGAAGTAAGAAGTGGATGCAGAATCAGGGATGAGGGTTGAAGTGCATGTGGAGCGAGGGATTGATGGATGAAGGATGTGTGAAATGAGAGGGATAAGGGATGAAATGGGTGTGAGATGAGGATTGGAGGAATGGAGAGGAATGAAGAGTGGGGCTGAGAAAAACAGGTAAGGGATGTGGTGGATGAACGAGGGGGCAAGATAAGTAAGTTTAGTTGATGGGTGAGGCTGGTGAGGAAGGAAAATGAGTGAGTGAGGGAGGGAGGGTGAGGGGAGAAGTGAGATGAATTAGGTAAGGGATGAGGTAGGTAGGTGAGTGAGAAAGATGAGTGAGTGACTGAAGAATGGTGAGAGGAAGAGTGATATGAGTCAGGTTAGGGGTGAAGTGGGTGGATGAGTGATGGGACGCTGAGTGAGTGAGTAAGGGATGGGTAAAGGCAGCGAGAGATACGGAGGGGAGAGTGGAATGATTAAGGCAAAGGGTGGGGTGGATGGGTGAGTGAGAAGAGAGAATGAGTGAAGGATGTGGCAGGGTTCTGAGAGGTAAGGATGGAATGAGTTAGGTAAGGGGTAGGTGAGTGATTGGGTGATGAGGGGGATGGGGGCTGAGTCTGGGTGAGTGATGGGGTGGGGTGGGGTGAGAAAGGGATGGGTGGGAGATGTTAGGTATTGGATGGGTGGGTGGGAGATATTAGATATTGGATGGGTTGGTGGAAGGGTAGGTTGGTGGGATAAGTTAGGTGAAGAGTGCGTGGGAGGGTGGGTGAGAGATAGGGATGAAGGTGCTGAGTTAGCTAGGGGATGGGTAGGGTGAGTTAGGCAAGGGGTGGGTCGGTGGGTGGATGGGTGACAGATGGGGCGGGGCGGGGCAGGGCGGGTCACGTGAGCCAACCAGCAATCTGCCTCTACGTTACTTCATATTTCCCAGGGGGCCACCCGGGTTAAGCTCCTTACTGCCTCGGGAACAGGGAGGGGGAGAGAGGGAGTGACAAGGGAGGACAGTGACGGTGACAGTGGGGATAGTGATTGTGACAACGGGACAGTGACAGCCAGAAAGGGCAGTGACAGTGACAATATGGGACAGTGATAGTGACAGTGGGGACAGTGACAGTGCCAGAGGGGACAGGACAGCTGGGCATTGAAAGTGACTGGGGGCAAAGACGGTGACAATGACAGTAAAGTCAGTATCAGTGAGTATAGGACAGTTATAACGACAGTGGGGCACAGTAACAGTGACAGTTGATCAATGACAATGACAGGGAGACACAGCGACAGTGACTGAGAGTGGCAGTGATAGTGACAGTTGCGGACAGGGACATGACTTTGGGTGCAGGAACACTATGGATAGTGAATGAAAAGAAACAGAATGAGGGAAAACAAGGACGAGGTAAAAGGAAGTGAGGACGAGGAAGCGGGAGTAAAATGAAAGTGGAATGAGAGGGTCGATAAAAGAGTGAGGGATTGAATGAGCAAGTAGGAGAGAGAGAGAGAGAGAGAGAGAGAGAGAGAATAAAGTGAGCGATGGAGAGCTGAGTGGGGATAATTAATAGCTGGTGCCAGATATAGACTCAGGAACTAGGAACATCATCAGATCCCAAGCGAGTTGTTTCATGTAGGATCCAACACCATATGATCGATGATGATGATGAGAAACTGACGAAGAGAGTGTATGTGAGTGAGGTGGAGGGGGCAAGAGGGAGGGGGAGGCCGAGGATGAGATGGAGGGATGGGGTGGAGAGATATATGAGAGAGGGGGGTGTGAGTTGGGAGCAGGGCAGTGAAATGGCGGGGGACAGAGCGACGTGGAGGCGATTTGTTTGTGGCCACCCCAAACGGGATTGAGGCGTCTGGCAATAGATAGATAGATAGATAATAATAATAATATAATTAAACCTACTCCTCCTCCTCCTTCTCATCATCATCATCATCATCATCATCATCATCATCATCACCATCATCACCATCTCAGTCATTGTTTGCCACGCACAACAGGAGTGAATGAATAAGCACCCCTGTGATTGCACACAGTATTGCAGATACTATGTTACTCATTATAAACTAACGGTAATCCATTCGCCACAGTTTGACCCGCAGTCGTGCTTTTCGCAGGCTGATAATAGACACTGGTTAAGCCGAGAACACTCAGACACTATATTAGTAAATATGCTGAAAGTTGTCTCGGCAAACCTTATCTCCGTCATGGAAGTACTAAGATATATTAATTACTTATTATTTTTTTTTTCCAGGCATGACAGTTTTCTTCAGGCGAGAGAAATTCTGCAGTCACAGGGATAAACACAGGTACCGTAAATGTTACCCTGTAGTCGTTTTATATTGTTACGGAGTTAACGATTTCTTCACGCTTTCTTGTTGTGGTTCCAATCACATTTGACGGTGTTAGCTAGTGCACGAGCTAATAACATGAACATTATTAGATGGGTTACCGTGAAATCCTTTGCGAATTCCATATCTCTCCAGTGAAAGCTTATCATCCAACTTATTACCATTACCATGTTCAGCACACTTTGGCTGAGACGCAATCACCAAAAAATTCACAACACTTAGGTATGATGGATGTGGGAATGAAGCTGGTCATTTGGGAATGTTTGGTATGCGTGATTGCGAGTGAGCAAAACGTTTGCTATGACACCCCAAAATTACCGCACGGTCTTCATATTCTTCGTGCATTTTACTAGACTGTTTAGTGGTTATAACGTTCGAGAAGTTTTTGGTGAGTGATCATACAGGTAGTAAATACTGTGGGTCTGCAACCATTCTGCGAGGACGGGTCTGCAACCATTCTGCTGAGAACTTCAACTTAATATTTGAAGAGAGGAGGCTGTGATTTTAATGCAAAATGACAGGATACTGCTGAATCGTACATTTTCTCTTGCGTAATTTAAGTTTTAATTACTTTTCTTGAGTTTTGTTTATTCAGTATGGTTCACCATTGCTAATTCCTTGCCCCTCGTATACTGTTATCCAGTTTCACATCGAGTTTTCATGATATAGCTCTTACCCTTTGTTATTATTTAAAAGAGTTATCTGTTTTGACTACAGAGAACAGGTATGCTGTTATCCCACTCCGCGTTCACTGGAAAGGCAGTGTAATGTATAATAAAGAACTATATCCTGTTGATTCAGAACCAACCCGTATTGTTTGATCAAAAGGAAACTAATTTTTATACTCGGTTCACTCTCATCTTAAATGTCGGGACCAACTGCCTAGCCCCGGGCTCCTACGCTCCTTATGGGGCAATGTAGGATTGGATGATGGATGGATGGATGGAAGAAAAAAGAAAACAAAAGAAAAGAGGGAAACCTAAGGTAGCGACAGAAGTGAGGCAGATCTTGTTGTACAGCGTTTCAAATTTGTGGAATGATTAGGATGACCCGACAGGTGTCACTTAAATCAGTAAAGTTTCATCACTGAGATTTTAATCACAGATCAGGATTTATAACAGGAGCACCAGACAGTTTTAAAAACTTCTAATGATAAAATTTATAAAAATAAAAAATAACACGGTAAGAAAATGGAGAAATCGCCAGTGCCGAAGGTGACTGATAGGTCACAACCACTGAGCTCTATAATAATATAGAGCTCAGTGGTCACAGCGCAGATAAATATCATGTACGGCCATACAGTCAGTAGATAAGACGATCATAGTAGGTCAACCGTAATCTGTGCCAGTAGGTCATGTAGCGGACTAGTTTTGCGACAGTACAGTAGAAGTGCGTGACGAAATATTCTGTCCTTTTTACAGATCATGAACCATAACTATATTTCTGCCAGTATAATGAAAGTACCTAGACCGTTTCTATGGTTATAAAGGCCACGATTATTTAATATTGCATCGTTATGCCCAGCTTATTTCCCCACCAGTCTAGAAGGATATTCCATAAAGAAGGTGATATGTGGGTTAAGTGAAAGTGAGTGTAGAGGAAGGGAGGTGAGGGGAGTGCAAGAGGGGTTGATATAGAGAAAATTGGAGCAATAAAGTGTGACTGAGGTAATCCAGCCAGACTTATACCTCGGCATATGAGGCACTCCTGCTGCTGCTGTTGCTGCTGTTGTTGTTGTTGATGTATATCTTGTTGCTGTATTTGCTGTTTTGTGAAAAACGGGAGCGATGTGGCTGCTGTGATGGATGTTGTTATGATTGCTGAAACGATTGTGCTGGTTGAATTGTCGTATTTATTGTCACGGTGCTGCATATGCCTGGAATGCTGTCTCGTTTGCCAGTAAAACAGTGTTACTAATAGGGAGTCACTGTGGTTCAGAGACAGCAGTTATTATTATTTTTTTTTTATTTGCATTTGATCAGAGTTCTGGATTCAAAACTCAAGCCATATCCGTTGATAAAGCAGGATGCTGGTAGTATGTCCTTTCACGTTCTTGCATGTGCACGGCTGTTCGCACTCTGGAGGTTCGTAGGTTCATGCCAATGATATAGGCAGACTGTGACACAAGCATAGCCAATACAACACTTCGCTTTTACATGCATTGCTCTCACAACCGACAGCCCTTACCGATTCGTACCAGGCAAGGTTCTTGGCCACCATGGGCAAGGATAGGCCAGATATGAACCATACCTCTTCCTCCAAGGAGACGTACGATCTTACAGTGGACATTATGGACTAATCCAGATATACAGTTGGTTCGCCTATTGAGGATCACAGTTAATATTCAACACCTCAGCACTTATCTTGCAAATTCCCTACAGTAAGCACACAGAAAAATTGCTGAGAACATTTTGACCGTAGATGCGTATGTACTGAAAATATGTGTCTATATTTGCCAGAGGTATAACAGAATGAGGAAAAACAAGTCGTCGTAGCAGTTTACAACGACCAGAAACAATGCCGTATTTATTTTCACTCTAATAGTAGTTCAGGTTTGGTTGTGTAGTATATAGTAGCTGTATGAGTGAAGGCAAAATGATAAACAAGCAGTCTAAGACGCAGTGTAAGTGAAAATCTGTGGTGAAATTTGTCCTGTGGAGGTTGTGATGACAAGGGAAGGTTAGATAAGGCAACAATTTCCTCTCCCACTCCGATATAACCTCTCTCTCTCTCTCTCTCTCCCCATATTTCTTCCTGCCTCATATTTTTTCGTATTGTATTACTTTAATCAAATGAACAGGAGCGAATACCATGGCCGGGGAGGGGGGGGGGTGAGTGGAGGGGTAGATGGGTGTATGTCGGGAGGGAAGGTTGGGGGGGGGGGATGCTGTGTGACCTGGAATTAGGGTGTTCTTATAAACGGGTCATGTAATCACCCTCTCTCCATCGATCTTACTCTGACCCACTCTGCTCTCTCCTTCTTTCATCTCTCTCTCTCTCTCTCTCTCTCTCTATGTATGTCTATCTATCTATCTATCTATCTATCTATCTATCTTCCTTTGCCTCGTAATACCCATACATTTAGTACGATGACGTCATTTGCTGCATTTCCAAAGGGAAAATACGTGTATTTTGTCTTGTTCTTGCCAACGCTCGTTGCCAAAGCTTCACGCATTAATTTCTATGTCGATTGGCCTAAAACTTACAGTGCATATTATCTGGGCTTGGTATCTCGAAAAACCTTTCTAATTTTCTTTGTTTTGTCCCTTGAAACAATTTTGCAGCCATAAAAGTGTTTATCAATATATAAACAAATATGTCTATCTATCTATCTATGCATCTATCTATCTATCTATATATATATATAGTCCCGAACCCCAAAAAGATGCGCGCAGAACCACCAGACGCCAGAGCAACCATTGCTATATACAGTATATATATATATATATATATATATATATATATATATATATATATATATATATATATATATATATATATATATATATATATATATTCGTATACGGTTGCCGTTGGGAGCGAGTTCGATTCAGACGTCCCCTCTAGCTTGTTTGTTCTCTTATTCTTTTTATATTAGTTGCAAACACCAGCCTATGCATGTATTTACATGTAAGAAGAAAAGTTTGAAAAATATGCATTTGCTCGCGAATGTTTCTGCTTTAATTTCATTTTATTTTTGCTAGTGCTTGACAGCCTTGTTCATAGCCTCTCAGACTGAACGGGTAGGAAACGCCCTGAATAGTCTTTCACTACAAGAATGTCAGTGTTCCATATTAATTACCACCAGACGATTTAATTTGTTTTAGGTAAGGCCTCACGAAGCGCTGTTGCCGGATGAAGAGACACGGTAAGATTCTGGACTCTGTAATCCTTCTCCCTCCTACAAAAGCAGTTCATACTTGTGGTATTAAATAGATCGTAAGTTTGTTCGTAAAGTTCGGCTAATGTTAGAAAAGAATTTCAGATAATATTGCGCCTCTGTGTGACGAAATACTTGCCCGTGAGTAATAACAAATATAGGTCAGCGGTGATTTATATGTGCTTAAAAAAGTATGGAGGATAATGACGTATAATTAAACTGATAAAGCTGTCCTATAATTTACTCCCTCGCGTTTCATGATGCTCTTCCCTCGGGCAGGAATATTTTCTGTTGTGTACTAACCCCTTTTAGCCCAAGGACGTCCTTTGTGTTGTATTTCTTTGAACAGAGTGAGGCTGGAGGTGAACAGAGGGTGGGAGTGAACGGAGTGAGGGAGGTGGTGAACATGGTGGGGGTGGTGGTGAACAGAATGAGGATGGAGATGAAAAGGGTGAGGGAGGTGGTGAACAGGGTTAGGGAGGAGGTGAACAGGGTGAGGGTGAAGGTGAACAGGGTGAGGGTGGAGGTTAGTTGTCCTTTTCATTTTACTGATAAGATCCTCTCGTATGACTTTTATTGAATCATGGCCTTTACTACTGCCCTTTGACTCCACGGCTATGAAATATTAATGATATATGAAGGAGTTTATAATCATGTTAACCCTTACTTGGTGTGTGGTGCTGACTACACGACGTTGATACCTGTAAACATTGGCTGATCACTGGAGCCGATTATAGCCCACCCAGGCAGTACCGGTACTGTGCGTCCGTCACAGTGGGGTAGGGATGCATCCAGACAGTTTAGAAGAGTAGTGACCACTTTAGGGGGGAGAGAGAGAGAGAGAGAGAGAGAGAGAGAGAGAGAGAGAGAGAGAGAATTGTTCGCCCCTTCCTAACATGACGGTTAATCATCATATTATAGTCTGACAGATCGAAACGTAGGGTTTTGGTGGAGTCACCCCCTCCCTGCACTGTTGCCACGTTTCCGAGCTGACCTCTCCATCAGCGATGACCTTGACACTGTTTCCCTCTTGTGATCTCCGTTTTTCTAATACCCCCTATACCCCTGCCACCAACACCCCCTATACCCCTACCCCCAACAACACCCCCATCAACAACACCCGCTATACCTCCACCACCAACACCTCCTATAAATATAGACCCCCACCATCAACACCTGTATAATAATTAGCCGTTGATAATTGCTATACTTTTATTGAGAGCATACATTCTACCCTATTGCTCAAACTCCCTAATCTTACAATTCCTTCTGTCTTAATCCTTCCCACTGCCTTCGTTCCTAAATCCCTTAATTGATCTATTTTTAACCTAAGTGTCCCCACACCTTTTAAACCATTTACCTCTCTGTCACTATTCTCCACCATATGTATCAACTTGTATTATATTGTGTATAGAACTTTCATACTGTATGCTGTACTACTGTATAATGTATAAGAATACCCACTGTTTAGTGGAAATAAAGTTTTATTATTATTATTATTATTATTATTATTTCTCTCTCTCTCTCTCTCTCTCTCTCTCTCTCTCTCTCTCTCTCGCTAGATTTTGTTATGTGTCATCCATGGTTTTTTACTTCCATTTTTATGTATGGATTATAATTTTGACTTTATTTCCGCACCACCCTTGAGGTAAAAGTCACGGCGCGTTTTTTTTATAGAGGTTTCCCCAATAGGCCTAAATCCTGTAGGGGGTTGGTGACCTCCCACAGCGTACACACAAACACGTGTCGCGTGAGTGCTGCCACCCCAGAGCTGTTTGATATATTTATTTTAATTATGAAAGGATCGCCTCTTCCCACTTTTATCCCTTCAAATTTTCTTGCAATTATACTTGCTAAATTAATTAGCAATGTTAGAAGTGTTGGGGAAGTAAATAATAATTAGAATATTTTTAGAGCAACACTGCCAAATTTTTATGCCACGTTTCTCTATTATCGTATAATATAGTATGCAGAATAGTTTTATTCTTCCTTGATACATGTCAGCACTTTCATTACAGTTATATTAGTATGAGTTATGTTTATGTATCATTCCTACTACACAAACCACAGGCGTTATACATCGTAGGGTTAGGAAACATGGCAATAGTGTAGGGAGGGGGTGACTCCACCCAAACCCTATGTTACGAGGAGGAACACTTATAGTGGGATTATCAGGATACAGAAAGCGTAGGCC
The DNA here is from genome assembly GCF_032717465.1 of Coenobita brevimanus. Lineage (NCBI taxonomy): Eukaryota > Metazoa > Arthropoda > Malacostraca > Decapoda > Coenobitidae > Coenobita > Coenobita brevimanus. The sequence goes on along the minus strand of NC_137050.1, from coordinate 12,672,466 downwards.
CGTTGACTTTACGAAATGTGTTATAATCCGTTTACCTTAACCTGGCCCAGACTTTTGTCCTTTTGCAACTTATTTTACAGACTCAGTAGTAGCGTACGATAATGCTGTGGCTATACAGCCATAGCAAAGCACTTCTTCGTGACGAGCATCGTATTTTGCTGTTAATTTATTGTTACAGCTCATTATTCAAGGTGAGGAGATGGCAGTTTTAGACCGAGCATTGGGTATTAACCCATTCAGTCCGATGTCGTACTGATTTTTTTTTTTACGATGATGTCTTCTTAAAATTTTCTGTTCTCGTTATTGCCAAACGACTTTGTTAGGCTTAGTAAGGCACCCCCACCCATTGTGAAGGAGTTAGAAGCGGTCATCATTAACCCCTTCAGTACTGTGTTATTTCCTGATTATTTCAAGCTACTGCCAAATGAAGTTATTGTTACTGATGCTCAAAACTATTATTACACTCACATTTGGAAACGCGAGCGGGGTATTGTTTCACTCAGTGTGTGTCTGTCTGTGTGTCAGTGTAAACAAAATAACTCAAACATTTTTAAAACAAATTTTAACAAAAGCTGGTGGGTGGTAAGGGATAGTCAGGGGCTTGACCTAAGATTTTAGAGAACGGTAGGTCATAATTCTTTCGTCTCGGCGCTAGGTCAAAGTTTGACTCAGCAATATCAACATTGGTAATTTTTGTTCAATTTAAACCAAACCGGGTGTAAGAGTTGAGAGTAAATGAAAAACGAAGACCATTAGTTTTCAGAACAATCAGTCAAAGGCCAGGGTCACAGGGCAAGGTCAAAATTCGACCTTGTGTGTATGTTGTGTTTAAAATAACTATAACAGTTTTGGTCCGATTATGCACAAGCTTAGTGGAAGAGTTGAGGGCCAACCAAAGACTGGACATATTGTTTTTAAGAATAAAAGGTCATAGTTCAAGGTCACAGGGCTAGGTCATAGTTTGAGCCAGCAAGGTCAGCTTAAGCAGTTTTAATCCATTTTAGACTAAACTAGGTGGAAGGGTTAAGGGTAAGGAAATAACGGAGAAATTTTACTTTTAGGACAATTGATCAAAGGTCAGGGTAAGATTTCGACATCAGTTTGTTTGCGTGTGAACAGAATAACACCCGCTAACTAAAACAGTTTTCATGTGATTTGGATCAGCTTTGGTAGAAGGGTTGAGGGTCAGTTAAGTGGTTGGCCTATATATTTTTAACAATAAATCAAAGGTCAAGGTCACATGGCAAAGTCAGCTTAAGCATTATTTATCCGATTAAGACCAAACGTAATGGATGAAATAAGAGTAAGACAAGGATGGAGAGTAGATTTTGAGAAGAATCAAAGTTCGAATTCACTGGGCCAGGTCAAAGATCAGAATCACGTGGCAAGGTCAGCTTGAGCAGTTTTGATCCGATATGGACCAAACGTGACGGAAGTCTTGAGGGTATGGCAAGAATGAAGTAATTCCATTTTGAGAATAATAGTGGGTCGTAGGCCAGGGTCACAGGGCAAAGTTAATGTTCTGCCCTTAGGCCTGTTGTAGATTCTGGTAGTGCACACTAAGAGTGCTCCATGTTTTTCATCCTACCGTCAGATAATTTTGTTGATAGTACCGTATCGCTGAACAATATTCCTGCTGCCGCCAGACGATTTAATTTTACTCTTTGGTTCTCTCGGGCGACTGAATTCTGGGTACTGGCAGGCGAATTTATTCTTGGAACCGAGACCTATATTAGTGAAGAAGTAATCGAATATATATATATATATATATATATATATATATATATATATATATATATATATATATATATATATATATATATATATATATCGTAGGCCAATTGTGACAGGATGATCTGAAATCCCTAATTAATTATAGTCAGGTGGAAGTAAAAAATAAATTCTTGTTAGAGCGTAATAAAGACCCCTCACCCGCGTCACACAGACATTATTATTAGTTATCTAAATGTCATCAGCCAGAGTAAATAATATTTTATTACTCTTGCTGCCACCAGATGATTTTCATCCGCTTAGGAAAGATTCTTAGTATTGAAGGGGTTAATGGGGGATATACTGTATCTAATCCTTCAGTAAGGAAAGTCTTTTCTAAGGTTAATAAAATCTGCAGATTGCAGGAATAAATCACAAAAATACATCATGCGATTCAAAGGATTAACGAATTGACAGAAGCAAAACTTTTAACTGTTAATGACTAGAGGGTTCATGTTGATTTTGCGTCATTTATACAGGTTGGTCCTTATATTGTGCCCTCCAGTTCTGTTCGCTGCGGAGACGGTTCAGTCTGCCTCTTGTGAGGAGCGACGACATTTTGGCAGCTTCCAGAAATTAGTAATCCACTTTGTAATCATTGAGTGCAAAATAGCCGATAATAGAAAGCATAGAATGGTTGCATGAACTGATAATGGGTGCAGATTAGACACTGATAACACTGACTGAATGGTTCGTGCAACATATGAGAAGTGAATTGTGTATTACTGTGGACCATCCTGTATCTGACACGTGTGACATTGTATGATTACTCGTAGCTAAACTAAACGAGCACGAGGAGGCGAAGAAGGGACTCCCACACACGAGCAAGCTGTGTTTTTGAAGGACAGGTCAGGTGCGAGTGACTCAGCTCATCATCAGGCTGTTGTGGAGTGATGTGTCTGATGTGGCATGTGTAGCTGTGTTAGCCTCAGAAGCGTTTCATTAGCCTTCTCTCTCTCTCTCTCTCTCTCTCTCTCTCTCTCTCTCTCCCTAAAACACACACACACACACACACACACACACACACACACACACACACACACACACACACACACACACACACACACACACACACACACACACACACGCACGCACGCACGCACGCACGCACGCACGCGCATGTGTACATCTCAGCAGCGACCCCGGTGTAATCCAGACTCCAGTAATTTGTGTATTCCCTCGGCTGGGCCTCTAATTGCTCAGGCACTCAATCCGCTTAGCCAGGGGGGCGGGAGAGGGTGGGGAAGGGAGGAAGAGAGAAAGGTTGAGACAATAGGGGATGGGTAGGGGAAATAGAGGTAGGGGTATAGAGGGAGGGGAAGGGGAAGAAAAAGGAGAAGGGGGGAAAGGAATGGAGATAAAGAAGGTGGAGAGGAGAGAGGGAGAGAGGTTGAGACAGTGGCAGGATGGGTGGGGAAGGGAGGGGTAGGGGTGTGGAGTTGAAAGGAAAGCAAGTAGCAACACACCTATTGGTCCTTTCTTGGCTGTTTGGCGTAGGCAAGGTTATAAGGAATAAAACAGTTCTGTCAGTTAAAGACGAGGACAGAAAAGGAGGGAGGGGAAGGAGAGGACAAGGGAGAGAAGGGGGGAAAAATGGAGATGAGGGAGGTGGAGGGGTACGGACAAAGGGGGAGAAGAATGTGGAGGAGTAGGAAGAGAGGGGGAGAGGGAGAAAGGGGAGGAGTAGGGACAGACAGGGAGAGGGAGGAAGGGGAGGAGTAGGGACAGACAGGGAGAGGAATGGAGAGGGAGGAAGAGGAGGAGCAGGGACAGACAGGGAGAGGAATGGAGAGGGAGGAAGAGGAGGAGCAGGGACAGACAGGGAGAGGAATGGAGAGGGAGGAAGGGGAGGAGTAGGGACAGACAGGGAGAGGAATGGAGAGGGAGGAAGAGGAGGAGCAGGGACAGAGTGGGAGGGGTAGGTGTAGTGGAAGGGCAGGGTAAGCAGAGATGGGGAGGGGGAGTGGTAAGGAGTGAAGATGGGCGTCGTAGGGAGAGGGGCTAGGTGTGGCAGAGAGGGAGGAGAAGGGATGGGCAGAGAGGGTAGAGAGAGAGTGAGGAGGGGGACGAAGAGACAGAGAAAGAGGGAGAGGGAGGGAGGGAAGGGCGTTTGGGAGATGAGACAAGGTTGGTGGGATGAGAGTTGAGTGATGCGGAGTGTAGTAGCCTGGTGGTAAGTGGCAAGAGATGTAGTGACAGAGGAGTGGTTCTGTTAGCGAGTGGTAGGGTGGTGATGTGGCAGTGTCGTAGTGTGGCAAGGTGGTGATGTGGCAGATGGTGATATGGCAGGTTGGTGGTGTGATTGGTGATGTGGCAAGGTGGTGGGGTGGCAGGATGGTGGGGTGGCAGTTTGATTTTGGAGGGTGGTTTGGCAGGGGTCGGTAAAGTGATAGTAGTGAATGCTTGGTATAAAAGGGAATTAGCAATAATGGTGAAGTGATAGAGTGAAACAAAAGTGCAACAACATACGAGTATGTTAGAGGAAGGACATGAAGTGACACTAGAAGGAAACAGAATACAGAGAAGCTAACGTAATGGATTTCGTAAAGAAATACTAAAGAGAGTGGCAGGGAAAGGAACGTGCAGTCGGAATAAAAATGACACAAATTAACCATATGAAACTGGCCGGTCAAAATATGTTGGTCATGAAGTAAAATATCAAAAATAAAGTGAAGGAATGTGATGGTGATATGTGGAGAGAGCAGTTCAAAGAAAAAACAAGCCTCAGGATACTGCGGTACAGAAACTTAAAAACAAATATAAATAAAAAGTGAAGAAGAACTGTACGACAATATACCATTATTAGTCATCATGTATAAAGGCTGAATATATAGACAAATTACCATTCAAAGACATAAGAAAATACAAGAGAGAATGCGGTGTGTGTTTTGTACGGTACAGGTAATGAAGATTTAGAACATTTCCTATTCTGTCCAGCTTACCAGAACATACGTACTTAGACCCTCATGCTACAAGAATCATACCCTGAAGATAAAAGCAGCATACTTGGATACTTTTTAATTTATCACAGACGACCGCCAAGCTGAGACAAACAAAGAAATGATATACAAAATGTACGAGTAGAAGAAAAGAGACAGGATGGTAAAGGAAATGCAGAATGAATAACAGAACTGAAATACTTGGAAATAGCTCCGAAACTTCCTGTGATCTGGTCTAGCAGTGGATGGTGGGGGGGGGGGGTCACTACTCCTGTACATAAGAACATAAGAACATAAGAAGAGAGGATAACTGCAGTAGGCCGGTTGGCCCATGCTAGGCAGCTCCTAGAAGAGTAACTGAACTACTAGAATGAGATAAGGATAGCAAAGAAGAAGGCTCTCCCCCGCCCTCCAAACCCTCCAGCCGAAGCCGGCAGGAAAAAGTCAGAAAGAACACCACGCCGTATAGAAAAACTGGCGTGGACATTTTACAGGAAAGTGTGAAAGGAGAATAGAGACTATCATAGTGTAACCTGAAAAGAAAATTTATTTTTTAGTTAGTATTGGTTATAACATTTTCTTTATTCTATATCCAATATCCTATATCCACCCCTTATTTGTCATATGCTTATCTAGCCTATGCTTGAAACTCTCAATGGAAGAGGCAGCAACTACTTTACTAGGTAGCTTATTCCATTCGTCTACTACTCTATTACCAAACCAATTTCTACCGATTTCCTTTCTGAAACGGAATTTTTCTAGTTTGAAACCATTATTTCTAGTTCTATCCTGTATGCTCACTTTAAGTACCTTGCTAATATCTCCCTTATTTATACCATTCATCCACTTAAAAACCTCAATTAAGTCTCCCCTTACTCTACGCCTCTCTAGCGAATGCAGACTTAGTCTTTTCAGTCTGTCTTCATATGACAGGTTCCGGACGTCATGTATCATTTTAGTCATTCTTCTCTGTACATTTTCTAACGAATTAGTATCCATTCTATAGTAAGGACACCAAAATTGTACTGCGTAGTCTAAATGTGGCCTTACTAATGCTAGATAAAGTTTCAGTATTACTTTAGATGATCTATTGCTCACGCTTCTCGAAATAAATCCTAGGACCCTATTTGCTTTATTTCTCGCATTAATGCACTGTTGCCTAGGTTTAAGGTCTTTACTAATCATAACTCCTAGATCTCTCTCGCATTCCGATTTGCTAATTTCTTTGTTATCTAAGCTGTATTTAGTATCTCCAATGGTCTTGCCTACGTTAAGTACTTTACATTTTTCAACGTTAAATTCCATTTGCCAAGTTTTAGACCATTTGGACAATGTATCGAGGTCTTTTTGTAAGTAATGGCAATCGTCAGTCGAGTTAATGATACGCCCTATTTTTGTATCGTCGGCAAATTTGCTGATGCTGCTATTGACTCCTAAGTCTAGATCATTTATATATATGATAAATAATAAGGGACCGAGTACTGAACCCTGTGGTACACCGCTAGTTACTAATCCCCAGTCCGACTTAGTTCCATTTATTAATACTCTCTGCTTTCGTCCTTTCAGCCAGGATTCTATCCATTTTAAGATACCGCCGTCTATACCGTGTGCTCGAACCTTTCTAACTAACCTTTCGTGTGGGACTCTATCAAAAGCTTTACTAAAGTCCAGATAAATAACATCGTAAGCTTTATCGCTATCTACTGCCTCATAGACCTCCGAGTAGAATGACAACAAATTTGTGAGGCAGGATCGTCCTTGCCTGAATCCGTGCTGACTTTCGTTTATAAGATTAAATCTTTCTAAGTGTTCTCTAATCTTATTTGCCAAAATTGACTCTAACATTTTTCCTACTATTGACGTTAGACTTATCGGACGATAATTCGACGCAGCTGATTTATCACCCTTTTTAAAGATGGGCACTACGTTTGCGGTTTTCCACGCCTCTGGAACTTCTCCTGAACTTAAAGAGTCATTAAATAACGTTAAAAGTGGCTGACATAATTCTTCTTTGGTTTCTTTTATAATTTTTGCATATATATCGTCCGGACCTGGCGATTTTTGAGGTTTTAACTTGTTAATTTCTTTCAATACGTCCTCCTTATTAATGGTTATTTTACTAAGAATATTTTCCGTATTCTCATGGTAAATATTTGCTGCTTGAGGACCAGGCTTAGATTTTCCTTGGTGAATACTGATATGAAATAATTATTTAGGATGGAGCACATTTCTTTATCTTCACTGGTAATGTCACCTGATTCTGTTCTGAGTGGTCCTATCCTATCTTTATTTTTCGTTCGGTACATTTGATAAAAACCCTTGGGGTTTACTTTTTGATTCACTTGCAACCTTAATTTCATAACTTCTCTTTGCTTTTCTTATCTCCCTCTTTACTTCTCTATTTAAAATTGTGTACCGGTTACGTAAGTGTTCCTCTCCACGTTTTATTTTTCTATATATTCCTTTCCTTTGGCCTATGAGAGATTTTAATCTGTTGTTTAACCATCTTGGTTCTGAATTGTTAGTTCTAAACGGTTTTGAAGGAATATATCTATCTTGGCCTCCGTATATTATATTTATTAACTCGTTATACTTCTCACTGGTCGAACGTCTGTTTGGTACTGGAGCTGAGTTAATTTCCGTCACCTGGACTACATTCCTATCTACCACCTCCCCCCTCACAGACACCTGGCGGACGTCCCCACGTGCTTCCTGCGCCTGAACTATGACCTGGGGATCCCCACTAACCTGACATTCCCTCAAATAGCTAATCTCCCTGTGGAATACCGTTCGAAAATAAGCTCTTAAGCCATCGAAATCTCCTAGACGAAAATTAGGAACGGTGGAGGTATTTTCAGTGGAACAGACATCCCAAATAAATTTGAACTTAATTTCTTCATGATCGCTATTACCAAGTCGTCCACCAACCTCTATATCGCTAATGATATTTTCTTTTATTAGCTAAAACCAAATCTAGTATATTATTACCTCTGGTGGGCTCCCTGATATGCGATAAAGGAAATTATCCTGTACTACCTCTAGAAATTCCTCTGACTCTGCATCTCCTGTCTGATTTCTCCAATCATCCTTGGCAGATTAAGGTCCCCAACAATTATTACTAAGCTGGACTGTGATGCTTTCCTAATTCCTCCCAGAGGTATTTACTATCAGCTCTACTTAATTTTGGAGATCTGTAAATTGCTCCTAAGACTAATTTCTCCCTATTGTTACTAATTTCAACCCAGACACTTTCTGTGTCCCTATTTACTTTAATGTCTGCTTTATTGTAACAGTTTAGTGAATCCTTTACATAAATAGCTACCCCTCCCCCTTTCTTCCCTGACGGTTTGACACAAAAATATTATAGCCTTTTATCTGATATTCTGCTAAAAATTCTCGAGTGTCTGTATTCATCCAAGTTTCACTAATAACGGCAATGTCTATTTTCTCTGTACAAATTAAAGCCCTCAGTTCATCCATTTTATTACGTAAACTCCGGCTGTTTGTGTAGTACACTTTCAGATTATTACGAGTAGTTATGCCTTTACCTTGGCATTTACTGTTATTTATTTTATTACTAACTGGGAAACTCTTTACTTTACTAATATAACAATTTTTTGTACTATCGCTTATCGCCCTTCTATCATCGCTTGTTCTATCATCTATCATCGCCTGCTCAATTTGAGGTGCCTGAGTGGATGTATCTACACTATTGGTTGAACTTTTGTTCTTAATTTTGCAAGTATCGATGCATCTATCCAAACATGGTAATAATGATTTCTGACTGTAGTTGCTGCATCTTCCTGTACACCTACTTCTCAATCTCGAAAAAATCCCTCCAACTCCCTATCTATCATTCCAGCTAAAACAGTAACTCCTTGCCTGCTAAGATGAGTCCCATCCCAACTATACAAGGCACTTCGTCCATAAAACCGGTCCCAGCTGTCTATGAAAGGTATTGTATTATCTTTGCAATACCTTTCAAGGCGGCAATTAAACCCTATTGCCCTGCTCAACCATTCCCTTCCAACCCGCCACCTTGGTAAAACACCAAGCACTACAGGGGTTCCTCCCCTCTCCCTAACCTTTTCTAACATCAACTTGTACCTTTTCCACAGTACCTTACTCTCTCGGCCCAGTGGATTTGTTGCCTCCCAGGACCATTAAAACAAGGCTTGAATGTGTAGAGTTGAAATGCCACCCCATGTTAAGCTAGTACAAGCCTACTGCAATTCACCACACTGCCCCACCACTGCCGCCACCATCATCATCATCATCACCATCATCATCATCATCATCATCATCATCATCATCATCATCATCATCAAACCAGAGATCGGGAATGGGTAGGTAGGTCCCGAGTTTCTGACAGTCGTTCATTTAACCCACATGAAAAGGTGATTTCTCTGTCTTGCTGCTGAATGGGCTTTGTATCGTATCATACAGGCTAACCACGTCTAATGCTCACGGCTGTTTCATAAATAACTACCTCACAAATCGGGAGTTATTTTCGCCCTCTTACGTGTAATAACAGGGCCATTATTGCCGCGTGAAATGATGTGGTGATGTAATAGCCAGAACAGATAATGGTAAATTTTGGAAAACTCATCAGCATATTCATAGTAATCTTATCATTACATGGTCCGGATATTTTGTCCTTTGGCAGCTTATTTCACATAGGTCAGTGGCAGAACAAGACAATACTGTGGCTCTGCATCCTTTTCATAGCACCTCTTTGTGTTTAGCATCATATTCTAGTGTTAATCTCTTGTTACAATTCAATATTCACGGTGAAGACGTGCCAGTTTTAGACCAGCGTAGAGTGAAATGGATATAACAAAATTTGCCTCATTTCATTCGTTCATTGAGTCGTTGATTGATTGATTGATTGATTGATTGAATGAATGAATGCATGAATGAATGATTCCTTCGTACACTATAATCATAGGAGATACGACTCTGACTATAATTATGGTGTCATGCGATACTCTTGCAGTTTTAGTCATCAGATTCTGTCTCAGATATATTCTAATCAGTTACATTGATTCTGGAAGCCTGAGAAAAGTGGGGAAGTAATTGATAGCTGGTGAAGGAGGCAGTGAATCCCTAGTTAGCCTAGTATAGCACGGCGGACGGGGAATAACATCTTAACACCCACGCCCTTATCCTATCCTCTTCACCCCTCTCCACCCCACCCTATCCACGCTTCACCCCCATCCACCCCACCCTATCCACGCTTCACCTCCCTCCACCCCACCCTATCCCCTCTTCACCTTCCACCACCCCACCCTATCCCCGCTTGCCCCCCACTCCACTTAACAGGGAACTCAAGGCAGAGTTTGAGACACTGAAAGAGTTTGTAGTGGCAAATGTAGGAGTCAGCAACAGCACTCGAGAAGGAAGAAGCGTACAAACTGAGCACGTACAAGCCCCCGCCCATCAGGCAGTCACAAATAATAGTGTATCAGTATCTTCCTCACCCAGCGATTCAGTACGTTCCTCGCCAAGCGAAGTCCCCTTTACTATGGTAAGAAATGGCGCAAAACCCGGAAAAGATTCGAGGAAGCATCTTCCCATAACTACGTATAATCGCTACCAGATCCTTGCCGAAGCGGTGAATGAGACAGAAGAAACAAGGCTTATTGGGGACTCTATTGTACGCAGTCAGCTGGAGGAATTTTGTGGACGTGCCCCCATCAGCAGAAAGAGGTACTGTTTTCCAGGAGGTGGACTAAGTGATATCACAGAAGCCTGCGATGAGGTCACAAAAGACGCAAATGATCAAACTCTATACGTTATCCATGTTGGTACAAATGATCTGAAGCGCAGTAGATCAGAGGAATTGCTAGCAAAGTATCATGAAATGATCAAACGATTCAAAACTAAGTCCACTAATATGATAATATCTGGTATACTCCCAAGGATCAAGGCAGAAAATAGTTTCTATGATAAGGCCTTCAGCACAAATAACCGGCTCAAATCTCTCTGCACGCAAGAGGGAGTCGACTTTGTCAATCTGTGGGACCAGTTTTATGAGCAACATACTCTATTCCAGAAAGATGGTCTCCATTTGAACTCAGTAGGAGCGGCACGGCTAGGTAGACTTCTACACGATAAAGTTGCCCTCTTCAGATCAAAAAACGCAGCACGTCCAGGAACAGTAACCTTAACGTAAATACCCACAAAGTCAGATCACCAACTGTTCGGAACAGAATTAGAGTCTGCTATGCTAACGCACGTAGTCTACGTAACAAGTTTGAGGATTTAGAATCTCTAATTTACCTAGAAAATTATGACATCATTGGCATCACAGAGTCCTGGATTAACACATCTGACCGTGACTTTCTAGCGGAATACTCACTAACAGGGTACAATATTTTCAGCTGTGAGCGACCACATCGAGCTGGTGGCGGTGTTTTACTATATGTGAAAACTAGTCTCCATCCCCTTGTGCTATCCAAACCCAGTATTACCAACATAGATGCCAGTTATGTTCAGCTAAGTATTAATTCACACAAAATAAATATATGTCTCATCTATCGTCCGCCAGCACAGTCAACTGAGACAGATGAAAAACTTTATGATCAAATTGCGGAAATTTGTTGTCAAGAGGATAGCGTAATTTTTGGAGACTTTAATCTACCGGTAACAAAGTGGGGTGAACCACTGACGGCACACTCAGGACAAGAGCTTTATACGAATCTTCAGGAAAGTTCCCTTTCCCAACACGTAGAATACCCAACGAGAGGAAACAATATCCTAGACATCATCTTGACTACAAATGATAACCTAGTCAACAACGTTGAAATAGGACCTGAGTTTAGTTCCAGTGATCATCGAACTATACAGTTTAATATTACTACTGAAAAAGTAAAAGAAACGGAGAGCAAAGAAAAGGTCCCAGATTATCGTAGAGCTAATTTCAACAGGCTCAGAGCGCTACTTGCAACTGCAGATTGGAATCAAATGTCTGAAACCGATGACATAAACCAAGCATGGGAAATATTCACCGAAAAATTTAATGAAGTGGTAAAGTCATGTGTGCCACTACGTAACAGACGTCCAGCTGGAAATAGTAAACCAAAGTGGTGGTCCAGTGAAATAAAAAGTAACTTAATAGCCAAAAAACAGGCATACCATAAATATAAAGCTACACAAAATAATGATGATAAATTACAATACGATAATCTACGCCGCACATCGAAAAGACTTATTAAACAAAGCAAAAGAGCACTGGAGATCCACATTGCTAATACGTGCAAATCAAATCCTAAAGAATTTTACAGTTACATTAGAAAGAAAAAGGTTATGACTACATCAATAGGTCCTCTAGAAACAAACAATGGCAGACACACTGAAAATGAGGTCGAAATGGCAAACATTCTTAACGATTACTTTTGCGTCTGTTTTTACAGTAGAAAACACCACCAGAAACCTACTGTTACCCACAAACCAAGCAAATAGCACAGTCCTTAGTAACTATGCTATTGATAATAATGATATCCTTTCAGCCATAAATAGTACGGACATAAACAAAACCCCTGGCCCCGATAAAATATCACGAGAATTCTCAAAGAAGCAAACATGAGTTACTGCTGCCACTCTCTGTCTTATTCAATAAATCATTAAGTACTGGGAAAGTTCCACGCGAATGGAAACTAGCAAATGTAACACCAATTTTCAAAAAGGAAATGAGTCGCACCCAGGAAATTACAGACCAATCAGCTTAACATCAGTAGTGTGCAAGTTAATGGAAAAAATCATAAGAGATAAAATAGTTAATTATCTAGAAGAAAATAATATAATTAAAGACTCGCAACATGGATTCAGACATCGTCGTTCATGCTTAACTAACCTACTGGACTTCTTCCATGATGTTTACAAATCATACGACGACTCAAGAGCAGTAGATATAATTTACCTGCGACTTTCAGAAAGCATTTGACACTGTCCCTCACAAGCGTCTCATGAGAAAAATAGAAGCACATGGAATAAAAGGAAAGACGCTAAAATGGTTACAAGACTGGCTGTCAGACCGAAAACAGCGAGTTGTGATAAACGGAAAAGGAATCCAAATGGCGTAATGTGATCAGCGGCGTTCCCCAAGGCTCAGTACTTGGACCGATACTTTTATTATCTATATAAATGACATTGATGAGGGTCTAAATTGTAAAGTATCCAAATTTGCAGATGATACTAAAATAACCAGTAAAGTCACTTCAAAATTACAGTGGCAGCAGTTACAAAATGACCTTAATACTTTAGCAAGCTGGGCAGAAAAATGGCAAATGAAATTCAACACAGAAAAATGTAAAGTACTTCATATTGGAAGTAACAATGTCCATGCAAATTACAAAATGAACAATATTCAGTTATCAAGTACAGACAGTGAAAAGGATCTTGGTGTGATAATATCAAATGACCTAAAACCAAGCAAGCAGTGTACAGATGCGATAAAATTGCAAACAAGCTAGTGGGTTTTATTGGAAGAACTTTCGAGTTTAAATCGGAAAAAGTCATACTTGCCTTGTACAAATCTCTAGTGATCCCCCATCTTGAGTATTGTGTGCAATTCTGGTCTCCGTAATACAGAAAGGACATTGAAAAATTAGAGAAAATTCAGCGAAGAATCACAAAAATGGTACCACGACTTAGAAACAAACCATATGAGAACGCCTTGAAGAACTTAAATTATTTAGCCTAACGAAGCGCAGGTTAAGAGGGGACCTTATTGAAGTTTTCAAAATCATGAAGGGATATGACAACTTAGACATGAATAAATATTTTGATATAGACCGGTCGAGTCAAACCAGAAGTAATGGCTGCAAAATCATGGGAAAACGATTCAAATCCCACGAAGCAAAATACTTCTTCTTTAACAGAGTTGTAAATATCTGGAACAGATTACCCTCAGATACCGTGAACAGTATCTCAATTGAGACATTCAAAAACAAATTAGACAAGTATTTGCACGAAAATCCTCAGCTGACTCTTTTTCTGTCCGAATAACTTGCTTTTAGAGCATCGGAACATGTAAGTTCATGCCCCCGTAGACTACAAGACACCACGTAAACAATGTACCCGTACATAGTGTTGCGTCACGATATTATACATTTTCAATTTATTCGGTGCAAACAAAGCAATATAAGCACAGATTAGGATCTGCACAGATAACCCTGAGTTAACGGTCACTACTCTTACTTTCGACCTGTGATGGGCTGTGGATCACTGAGGGTCCCTGTTAGTCAAGTGACCACCATCGGGATTTATTTAATGTACCAGGGGTCACTGCTTCAGGATGAAACTTGTGTACTGTCCCACATGGGAGAGTTCCTTGTCTCAGTGAAGTGAACGGAGCTATTGCCTGATTGACTGCTGCCTACCTAAAAAGCGCCAGGGAAGGTTGCCGCACCACCGCTAAACATCCACTCTGTGCATTGCACATCCACACTGTGCACTGTGCAGTCCCCTTTTATCTAAGACACCCGTCCTATATACTTTTCAGTCTCCCCAGCGCAAAGAAAGCAATATAAGCACAGATTAGGAGCTGCACAGATAACCCTGAGTTAACGGTCACTACTCTTACTTTCGACCTGTGATGGGCTGTGGATCACTGAGGGTCCCTGTTAGTCAAGTGACCACCATCGGGATTTTTTTAATGTACCAGGGGTCACTGCTTCAGGATGAAACTTGTGTACTTGTCCCACATGGGAGAGTTCCTTGTCTCAGTGGAGCAAACGGAGCTAGGGCCTGATTGTCTGCTGCCTACCTTAAAAGCGCCAGGCAAGGCTGCTGCACCACCCCTAAACATCCACACTGTGCAGTGTGTAGCTTCCACGTTATGTCCACAGACTTCCCATTAACTCAATGTAACTGGTTTATAATGTCATGCCGCAACTATTATTTTATTTGTTTACTTTCTCTTTCAGGTTACTCTATCGGGTAGCTTATAGATAAAGTATTATAGAATGTGACTTTTCCTTTCCAGTGTTTCCTATAAAATTTCCATGTCAGTTTTTCCATGCTGCATGGTGGTTTTTCTCACTTTTTCCTGGAGGGTTTGGTGGTGGGGGGAGCCTTCTTGCTTTCCTATCCTTATCCTTCAACATGTAGAGTTAGATCTTGTAGTCATAGTTTTCTCTAACAAGCAGCCTCGAAAGGACCATAAGGTCTGTTGCTGTTTGCTTTCCTGTGTAATCCTGTGTAAACACTATCTCTTCTTCACCCCCTTCCACCCCACTCTGTGCCTGTTTAACCCCCACCCACCCAATTTCTCCACGTCCACCCGCCTCCCATCTCTATAGCACACCCTCTTCCCTCTTCACCTTTCCATCACTTCACCCACTCCCCTAATCACCTCCCCACCACTCCACCCTCTTAATTCCATCTTCCTCCACCTCACCCTCACGCTTTCCCCCCTCCCTTTCACCCCTTCTTTCTCCCTCTCTGCTTCCCCCATCTCCTATCCCCTCGCCTCTTCCCTTCTCCCCCACCCCACTCTCACGCCTCATCCCCTTCCCTCGACCCAACTCTCTCCCCCTCTTTTCCTCCACCCCTCTCCTACCTCCCACTCTGTCTCTCCACTCACCCATCTCCCCCAAATCATATCCTCCCGGCCACGCCACCTTCTCCCATCTCTACGAGTATCTTCCCGCCGCCCCACCCTCTCGCCTCTTCCCCTTCCCTCCATCCCACCCTCTCGCATCTTCCCCTCCTCTCCATCCCACTCTCTCCTCCTCGTTACCTCCCCCTCCTCTCCTACCCTCTCCCCTCCCTCCACTTACCCTATCGCCCTGTTTGGTGGGCTGGAGAGATGTAATAAGGAGGAGGCGGATAAAGCGAGAGTGGGTGGATGGGAGAAAGTAAAGAATGAGGGAGGGAGGAAAGAATAGAAGGAAGGAGGAATGGGGGAAGGGAGGAAAGAATGCAAGAGTGAGGAAAGAATGAGTGGAGAGAAAGGTGGCGATATGAAAAACTGAGGAAGGATGGACTAAGTACCAGTAAAGGTTTGATAGAGAAAGTTTACCGATATGCCGTCTCTCTCTCCCTCTCTCTCTCTCTCTCTCTCTCTCTCTCTCTCTCTCTCTCGTTCTTTAACTATTCCTCCTTCCTTTTTTCCATGACGTGCTTTTCATTTCTTCTTTCTTCCCCCTCATCTTCTCTGATTCTCACTGTCTTTCTCATCTTCTTTTTCATTCCTATCTTTACCTTTCACTCCCAGTTTTCTTTATTCTTTTCTTCCCTCCATCATTCCTTTCTGTTTTCCTCTCTTCTCCATTACTGCATCATCTCGCTTTTCCATCTTTCCTTTCCTCCCCTCCTCTCACGCTTCCCTCTCATTTTCTCTTTCCCCTCTCAATTTTTCCGTATCACTCCACCCTTCCTTCCTTTCTTTCTTCCTCTTTTCCCCTCTCACTTCGTTATTCACTGTTACAATTTCCTCATTACCTCCTTCCTCTCCATCTTTTCCTCTTTCCACTTTCATCCTGTCTATCTCAGTCTCTCCTCCTCCTCTTTCTTTCTTTCTTTTCTTCCCCTCTCCTCTTCCTCCCTCTTGCCTTCCTTTCTTTCCCGCTTTCCTCCCTCCCTCCCTCCTCCATAATGACGTCCGGGAGGTAGGGAGGGTAGTGGAGGAAAGGGAGTGTTCACGCCTCCCTGCCTGCGGTTGGTAGCTATTCTTCCTACCTTCTGCTCCCCTTGCCCCCCCTGCCTTCACCCCTTCCCTCCTCTCCCCTCCCCTTCCCTCCTTTCCCCTCCCCTTCCCTCCTCTCCCTTCCCCTTTCCTCCTCTCTCCTCCCCTTCCTCTCCCTGTCTTTCTCCTTACATTCCTCTCTTCTTCCCTCCCGTCTCCTCTCTTTTCCCCTCTCCTTTCCTCTCTCTTCCATTCCTCTTATACCTTCCACCCAGTCTTCATTCCCTCCTCTCCTCCCCTCCCTTTCCCCTTTCCCCTCCTCTCTTACTTCTCTCCCTTCCCATTCCTTCTCTCCTCTCCTCCCCTCCCTTCAACACTCCTTATTCCCTCTCCCCTCCCCTTCCTTCCCTTGCTTTCCCTTCCCTTTCTTCTACTCCTCCATCTTCCTTCCCCCCCCCTCTCTCTCTCTCTCTCTCTCTCTCTCCCCGGGAAGCATTTTAATGGCAAGAGGGAGGCTGAGAGATGTTAAGGAGAAGGGAGGGGAGGGGAGGGGAGGGGAGGAAAGGAGGGAGAGGAGGGAAAAGAGGAAGGAAAGTAGGAAGAAGAACGAATGAAGAGGGGAGAATAACGAGTAGGAGGAAGGATATGAAGGGAGTAAAAGGAAAGATGGGGAGAATATAAAGGCAGAAGAGGAGGGAGGAAACGAAGGATTAAGTGGAAATGACATTGGGAGGAAGTAAGAATTAAGAGGGAGGAAGAGGGAGGATGGTAGAGAGAGGAAGAGGAAGGGAGGAGCAGGAAACGAAAGAGGAGGGAGTGGAGGAAAGGAAAGGAAAGAGGAAGAAGAGGAAAGGAAAGAGGGAGAAGAGGAGAGAAAAGAGGAAGAGGAGGAGGAGGAAGAGGAAGGCAACAGGAACAAGAGCAGCCAGTTCGGAATTCGTCCCCCCGCTGCGTAGGGTCCCAAGGCTAGGCTTCTGAATTCCGGATCATGGGAGGGAAGGAGACTAATCAACGCCCCTGGGAGATTCAAACCGTGGGCAAGGCTGGTGTGTCGTACCGCTGGGCAAGTGGAAGGATATAACGAAAAATAGAAGGAAAATTGAAGAGTGGAAAGACTAAGAATGAAGGGAAAAGAGGAGGTAGTACGAAGGAAAGTCATGAAGGAGAGAGAGAGAGAGAGAGAGAAACTGGGTCAGACATCAAGTGTGAGACGTAGAGGAGGGAGGGAGGGTTCTTGGGAGAAGAGGAAAGGAGGGAGAAAAGAAATAAGGGGAAGAAGTGGAGGGAAGAGTGGAGAAGTTGACAGGAAAGGAGGAGATAGGAGGACGTAAAAGAGAGAAAAGTATAATAAAGGGGAAGAGTAAAAGAAAGGAGAAAGAAGAGAAAGATTATGAAGATGCAGGTAGACATAAATAGACAGATATATAAGTATTAGATAGATATATAGATTGACAGGTACATTAGGTAGACGGGTAAAGATAGTGATTTATATTAGCTAGAGAACAAATTAGTCGTATAAAAATAGGATAGAGAGAGAGAGAGAGAGAGAATACGACGAAGGATGATTATGGAGAATGAAGGGAAGGACTCATATGCTGTAGTTCAGTCGCCTAAACCTGGCCCGGATTTCTGTCGTTTTGCAACTGATTGCATTCTTCTCGGTGGCAGAACAAGGCAATGTTATGGTCCTGCATCCTCTTCCTAGCACTGCTTCGTGACTATCATCGTATTCGAGTGTTAATCTAGTACTATGGATTCAGGATGGGGCGATGGCAGTTATAGGACAGTTTAGGAAAAAAAAGGATATAATTAGCCTTTGATGTTTTCCTCTCTAGTATAATTTAATAGCAGTTGATACCAGATGATTTTATACAGCCAGGAGTGGGTATGGGAGCCTGAGGACGTTAATACTGTCACCATTAGTTCTCTGTAGGTCGGTCAGCTCTGGTATTATGTTCCCTTTAACACCGGACGATTTGATTTAACTGTTTGAGTCACTGAAACCTAAAAGTGTGAAGAGGGGAGAAATGGAGGTGAAGAAGGAAGGTGAGGGTGCTGAAGGCGAAAAAGGAGTTTGATATAAAGGTAAGAAGTAAGGAAGAAAAGAGGAGAGAGGGAGGGAAGAATGGAAGGAAAAATAAGAAGGGAAGGAAGGATGGGAGGGAATGAAGGATGCGAGAGGGGGGGAGAAGGAAAGAATGGGAACTTTAGGATGGAAAGGGAGGGCGGAAGAAAGGATGCAAATGAAGGAAAAGAAGGATGGAAGAACGTGAAAGAAAGGAGGAAAAGAATAAAGGATTGAGATGGGTGTGATGGAAAGAGAGGGTGGAAGGAACGAAGGAAAGGAAGAAAGGAATGGGAAAACAAAGGAAGGATGTTGATAAAGGAAGAGTACAGGGAGAGAAGAAATGAGGAAGAAAGGAAGATGGTGATAAAGGAAAAGTGCAGAAAGGGAAAGAATGAGAAACGAAAGATATTGATAAACGAAGAGCACAGAGATAGAAGGAATGAGGAAGGAAGGAAAATGTCGATAGAGGAAGAGTAAAAGGAGAGAAGGAATGAGGAAGAAAGGAAGGAAAATTTTGATGAAGGAAGAGCATAGGGACAGAGAAAATGAAAAAGGAAGGAAGGAAATGTTGATAAAGGAAGGATATAGGGAGAGATGGGAATGTGGAAGGAAAGAAGGAAGGAGATGTTGATGAAGGAGGAGTACAGGTAGAGGAGGAATGGGGAAGGAAGAAGATGTTGAAAGAAGCCTACAGGGAGAGAAGGAATGGGGAAGGAAGAAGATGTTGAAAGAAGCCTACAGGGAGAGAAGGAATGGGGAAGAAAGGAAGGAAGGAAAGGAGGGAGGAAGGAAGGAAATGGTTATAAAAGAAGGATACAGGAAATGAGGGAATGATGGAAGAAAAGAAACGAAATCTGAGAATGCCAGGCTCATCATATGGACGCCGCCCTATCAATATCTATCGCTCACTCCATCTCTCAGCTTAGCATAGACTTCTTCCAATCCCTCCAGCCTTCTCCATTCTCTTGCCCTCCTCCATCATTTCCATCCTATTTTTTTTTCATCATTTTTTTCCCCTTCTGGACATACTCATATCCTTTTTTTTTTTTTTTTTACTCCATTTCATTTTCTCTTCATCCTATTTTCTCTTTCTCTTCCGTAATTTTCTTCTTTCGTAATATTAGTTTATCTTTTTATCTTTTTCCTCCTTTCTTCTTTTCATCTCTTACATTTACTTTCTTTTCCCCTTTCAATCTGCCTCCCCTTTCTTCACCTGTTCTCTCTGCCTTCCTCCATATCTTTGCAACTGTCCTTCAACACTGCATGCCCTTTTCTCCCTTTTCTCGCCCTCTCTCTAACCCTTCTTCTCTCCAGACCTCATTCCCTACCACCCTCCCTTCTCTTAACTCCCCCCCCCCCTCTCTCTCTCTCTCTCTCTCTCTCTCTCTCTCTTCTTAACCCATACCTCCCTCCCTCCCCCTCTCCCAGCCTTCACCTGTTGCATGTCATCTAATGATCAAGTGAATCTCTCCCTCCCTCCATCCCTCTCCCTCCTCCTCCTTCCCTCCCTATCTTCCTTCTCCACCCTCCACTTCCATTCCTTCTACCTTCTCTCGTTTCTCTTTTATCCCTCCTTCTATTTTCCTCCTCCTTCCCTCCATCTCCTTCTTTCTTCTTCCCTGCCTCTCATTTTCCTCCTCTTCATCCTTTAAGTCTCTCCATCCCGTCATTTTTCCTCTTCCTTCTTCCCTCTCTCTCTTCCGCTTGACTTCTTCTTCCTCCTTTCCTCCCTCCCCCTTCTCCTTCCCTCCCTCTCCCTTTCCCTTCCCTCCCTCTCCCCTTCCCTTCCCTTCCATCTTCCCCTCTCCTTCTCTCTCTCCCTCCCTCACCCTCCCTCCAGTAGAGCTCAGACGAACATCTGCTTCTGACACATTCTCACATCACTACCACATTCACCACACCACCACCACACTCACACCACGACTCACCACACCCTCACCACACCTTTCCACCTTCACCCGTATGAGTCACTACATTTCACCACATTGGCGCCACCCTGCATCACACCACCGTAGTTCTACTCCACCCCACACCACATCCTCACCACACATTTCAACAGCCATCCTCATCAGTCATCACACAACATATCACCACATTTTCACCACACCACCACGTTGTCATCATACCACCACCACATTTTTCACCACACCACCACGTTGTCATCATACCACCACCACATTTTCATCACAAATCACCACACTTTCTTCACCACCACATCCTCACATCCTCACCATGCCTACACTCACCACCACATCACTTACCAAATACCACATCCTCACCACTACCACCACACTCACCACACCCACACCCTCACCACCACACTCACCACCACCCTCTCACCACACTCTCACTCCACTATTTTCGTTACATTAGGCAGTGATGCATCAATGAATATATTAGGGCCCCTCTCACTCTCCTTCTTCCCTCTTTTTTTCCCTCTCACTCTCCTCCTCCCCTCTTTTTCCCTCTCTCCTCCTCTCTTTTCTCCCTCTCACTCTCCTTCTCCCCTCTTTTTTCCCCTCTCACTCTCCTTCTCCTCTCTTTTGCCTCTTTCACTCTCCTCCCCTCTTTTTTCTCCTTTCTTACTCTCCTTCTCCCCTCTTTTTTTCCCCTCTTCCACTCACCCGCATTTATATTCCGTTCCCTCTCAACTCTCTTTCCTCATCTCCCCTCTCACTGCCCCCGCATCTTGAACCTTTTCTCATTACCCTGTCATCACACTGTTCTCATTTCCTCTCACACTCCCCGCCCCCCCCCTCTCTCTCTGTTCTCTTTCCTCATTGCCCACTCTCACTACTCCCTCCCCTACCCCACCGACCCCTCTCCCCTTTCATTGCAACGTCTCCTCTATTCCATCCTTGTCGTGGATGAAGCAGAGTGAGGGACTGATGAGTAATTGTCGTGAGAATGTGTGTGTGTGTGTGTGTGTGTGTGTGTGTGTGTGTGTGTGTGTGTGTGTGTGTGTGTGTGTGTGTGAGAGAGAGAGAGAGAGAGAGAGAGAGAGAGAGAGAGAGAGACAGTCTACTCATTGAGGTTCCATCAAACACAGTGGCGAAAGCGTAATTAATAAATGGGTGTGTCTCGGAGTCGTTTTATCGTCACTTAGATCTGCAAGCACTTCAGCCATACCAGAGGGTTGTATTCAGTTTAGGAGAGCCCTGTGGTAGACAAGTTAGTAAAGCCTGTATCTAACCCCTGAGGTGAATACAATGGCCTCCCAAGAAGAGAATAGGAAACACGGCATTGGATTATTATTATTATTTTTTCGTATTGCGCCGCAGTCTAATTTTTACGTTACCTGTATCTTTCGAATTGATTTATTGTAGATTCCTTAAGTAACATATAACATGCTGTTACGGTGGCAGAGAAGAGGGGATAATGAAGACTCCAGGACGATAGGAATACGGCTTTTCACTCTGCTACATTTTTTTTTTTTTTTCGATTGAACAAAATGGTTGGTGTTAGCCTAAGTAATGTTCCTAGGTGTACCAGTAGAGGGGGAAGGGTTACTCGAGACAGCTTTTTAATCTCTCTCTCTCTCTCTCTCTCTCTCTCTCTCTCTCGCAAACACACACACACACACACACACACACACACACACACACACACACACACACACACACACACACACACACACACACACACACACACACACACACACACACACACACACACACACACACACACACACAAAGCACATGATGAACGATGATCCTCTTACGTCCATCAGTCAGGTATGTGATCTCTAGTTCATGCTCTAAAAAAATTTTTATCATTATAATCATCATCATCATCATCATCATCACCCAGTTCTCCATATTCGCACTGGGTAGGGAGATCTAGTGGTGAGGCTGTTGACCCATTCTCACCGATCATGTACTTTGCATTCTAATAAAACTTTCATCTAACGGTTTTACTCAGCAATGGTATTTAGCTGTACAGTGGTAGTGCTGGATAAACCAAGACTATCTGACTCCATAATAGCCCGTCCTAACGTGTTCTGTAATCGTCTGGAGGTAGCAAAGCAAAATTAAAAATGCGTCATCGGTAGGAAGAGTTTAACTTTCTTGGGACGTCAGTCAGAGAAGAAAGGAAGACCCCAAGTACAAGTATACTGTAGCCCATGTCCTCCTGTGGTGTAGAGGTTGCAGGCTGCGTGCGACACAAGTGCTGGGCGGCGGAATCACTACATATAAAGGAAGGGGAGGGTTTCCCAAATCTCACTTGTTTACAGTGTTCCGCTTTTTTTGTCCAATCAGGAGCGTAGGGGCCCGGGGTTAGGTGTTACTTGGTTCAGATATTTGAGTACAGAATGGCCAGTCGCTTTTTCCCCGGGTTGTATCACTACAGCAGTAAACCCCAACCATCCCTTGGAATAAACTTTTTATGGGCCACATCCCGCTACAGTACCGTAATTCACTAGACCACCAGGCATCCATTTGTTGGCTATTTGGTTGCCATGCAACGTAGCAAATGGATTCCTGGGTTACAGGAAACCCTCTGGTTTGTAGCTCATTGTAGAGTCACCTGAAGGTGGTATTATATCAGATTACCGGCCCCTAATCCTGCCGCTTTTTAGGCTTCTTTTACATTACGCGGGGATTATGTGGGTAGGTAATTTTCTGTATTCTTAGGATTAAGAATAGGATACCACATTTGTTATGTAATTTTAAAAAATGAAAAAATGTATCTGAAGTAAAATGCGGTTTTTCATTAGAGCTATGAATACCACACTTATAACGACCAAAACCAATGTTGCTATCTCCATCCACCACCACCTCCACCTCCATCTCCTCCTCCTAATCCCTCCATTCACCCGGCACCTCCATCCGCCAGTAAAGGAATCAAATTTCTTACTGCATTACCATCACTATGATTTTGTTTTTATTCCATTTCTCGCTTTTTTCACCCATAACTCAGTCTTTTTCTCTCCTCTTTCTACTCCTCCTCCTTCTTCTTCTTCTCCTTTCTCTCTCGTCTTTCCTTTCTTCTTTCCTCTTCTCATCGTTTTCTCTTTCTCCTTTTCTAACGATATTTTTCAATGCCTCTCCTCTCTTTCTCCTTCCTCTTTCTTCCTTTTTCTCTCCCCTTCTTTCCCATGCTTTCTTTTTCTCTTACGTTATCCATTTCTACCTTTTTTCCTTAGTCAGGCCTTTTCTTTATTCCTCTTCCTCCCCACACCACCTCTCCTTTCCCTCCTTCTCATCCCTTCCTTTCCCTATTTTCCCATTTTCTCACTCTGTCTCTCTTCTGTCTTGCCTTCGTGCACTTTTCTTCTCTACTTTCACCTGTCACATCTGTTCATCTTTATTCTCTCTCTCTCTCTCTCTCTCTCTCTGCCCATAGAAATAGGACGGGGTAGGGGTGGAAAGCTAATGACGAGGGGGGGGGGGGGACAAGAGGGGTGAGGCCTGATCCAGACTGATGGAGTATTATGAGAGAGAGAGAGAGAGAGAGAGAGAGAGAGAGAGAGAGAGAGAGAGAGAGAATTGCTGAAGGAGGGAGGGAAGGAGTGAGGTGCTGGAATGAAGAGAGGGAAATACTTAAGGAGATATAAAATTGAATGAAGGAAGTAAGAAACTGACGGGAAGAGGAAAGACAATGAAGAAGAGGGAGAGAGAGAGTGGGAGGGAAGTAAATGTTTCCTCCATCTGTTGCTTCTCTGTCTGTCTGTCTGTCTGTCTCTCTCTCTCTCTCTCTCTCTCTCTCTCTCTTCTTCACCTCATTTTTCTCACTCTTTCCATCCCTTTTCTCCTCCATCTCTTCCTCTCTTTGTCACTTCCCATATCCCTCTTTTTTCCGCCTTTGTTTCCTCCCTTATCTTTCTC
This sequence comes from Coenobita brevimanus, assembly GCF_032717465.1. NCBI lineage: Eukaryota > Metazoa > Arthropoda > Malacostraca > Decapoda > Coenobitidae > Coenobita > Coenobita brevimanus. Next base: position 12,648,229 of record NC_137050.1, on the reverse strand, counting down.
CCTTCCCCTCCCTTACCTCTCTTCTTACATGTAGTAGCTAAAATATGACTGTCTGTTACACTGTCGCCATTGTGGAAATTACCATTTGTCGTGTGCAGTGTATTGCTGGATGCTGATAAGGATTTCATCATCATGACTCACTAATTATGTGTATGTCCTGTATGTACTGTACCTATATATGTGAATACAGTATAAAAAAAAAAAAAAAGGACCCTCTTCCTAAACAGTTTTCATCTAATTTTAACCAAATTTCGTGGAATGGTTGAGGGTTAGCCAAGGGGTTTGCCTCTTGATTTTAGAACATTAGGTCGAAGACAGAGTTCACTTGGTAAAGGCAGGTTAGAAAGCTTTTGTCCGATTTAGACCAAACTTGGTGGAAGGTTAAGTGTAAGGGAAGAACGAGGAGATTCGATTTTGAAACAATCAGTGAAAGGTGAAGGTCACAAGACATAGTTACAACGTAGGCTATCAGCATCCTTTGTGGTTGCTTGTACTAGTTTTCAGATAAGTGAAATCTTAAGTAATGATAATAGAAAGTGTGTGTACAGTATGTGTGTGAGGGGTGGGGGTGGGGATGTGTGTGGGGGGTGGGGGTGGATGTGTGTGTGTGTAGGTGTGTGTGACATTGTATGATACTACTTTCGACAGTCTTCTTCCTTGTTTGACCCCGTTCTGTATATTTTTTATCAGGGACTTGTAAATTTGGCAGTGAAACATGGCTTGTGGATCCCATAGAATTGTTTCGTCAAAAAGGTGGCGTGAAGTCGGGAGGTGCAATAAAAAGCACTGCCTCCAGCCGTGTGAGAGAGAAGTTGAGGTTCAAACTGAATCTGAGGTATCGACTCTAGTTTCAAATCCTGTTCACTGTGCATACTTATGGATTATTAGTTGCTGTTGCTAAATCCAGGCCGTGTTCTTCACCAGGGAGAAATCGAACACAATAAAAAGGGGTAAAGTCTCCAGCAAAGACTTCATCTGCATTTCCACAGAGGTTCACATTCAAGGTTTTAGCAATGACTTTAACCCCTTTAGTTCGAGAGCCCTTTCCAAAGCTAAATAAACTTGTCTGGAAAGAGCGAAAATTTACCGAAAAAAAATCGCACAGGTGTTGTTGGAAATCGCTTTTTAATTCCTTCAGTCAGGGAGATCCTTCTTGAGCTGAGTAAGATCGTCCGAATATGCTCTATGTAACCGAAATGAAGAAAAATAAACTAGAGAATTATTGATCAAGCTTCTTTAATGTCCCCACCGTGATGCACCCTTATGTTGCATCCAGGTCCCCATCATCCTGCATCAAGGTCCCCACTATCTTGCATTCAGGTCCCCAACATCTTACATTCAGGTCCCCATCATCTTGCATTCAGGTCCCCATTATCGTGCATTCAGGTCCCCATCATCTTGCACTCAAGTCCCCATCATCTTACATTCAGGTCCCCATCATCTTGCATTCAGGTCCCCATCATCTTGCATTCAGGTCCTGCTTTGTTGCATCAGATTTATCCAAGTCCCCATCCAAGTCGGCCTTATTAGTACTCAGGTCACTCTGCTCCTTGTCCATCCTTCCTTTCTTTTGCCCTTTTTTTTTTTTTTCATTTTTCTCCTTCCCTCCACCATCATCTCCTCTTCCCTCTCTCTGATCCTCAGTTTCTCTTCTGTTATCTCTGCTTCTCTCATTTTCGTAACTTTTTTGTATATACTTTTCTTTTTTTCCTCTCTCACTTCTCTCTTCCCTCCCATTTTCTCCTCTCTCGCCCCTCTTCCGTTCCTTGCTCTTCTCCCTCACCTCTCTTCTCTCTCACTTTCTCCTCCCTCAGGTTTCTCTCTCTCCTTTTCTCACCGCTTCTTTTACCTCAGTCTTTTCTTCCTCTCTCTCTCTCTCTCTCTCTCTCTCTCTCTCTCACACACACACACACACACACACACACACACACACACACACACACACACACACACACACACACACACACACACACACACACACACACACACACACACACACACACACACACACACACACACACACACACACACACACACATCTTACCTCTCCTCTTTTTCCTTCCATCCTCTCCTCCCCATTCCTTTCCTTTTCACCTTCACTCATCTTGCCTTTCTCCTCCCTCCCCCTTCCTCCTTTTCACACCATTATTTTCTCTCTTCTGACCCCCTCCCCCCCCACTTGGCCCCACCTTAATGGTTAACGACCCAGTCATCTCTAATTGCTTCCTCCCCCATTCCCTTCTCTTCCTCCTCCATCCCTCTCTCTCTTTCCTTGCCTCTCCTGTTTTTTTCCCCCTCTCCTCTCCTGATCACTACAGTATTTCCGTTTTTGTCACCACTCGCTCTCTTCCTTTCCAGTCCCATCTTTTCCCCCCCTCCATCCCTCTTGTTCCTTTCTTTCCTGTTCTTTTGTTTTACCTTTTTCTTTCTATCTATCTTTCTTTCTCTCATTTTGTTCATTTGTATCTTTTTTTTTTTTTTTTTGCCCTCTTTATTCTGTCTTGATCACTATTTACTACCACAAACGAAGTGGAGGAGGTTTTGCGTTAACTCGTGCTTGTTTATTTGACCGCTGTGCACAAGGTATCTCAGAAAATTGTTACCGGATTTCAGTGAAATCAGGTGGATAGATGACCAGTGCCTCAAGGAAGAGTTTATTAGAATTAGAGATAGATTCGGATCCTGATGCAAGAATAATTAATAAATTTTATTGGCTTGCGCGGAGATTTGCACTGACTGAGATTGTGTAACAGGGCAGACTAAGACCGTAGAATTAACTGATTGTGTACAACCGTAAAAGTATTCGTTTGGTTAGATTTTGAGGTGGATCTGGATTTGGATTCGGGTCCAGATGCAGGAATAAATAATAAAGATTAATGGCGTCGGCGTAGGTATGCTTTCTCTGGGTGCTTTCTAGTTTTGTTTTGTCATCTTTCACCCTTTCCCCTCTCCATACCTCTTTCCTCCTCAGTCCCTTTGTCTCTTATCTCCTCTTCTCTCTCCTTGTCTCTTTTCACCTGATCACGGCTTTCTTCTGTCATCACACTCTCCCCTTGCCCCTCAGCATCACTTACCCCCACCCCCCACCCCTCAGCTCCCTCTTTTTCCAGTTATCCCCCATCCCTCCTTATTCTCCTTTTCCTCTCCTGCCCATCTTTCCATCCAAGTCCATTCTATGTAGTTTACTGGGGAAGATTAAGACTCAGAAGAAAATAGATTATCTTATTTGAACTCAGTGTAAATGATATCCATAAATCCCAAATGTTTCACATTTTTTTCTTCCTCTTGCGTTGCATTCTTCCCTTCCCCTTTCATTCCCTCCTCATGCTTTCCTCCCTACACTTCCTTTCCCCACCAGTACCCTCCTGAACCTGCTTTCCCCTGCACCAATGTATCACTCACCCTTCGTCTCCCTCCTCACATTGCCACTTTTCCAGCACTTACCCTTCTCAGAGCAAAATTAATCTCCTCTCCTTCCCCCAGTCTCCCCTCCTCCCTCCTCTTTTCCCTGCTCGCCTCCTTTCTCCACTTCCTCCTTCCCCTTCTCCCTCCACTTCATCCTCTCCCCTTCTTTCCCCTCACCCCCTCTCTACCACACCTCCCTCCCCCCTCCGTCATCAGCAGCACTCCCACTAAAGAGCTCTTAGCCCCTCATCCCGCGGCCTGGACCACCCCGAGGTGAAGACAAAGGGGTCGATAAGAGACATTCACATTATTTGAGTTAAACTACAGCCGCCACTGTGAACCTGTGCAGCGCTGACGACCGTATGAAAAGATGGGACGCACCGTTTGCAACACACGTTTAATATGAGGGAAGTTTTGAGCACACGTTCAGGTCCAGGTATCCGATCTACAAGTTAGAACTGGAAAGAAGCATAATATACCTGCCAGTTTAGAGGCAGGAACAAATTGACCACTTGCAGGTTTTGAACTAAAGGAAAGTTGAAAAGATTGACATTCGTAATTTTCGTAGCGGTATCACATTGCTTTGAAAACAGAAAATTCTATCTATCTATCTATTGCCAGATGCCTTAATCTCGTAAGGGGTGGCCACAAACAAATCGCCTCCATGTAGCCCTGTCCCCAGCCAATTCACCGCCCTCCCCCCAACTCGCACACCCCTTTCTCATATACCTCTCCATTCCATCCCTCCATCTCATCCTTGACCTCCCCTTGCCTTATTTCCCCTCCACCTCACTCACATACACTCTTCTTGTTAGTCTCTCGCTCTCCTTCCACTCCACATGGTCAAGCCACCTCAGTGTGTTTCCCCTAACAATTTCTATCACATCCACATCCATACCACAATGTACCTTCACTATCTCATTTGTCAGTCTGTCCTTCTATGCAACTCGTTTCCACTGCTCTCACTCTTGAATTGTGTCCTTCCAACAAAGTCCAAGCTTCACTTCCATACGTCAGGGTTGGTATCACAGTACTATCATGCAGCGACTTTTTTACATCCTTGCATACTTCCCTATTTCCTATCACTGTTTTCAAAGAACCAGAAAACCTTTCTTCCTTGTTGTGCCCTTTCATTCAGCACACTACCCAAGTGCTTAAATGCACTCACATTTTCCATTTCCTCACCATCCCTCACTGTACATTCAGTGACTTCATTTCTCTCGAAGACCATAACTTAATTCTTCACTACACTCATCTTTAGATTCCGTTTCTTACACACGCTCCCAGACTCATTCACCAATCCTTGCTGTTCTCCGTCTTCGCATAACAACACAGTATCATCTACAAACAACAATACAGGAAGTTACCAAACACTGCCCTCTCTCATTAGGTCCACGCCAACATCCACTGCTGTATCTTGTATCTCGTTTATAAGCCCATCCATATACAGATTAAACAACCATGGAGACATGACACATCCCTGTTTCAATCCAGCATTCAGATGGAAAAATTAACCCAGTTCGCAATCCACCCGCATTGCGGCCTTAACACCCTCGTACATCCTCTTCATGGCATTCAGCAACTTCCCATTTACTCCATATATTCTTAATATTTTCCACATTCCTTGTCTATCCATTCTGTCATATGCTTTCTCCAAATCCATGAGGGCCGCTTATAACTTCTTTCCCATCTCTAGAAACTATTCCATCAAAGACCTAAGATGAATATCTGATCTACACAACCTCTTCCCTTCCTAAAAACATAGCAATTTCGAATGCTTGCTGACCAATATTATGTTTCGATTTAGCTTAAACAAGGAAAGTAGAATATCGAAAATCGTCCACCCTTTCAGCGTTTGATAAATTACTTCATGATTTTCCTTATATACGGCTAAATTGAAGCATAACAGTGTTTTGCAAGCATCTGATATTGTGTCAAAGCTATTTTCACGCGATATTTATCCATCTTAAATGCGAATATGCTGATATTACGAATGTTAATTAACATCGGTATTTTTAACATCCTGGTCGCCCATTCATAAGTGGCCAGTTACTCTTTTTGATGTTACTGTGTACTGAATGCCCTTTTATACTCTTGCTGCTCTTCGCTTGCTGTCGTTATTGGAACTAAAGCTGTCTGAACTGCCGGTTTTATGTACCGATTATTGTGTTTCACCAGATTATAACACTTCATCGCTTATTTTACACCCGATCGCATGGAACGAGGTTGTGTATAATTGGCTGCTTTGTCATGCCTATGTGACTGTCAGCAATATTACGGAAAAATTGTTGGATTGAATTGCGCAAAAACGATGAAATAACGACTGAGGATCCTCAGAGTAACAAGTTATTAAATTTTAGCAGAAAATGATCACAGGTCGTAACGTAGGTCAAGGCCAAGGTCAACTCAGACAGTTTTGATTCGATTTAGCCCATAATTGGTGATATGGCTGAAGGGCAGGAAAGAGTTACGTGATTGAATGTTTAGAACAATGGGCCAAAGGTAAAGGTCACAGTGCAAGGTCAGAGATTCGGCCCTTTAACTCATATACTGTAGTTTATATTCGATCGGGACAGAATTTGGTGGAAGTATAAAGGGTCAGCCAAGGATGAACTGAATATTCTGAGAACAGTAGGTCAGAGATCACGATCATTGGACAGTGTCAACCTAAACACTCTTGATCCAGTTTGAAAACACACACACACACACACACACACACACACACACACACACACACACACACACACACACACACACACAGATTTAGAGAGAGAGAGAGAGAGAGAGAGAGAGAGAGAGAGAGAGAGAGAGAGAAGCGAATGGTATAGGGCTAATATTTCAGGATCACTGATAATTCCTTCACCATCTCAGGTTTAATTTTAATTTCTGAAAATTCGCTCTCCACACGCAGTGAATGACTTTTGTGAGACTGTATCACCCTTTTTAGCAAAGGTAGGTATATCATAGGTAGCAGTGCAATGGATATGGACATTTTAAGCACCTTTAAAAAGTTGTCTTTAAAGAGTTGTCTACACTTTGACTTTAAACTCTTCTAATTACTACTCTGACATGGAATGGTAAACTTCACTATGTATACAGTATATTAGTTACATTTAAAGCCTGGAGTTTCAGTTCTGTAATATTAAGTCCAGTGAAACTTATGACTAGACCTTTCAAGGAAGGGAGTTGGTCACACCGTATGTACGGTATGTTTCAATTGGTCTTCTGCGTAAGTCTTGAGAACACAGAACAAATAAAGAACAGTAAGAGTGGCATGTAAAGTAGGAGGTAGGTAATCTAGGGATACATGTAGGAAATTATCTGAGAGTTCGCGAGGAAGCTTTTGATGATAAGGAACATAGTCACTGGGACAAAAGACAACATAAAATCAGAGGTAAAGAAACGCCACCAAAAAGAAAAATAATTATATCACGAAATTCAGCATTAACGAAATTGAAATATCTTTTAAGAATGTAAGTAAACTGAAAGCAATAGACAGGTACACTTTTTGGTAGGAAAAATAAAGTTCATATTGAGAGTCTCCAGCGGAGAAGCTAGGAGAAATATTTTATTAGTATCTCATAGACTGTTATCCACAGCGGTAAATACAGTGATTGTGTCATGACTGCAGAGTGAAGTCTGAATGGAGTAGTTTACACAGAAATCTCCAGCGTTACTAGAAAGAATCTTGAACGAATGAAGGAAGATAAGGCAGGATGAGAAGGCAGTCTCTCCACTGATACTAATGAGGATGCAGATGGTTTTGCTCCAGGCGAAAGAGGAGTAATATCTACAACAATTGGAAGCCTAAGAAATTCCTAAATCATGCAAAAATGTGTTCTTTTCAGCGAATTCAGAGAGGGACATCACATGATTGATGAAAAGAGCAGGGTGCTCTAAAAGTAGACTGAAAGATGAATATGAGGAAAATGTCAGTTTTATTACATATATATATTTTGAATACGTGCAGTGTAAGCAACAAGTAGAGTGCTAGAATCTGCTGAGAAATATAGTCTGTAGGGTAGCCAGTTAAGAAATTTTAGTACATGGCTTAGAAATTATGTATACAACAGAAAGAGGACCGAGTGTATTTTGTAAATGCTAACATCATTAAAAGTAAGTAGGTTGTATTCTAAATGGGTTTATGATTATTATGATATTCCTTCTTCACCCTGTCGTTCATAAACCTGCATCCTAACAGCATTTTGGACGTTAAGTGAAGGATAATCAGAGAGGAGTTTGAAGCTTGGTAGGATGTGTCACATGGACGGATAAAAAGAGAATTTTCTGGATGAGAGTAAAGAAAGACGAAAGCTATATATATATATATATATATATATATATATATATATATATATGTGTGTGTGTGTGTGTGTGTGTGTGTGTGTGTGTGTGTGTGTGTCTTTTCATATACCTTAATCACAACTTACAATGGACTGTTTCCACCGTAATTTCTGCACCCTTTTCGGTCACCTTTGCTATTAAACAAAGGCACAACCACAGCCCTCTTCCACTCCACTGGTACAGCTACACTTATCTAGGGATTTTATGTTTTCCACAATCATTTCATGATGCTCTTCATCACACACGCACATCCTTATCGTGAAGCCCTCACTGTGTTATCGTGAAGCCCTCGTCCACATCACCACAAACACATCCTTGTTACCATACTTGCGCCCATACACACCCGTGTCTTCATCACCACACTCACGCCTTCATTACCACACCCACACCTTCATCACCACACCCACGCCCTCGTCATCACACCCATGCCTTCATTACCACGCCCACGCCCTCACCACCACACCCACGCCCTCATCACCACACCCACACCATCACCACACCCACACCCTCGTCATCACACCCTTGCCTTCATTACCACACCCACACCCTGATCATCACACCCACACCTTCATCACCACACCCACTTCCTCGTCACCACACTTAAGCCCTCGTCACCACACCCATACCTTCATCATCAGACCCCACCCCCATCACCATGCCACGTCCACACCCTCATCACCATACCCACACCTTATCACCACACCCTGACCACCTCATCCACACCCTCATCACACCAACACCTTCATCACCACACCAACATCTTCATCACCACACCTACGCCCTCATCACCACACCAACATCTTCATCACCACACCTGCGCCCTCATCACCACACCAACATCTTCATCACCACACCTACGCCCTCATCACCACACCCACATCTCTTAACCACGTCCACACCCTTATCACCACAACCTCACCGTCATCACCACACCAATACGTTTATCACCACACCCTCACCCTCATCACCACATCCACACCCTCATTACCACATCCACCCCCTCATCACCATACCAACATCCTCATCACCATACCATCACACCCTCACGCTCATCACCAGACCAACACCCATATTGCCACATCCACATCCTCATCACCACACCCATACCTTCATCGTGTTACCCACACTCTCATCACCACACCCACACCCATTCCCTCATCACCACACCCACACCCATACCCTCATTACATCCACACACGCCCACACCCATACCCTCATTACATCCACACACACCCACACCCACAGCACCACACCAAAACCTCATCACATTCTTACTCACATCGTTCTCTCATCCTTTTAGATGCCTGGCCACAACCTGGTTTAAGGTCGGGAGGCCGTAAACAGAGAGAAATGTGGGCTTCGGTAAACTTCCCCGAGGTGGTTGACTGGCTGGCTGGGATATGAGAACCGAAGAAACTTATGCTTAAGTGTATTATAGAAACAGCGTTCACAGTATGGAAAACTAAACCAGTTCACTCCAGTGACCTGGTTTTTGTATTACTCTGGCTACCTGCAGACAACTGTTTTGAGTACAGGAGAGAACAATTGTTTTTAGTATGGGAGAGACACGCTACCTGGAATGGTTATAGGCAACTTTCATTAACCCATTCGGTATAGGATGACTTTCTAAGGTATATCTATCTATCTATCTATCTTTATATATATATATATATATATATATATATATATATATATATATATATATATATATACATATATATATATATATATATATATATATATATATATATATATATATATATATATATATATATCTATTGCCAGACGCCTCAATCCCGTTTGGGGTGGCCACAAACAAATCGCGTCCAAGTCGCCCTGTCCCCCGCCATTTCACTGCCCTGGTCCCAACTCACACCCCCTCTCTCATATACTTCTCCACCCCATCCCTCCATCTCATCCTCGGTCTCCCCCTCCCTCTTCCACCCTCCACCTTACTCATATACACTCTCTTCGTCAGTCTTTCACCCTCCATCCTCTCCACATGGCCAAACCACCTCAGTGTGTTCCTCACAACGCTTCCTATCACATCCACATCCACACCACAACGCTCCTTTATATCCTCATTCGTCAGCCTGTCTCTCCACGTGACTCCACAGGCTCCTCTTAAATAACTCATTTCCACTGCTCTCACTCTTGACTTGTGTCCTTCCAACAATGTCCAAGCTTCACTTCCGTATGTTAGAGTTGGTATCACAATACTGTCATGTAGTAACTTTTTACTTCCATGCTCACTTCCCTGTTTCTTATCACTGCTTTCAAGGAACCAGCAACCTTTCTTCCCTGCTGTACCCTTTCAAGCACTTCACCCTCCAAACCTCCATCCTTACTCATCACACTACCCAAATACTTAAACGTACTCACATTTTCCAATTCCTCACCATCCAACCTCGCTGTACATTCACTGACTTCTCCTCTCTCAAAGACCATCACTTTACTCTTCCCTACATTCACCTTTAGGTTCCGTTTCTTACACACTCTCCCAAACTCATCCACCAAGCCTTGCAGCTCCCCTTCGTCTTCACCCAACAACACAGTATCATCTGCAAACAACAGTACAGGGAGTTTCCAAACACTATCCTCTCTCACCAGGGCCACTCCAACATCCACTACCCTACCTTGTACCTCTTTTATTACCCCATCCATGTACAGATTGAACAACCATGGAGACATGACACATCCCTGTTTCAAACCAACTTTCAAAGAGAAAAATTCACTTAGTTCACCATCCACACGCACTGCAGCCTTCGCACCATCGTACATACTCTTCACAGCATTCAACAACTTTCCATCTACTCCATATATTCTTAACACTTTCCACAATCCTTGTCTATCCACCCTGTCATATGCTTTCTCCAAATCCATGAAAGCCGCATACAACTTCTTTCCCTTCTCTAGAAACTTTTCCACTAAAGATCTAAGAATGAATATCTGATCTACACAACCTCTTCCCTTCCTAAAGCCTCCCTGTTCTTCTCCAACTAATTTCTCTGATCTTTCTCTAACTCTGTCTATAAGTATCCTACCATACACTTTTCCTATTATACTAAGAAGACAAATGCCCCTATGATTACCACACACTTCTTTTTCCCCTTTTCCTTTGTACAAGGGAATAATTATACCTGACTTCCAATCCTCCGGGACTCTACCTTCCTCCCAGGCCAATATATATATATATATATATATATATACAGTATATCTATCTATCTATCTATGTACAGTATAACGATATTCATTACGGAGGTAGCCGGAATACAGTTTTAAACAGGTCATCACAGTGAAAGAATTTTTGCTGTATATTGCCGTACCCAAGTCCTGGTACTCCACTGTTGATTATATCACCACGATGGCGCATTTTGTATTTTTATTCTTCCTATCTTCAGACGATTCTGTTAATACTAGGAAATCATTTTCAAACTGGAGAGGTTAGATGCAGCCTTCGTTAACACGTTCACTACTAGGGTCCTCGTCTAAGCTAAAAAAAAAAAAACCCTGCATATCTTTACCACTTATTACTGCAGTAAACGTGTCGTACCTTTCTAAGCTTATCCCTTCAGCCCGAGGACGTCAGTTATAGGTTATTCCAGCTTCTGTCAGCGAAGGGGTTAATGAAGGCCATATCTAACTCCTCCAGTTTGAAAAATCTGTCCTAAAGTGAACAAAATCGTCTAGAGACAGAATAAAAATCACCGTTCTGAAGAGACTAACCACATCAGGACCCACATGGTGTTACTCTCATGTTGTGAATAATCATCTGTATCAGTATATTAAAAATCCGAATTCCACTCTCAGGAAAACCTATAGTGTCGCTTATCGACCTGAACTCACACACACACACACACACACACACACACACACACACACACACACACACACACACACACACACACACACACACACACACACACACACACACACACACACACACACACACACACACACACACACACACACACACACACACACACATTCATTGGAGTGAAGCCTGTTATTTAACATGAAACGTCATAGTATTTAATATTAATCTCTTCACCACTATGACGTTTACATATTATATTCTTGCTGTCTTCAAAAGGCTTAATTCAGGTTTAGTGATGAAAGGAGTACCTATTGGTGTATGTAACCCCACCAGTGGAAGGATCTCTGCAAAGCTGAAATAAAATCGTCAGGAAATTGCAAGAATCCTCAAAAAGAAGTATACGTCATCGTAGTGAAGAGATTAAATTGCTTGACCTCAGCCCCATCAATCCAATTACGTATTTTGTAGTTTATTTTTGCTATCTACAGACAGTTTTGTTCGCCCAAGGGTAGATTTTTTAAAACCTGAGTTAGACTTCTTGAATCCCTCCGTTATAAGACGTCTCCCCTAAGCAGAAGTCGTCTGGTTGTACAAAGGTGAACAGAATATACGTCCTCAAGGTGAAGGCCGGGTGATTGTAGCAGGTGAACTCAGCGATGCCGTTCACTTGTTCTTTCACTACTGCCGGCATTCACATCTCATTAGGTCAGACACGTATTCAACTCATTCGAATCTGATTAAATTAACCCACTTTCTCTCTCACGCGGGGTGGGAAAGATCCAGATTTAGGAAAGAGAAAGCGCAGAAGTAGGAGAACCATCAACAGGGTGCCCAGTACAGATGAACCAAGTATCGGTGCACTCATCATTCAAACCTTCGAAATTGTTGGTTCCACTCAATTTCTGAAACCCATCTTGGCATGGTTGTGTGTTGTGAATCGGGAAGAATATTTTAATATACGGGCCTATGTAATGTCTTTCCATACCTATTCCTCCTTCGCCTTCAGCAGGACATTACACTTGAAGACATGATGAAAACAACACTGGACCTAGTATGTCAATCATATAATAAGTTTGTTTGTGTTAGTACTTTATTTTGTATTGCCATTTTAATTTGGCCGAACACTTATGAGCGATGTCATTCATAAGTATAAAGCAGATATGTATGTGGAACCAAGGCTTGATTGTGTGTGTGTGTGTGTGAGAGAGAGAGAGAGAGAGAGAGAGAGAGAGAGAGAGAGAGAGAGAGAGAGAGAGAGAGACTCATCACACACATTGCAGTTCACCAAAAAACATTCGATGATTGGTTCCATCACACAGCATTCCTCGTTTGTATCAAAGAAGGGGCTATGTATCATATGAAGATCCAAGTCATGCATTCTAGTTAAACTTTATCTCGTCTTTCCGTAGCTGGTAGAGTCGTGTATGCCTTACCTCGATGCTGTAGGATTTATTGATGGCGAACCTTTCTCTGTTAACCTCCGCTGCCCTCATGCTGTCCTCCGCTGTATTGGTGTCGTTGCTGTTGTGGTTGTGGTGGAGCGAGAAGAGCGGCACTGGGCCCTGTCTGGTCAGCTCGGTGCCACAATGCCAACAGAACTTGAAGAGGCCGTAGCGAGCGAACTCCAGTGTGGTGGCTAGAGGGAGGATGGGAGAGGGACAGAGGGGTGGTCGATGATGGTGCCGCCAGAGAGGATTACGTGCAGGATAGAGGAGGGACTTAACGGAAGCTGACTGGAATAGAAGCCGGATAAGGACTTCCTCTGGTGACACTGGAAAACACTTTAGTCACTCGCTCTCGTCTGGGTCGGCGATCTATTGGCCTCCCAGTCTTCTTTTATTGCTCACGAGGTTACGAAAGACTCGGAAATTTGACACGCAGCCGCCCCGCCCACACGCCTTGAAACCCTCCTCTGATTGGCTCGACTCGTGCCCGCCGCTCTTTCGTTATTGGCTACTTCGAATGCGCGGAAACCAATGACGTGCGAGTCCTGGGCGGGACGTTACGTAGCGGCTAGGGTCACGAAAATGCGAGTGTCGTAATGGGAAGGTGATTTACCGTGGGAGGGAAGAATTACCCTTAAAAGCAATATTGGTATGCTGGTGCTGGGACACGAAAGGAAGGGAGGGAATGTAGTAGGAGGTGAGAGGAAGAATTAAATGAGGAAAGGAAATGGAAGGAAAAACTGGATAAGACAGAAAGAGATGAAAAATGAGGATGCCTCCAAAGGGAGAAAAAGTAAGAATATTTGCTGAAGAAAGAACGTTACGAGTTAGGGAGGAAAGGAAAGGAAAGGGCAAAGCAGAACCCATTTGATAGCAGTACGGACAAGAAAGAAAATAAATAAGTGATGGAAAACCCAAACCATTTTTTACTAAAGTAGGCAGGAAGTAGGCCACAACCGGAAAAGTGAGGTGAAAAACGGGAGGAGTGGATTGTAGCGAGGGCTGGGGATGATCATCATCATCTTCGTCACCATTGCTGTCGTCGTCATCACGTCATGCCGTCGTCGTCGTCGTCGTTGCCATCTTCAATCTGAGATATTACAGTGCAGGACGAAGCAGGGCTGGCATTAAAAAAAACACCAAAAAGAAAAAAAAAAAAAAAACGTGTTTTTTTTGGTGTGTATTTTTTTTTTAGTTTTTATTTAATATACTTAAATTTTACATACAAAAATGTAGGTTTACATCATAATGATAAATGAGGTCTACATATATATACGTTCAAATTTTAAAACCCATTAAGGTCTCCCTTTAAAACCCATTGAGATCACCCGTCCATTTCCTGTACAGTACAAGTTAACAGAGGCTTTGTCCAACCGAACCACCTTGTAACAAAAACAACATGTCTTAAACAAGTGTCTGAAGACTGTTCTTCAGATAACACTTAAAACCTTCTGTTTCACTCTAAATTACTTTTTATTTGCTTATTTTAACTGATTTACATATAAATATGAGGAATAAGATAAAAACAAAAAACCACAATAAAACCCAATAAAACCCCCCATTTTTTTTTTTTTTTTTTTTTTAACCCGGGTTTTTTCCAACTCTGGGACGAAGCCTCTCATCGTTCCTTACCCAGATATATCGATTGTTCTGTCTGATCTCACTAACTCCGCAAATTCCATCTCTCCATCATGTTCTCTGCCAGTCTCTTCCTCTCACGCCATCTGCGAGTTGCCACACTGATACCCTGGTACCCATCCGTTATCTCTTCCTCGTTTCTGCTTTGCAATCCTCTGAAATCCGTAAAGTATTTTTTTTTTTTGCTACCACCAGAAAATTTTGTTTGAATTTAGAAGGACCTGTGTTAGTAAAGGGGTCAGTGTGATCCACATTAGCCTTCGCAATTTCGAAAAATCTTTCCTAAAACAAATGTCAGATGGTAGCAAGAGTGAAGTTCAAAAGTCGTCATTCTGTTGAAGGGGTTAACTTTGATGATTATAGCCTCGTCTTTTATTATCTTCTCGCAGCCAACAAACTCCTTTCATATACCATACTGTGATACATAATACACGGCCGTATATTAATTGGCATGGGAGGCTTCGTATCACCTCTTCCGTAGGGATTTATTTTCCATGTTGCACCTTTAACATTCTTCTGTACGACTATGTTCTTTATCATTTTTAGTACCAGAGTGCAGTAGTTTGCATCAACATACAAGAGGATACAGTCTAGGATTTTAAGTTGTGAGACTCATCTTCAGTATTATTTTCAGCCACAGATGACGTTTCAATCTTTTTTTTTTTTTTTTTTTTGGGGGGGGGGAAGGGGGCGGGACGGAGTTAGAAAGTAGGAGACACGAGAGTGAGTAGGTGAGTGGGAATAGTGGGTGGAGCGCTGGCACCCAGATTCATTGCTTCGGGAATGTGTGTGTGTGTGTGTGTGTGTGTGTGTGTGTGTGTGTGTGTGTGTGTGTGTGTGTGTGTGTGTGTGTGTGTGTGTGTGTGTGTGTGTGCTGCAAAGCAGTGAATGACACAAAGAAATGTTGACAAGAAAATAAAATGGGGTAGTGAAATTTAACAATGTCTGGTGTACTGTATTCAGATCTGATGTCACCATGCCTGTCTGCCAGATATTCAGCTTAAGAAGAGGTTTCATCACTTCCCTTTTTACGCTGCTTCACTATGAATTTCTTAGGTGAACACAAAGACTTGATCCCAGCCCTACCTAATTTCTCTCTCTCTCTCTCTCTCTCTCTCTCTGACACACACACACGATCAGAATCCTGCCTTATTTCTCTCTCTCTCTCTCTCACACACACACACACACACACACACACACACACACACACACACACACACACACACACACACACACACACCACATCCCTGCCTACTGCTGTGTGAGGTGAGCGGTGCAATCATCTGCCTTGCTTGTATCTGTCCGCATTTGACTTCACTTCCTCCAACTCGCATACCTCTCTTTCATATATCTCCACTCAATCCCTCCATCTCATTCTTGGTCTCCCCTTTCCCTCAGTGATATACACTCTTCTAGTCAGTCTTTCATTCTCTGTATCTCTACATGACCAAACCATCTCAGAGTATTAAACTTAACGCGTTTACTGACGCCCATTTCACCAAAATCCTCCTTCACTTCCTCATTTGCCTCTGTCTCTCAGTGTAAATCCACAAGCTCCTTTCAGATAATACATCAGTCGTGCAGGCTTGTTTAATCAGCTGTTTCAAACCAGCGGTATCTAGAAATTTTCTACATTGTAAGAGTAATTACAAATCTATAATAGACTAGCAGGGGTACCCGGCTTTGCCCGGGCCAAAATGGCGAACACTCTAATCCTATTAATTCTGGTTCAATCTTTCTTTCTACTCCAGGAAGACCATGTACTGCTTATGCTTTTGAAGAGGGATTATAAGAGGTCCAGGAACACTCTGTTTCAGCGAAAAATGACCTCCGACCAGTGGCCTCAAATGAACTCGGAGGTCAACCTTACATAGCCTATGTCCGAACTGGAGGTCATGTGATTAACCCTGCCAAAAAATTGGGCTGCTGGGTCCAGTCATTTGGGAGTGTATTACCGGTGACCTCAAATGACTTCCAACCGGTGGCCTCAAGTGACCTCGGAGGTCAGCCTCACGTAGCCTGTGTCCAAACTGAAGGTCATGTGAGTCTAGTCTGTGCCAACAATTGGACTGCTGTGTCCAGTCGTTCAAGTGTGTATTACCGGTGACCTCAAATGACCTCCGACCAGTGACCTTAAGTGACCTCGGAGGTCAGCCTCACATAGCCTATTTCCGAACTGGAGGTCATGTGAGTCTCCATGCCAAAAATTGGTCTGCAGGGGTACTCTGCATTGCCCGGGCCAAAAAGGCGAACACTCTACCGGTGACCTAAAATGACCAGATCTGAATGCTGACCCCCCCACCCAAAAAAAAACCCAGCCTTTGGCCACCCTGATTCAAAATATATATAGGTCTTGGGGTCTCTGGCCATTGGTTTGGACGTGACTGAAGGACAAACAAACAACGCTGCTCTTTTACTGAATCAGTTCAAAATATCTCGACCACCGTTGTCTGGAGGAGAACAAAACAGTATTTAGGCATTTTTAAAAATATATTTTGCAGTGGATATGGTGAAAACAAGTCTTAAAAATCAATTGCGGTCTGTTCTTACGGCGAATAGCAGAAATTAATTCTAGCCTCTTCTTTCAGTGGGTCGCAACGAGCCGATGTATTATTCCAATGCTTATGTTATGGTTCAAAAAATCATGAACCGCGCATATTCCTACTTTGAAAATCGGCATCAGGTAGCTCAACGACAGAATATGAATCAGAGTGTGGGTAGACACTATGTAGGGATGACGCCGACGAATCAGTAAGCCTTAAAATATATAATACTTCAAAACGCTCAAGCACGAAGGAATTACTTTTTAAAATCATCTAGTCTTAGTTTTCATGATTGTTTTTACCTAAAACATCGCATAAAGTACCGTAGCTAAAACATAACGCTAACACGCTAAAGCAAAGCACAATCGATAAAAATCACTCCTTATTCTTCATCCGTCTTCTTCTTCGTCTTTTTAGGTCCTTCTAGCACGAAAATGGCAAAACCGATCACCTTTGATTTTTCACGGAAAGCTTTCCTTCTCCACTGGGTCGGAAGCATAACGGTATAGATATTGCCCGAAAAAGGTGAAAGTTAGTAGGTCGGGAATTGGTCATCTTTTACAGTTTTGATCCAGTTTAGACAAAACTTGGTAAAGGCGTAAAGGGTGCGTGAAGGGAGAAATGTTTCATTTTTAAGAACAATTTACGGTCAGAGAAGTGTCGAACTTTCGGCCCTTTAAATTATTATTATTATTTTTTTTTTCAGTTTGGATTAGACTTGGTAGAATGATTTAGGGTCGAACGTAGATTAAGTTGTTCAATTTTTAGAACAATATGACAAAGTTCAAGGCCACAGGACAATGTCAACTTAAATATTTTTTATCCAATTTTAACCAGGCTTAGTGGAGGGGTTCAGGGTCACGCAAGGGTGATGTATTTCAGGTTTGAGAACAATCAGTCAAAGGTCAAGATCACAGTTAGGTCAAAACTTTGGTCATAGATCGATCGCAAAGCGTGGGTTTTGCGCTTTCTCAGTGCTCCTCGTTATTTTCTCCCGGAAAACTGCATTCAACCCAAGAGAGTCTTCAAACGGGAGCGGGTTAGTCAGAACTTTTATTAATCCTTCCACTACTACGACGCTGATATGTTGAATAAGTTAAAAAATATCTTCAGAGTTTTCTTAGACAGAGGCTAAAAATAATAATCATCATCATCTTCATCTAATCCTACGTTGCCCCATGAGGAGCGTAGGAGCCCAGGGATAGGCAAGTTGGTCCTGACATTTAAGATGAGAGTGACCAGCCTCACTCATCCCTGAGTGGCATTACGTGAACAATAAACCCCAGCCACCCCTTGGATATAAACCTTCACCTGCTCAATCCGATTGGAGCTCCGTAATTACCCACTAAACCACCAGGCGCCAAAATTTGGTTATATGGTTACCACCCAGCGTAGTAAATGGTTTTCTGGTGTACAGGAAACCATTTGGCTTGTCACTCAGTGTATAGTCACCTGCAGGCAGAAGGAAGAGGAAAGAATAAGGGAAAGAAAGACAGAAGAGGGAGTGTAAAATCACCCGTAGGCAGAAGGACGAGGAAAGAAAGAAGGAAAGAAAGACAGAAGAAGATGGAAGGAAAGAAGGATGGAGGAGAGGAAAGGGCAGACACCCGAGAGCAGCATTACATCGAATGAGTGGATGGTGAGCGCCCCACCTACCATAAAAAAAAAATAATAATAATAATAATAATACAGTACTGTAATAAGTAGAGCCAGTAAAGCTACATGAAATCCATCCCTTTATTTAATTAATGGCAGACCTTTGTGTACTGCAGATTTGGTTAATATTCATATCATTATCATGACACTTTTCGGGTGCATTTATGTTACACCATAATGGCACGTACTGGAGTAAGAAGCAAATATATGGATGGAATTACGTTTGATTTTAGTGCCTCGACCTTGTTCCGATGTTTTTGGCACACTGCCATCCCTGCATCCTCTTGTATTTTATTATATATATATCTCTATAAATTTATAAAAATATATATATATATATATATATATATATATATGGAGCCTCTGTGGTACAGTGGTAAAGTGAGCATTTTCGTACACTGAAGAATGAGGGTTCGCTCCCCACCAGGGTAATAAACTTTGGGTACTGTATTAGCGGACACGAGGGGTGCTGTGTTTGAACTAGTGTCGCATACTGTAAAGTATGTTTGCACCCAGTCGGCTTGCGCAGGCCGATTACACTTGGTTCACAGACAACACACACATCCAAAGCCATTCCAACACTACAGTTACACTTATAAGCACTTCTAACCCTACACACAGTCTCAACCAGACAGCCTAAGCCACTTGGTAGAGATACATTGGCTGTATCGTCCCCACTTCGGTCGGGATAGGCCGGTCCTGCAGTGGACACTCAAACGGCTGAGATGATATATATATATATATATATATATATATATATATATATATATATATATATATAGTGTGTGTGTGTGTGTACTGTAAACTGACATCCACTCCATATCACATCCTCCAATCTACAATAGAATCAAACTCTTCTATCAATATCCTATTACAGGTCAGCTTTCAAGAAGTGCCAGTTTTAGACCAACATAACTGGACCCTTCATCTTTAAAAACATGTTTTACACCCGCGTTTGCAAAGCGAAAACGGGTGTTAAGTGTTAGCCAAATGTGTGTGTGTGTGTGTGTGTGTGTGTGTGGCGATTCTTGAGAGAGAGAGAGAGAGAAGGTATATCAGTTACACCTATTACCTGTTTTTCATTGGCTTTCCAACCAGCAGTGTACTACACAGAACCCATTATCGGAGAGTTTGAACAAGAACTGATGTATCGCAACATCTAGGAAAATTCCAACGTCCTATCCCACACCTGACAGCGACATACCTGCTGTCCCTGCGGTATACCTACACAAGCTGAAAAATCCCTCCCTGTATTTGGTTACATTTTTTTTACTCAAATGTGATGTCGTACATACGACTCTGCATATTTAAAATTGCTTCGTGTTCGAGGGTCTTGAGCGACGCTAGGCGATGAAACGAGCCCTAAAACTTCTTTTAATATGTTTTTCAACCGTAATGTAAGGTTATATTGCTCTGATAATGATGCAATAACATGGAAAGAGGGTTGATTTTGCACATAAATACCTAAATAACCAATTGTGCGAGAAAAGTTTAATTTAAAAAGAAAATCTATGTCGTTGTTGTTATTGTTGAGTAACCCCGGCCTGCCTGAACGAGCAGACCCATCAACCACTGACAAGCAAGTGCCTCTGCAGGGCCATCCTGTGCAGTGAACATACGTTTCCTTTGGGCAGACAGTGCCTTGCCACAGCAGGACGCGGGGAAGAGTGTGGAGGTCCGGATGGATGCCATAATTTGTTTCCTTCCACGTATTGAGCAGGGGTATCATAGTAGGCTCCACATCACCCAGTTTTTTGTCTATATGGTTACCACCCAACGTTGTAAAGTGTTTCCTGGGTTACAAGAAACCATAATGATTGTCACTCAGTGTTGGGCCACGTGAAGTGGAAACAAGATAATTAAAAAGTGACAGGAAGGATGGGAGAAGTAGGAACAGAGGAGGGCAGACATGGAAAAGAAATTACATATGTGAGGGAAAAACTGGCCAGCTTTATATGAAGTGAGTGGTTGATGGTCGCCACCAACAACCACCAAAGAGTTCGCTAACAGGAGAAAAGCCGCGGTTTCCCCTGGGCGCGGTATCGCTTTAAAAAAAAATTATATATATATATATATATATATATATATATCATCATCATCAGCCGTTTGAGTATCCACTGCAGGACCGGCCTATCCCGACCGAAGTCGGGGCGATGCAGCCAGTGTATCTTTACCAAGTGGCTTAGGCTGTCTGGTAGAGATTGTATGTAGGGTGAGAAGTGCTTGTAAGTACAATTGTAGTGTTGGAGTGGCTTTGGATGTGTGTGTAGTCTGTGAACCAAGTGTAATCAGCCCGCGCAAACCGACTGGGTGCAAGCATACTTTATAGTAAGCTATACTATATAGTAAATATAGTTCAACCACAGCACCCCTTGTGTCTGCCAATGCAGTGTGTGGCCGGGTGAACACTCCCGAAGTTTGTTACCTTGGCATTTTCTCGTAGCTTTGGGAATAGAAACTCAAGTGAAAGACGATGCAAAAAGTAGATTTGAAATACACGGATAATTTTGGAGCTGAAAGATTTTGAAGTGCAAATAATAATTTCTGTTCCGTAATCATTAAATATTTTTGCACCAACTTGCCCCTAGATATAGGTGACGAGTGTTTGTTTTGATTTTAAAAAAAATCATAAAGTATACTCTTTACAAGGAAAATGAACCAAAATGGATATTGATAAGATTATTATAAACAAAGACAGTGAAGTCTGAAACTGGTTATCATGAATCCTTGAATCCCTGGTGTGATGAGTGGTTTGGTGGTGGTGTGGTTTGAAGTACTGTAAAACTAGCTCTTCCTTTGTGTGTGTGTGTGTGTGTGTGTGTGTGTGTGTGTGTGTGTGTGTGTGTGTGAATTTGCAAGTCATCATCTGATGGTCCAGGCTTGGTGGCTGGGTGGGTAGGATGTTAGGCGGATGGGTGAGGTGGGTGGCCAGGGTGGGTGGGGTGGGTAGGCAGGATGAGTAAGCAGGTGAGGAGTACGGAGTGGGTAGGTGGTGGGCGAAGTGAGTGTGATGGGAGGGCAGGGTGGGGTAGGTGGATTTGTGAACAGGGGTTTAGTGAGTGGAAGGGTGGATTGACAGGGTGGAGTGATAGGGTGGGTTGGCACATGGGTGGGGCGGGCGGGCTTTTTGAATGGGTGGGTAGAGGGATGTGTGACTTTCCAGAGAACAAGCAAGGTGACGGGTTTACCACACATGGGAGAGTGAGTAGGTATACGAGTGGGTTGGTTGGTGGGTGAGCGGGCAGGTGGGACAAATTAGTTTCATTGTGGAGTAGGTCTATGGCGTAAGTAGTCCATAACTGAATTCTGTCTATGTGGGAAAACAGGCCCTTCGGGATATATCTTTGGGGGTAATGGGCCAAAGTAAAGATATCTGACCAAGGGGTAAACAGGTCCATGGACGAAACGGGTTCATGTGAAAAAATAAATCTGTGTGAGGATTTGGTGTGTTTTCGTGGGGAGAAAGTAGGTTTGTAATGAAAATAGGTCCACGGAGGGAAAACAGGTCCATTGGTGAAATAAGTCGATGGGAAGCACTGGGGGAAAATAAGTTCCTGAGTAAAACAGATAAAAAAGCGAAAAATAAGTCCCTTCAGTGCAACAGGTCCAGGGAAAAACAGGTCCATGGGGCAAAATAGGTCCGTGTGGCAAAAATAGGCCCGTGGGAGAAATTGGTCCATGGAGGAAAATGTGTCCAAGGGGGAATATAGTTTTTTTTTTTTTTTTTTGAGGATAATTAGGTCATTGGTGTGTTATTGGTCCATCCTTCACCGATCATCACCAGCTTCCCTCCGATCTTGGTAGGTTATGCTTTTCTTGCATTGAACTCCCTGTAACACACACACACACACACACACACACACACACACACACACACACACACACACACACACACACACACACACACACACGCACGCACGCACGCACGCACGCACACACACACACACACACACACACACACACACACACACACACACACACACACACACACACACACCTTTAGGTATCACAATCATAGCACCGAATTCCTTTTCTTATCACCTCGTTCACAACTGCTGAAGAGACGTAAAGAAAATGTGACCTTTTTTTCCCCTGGACAATGAATATATTGCTTTGTACTGGCTCGTCACACATATGAACAAACTCTTATTAAAATGCCTTGTTATCTCTAGTCAGTGAACGTTCCTGTCGCCTCAGTGCAGACCACCGGACCTTTAAGAATCCCACCGCTTCTCTTCACTGTAGCTGGACAATAGGTTTAATGTATGTCAGGGAAGCTGAGGCGAAAAAAGGATACACAAAACACAATTGCATTAGAATTATAATTTTCTCTATAAAATTTATTCAGTAAAAAATGGACCCTCATCATTATTATTCGATTAGGGATGTACGTAGAACAATATTGGCAGCAAAAGCATGTAAGAGCAGCATGAAATTTATTGTAAACACGTTAGAACATTTATATTAAAAAAAAAAAAAAACAATAATGTGCGAGATTAACCGCTTCAATCCGGGGTCTTTTCTTTTTTCATTCTTCCTAACGCCAGACGAATCTATCACTTAAGGTGAGACGTCTCCGGAATGAAGGAATTTCAAGCAGTCTCATTAACGCCTTCAGTCCGATGACGTACTGTTTATTATTATTATCTACAAACGCTTTTATTCACCTTAGGATAGACCCTCTGGATTAGAGAGGGTTGAAGCAACCGTAATTAATCCCTTCACGACAAAAGATCCTTCCTAAAATGAATAAAATCGCCTGGAAGTAGCAAGAGTCATCAGATGAAACGCATCGCCTACTTAAAGTGGTTAACCAATCACGTGACAGCTTGGCATCCTCGGCCAAGCACAAGACACAGAGAAAGGTCCAGCCCTTGTCTGTCAAATATTACGCACACATTACATCCTGACCAAAGTACAACACTTATAAATAATAGGTATAAGACACACAAGCAGTAAATGACCAGATACTGACAGACAAGTAGTTCATTCACACAAACACCAAAGTATGGAATTTTCTGTCCTTGTTTACAGAGTGTGTGACTGTAAGCTATTAACATGTGCACGAAGTGTATACTAAGTAAATCCCTGACGAAATCATGAAAGCAGATATTGATCAGGTAATAAATCTATAAAAAAAAACACAGCAAATGCGTATATATATACATTCACATATGTATATGAAAAGTTATGTATGAATGGCTATGCAGTTTTACTTTCAAGTTTATATTCAGAGGCCAACATAAATTATTTCTTTGCGGATCATCCTGTGTTCATGCCTTGTTTTAAAAATGCAGTGATGATAATATCCATTTAATTATATTTATATAATTCCGTAATATGAGGTAACTATCAACAGTATGCCACCATTTTAGGTTAAATAATACTGTGTAGATTCAAGTTTGGTAAGGTGTGACCTGGGCCCTGTATTTGAAAGCAGAGGTCCTGAAAGTGTAAACAAGCTAGTCACTTGGTCACTTGTATGGTCTGTGCTGCAAGTAAAGCGTGTTTATATTCTTTAACATCCTGAAGAATACACTCTTTAATGTGGCATGCAGACTAACCATCAAATGCTGGCATTTGTCTTATACATGACCGTCAAAAATTTGGGGCTTACTTGTTCATACACTTTCCCTCTCTGAACCTTTGACAATATGAGTACTAGACCAGTGCGGGACTCTGCAGTGTTGCTTCTGCCTCTGTGGTGACGTCAGAGGTGGCAGGTGTTGAGATTCTTCCCCTGCTGGTGCTCGTGCTCACATTATCTCCTTCCCCTTCTCCTTTACCCTTACTTCCTTTATTTTCACTCTCTTCTTCCCTCGTTCCTTCACTGTCCTCCTTGACTGTTTCATTTACGCCTTCGCGGGACTGGATGGAAGCCTCCTCTGTTTCCTCCGCTGTTGGTTCGTCCACGATGTCAACTCTTTCAATAGATCGCACAGTTGTTTTCTCTGTGCCCTTGCTCTTCGTCCCCGTGGCTTTGGTTGGCTGCTTGATGTCGGTGGAGGTGGCTGGTTGACGAGAGTATTGTTAGTATTCACAAGTTCAGTCGGTATCCAGGAGTCAGAGTAACGAACAATATTAACAGTGACTGTGAAATATGAAATAAAGAATCCCGTGTCAGGTCCAGAGGTGCATATCAGTTTTATTATCAGCCTTCCCAGCGCCATAGTAACTTTCGATTGAGTTAGTAATGTTGTTTTGGCAGTAGTATGCAACGTAATATCAACATCAGTAGAAGTCCAAGCGAAGGAGAGTACCGTATGTCAGTCAGGTTGCTCGGTTACTCATATTACAAAGGAAAAAAATACAAGTTCGTATTTTTTTTTTTTTTTTAGTTGCAGTAGATCGAAGTTTAACCATTACTATACCAAGAAAGGCAACCTCAGCAACAACCACAGAGCAAGCAGGCAGAGATCCAGGGTTAGATATTAGTATTCTTTATAGTACCATCGAGGGGGGAAAAAAAAAAAAGATAAACGCGAATGATTTAGCGAGCACGACACACCAAGCAGTTACATGACAGTCACAGAGCCATAAACTGTCATAGCATCTCGCGCAAGTGTTGCCAGAGTGTATTCCTGACACAGGAAGTGAAGAGAAGGCTATGGTGAGAGGAGAAGCTGAGAGGATGGGAGATTCAGTGAAGAGGTTGTGTAGTAGAATGACACGAAAAGAAGGGGATTAACCAGGATAGGCAGGTAGGCAAGCGGGCAAGCAGATAGACAGGCAGACAGGTAGATAAGGTGGCAGGTAGACGGACAGGTAGTAAGTTAGACCGAGAGCCAAGATTTTCAGGCTAGCACGTAGTCACCCAGCATGTTGTACAACTGGAAAGTGGACAGCCAGGCGATGAGACAGGCACACGGGCAGCAGGTAGATGGAGGGATTAGTAGCCAGGAAGGCCCAGTTCAGTATTACTTGCGTCACGTACTTCCTAATACCCTTGAAGAAACAGAAAAGAAGGTATGAATAATGTCATTCACGAAATATATTATATAAACACTGATCTAACAAGTACTGTACTAGGTAGGCCTAAGGAGAGAGAGAGAGAGAGAGAGAGAGAGAGAGAGAGAGAGAGAGAACATAGTCTTAGGTGTTCAAAAAATATATCATAAAAAATATAAGTAGGCATTCATTACTTTAACGAGACTTAGAGAGCGTGATCAGTACTAGACATATATATATATATATATATATATATATATATATATATATATATATATATATATATATATATATATATATAAAATCATGAACTCCAGGCTTATCTGAATGTGGACCCAGTGGACTGTAGGCTGAAATTGCTCTTCTGCAGTCCACCATCCTCTTGTAGGAGGATATCCTTAAGTGTATTGTTTATAAAAGCTCCATCATGCTTGCATGCGTCGGCCTTGGTCACCTAATGGCAGCTCTCCACACTGCTTGATCTCTGGCAGTCTCCTTATTCAGTCCCTCATCCCTAAGTTTACACTCTATGACCTCGTCCCAAGTCATTTTTGGTCTGCCTCTTGCATCCCTAACCCCGACGGTCACACTTACTCACCCTCCGCACCCAGTTGTCATCGTCCATCCTCGCAACATACACAGACCATCTCAATCTATCCCTCCTTATCACAACATCAATACACTCCAGGTCCATCCTTCCCTACAATTCCTGAGTCGTAATACGTTATACTAGCCCCGCAAGGCTTCGCATTCAAGGACGCACAACGCATACATCTAATCATTGTCGTTTCTGTACGTTTGAGCCTACGAATATTATCTTCCTTTACTGCCCAGATCTCACTGCCATATAGCATTACACTTCTAACACATGCCGCGTACAAGGATCCCTTAGCACGGAGGGAGAGCCCTCTCAGTCAGGAAAGGCAACAGCTCCCTGAACTTCTTCCAGCCATATCCTTACTCTAGTCATTGAGCCAGCTCCAGTCCCAACTCCAGCACATAACATGTCCCACAAATTACAAAATTTCTCTACACACTCAAGAGACTCACCAGCAAGATCAATCCTTTCGCGCCTGGCACCATCTTACGTATCCAGAACCAGTAGTATAGTTACGCCTAATATACAGCCTGCTGTTGTAGTTTTAATGTCAAAGAAAATGTTGTCTTCTCGCTAGTTTGGCAAACTACAGTATTTAATACAGACTACATGCATTATGTCTATGGCTACATGTCCGTGAATATATACATATATGTGTAGATATATACGTATATGTATGTGTGCATATGTGCCTCTCTCTGCATACGTATGTACATACGTGTGTATCTATGCACCACTTTACTTATCTGAAAACTTGTAATGATAATTACTGTAACAACTTTGTACCTTGTATGTATCATTGTATGTCATTGTTCATTACTGTGCTTGCAATGATAATTAATTCAAAACCTTCTATGCTCTAAGATACCGATTTTTTTTATCTCATGCACCCCTTCCTGCTTGGCCTTCAGAGACAGTGTTCCCCAGAGTGTTGGGGCTTATACTGAATGGTAAATAGAGAACCTAAATAAGATTAAAAAAAGAAAAAAGTCACTTGCATTTTGCTATATTTTGTCAATGACTACTGGCCCTTTGATCTTGGTACTCTCAGGGAAAAACCATTTCCGTAGCCAACCGACCCTTAAAAAAGCTTACGCAAAAAGTTTTCTGAGCGAAAAATTTGAACTTCGACCTCAGTTTTCATTAGTGACCTAAAGCGCACAGTGTGAGGTGAAATTTTGTAAACATTGAAAGGGTCTTTAGGGGGTCAAGTCCCCTATTTGATCTGTGTGCTCTCCAGTTAGGCAGGCTTCCACACATGCGCTGTGGTATGTCGGGAGGCTGCAGCCCTCCCAGGGTGGGGTTCATTTTCCGCCTTCTTGGCCATATCTCCAATTTCTTTCTCATCTTAAACTGATGATATTAACACCCACTTCAACTGTCCTGTGTAATTTTCCAGCGTTTCCTTCTTCATTTTTGCCTGGCTGCCTCTACATGTGCATTGACCACCAATAATTCTAAATTTAAACTTATTCTCCTAAGTACATGCTTCCCTGCATTATCACTCTTTCATGCTTCACATATCGACTTATACAGGGTACGACTCTAGCATTCTCGTCAACTTACGAGACCTTCCAGTACCTCTCCTTTAACGATTATTCATACTACATATTGCTGTTCTCTTGCATGTGATTTATGACTTTCTGATATAGATGTAATTTGCACTGTTTATATGCGATAGATGAGAATGGCGTACCATATTCACATATTATAAACTGATAAAGAGGAGATACAATGAATTCACCCACGCATGGAGAATACGGCCCAGTGTATGTCAGACCGTATCTTATCTGTCTGCTTGTCCGTCACTTTGTCTGTCTATTTGTCCATCTATCTGTCTATCTGCCATACTTACGCTTGGGCTTGACGCAGAGGTAGCCACACTCTCCCACCATACAGCATTTGGTGGCGCCGGGACACTCGCTGTCATAGGTACACTGGTCCAGGCGGCTCATGCACTTGATACCGAACCCCTTAGGAGACTCACACCGTCCAGGCTTAGCTACGGGAAGGAACAGGCGAGTTGGTGAGAAGGGAGGGGCTGAGAGGGGAGTGGAGGGTAGAGGAATGAAGAGTGATGGATGAATGGACAAAAAATAATGGTAGGATGCATGAGGAATGTTAGATGGATGGATAAATGAAAAGTGTTAGAGGAAATGATGGATGAACAGTGTTGGATGGATGGATTGAAAGCTGTATGGATGAATAAACTAAAAAAAATGGATGAATTTGACTGACGAATGTAGGGCTGACTCACTGGACGGGTAGGTAGGGTACAGACTAAGTAGCTATGATCGTAGTATACGATGGCTACAGTATCAGTGAACTGAAAACGCCTACATTTACAATGAAAGCTTCATAAAAATTGTCTTCGCAGAGTCCACTACAAGACCCAACCTCTCTCCTTAGGACACCTAGTCCATAATTTCTCGAGTTCCTCCTTTAACTTCAAACAAGGTGGCAAGATGCGGTACATAAACTAAGATGTTCCGAATGCAAAAGTTGAAAATCAAAGTCTGAGATCCTGCAAAACTTGTACTTACAAAAAGATTGGGAGAAACGCTGTAAACTTCTGATATGTTTCAAGGGAGTAGTACTTTCGTTGGATGAATTATACCCATACTTATTATTATTATTATTGTGGGGATACGTATGTTGCCGCTAACTGATGGCAATGTGGAACCCCGACAACTAACAGATAACGAATGTTGGGTGACTGGATGAAGAGGGGGATGGACAGGGTTGGCTGGATGGAGGAGGAGTTAAAGCTGGATTGATGAAGAACTGGACAGATAGAGAACGAATAAGTACTGTATTGATATATGAATGTAGTCTGGGAGGCTGGGTGAACAGGAAGATGTGAGTAGTGAATAGTTAAGTGAATGAATTTTAAAGTCGGATGGTTGGGTGAGAGTGGCTAGTTGACTCTGTCTTGGGGCTAAGAGGCGAAGTGGGTGATTAAGTGGACCGGTTTAATGGAATGTGTTGAGGGACCCGTTTGTCTGGAGATTTTAGTGGTAGCTTAAGGGAATAAGGAAGAACGAGTGGCCAGATAGCAGGGTTAAGTTATGTCTTCCGGCTGAAACTTTCTCTATGACTAGTGCGGTTGGATATATTTATTAAATCTAACTTAAGAGGACGTATTTATTAGGGAAACATGATCCTAACCATTTTATGTATTTATTTATTATTATGATAAGTAAGACTTCCTAACAGTTAACGATTATCAGAATTTTTTTTTTTTTCGCGCCTGTTCACTTTATTACCTCCGCCAAGGTAATGTTTTCACCCCTGTCCGTTTGTTTGTTTGTTGGTTGGTTGGTTGGTTGGTTTGTGAGCAAGATTACACAAAAACTACTGGACGGATTTCCACGAAACTTGGTGGAAGAATGTGCCTTGGCCCAGAATAGACTCCACTGAATTTTGGTGCGGATTCGTATAAATGTGCGGATCCAGGATTTTTTTTTTTTTTTTTCACTTTCTTTAACATTGCGAGATAGGGTGTTTTTCGACATTTTCGTAAGTTTTTCAGTGACTATTGCATGGATCTTAATAAAAAAAAAAATCAGGCATATTTAGTATGTTGGTATCTACGAATGTGTGCAGTTTGGCGCGGATCCATATAAAATTCCGGATCTAGCTGATTTAAATATGCTTTTATAAGGGGGTAGTCTTTTTCCATACTGGATTAGACTTGATTGAATTAAAAGGAGCTGCATGTTGGGCCTTGACGGAGGTATGCGCTCTCCTGAGTGCCATTCTAGTACTGTACCTTTTTTCCATCCTCTTGCAACCATTCTTCTCTTCTTGTTCACTCTAATTTTATCGTGCAGCGTTTGGTGTCCGTATGAGTGAAGACAAACGTATACACAAACAGTTTTAAACCCAACTTAGCTTAAGACAGTCTGCAAATACGGCCTCAGAATATTTAGTGAAAATAAAAAATCTCCCAGCAGTCACAAGCTTTGAAAATTAGCTTGAGTAACACATTCTAAATCACTGGAACTCCTAGGAATTTTGAAGTAACACGAGACAGTTTTGTTCAGTCGAGGGAAAGCCTAACAGAAAAGGATTAACGAATTCAGTGGATGTACACTTAAATTCGAAAACACCGCCAGTTGTAAATCATGAACTTGTGCATGATTTGAAAGAGAGAGAGAGAGAGAGAGAGAGAGAGAGAGAGAGAGAGAGAGAGAGAGAGAGATTGACATACTTCGCTTTATTGTGTGAAAATTTTTTTTTTCTTCAGTTTTTTCACCACGTGAAGAAGTGTGAAGGTACCTGGTTTCAGAGTTGCCAATTAAGCGTCTTTCATACTAGATTAGTTCACTTGAATTGGCAGTTTTTAATACCTCTGATTGTAAGAAATACAGCCATATTAAAGACATTGTTACAAAGAGTTAGCGATATTCCAGATACTGTGTTGGATTTTTTTTTTTTTAGCGATATTCTAGATATTATTACAAATATTTACCCATGTTCCTGATACTGTTACAAAGTTTCAGCGATGTTCTATATATTGTTTTGTGGATTAAGCAATAGTCTACAGAGTGTTGCAAAGTTTTAGCGAGAGTCGAAATTTCAGTGCCTTTTCTAACTTTATTTATTTGTTTATGTATTTATTTATTAGAGGAACGTTAGCAATATTTGTGAACTTGGATTTGGCAGCAGTGAAGAAGACAGGATTAACACGTATCGACTACACGAGGGCTATTGAGGCAGGCAGGATTTTTTTTTTTTTCCTTGATGTCCCTAGACATATGTACAACCAAGGTTCCCTATTTCAGTTCTAAGGGTCGTAATCCAAGTGGTTTTGGAGCTACCTCAGCACCTGTTGTGTAGCGATTTGGTCTGCACATTACAAGTCAATATCCTCTTGTGTGTTACTAATGCGAAGTATGTCGATACATGAAAAATAATAATAAGGCGTAATGTAGAAAATAAATCGCCAAGGGAGAGGAACTACAAAGCCTCCTGTGTCACCTAGACTATGAGCTTGTGTTCATCCGTACCTGGCTTGGGTGTGGGTTGGGTGCGTGCCTCAAGGGGGGTGGCTGGGGCTTCCGTGGGTGCAGCAAGCCACCCGTTCACCCCCACCTCCCGTATCTCCTCCGTCACTGCCTCCGTCACGCCCTCCTCGCTGTCCGTAGTGGTGGCGGTGGTGGTGGATGATGTGGGGGAGGGGCGAGGTGGTCTTCTGGCTGCCTGCTAGGGATTGGATGACGGTGATGAGGAGAACCTGACCAGTTTTCAGGATAAACACTCTGTAGCAGTTACCCTTTGTCAGAAATATTTTTTTTTCTTGATTTAGTTTCCGGTGTTGCTGTTTGCTGATGATACAGTATTGTTGAGTGAAGATGAATGGGAGTTGCAAGGTTTGGTGAATGAATTTGGGACAGTGTGTAGGAGGAGGAAGCTGAAAGTTAATGTAAACAAAAGTAAAGTTATGGTGTTTGAGAGGAATGAAGTCACAGAGTGTGCAGTGAGGTTGGATGGTGAGGATATGGAGAATGTGAGTGCAT
Organism: Coenobita brevimanus; assembly: GCF_032717465.1. Classification (NCBI taxonomy): domain Eukaryota; kingdom Metazoa; phylum Arthropoda; class Malacostraca; order Decapoda; family Coenobitidae; genus Coenobita; species Coenobita brevimanus. The sequence continues at coordinate 12,616,313 of NC_137050.1, read as the reverse complement.
TCAAGTACTTGGGTAGTGTGATGAGTAAGGATGGAACTTTGGGGGATGAAGTGCGTGAAAGGGTACAGCAGGGAAGGAAGGTTGTAGGCATGCTGAAAGCAGTGATGAGAAATAGGGAAGTGAGTATGGAAGTTAAGAAGTCTCTGCATGATGGTATTGTGATCCCTACCCTGACGTATGGAAGCGAGGTGTGGACCTTGCAAGAGGGGAACAAGTCAAGAGTGAGAGCAGTGGAAATGAGTTACTTGAGAGGAGCATGTGGAGTGACATGGAGGGACAGGTTGACGAATGAAGAAGTGAAGGAACGTTGTGGGGTAGATGTGGATGTGGTTGAAAAGATTAGGAGAAATACACTGAGGTGGTTTGGACATGTGGAGAGGATGGAGAGTGAAAGACTGACTAAGAGGGTGTATGTGGGTGAGGTGGAGGGAGGGAGAGGGAGGGGTAGACCGAGGATGAGGTGGAGGGATGGAGTTGAGAGGTATATGAGGGAGGGGGTGAGTTGGAGGAGGGGAGTCAAATGGTGGGTGACAGAGTGACTTGGAGGCGTTTTGTCTGCGGCCACCCTTTGCGGGATTAGGGCGTCGGGCTATAGATAGATAGATAGATAGTTTTTTCACCTTAACCAGAGTGCAGAATAATAAAGTAGTTCCCATATTGCTTTTGTTAGAAATGCTTTTGATTTTTTTTTTCCATTGATATTCACTCTGGTTTGGTTCCTGGACGTCTGGGAGCTCCTGCTGGTCAAATATCTTAATGGTGTGCAGGATGAACAGGTGCAAGTCTTCTCTGCAATTTACATTTATCAGATTTTTTTAAATTTAATCCTTTCAGTCTGACGACATATCCTGTATTATTGTTCTTGCTACTACAAGATGACTTTATTCAACCAAGGACAGACCTTGATTAGTGAAGGAGTTAGTGAAAGCTTTATCTTACTCCTCCAATTGGAAGTGTCTCTGCACAGCTTAATACAATTATCCGGTAGTAGCAAAAACAAACGAGCATCATCCGTCGTCGGACAGAAGAGGTTAATCAATTTGCAAGAAAAAATCTCCATGTTAAGTCTATGCCCAGCGTCGGACACATTAAAAAAAAATACTACTGTAGTTTATTTTCATCACAAATCGTGTTCTTTCCATCATTTTTGGCATTAATATTTACTAGGGTTAACTGTATTGGTAGCTTTATGAGTGACGATAAAAAAGTAACCAATCAGCCTTACACATTGCTTAACCCTCCAGTTCAACGGCGTATTTTTTCATTTTATTATTGCCACATACAAACTATTTTAATGAGCTTGCGAGGGACTTTTGCAGCTGGAGGAGTTAGTTGCAGCTTCCATTACCTGTTTCACAGACTTTCTCCTGAACTGAATAATAACTACATGGGGGCAGCCACAATGCAATAAAGAATATACCATCGGACTGAAGAGGTGATGCCCAAAACAGTTTTGAGGTAAATATATGGGCAAATGGGTATACTTGGTCAAAGGGATAAGTAAATGGGTAAACAGGTACGTTGAGTAAATGGTATGTGGGAACATAAATGAGTTCAGGTAAACGTGTAGGTAAATGGGTAAGTAGGTGGGAATAATACAGCACCTGGGATCTGAGTCTACTGTTGCTTGATGGCACTGTCCTGGCTGGTGCAGGGCCTGGGTTCTCTGCTGGAGGGGTTGGTGTCCTGGCTGACTGCGCGCTGAGTTTGCTTGTTGCTGGGTTGGAGGCTGGTAATGGGTTGGGTCTATTCCCGGCTGGTCTCTTTCCCGCTGGTCGCCTGGCTGCCGCGCTGCTGTCTCCTTTTCTACCGCGACATGATGCACCTCGGCAGGTATTGGGATAACTAGACGCAGCTGCTGCCATCTGGGAAATAAATAGTACATTTAAACTACTTTATTATGACACTCCACTAATTAATGTAAGCAGAGTATTATACGAGTAATTCAACATAATACTGTATTACTTGTCTATCTGTCTATAGCCCGACGCTCTAATCCCGCAAAGATTGGCGGCAGACAAAACGCCTCCAAGTCGCTCTGTCACCCACCATTTGACTGCCCTCCCCCCAATTCACTCCCCCCTCCCTCATATACCTCTCATCTCCATCCCTCCAGCTCATCCTCGGTCTTCCCCTCGGCCCTCCCTCTCCCTCCCTCCACTTCACTTACATACACCGTCTTAGTCAGTCTTTCATTGTCCATTCTCTCCACATGTCCAGAGAATATTACTTGTCTATCTGTATTACTTGTCACTGGAAAAAATATTCGTTATGGTTACCATTAGAACAAAGAAGAGTTTAGATACAGAGTTACTCGCTCATCATCCTTACCTATTTTCCCACCGTCACAAGTGTATGGTCCTGAAACAAACAGCAAAAAACAAAAGCAGGAGAGCCATCTAAAAGTGCCGAGTGAAACATCCATTGTCTCACTCAAACCTTGGAAATTCTCGGTCCCACCCTAGTCCCCTGTAGACAGAAGCCATCCGTACCAAGTGTGAGACAGACGCCATCCCATAGACTGCTAAATTAAAGAAAACTTTTGTAGTCCTTGCCATGTGCATCTTGGTACATAGCTATTTCACCTCGTCATTGTTTTTTGTAGTTTTTGTTGATTCCTCACCTTCTACATCTAGCTTTCTTACAGATGCACGAACTATATCAAATCATCTTCCTGGTCTTCGTGCGTCTCCCATCTTGGAACTCGCATTGTCGCATAAACCTATGCCTTATTCACTTCCACCATAGTCATATTCCTTTTCTCCCCGCGGACAAAACATGTGTAAGGACATTTTTCTTACCCTGTTAACCAAGTAGACTTCCATGCTCCATATCATTCACATATAATTATTTCTTAATACGTCCAATCAGTCGTTTCCGCAAAGTACTCTTTCTCTCTGTCTCTGTGTCTGTCTGTCTGTCTGTCTGTCTCTCTGTCTCTCTCTCTCTCTCTCTCTCTCTCTCAAAATAATGGAACACCACCATGCCTTTCCCTTTCTCAGGTGAAAGCTGACACGTGGAGCGCGGCATGTAATTAAGGAAAGGCACAACGACTCGCTTGTGACAGAGAGAGAGAGAGAGAGAAAGGGAGAGAGAGAAAGCGGGAAAACGATAGAGCACAGCTTAATTAAAGGAATGACATGGGACTGAGAGAGATGCACTTCATGGATGGTGCAGTTGTAGATTAATTATTCCCTTGTAGCTTAATTATTCCCTTCAGCACGAGGATGTCTTTATTTACTTTATTCTTGTTACCTCCTGACGGTTTTAGTAAGCTTTGAAGGAGAGAGGTCTGGCAGTGAAGAGTTTAATGAGGGCTGTATCTAACCCTTCCAGTTCGAAAGGTCTCTCGTAAGCTCAATAAAATTTCCAGTAGCAAGAATATGCATTACTATACTAGACATCATCGTACCGAAAGGGTTCTGGTATACAGAAACTGATGTTAAAAGAACTAGAAAAACTCTGTTAACCACTTTATTATGTTCTGTAATTTTTTCGTTCTTTCTACCATCTGGCATTTTTTTCTCCTCGTTACCACCAGAAAACTGACCGAGGATTACACTCAAATTTCCGTCACCTGATTGTATTTTTGCTACCACCCAATACTGTGATGCTTTCTACAACCCGATAATAATATTTTGTTCTTGCTGCCACTGGATGATTATAATTTTGCTACCACTAGATTTTTAAAAACGTTTTGGAGAGACCCCTGGTACTCAAGGGATAAAAGGCTCTAGCTATCCTTCAATCTACAGTATCTATCAATCTGTCTATCTACTGCCAGATGACCAGGATCTCATATCCGGGCTGTTGCCGGATAATGGAAGCTCCCAACCACTTCCTTCTCCCCCCTCTGCTCTCCCCTATCACGCCGCACCTTCCCCCCACTGCCTCCCTCCATCCCAGTCCCCGCCCATCACGCTACACCTCCAGCACTGTTCCACCCTTCATACCCAAACATGGAGAGGCCACAGGAATTTCTCAGTGGGAGAGGGTACAGCCGCGGAATATGTATCGTTCCACTTTCTAGCCATACAGTTAAGAAACTACAGTACATAATACAGTGAAAATTTTGCATGGCTCCGAAGATCACGTTACTGGATTTCATGGTCGCTGCTCACACTCCCGTACTTATCGTAATGACGAGGACCCGCATTTATGTACGTGATTGTGCAAGACATAAGTTCCCTGTTTGTCGTTCCCACGTTTTGCAACACACAGGGAATACACCATGCAGAAGAGGTCGACTTGAAAGGAAGTTGTTTCCTGTCAGTGGAAAGAAAAAACTCACAGACAACTTAGACAGCTTAAACTGCATGAAAGCCACAACACCTTGCACTTGGAAACGAAATACCCGTAACAACCTCTGTTTCTTCGCCGCATTGTTACATCTTTATCTCTTTTCTGTTGCAACTTCAATGGCCACTGCCTCTCAGAACTGTCTGTTTGCATCCCTTCACCACTACGGCGGGCGTGAAGCACTCGCTTAGCAACAAACTTCCATCCCTTTTCTGTCCAATTCTCTACTGCAAGACTTAACCGTTTCTCCCAGTCTTCCATGTATGCAGCAGGTCAACTCTGGAACTGTCTTCCTATGTCTAGTTCCCTCTTCCTATGACTTCCAGTCTTTCAAACGCAGTGTGTCCAGGCATCTCGAAATGAACGGATCCTGTATTTGGCTCTGTTATCTTATTTTTGTTGTTTTCTTTGGAGGGAAGAATCTTTGCTGACTTCTGGCCCTTGGTTCGTTCTTCCTTGCCTAAAAAAAATTGTACACAAATAGTTTATACTGTAATATGAAATATTCCTTAATGTGAAAGAATTCATATATTAGTGTAATCTAATTAATTTCCGGTAAACACATGCTCATGCCAAGATCCTAATTCATCACCAAAATTTCCTCAGTAATATTTGTGTTTGGTAACACGACGGATTGGCACAAACCATAACTGACAAGAAATGTTTGAGATGGCAGTAGCAAGTGAGATTAATGTGTTTAACTTTGACACCTGCAAAGACCATACAGTTACTGCGTCTATTACAAACATAAATATCTTTTTACTAACAGAAAGAGGCACTTCGTAAGGTTAACAATGGTGTTAGAAATGGCGTGGTAAAGAGAGAAATGGAGCTTGAGCCAAGTTGGTACCCAGAGGCAATGTTAAAATCAGTGGTCTGCAACCTGTTTCAAGCCGGTCCCTATTTTCGCTAGGTTGTCTGTGCAGGTCAACTCGCACCTATATTTAACCCCCCCCCCCACACACACTCAATTGCAATCAATCAAATGGCATAAAAAATGTTGCCTGTATAAAACATTTTTGAAAATTCATATTCTCTAAGAATGCACACCAAATTAGTGTGTCCAGGCATCTCCAAGCACACGGATTAGGGTTCTGGCTTTCATTTATACAGCTCTAGGGAAAGGACAAGGTTTATGGGCTATTAGTCTTTGTGTGTGTGTGTGTGTGTGTGTGTGATTTACTTAAAAGCAAAAGTCCTGACACTCTCCCTTTTGATACTCGTACTCCAACATATTCTCGGGGGTCGGGGAGCGGGGAGAGTGGTGCAGGCAACGAACCCTTACTTTATCTTTTTTGTGAGGGCTGGTAGGTGATATGGCGGTATGTTTTGTGAAATGAATTTGTAAAAAGTTGAAAATGTATACACGAAAGATAAAATATATTGAAACAGCTTGGCAGTGAAAACAGAAGAAAATATAAGAGGTTGCCAATGGAAACATGACTGGAAACGATTCAACAGCAAAGGCTTGGGGGAGAAAAAGCTTGGATTTGCGAACAAGAGAGACTGAAAAAGTTTTGGTCGTGAAGAGAAAGTCAACAGGTGAGCTGAGAGAGAGAGAGAGAGAGAGAGAGAGAGAGAGAGAGAGAGAGAGAGAGAGAGAGAGTGGACTGTGAGGTGACGTTTAGAAAAGTCTTTAATTGCAGATGACCCAAAACCTCACGCTCTTGCAGACATCTGGAGTTTCTCAAAAGGGTTAAAAGTGAGACATAATGATCGTGGTTATGCTAGGTGTGTGTGTGTGTGTGTGTGTGTGTGAGAGAGAGAGAGAGAGAGAGAGGGGAGGGGGAATTAATGTTGAGGAAAAACATATACAGTGTACGGTAATTGAGAAATAATAATTTTATGAAATTTCCTGACTGATTAGAAACAGATAGTAGAGAAAGTAAGAGCTAACGAGAACAGTTAATAAAGTAAGGGCTAGCGAGAACAGATAATAAAGTAAGGGCTAACGAGAACAGATAACAGAGAAAGTAAGAGCTAACGAGAACAGATAATAAAGTAAGGGCTAACGAGAACAGATAACAGAGAAAGTAAGAGCTAACGAGAACAGATAACAGAGAAAGTAAGAGTTAACGAGAACAGTTAATAAAGTAAGAGCTAACGAGAACAGATAACAGAGAAAGTAAGAGCTAACGAGAACAGATAATAAAGTAAGAGCTAACGAGAACAGATAATAAAGTAAGAGCTAACGAGAACAGATAATAAAGTAAGAGCTAACGAGAACAGATAATAAAGTAAGAGCTAACGAGAACAGATAACAGAGAAAGTAAGAGCTAACGAGAACAGATAACAGAGAAAGTAAGAGCTAACGAGAGCAGATACTAGAGAAAGTAAGAGCTAACGAGAGAAAGTGGTGGAGGGAGACAGTGAGAGAGTGAGTGGGTATTGTGAGCAGATACCCTGAGGTCCGCCAGAGAGGTAGGGGGGGAGGGGGGAGAGAGTAAGGTGGCAAGGGAGGGGTATGCACGATGAGGGAGGGAGAGGTATGCACGTAATGAGGGAGGGAGAAAGGGATTTTCAACTTGTGCATCATTTTATTTTCGTCTCATTTTTGTGGCAGGGAAGAATTAAGTAACCATCATCATCATCATCATCATCATCGTCATCATCATCATCATCATCGTATCAGTATTGTTTATGGTAACATTTTTTTTTCATTGTCTTTTTTTTAATTCTTCTAGGACTCAGTATCATGGAAACACAATCTCTCTCTCTCTCTCTCTCTCTCTCTCTCTCTCTCTCTCTGTATGTATGTATGTATGTATATATGTATGAATATAATTTGCATCGTGTGTGTGTGTGTGTGTGTGTGTGTGTGTGTGTGTGTGTGTGTGTGTGTGTGTGTGTGTACGCGCTCTCATCACATATCCGTGATATACCAGAAAGAAATTCAGTGAAAGTGGGCAAGGTAAAAAGCCACCAAGTACAATCGTGGAGCGAAAGTGGAATAAAGAGTGGGAAATCGACCCCCCCCCCCTCCACACACACACTAAAAGAAAAAAAAAATAGCTGACCACACCAGACTGGTTTGGCTCCTACTTACCAGCTTTCCAGGGCAACCACAACCGCTACTCTACCCACCCCAGCCTAGCCCATCCCAACCTTCCCCACCCCATTCTTGCCCACCCCAGTATTCCCCACCCCAGCTTTGCTCACCCCAGCCTTGCCCACCCCAGTCTTGCCCACCCCAGCCTTGCCCACCCCAGTCTTGCCTACCCTAGTCTTCCCCACCCCAGTTTTACCCACCCCAGCCTTGCCTACCCCAGTCTTACCCACCCCAGCCTTGCCCACCCCTGCCTTGCCCACCGCTTCCTACTCCTACCCTTTCCTGCCCTGCCGTACCCTCATGCCAACTTCACTCTTTCCTCTTTCTTCCTTCCTCTGTGGCTGGAAATGAATGCAAGTCACACCTTATCTCTCCCTTAACCCCTTCACTGCAAAGGGACACCCAGCCTGAAGAAAACAGTCTGGGTCGAATAATATAGACAGTGTGTCTTTGTATTGATCTGCATAGAGAATATTTCTCAGTGAAAGCAAGGAAAATAAGAATGGCACTCAGTAGAGCGCATACCTCCGCCAAGGCCCAACATGCAGTTCTTTTTAATTCAGTCAAGTCTGATCCAATGTGGAAAAAGACTACCACCCCATAAAACCATATTTACTGTAAATCAGCTAGATCAGGAATTTTATATGGATCCGCGCCAAACTGTGCTCATCTGTAGATACCAACATCCTAAATATGCCTGATTTTTTTTTTTCAATCAAGATCCAAGCAATATTCACTGAAAAATTCACGAAAATGTCGAAGACTGCCCTATCTCGTAATGTTAAAGAAAGTAAAAAAAAAAAAAAAAACTGGATCCGCACCTTTATATGGATCTGCACCAAAATTTAATGGAGTCTATTCTAGGCCAAGTCCCATTCTTCTAGCAAGTTTCGTGGAAATCCGTTCAGTAGTTTTTGATAATCTTTCTCACAAACCAACCAGCCAACCAACCAACCAACCAACAAACGGACAGGGGTGAAAACATAAATTCCTTTGCGGAAGTAATAATGAAAGGAAATAACAGGGTACGTGACAGGCATTTAAAGAGAAAGAAGATGCAGATGATGGTATTGTTAGTAGTAATGTCATTCCGTCGCTTCACTTCACAACTTTCCTTGGTCGGTGATTGTACACTACTGTGAGCCACTCATTGTCTGCTGTGATGCATTCTAATGATGTGCTTCTTGCTTTTTAATTTTGACTTTCTATTCTTCGATTGTCTTTGTAGTCGTGTAAGGTGTCAGCCATTGGTCCTTTACGTATAGAATCTTCACTGAGAATACCAGCAATAACCAGGTAAATGTACAGTACCTTATACTTTTGGTTCTTCCCACAGCCTTATTATATAGTCATACTTTTTGTTCTCCCCACTGGCTCAGTATACAATCACACTTTTTGTTGAGCTCACTGGTTTATCATGCAGCAATTTCTTCCTTTCATTAGATGTTTTATTCAGTAATCAAAGAGTCTTGGTTTATTTTCTGCTTTGTATGTCTTTAATCCGTGCATATCATAGAGTTCAGTGGAAGAATTTAGGGCCTTATTGTAGGCTGCACTGAAAGCTTCATAACACGTTTTTAAAGCTATTTATGATTCCTTTTACACCCTAATATTCTCCTTTATTTTATTTATATAATTTTAGTACTGACATACTGTGCTTCAAAAACGTTCATGACGATAAAAAGGTGTAATATGCAAAGCAAATCGCCAAGCAAGAGGTTTACGAAGTCACCAAAGCCACATAGAATGCAACGAAAAAAAAAAAAAAAGTATTAGAAATGAGAATCTAGCACCTCTTCCCACCCTCCTTTTACTGCACTGTACTGTATTGAGGATATGGTGATTTGATTTCAAGCACTGTCGACGCTCTCAGCGACACAGGAAGGGAGAGATCAGTAACTTTTGCTTCACATCAGATTTTACTCCTTACATGTACTGTATAGCAAAGTGGAATACGGATATGGCGGCAGTTATGATTTGGAGGAGAGTTTTCTTACTTGTTTATTATGTATTATACTGAATTACCTCAAATATCGGCATATCATATAATTTTCCTGAAGAAGAAGAAGAGGAGGAGGAGAACAACAACAAGAGAAAGAAAGAAGAAAAGAACAAGGAAGTAGGTATTTAGAGTGGAGGTAATGATGGTCCCCCATAAAGGGCTATACTGGCCAGTCACCACACAAGTAAATAAACACACCATTCTCTACAAACACTCCAGTTTCTGGCAGTCATCCTCATCAGCAGCACCAGCATCATTATCAGCGTCATTATCCATGTCAAAAGTACAATTATAATAATAACCATCATCAGTAAAGTGGTCATTATCCTCATTCTGAGCATTATCATCGTCGTTATTAATATTATTATTACCATCATCATAACCATCATTTATTGTACCCCTCTGGTCAACAGAGGAATAGTTTGCTATTATTCTGGTGGCGTGAGACAGCCGAAGGTGTCCCTGTCACTGTGATGTGGCATCAAGAAGCTTACTGTAAATGCGTGGGGGGCAGGGAGGACCTAGAACCTTGAAAATTAATAAGCTTGGCATTTACTATAGTTATGTTTGCAGTATGGATAAAACTGTCATGATATAGGTGACTCGGTTACTGAGAGACAACACACCCAAACTTTGATGTGTGGCTGGGCAACTTTACAGACGCAATGGGTTTGTCGTTACGGCACAACATTGATTTCACGGCTTTATATCTCCCTCTCCATCCCCCTCTTTCACCCTTAGACGCATTAAACTTGTGATCACCATTAGTTATACAACTTTGTACACACAGTAAACCTGTAAGAATTTTTTTTTTTTTTTATGTTCCTCTTTCCCGAGCAAGTCCTTTCCCCTCCCATCCTCTCTGCTACCCTTCCCTCCCTCTTGCATGATAGCTTGTGTATTCCATGTCTTGATAACCAGGCCACTAGTGGTCATACAACTAGCCTGACACAACACACATTGTAGACCGAAGGCTATCCAAGTGATTCTGAAAATTTTAGATTACCCCTCCTCCCATCCAGTCACGCATCACAGTTTGTGGACGCCGTACCAGTCTCAGTAACCACACCGTTTATTTACTTTTTTTTGTTTTTTCTGGCTTTATACAGCCAATATTCCGATGGTAAAGACCAGCTCTAAACTTTCCATGTGCAGTGTGGTTCGCTGTACAATAAAGGTGGTTATTGGAGAATACATTGGCGTCAGACAGAACCATCGGAGTCTAGTCATCATCATCATCATCATCATCATCATCATAAGCAGCGTGGCTTACTCACAGCGGAACAAACGGTTCTGTTAACTGAACCTACTCTGCTCTGCTGGATGCTGTTGAGCTCCACCCTCCGCTGGAGTTTCTCTCTCTCTCTCTCTCTCTCTCTCTCTCTCGCCACACACACACACACACACACACACACACACACACACACACACACACACACACACACACACACACACACACACACAAGCGGTTTCTGGGTCAGCTTCCTGTTGTAGTAAATCCGCCATTATCTCTATTGGCAATACAGAGAAGAAAGCAGTCATTTAAAGCAAATATTCCTCATCGGCAAAGAGCATGCTTCATCCCTCCATTTCTGTCCTTTTTATAATGTCAGTTACTTTTTCAGTTTCCAGACCTAGCTTACATATACGTTAATTAGACGTATCGAGCCATCTTCTTGATCATTCACGTCTCTTAACACTAGAAAATTTCACTACTTTATTCATATTCATTCTCTGTGTATAATCCTACCATTTACCAATTCACACTTACCTTCAGATCAGTTGACTCATTACTCCACATTGCTTCCGAATCTCTAATACTTATCCTATCCACCAAATACAACTCAAGTACTGTATATTCGTTAATAAATTATCCAATTTCCATTTCTCTCATGACACTTCAAACACATGCACTGTTATGGTCTGGCATTGGCACCAATACGGCTATATAGGTTCTATCACACATTCATGCATGCTGGCAGTCCGAGGTTTATGCTGACTCAATTGTAAATTATACTAACACTGGTGAAAAGTTTCAAAGGTTTTGCGTTATATGATGTAAATGGCATCTACTTAAATAAGGCCAGCGTAATGAACCACACCCAGCTGTAGTCGGTTACTCTTGCTGAGAGACAATGACAAATCATTAGCGATCAAAGACAAGTAAGCCAGTAACTGCGTCAGGAAGTACAAGTGCACTGGCATAGCTAGAAAAATTATTTAGAGGAGAGGGGCCATGGTGAATGGTATTGGTAGGTGAATTAACGGTAATGAACATATTATCTATGGTATATAAATTCATCATTGCATGATGCACAGCTGTCAGTTTCACAAAGGAAAAGTTCTTGATGTAGCTAATTATATAGCATGCCGCAACATAATTGTTGTTTATGTCAAGTACAAAGACATTCACCTCGGAAGGACGGTTGCGACACTAGGATTTTATTGTGGTCACTGCCCTATGATTTCATTCAGTTGAGGACAGCAACTCTCCTCCTCATCCTGAAAGGACGAGGTTCTGTATCATCAGAGTAAAGGATGTCCGAAACACATTTAAGATTTAATTCTTGCTGCAGGTTAACGATTTTATTTAGCTTCGAGATGCATTTCACATTTGACAGTTCAAATGCAAAACAAATAAGACTGAAAGATGCATGGCCTCTCCGTCCCCCCACCCCCACCATCTCTTCCCGTTCGGTGACTGTATTCCTTGGTGGCCATTATGCTTGTGCTGTGTGGTTACTGTATTTAAGTAATAGCTTCTTGAAACATTTTGAAATAAGTGGGTAACATGGATCTAACACTTATACCAGGGCGTTTCACAATTAGTGTTAAGCTCCAGATCCAGAAGTAACTTACCATGTGTTGTCATAAATTAGGTGACAAGGGTTGGATATACAGTAGTATTCAAGAGGTGCTGAAAAAAGGAGGGGTTTTTAAACTTTTCAGACAAGTTTGGTAGGCTTTCACCACAGGTTTGACTGTGTAAAGTTGCAGAGAAAACCACTAAAAGCAAAGTACTCACACCCAGCTGTTTTCAGGTGATGGTTGAACAAAAAAATGCATCATAAGCAAACATAACGGCCGACTTGGTTACTCCGTGTGGAAAAACTCATGATAGTCAAAAGTAAACAACAGATGACCGCCACAATACACTGAGGTAAATGCGCGACAGCAGCCTGACAGCACCCGGCAGCATGACTCAGCTCGTCACTAAACATCCAAGTGGCGTGTCACTGTGTTATTTGTTAGTCGCCAGGTTGTGATTTGTTCCGCATGGGTCGCGTCATCACATAAGTACCTCCATAAATTACTGGTAGTAAGGATGAAAGTGAGCATTGCGACATTCCTACTTTCCAAACGTACGCTATAGATCATCTCGCATAATTTGTTAAGATATCATTGTATTCATATTACTGTCTGCAGGAATAATTTGTTTATATTACATTACTGAAACTGGGGCGTACTTATGTCACAAGCGGTGAAATAAGTTAGTAGACGATTTTCTTTTTTCCGCGTATTCTTTGAAGCTGCTAGTACAGTTAATAAAAATGCCAGAGCATCCTCGTTCCGCAAAGCTGACACAAGATGAACAGTAATCGAATATCTTATGTTCTCAAGTTTGTCAAAGTTGTAGCAGAAAATCAGAGCATCCGAGAGCGTTAATCAACATCTCATTTCCCTCATACTTCTTCATATGTAAATAATTTTCAGGTAAAACTGGGAAGATAGCTCTTTTGCCAACTGTATATAATTTTTACGCGACTGTTTCTATCCGTAAATATATTATTTTCGCTAGAGATTGATGTCAAGAGGCAAAACCAACAAACCAAAGCAGTAAACAGTATTTGTGGAGAAAGACGGACAAGTCACTCGACAACACCACCACCATCGACCGTCATTGTTTGGGTGACAGCTGGTGGCGGTGGAGAGAGGGCGTTAGTCTTGTGTTCGGTTGTAATTGTGTTCTTGTGGTGTTATCCGACGGGGAATGTGGCACAGTTTCACCTCTAGTGCTTGTGCAAGGAACGGAAGTGTGTGTGTGTGTGTGTGTGTGTGTGTGTGTGTAGACTTTAGTGTTACTTAGGTGGTGTGTCCGTGATGTTAGTGGTGTATGTGTGTGTGTTTGCATGCCCGGCAGTGGTGATTAAGATTCTGGCGTTGGTTGTGCCGTGGTCATCATGTTTATGTGCTGCTTGCGTTGATGAGTATATTTTTATTTTTTTCCGGATTACTGTAGTTTTGCTGCATCATTAGAAAAGAGAAATCCTTGATAAACGAAGCTTTAGGTTTATTATACAATCTTGATCACTCTCGCACACTTTCCATTCGAGCTTGCCAAAACACACACACACACACACACACACACACACACACACACACACACACACACACACACACACACACACACACACACACACACACACACACACACACACACACACACACACACACACACACGGGTCGATGAGATACTGTAACGCCACTGACTGAATACTGTACTTGCATGATCCTACTCCCTTTTTCTTTCGTAACTTTCCAACAACCAGGTTACATTGTAGGCGTGAAATGCGCCATATTATTTCGTCCTACGCATTGTACTGTAGATAGAGGCAGTGAGTGAGATCGGCTGCTCATGCGAGGAAGGAGCTGGTGGTTTATTGGTTAGCACATCCTGGCCGCAACTGGAAAAACACAAGTTTGATTATCGGCCGGGTCAGACTGGTGGACAAAATTTGTTTCCCCTTGTCCCCATTGATCAGTGCGGTTGGGGTGCTGGATGTAATATCGAATGTTGCGTGTCGTATTCCCGGGAAGACTGATTATCTGCTTTTATGATTTTCGTGGAGTCACTAGACGTTAATCTAAGCCTTGTTTTACTTCTTGGGTTGGTGAGGGGAAGGAGAAGCAGGACCCAACCCAGCTTTTTGAGTGACCGTCCACCGGTACTTAGAAGACCCTGAAGCAAATTTAGATGTGATTCCAAGCTTTGTCGTCAGAAAGGGAGACGTATGCCTCGTTCTAAGGCAGAAGAATTGTAGTTTTAGTCTGTATTGTATGAACCTAAACGAATGTACTAAAATTCACCAACTCAAGAAACAAACATAGGTGCAATATCTATTACGCGTGACAAAGAGCGGGATGGCACTGCGTTGAAACATCGGTATTTCTCTCCTTGGATGTATTTGGGCCGGTATAACAACCGGTTACAACACACACTTTATATTGCGCACTGAGCATGCGGTTTCGTAACACCAACATGACTCAGGGGAATGTTTTGGACGTGTAAATTTACCCGGGAAATGGGGCTGGAAAGGGATGCCTCCGAGTGGCGGCACCAGTTTAGCCGGGCTGATAAGCTACCTTGTTATACAAATGTCCTTCAACTCAATCTCTGTTCCAGCTTCAGCCTGCAGTCCACGGGGTCCACATCCAGATGAGCCTGTTGCCACTACAGCACTGGCCCGGAAAACTCATGAACAAAACAGTAACCACGATAATATGCAAGATGACCTGTCATCAACGAAGCAACTGAACGTTGTCTGTACCGTATACGGATTTACGACACACACACACACACACACACACACACACACACACACACACACACACACACACACACACACACACACACACACACACACACACCAAGAAACCTCACAGTAGCCTTGTCAGCGTCTTATCACCAAAGAGAAAGTTAGAAACCTAAGTGTTTTGAGTGAGCAGTTGCAGCATCTGCCTGTCTCACACCTGTCGCCATGTCACAAAACAGCATCACACGTCCCTGCGGTGCTTGGGGGTGTAGTAGGGTGTAGATTGGATGTGGATGAGTGTAAGGTGTAGAGCAGTATTTGACGGAGTACAAGAATTCAGGCGGGGAATACGAGGGAATAGCTCTTTTGTGAATGAGTGTAAAGTGTTAGTGATATGATGCAGAAAATCAGAAAGGGTGTAGATCGCTTTGTGGTTGGGGATAAGACTGTGTAAAATGGAATTACTTGGTGTAAAAGGGTTTGGTAGGGGTGTAAGTAGTAGTAGATCGTATGAGGATGAGTGTAAGGAATAATATGCAATTGGAGAGTGTAGAAAAACACAGAAAGGGTGCAGGAGGGTATAGACCACATAGGAATGGATGTAAGATGATGTTAATTGAGACTTGAGGATGTCAGGCGTACAGATCGGTGTTAGTTAAGATTTCCTTCGATGCGGATGGGTGTAAATTGGTATAAAATGACAACAGGAGGATAAAAGAGTTCAGAGAGGGCGTTCATAGTGTGTACATCATATGCTGAGGAGGATGTTGAAAGTTCAGATAGGAAGCTAAGCGAGTGAAGGAAGGTGTAAAATTGGATGTGAGTGAGCGCAAAATGGTGCAATTGGCAATGGAGGGTGTAGAATAGCTCGGAAAGTGTGATAAAAGGTATAGATCGTATGTCTATGTAAGAAGGTGTAAAATATCACTGAAGTATGAAAAAGAAGTCGTAAGCAGTGTGTCTGCTGAGTGTGAGATGAAAATGTGAGTACTGTTGCTGAGTGTAGAGTGAGGAAAAGGTAATTAACCCCTTCACTTCGATGACGACCGTTCTGTTTTTGTTTTGATACTGCCAGACAGTTTCTTGTTTAGGGTTGGAAACAGTCACATTTAATCCTTTATTAAAGAAGAGTGAAGAAGGAGTGAAGGTGGGTGTGACAGGATGTTGAGTGGTAATGGAGGCAGTAGAGACGAGACGAAAGGTTGCGTAACACTTCACTACAATAGATGATAGAAAGTCTGATGCTATACCCTATATTATATATATATATATATATATATATATATATATATATATATATATATATATATATATATATATATATATATATATATATATATAAAACACGAAGGAGTACTCAGAGAGTGCAATACCCGCACCTTGCGATTAATCTAGGGACCAAACATATGACTTCGCCCTGTGACCTTGTCCTTTGACTAACTGTACGCAAAATCATATCACTCAGTCGTTCCTGCACGCACAACCATTTCTCTGTTTGGTCTCTATGTATCAAAACTGTTAAAGCAGAGCTATCTCTGTGATCATATATTTCCACTATGTTTCGTTAAAATCGAATAAAAACTCCTTGAGTTGTACTGTTCACTTCCCCACCCCCACCCCCCACACATATACACACCCCAAATAAAATGTACACCCGCCCCGCTACCGCTCGCAGCGTAGTCTAAAGCTTACCACTAGATTTCGAGGATGCAGAATGAGGGGCAAAATATTGAGAAAAGTACACTTGAAAATGTGTACCAGGAAACAAAGAGGCCTGAGAGAAGCGAGTAAGAAGAAATAAGGAGGATGGTATAGTGAAGAAAATAAACTGTTTCCAAGAGTGTAGAAGGTAAATATCCAGAGTGTAGGGCAATGTAAGAAAGTGTCAGACAATGTAAGATGACAGATGCAAAACAGTGTAAAGAGTAAGTGTAGGACTAAATATTATGTGTAGGACAGTGTAAAAACAATTAGTACACGACAAAGGAAAAGTATAATTTACACGACAGAACAAAATAAGAATGTAGCACAGTGAATGAAGTAAGAGTGTAGAACAATGTATGGCAGCAGAGAATAGGGCTGTGTATAAAATTAGAGAATGAAAGAATGCAAAAGCAAGAGTGCAGGTGAGAGAAAAAATAAGTAGACGACAATGCAAATATTATATAGAATTGTAAAATGTTAAAGAGTGAAATGTAGTGCTGGAAAGTGTTCAGAATAAGAGTGTGCACGTGTCAAAAAATGAGAAATATGTGTGCATGAGTATCAGATAAAGAATGCAGAGAACGTATAAAATATGAGTGTGGAAAATTAAGAAAATATATATATAAATGAAGGAATGGACGAGTGCAAAAGAGACTTGTCCTGAGCAATTTGTGTGTGTGTGTGTGTGTGTGTGTGTGTGTGTGTGTGCGCTGATGAATAAGTTATAAGATTTGGAAGGGTGACTATAAGAAAATGATGGAACCATGTCTGTATATTAGATGGGTGTGAAAATGCATGGGAAATTATTGATATTGGAGGGTAAGTTTGTCTCTTTCCTATGATACCTTACAGTATTTCATTCTTCATACCGACAGAAAATTCCTTTAGGTTTTGGAAGACCTTTAGTGGTGAAGAAGTTAGGATCCATCTCAATTAGCCATTATTACTATAACTTTTCTTATATTTCGTTGTTGTTACCACCAGACAGTTTTATTCAGCACAGGAAACACTTGAAGTGAAGAAGTTATAATCCGTCTTTTCATTAATCTCTACAGTACAATGTCTTGTGTGTTTCATCCGGCCACTGCCTGACGTTTTTATTCAGCATGGAGAGAGTTCCCAGCGGACAGGTTTACAGACGTTTTTGGTAAAGTTGAGGAGCAGTTTTTATCCCTACTGTAAGCAGACATGTAAAAAATCTGCAGATCTAAAAAACTCAAAAAAGTATTTTTAAATCCGTGGAACTGATGCCAGAAACTTTTATAAATCATAGTAACATAAGAGCACTTCTGGAAGCGCAGACTTGGCCACTGCTTGTTGTCATAAAATATTTTTAGGAGTGCTTGGGGGTCTTGTGGGATGACTGAACTACGATAAAGATCACTGTTATAATCCACCAAGTAGTGCCACAGGTACCCAAGATTGGTGAGTCTCTCTCTCTCTTTCTCTCTCTCTCTCTCTCTCTCTCTCTCTCTCGGAGAGTTGTGGGGGGGGGAGATGTCGAATTAGTGGTCAGAACTGGTAGAACATTTTTTTTTCCCTTAAAGACAACCGTTATCAAAGCTCTTTAGTATCTATTACAAGTTTTCGAGATCTTGTAGAAAAACTGGCGAAAGAGACAGCACCGGGTGGATAGAACCTGAACATTTCTGGCACCATCACTGATACAAGAAATATCTTTGCTTTCTAACGTAACCAGTGTCGAGCTTAATAATTTACAGCTTAAAGAGAAACCTGGCTCTCTGAAAAAGTAAGTAGTAGTAGTAGTAGTAGTAATAATAATAATAATAATAATAATAGTAATAATAATAATAATAATAATAATAATAAATGATTAATAATGATGATGATCTTGCTGTCATCCGTAATGTTTAAAATGCAAATGAGCCTAAACGTAATCATTTCAGTAAAAGATCTTTACTGCTGTCAGCCCGTGTCTTGCATATAACGGAAAAGTATCTTTGGATGTTTTTTAAAAGACTGATAGTCCCAGCTGACGGAAATAAGACTTGAATAACTTAAAACTGACGGACCATTTTCACACTGACACCCACTCTTATCAGTCTCTGGATCAAAGTAACAACGCGTTACAGGTAGAGAAACAGAGGAATGCAATCTGTAAGTCTGTTGAGGCACAACATGGATACACTGTAAAATATCCAAGTGGAAGAATGCAGAGGTAGTTTGTCTTTCGGTGGACCAACAAAAGCTGTGCTAAACTTTAAAGTATATTTTGGTTATGGTACAAAGAAAAAATGGGACAGGTTTGATGATCGTGTCTACTTGCTGAGTATCGTGCTCCGACATTTGATTTCCTCTATTATGACGTTCTAACTGTTCTGATATAACTTATGAGTTTGAAACTGTGAGTCATAAAATATCCTCGGCTATAAAGCTTTAACAGATGGACAAGGACAGGAATGACGTGGATTTGTATTATATCCCTCGCCTAAAATTCCGTGAACAACTAGCTTGGAGGAGAAATGAGAGAGCGCGAGGAATGAGACCAGTGAAGGATGGAGGTCCGTGTATCAGCCGGGGGGGGGGGGAAGGAGGGAGGATTGGGGGGAGGGGTGGAACAGGTCTGACAACTGATAGTTCACACTGTACAAAATAGATTACTGCTGATAGTGAGGCGGTCATGGCCAAGGCTGGAGGAGCGGCAGAGAAAACATGTGTAAAGGTGGATGTGGAAGAGTGAAAAGGATTAGATGCGAACATACTGGTAGGAAGAAAGGGAAGAAAACGTGAAACAGAGGATATAGAGATAACAGAGGAATGACAAGGATATGAAGATGTACAGTATGAGCGGAGGAGAGAAAACATATGAACCAGAGGATATAGAAAAACAGAATGCTACTGTAGTAAAGATTAGAAGAGGTATGTGGATGGAGGAAACATGTGAGAAAGAGAATATGGAGGAGTGAACAAAAATAATTAGAAGAGGATATATTGATGGAGAGAAAACATTTAAAATAGAGTATATTGAGGAGCGACAAAAATTAGGAGAGAGTGTAGGGAAAAGGAGAGAAAACTTGTGAAACACAATATATAACGGAGTGGCAAAGATAACAGGGTGGAGTAAGGGAAGAAGAGAGAGAAAATGTGTGGTAAAGGATGCAGAAGAGAGCTTTATAATGAAATGGCATGAAGGGGTGTAAGAGGCTGATACTGGGTAAGAAAGGTGGAAGAGGATGCAGAATGGACAGAAACTGATGAGAGTAAATGGTGTGGAGAGGCTGCTGGAGAGTGCAGTTGAGTGTAGGAGGGTGCAGGTGGTGAGAGTAGGTACATGTGGGTGGGAAAAGATGCAGATGGGTGAAGGAAGATGCAACTGAGTGGAGGCGCGTGTGAGTGAGTGGGTGTGGGAATGAGTGGATGTAGGTGGGTATGAGTGGTTGCAGGTGGGTACGAATAGGTGCAGGTGGGATACAAAGGATAGAGAGACAGTATGTAAATGGGCTTGAGAGGATGCAAGTAATGGAATGTGGGCGTTGGTCTAAGTTGTGTAAATGAAAGTGGGTGAAGTTGGGTGAAAGTGGGTGTAGGTTGATGCAAGGAATACATGACATTGTTGTGTGTTTACTGTTTGGAGGAGGTGGACCGAGTGTTTGGCGAAGGTTGAAGTAAGCGATAATGAAAATGGCAGCAAGTATATCAGTTATCTGGCAACAAACAGTTACAGAACATTAACGAAATCAAATATCACCACACGTTCCTGTAATTCCTAATGCCCTGGCCACTAGAATATGACACCCTTGCATGATCAAAACACGGTCTCCGTACTGCAGCATTACGTAGTGATTAGTGTCATGGCCACACATACTAAACCAAAACCCCGGGGTCGTCTCTTCACGGTGAAGTTCTTCGCCTACTTTCACGCATTTCATTATTGTGCATCCGTTTGCTGATAACTCTGTGAAAGAAATGAAATAATGCTGCAGGTAAGTTCATAACTTCTACAGCGAAAATGGGACAGAAGTCATGTTTCCACGTCTGCTGGTCTGAATATCCACAGAATCTCAGGAAAGCTGATGGCTGGATTATGATGAAAGTTTGAGGCGTCCCTGTTGACTCAGTTGTGAAATTACTAAAATTTCGGTGAAAGTTGGTCAAAATTCAATGGCATAGTTGAGCTTTCCGTGAATAATGAAGTATTAATTAATCAATGTTGCTTAGGTACGCGTTCACCTATGTGCACTTCTGATTTCTTTTGTGGCGTCACTTATCAGCTGGCAGAGGTATGAGTTTGGAAAATATTACAAGGAATGATGACTGTATTGATGTTTTAGCACTGGATTCATAAAATATTCCGGTAAGCAGAGTGATGGTGGCTGACAGATGTATACCGAAGTGCAGAATACATCACTCACGCGATATGAAAAAATTTTGCCCAGCAGAAAAATCATGACTGAGAAAAATCTCTTGAGAAACAATTCAGCCAGAAGAAAAGAACTGGTATGAGAGAGCTGCACCAGAAATACGTGGAGAAAGGCTGAAGAACATGAAGTAGTGGATGGGTTCTGGCATATTTGCAAGGATGAAAATATGTGAAAACCATCGAGAATACACATGTTGCATAGCCTGAACTAATGAGACTAAAGACGATATAAAAGTAAAATGCAAATACTGCAAAAATAATATGATGACCATAAGGAAGTGTACATTGTATTTGTGGAGATAATGCTCAGCTTGGTATAATGCTTTGGGAGGGAGGGAGCACTTAACAATTTCTCCCTGGTATTTCTGTGTGTGTGTGTGTGTGTGTGTGTGTGTGTGTGTGTGTGTGTGTGTGTGTGTGTGTAGAGTAATTGCGTTTTATTGTAGGACATTTTATCATGCTTTTGAAGCATACAAACTCCCATAGCCAAGACTAAGAACAGTAGTACATTTCTTCTCGAGACCCATAATTCTTGGGTGTAATTGCATCCTACGGTCTCTGAGTCTTTTCAGAAGGCCATTAATTGAAATTTCATCAAAATCTACCAGCTTGTTTTGTGTTATCGTCATCCTTTTCTGAATTGTGCACTTTCTCTTGAAATAATTGTATATGTTGTGATAATGATGTTAATGATGACACTACATAACTTTCACAGTGGTCCTCATTCTAGTGCCCCTGTCTATGTCAGTCATTTTCCGTCAGCTAAACCGGTGAGTGTGGCGGGGCCGTCGAGAGGGGGGTGGGAGTGGGCAGTATAGAGGAGACTGCTACCTCGGGGCCCGGAATTTGTCGGATGGCCGGTCCGAGCCAAAACTCTCCCAACTTTTTGCTCTGTTTTAACCCCTTTATTACGGTGACGTTGTTTTATCATTCTTACTGATACTGGACGATTTTATTCAGTTCAGGACAGTCTGCTAGTAGTGATGGTATTTATGATGGCTGTGTAGTACTGTATTTGGCCCCTCCATTCTAAAATCTCTCCTTAAGTTGCATAAAGCTGTTTGCCAATAGCAACATTCTGATAAAAAGTACGTCCTCGAGCTGAAGGTAGTAAATACTAATTAACCACAATGTTAACTGCACTGGAAACCTTATCATTTGTGCTTGACTCCTTGTAGTCACTGATATGCATCATATAATACTGCACATATCACTTGGCTCTTCCTCCTTTTTTTTTTTTTTTTTTCCCCTGCAGTAGGTGGTGTTTGCTTGGCTCTCTTCCTTTGTGTGTGTGTGTGTGTGTGTGTGTGTGTGTGAGCTGAGTCGGGACTGTGCCTTTTATGCAGTCTTTCTTGTTTATCCTTCTGTACCTTTGCAAAACCATACGGCTGATTTGTAAAGAGTGCAGTGAGTGGTGTTGTGAGTGTTCCGCAGGGGACTCACCATCCCCGGGGCGACAACAGCATGATCGGCCCCCGGACAAACAACCTCACTCCCTTCTCTCTCTTTTTCCCAGTAATTTCTCTCTCTCTCTCTCTCTCTCTCTCTCTCTCTCTCTTGTTTTGGTATCATAAACACCCTTTATCGCAGATCACTAATATTACATTCATTTGTGAAAAGTACATCATCTTCATCTTCATGATCATGATCATCATCATCATCATTATTGTAACTCTCTTTCTCAGTAAAAACATGGGGTGGTAGGGATCCAGAACCATGAACAGTAAAGTGCAAAAACTTGATAAATCATATCTATAGAATATCCCACTGGCCTCATAGCCTTATAAAAAACGCCTATGGATTGGTATACAAGATCAGTTAAAGGAAGCAGCGGGTGGCGTCTACAGTACAAACAACGATGTATTTGCCTCGCTCACCTAATGCCTCATATGTTACCTAGCGCTGGAGTTACTTTGTGTATGTTTATAGAGTTTGATGAAATTGGGTACTTCGAGGTGCATTAGCGACTGTTCCTCTGATTATAATCGAAGTGGGATAGCCACAGTCCCGACTCAATTGACACACACACACACACACACACACACACACACACACACACACACACACACACACACACACACACACACACAGAATGAGTTTTGCTAGCCTGGAAAAATGCTAAAACACACACACACACACACACACACACACACACACACACACACACACACACACACACACACACACACACAGGATGAGTATTGCCAGCCTGGAAAAGTGCTAACATACCACACACACACACACACACACACACACACACACACACACACACACACACACACACACACACACACACACACACACACACACACACACACACACAGGATGAGTTTTGCCAGCCTGGAAAAGTGCTAACACACACACACACACACACACACACACACACACACACACACACACACACACACACACACACACACACACACACACACACACACACACACACACACACACACACACACAAGCTGACGCGCATTCATTAAAGACACTGACCTACAGCAGTCCAGATTAGTTCCGACCCGTACCTTAAAATTTAGGTCGTCAGGTTTTTTCCCTTCAGAATTTGATATGCTAATCTTTTAATGCAACAGTTACTTTCAGTATTATCTTAATAGAGCAAAAGAAGTATGAATGTGGTTTGTTGGTAGAGGGGCCTTTTGTAAGATGAATCATTGGTTGTGACAAGGAACAAATGTAATTGACGTTATGTTAGTGATAAAGGGATTAAAGAACAAAAGAAAATAAAAATATGGTTGTGAAGGGTTAAGGACTAAGAGAAAAATCAGAATAAGGGTCATGCAAAAGTGAGAGTGATATTAGTTAATGTGGGACTCACCATCAGCAGTAGTGCGGCCACCACCAGTATCACTCTCATTGCTGCCCCTCACACGATGCGTCTGCAATGACAACACCAGGTTACACCCTCACCTCCACTGACAGCCATGCTTAACTTTACGAATTAAGGAGCCTTATATCCACACTTACATTCAAAACAACTAAACGTATTACCTGAACGATCATTAGTATCAGTAAATAGAAGCTTCTGTAAAAAATCCTCATTACTCTTATTATTGTTATTCTGTTTCGTAGGCCACTCATTCATGGTAGCATTAGTGGTACTGAAAAATATTATACTGAACAGTCTAATCGGGCAGCAAAGTTTCTTGCATCTAGTCAAGTGGAACTTTCTTTCAAGACTTTAAGAACGACACAATAAACTACCAAACTCTGATTTAACCTCACATACGTTGACGTTTAGACAATTAAAGAATCATTTGAAGAGGTGACATATTCCAGTATGGTGTTAATTATATAAGATGACCCATCAACTAACCAGTACAGAACAGAGAACGTCACCACTCCTCACTACAGCGTCTGTGCGGTGACTAGCACAGAGGGGCCTGCGTGGACTACATTAATGGAGGCGGCTCTGCGCATGCGTCAGGTAGATCACCGGAGCTTGCAACGGCACCTGTTTTTATCAAATTTTCACGGTTTCTAAAAGGCCGTCATAAAAGTTTTTCCTGATCCAAAGGAGAAGAACTCGTATTGTTACCGTTAGGAAAGATACAGCTGAGGTAATATTGAGTATAAGAGCGAAATTCTGTCAGATTCAGATCCACTAGCTTTCCCTCTAAGGTGAGCAGCTTTCTCCCAGGCATCGCACAGTGTACGTTGCCCTACACCTCTCTGGTATATCCTGAAATGATGTCACGTGCACCCGGGTAAAGATGGACTGTGAGAAAGTAGGGAAACAGAGAGTCGGAATTGACAGGAGAAATTGTGGGTAAAGAGATTAAGAATTTAAAAAAAATGAAAACGAGAGAGAGAGAGAGAGAGGATATGATAATTATCCCTAGTCGGTGAACCTTATGTATAAAAAAGCCAGCAGCATCGTTAGCGCAGCATCACTCAAGAATATCAAGGCTCGCCCCAACTTATTTTTTTCGCTTTTTATTTCATCTTCATTCTGAACCTTTACGTTTGTCGTTTTCGTTATGTAATTCCTCTTTTTTGAGTACTGGGAAATGTGAATAGTGTAAAGACTGAACTCTGGGGCTAGGGGAGTATAGGAATATTACTCCTTGCCCTTACTACGCAGTTTTTATATAAGGTTATGGCTAGAATACTATTTATGACCCTTTTCCATGAAAAGTGGTAGACATGAGTTGTTTTTAAATGCCATACTGATATTATTTCTGATAATGATGCTACCAACTCGGCTGTACGACTACAAGATATGGAAGCAGGGGTTACCTCCCCCCCCCTCACTGTATTACCATTAGGATGTGGCAACTCAACCCCTAACACTTGTTTTGAATGCGGTCTTGAAGTCCCTCCAACCTCCATTGAAGAGCAAAAGGAATCCTCGCTTTTACCCCCATGGAAGTGATGATGTTTCAGTATTTGGTGTTTAATTGAAGCGTACCCTGGGTGATGCCCTTGACATGCTTACTACGACGACGTATTTTTCATTGTTGTCTTGTTACCAACTGGATGATTTTAGTCACTTAGTCATCGTAGAGATTTTTTGAGCAGGAGGTGCTAGATACGGCCTTCATTTTACCCTTTCACTACCAGGGAAGTCTTATATGGAGGTAGAAAAAATAAACCCAAAATGATGTCATAAGAATAGTGTTAATGCCGTATTACTGTGTATAACAAGGACCGTACACCATGTATTTTATGAGGCACAAAACACACCCGACCCACCCAGTCATCATCCTCTCTGCGAACCTACTTCCTCGAGAATGCAGTGTGAAGGTGAGGTCATGCAGCATTGCCCACTGCATTATTCATCTTTAACCTGTATTCTCTCTCTCTCTCTCTCTCTCTCTCTCTCTCTCTCTCTCTCTCTCTCTCTCTCGTTACATCCGTGCACGCAAAACGAGAGCAGGTGTTATGTTTTACTCAACGTTTGTGTGTGTGTGTGTGTGTGTGTGTGTGTGTGTGTGTAAACCAAATAACCCAAAGAGTTGTTATCTTATTTTGACAAAATTTAGCGGAGAGGTACATGGACAGCCAAGGAGTTGGCCTATTGTTTTTGGGAACCGTAGGTCACTGGTCAAGGTCACAAGACCAGGGCAAAATGTTACCTAGCAAGAACAACTTAAAGTTTTTATCTGATGTAGACCAAACTTGGCGGGGGGGTTGAGGGTAATGCAGAAATGATGGGGATCGATTTTGAGAACAGTCAGACAAAGATCAAGGTCACAGGGAAGGTCAAATTTCGACCCATGTGTTTGTGTGTCAACAAGATAAATAAAACTATTTTGACCTGATTTAGACCAAACGTGGTGGAAGGGTTGAGGATCAGCAAAGGGGTTGACTTATTGTTTTTAGAACGTCAAGGGTCAAGGTCATATGGCAAGGTCAACATGAAAGCAATTTTGTCAGATTTACATAAAACTGTGGAAGGATTAGGGTAGGGCAAAGGTGAATGGATTCGTTTTTGAGAAGTCAGTCAATGGTCAAGGTCACTGAGAGGTCAAAACTCAAGGCCACAGGACGGATAACTCGTTCTTTGTTTTTTTTTTTTTCCTATTTGCACCGAACTTTGAGGAAGAATCAAACTTCAGGCATGAATGGAACTATACGGTTTTGAGAGCAGTTGGTCGAAGGTTAAGGTCGCACGCCAAAGTCGAAAGTTCAGCCTCTTCGACTAATGGTGGTCGTTAGTGTCGTACCTTGTGAGTGCTACGTCTAGTTTGTCATGCTTGCTACCGGGAAACGATTCTGCAGAGCTTAAGGAAACGCCTTATAATGAAGGAAATGGAAATAACTTTCGCCAGCCCTTACATTACGAAAACGTCCCTATTTTTCTAACGCTAGGAAACTGTATTCGGATTAAAAGAGAACCCTCGTAATGAAAGGATTTGTGAAGGGCAGGGAGGTGATAATGGTGATGGGAAACGAAGAGGAGACCTAGGTAGGTGTGTGTGTGTGTGTGTGTGTGAGAGAGAGAGAGAGAGAGAGAGAGCTGGGTCACGGTAAGAGCAAGAGAGAAAGGAGGAGAAGAGTGAAAGTGGGAAAGAGGTGTTTGGGGGTGTGATCTTATCCGGGTGGGACCTTTGTGTTAGGCTTGCAGGAACTGAATGTTGAAATACTTTGTAGCAACTGATGACTGAAGTGTTCCATAGGAATTGATGGGAAGTACTTTGTAAGAGCTGATGATGAAGTGTTTTGAAGGAACCGCTGGTGAAGTGTTTTGCAGGTACTGATGAAGTATTTTGCAGGAATTGATGGTCGAAGTGTTTTGTAGGAATTGATGGCTGAGGGGGTGAGCTGTTTTGCAAGAACTGCGGGCTAGAAATAAAATAATATCAACGAAATAAAACTAGTAGAGGCAAGTGGCAGCTTATCCAATAGACCGGCTTTCTCATTATCACCAGAAGGATGTCGAGAGTCTCCGACGGTGTGACTGTGACAAACTTTGAATTCCCTTCTATAAATACCAACTTCTTTGTTAACCCGTCCTAAGCCAGCGAGGTGATATATGGTTGACTCCTGCTTTGTGAAGAGATCCAGGTCTGCAGTGGATCATAATTATGATCCCCACACTTGGATGACCTCTTCCTGTTGTAATAAACAGCCGCCATGTTACAGTAGGTCCTCGCTGTAAACTGTATTTTTACATTCCTTTTGCTATTAAGTCTACAGTAAATTGTAGAAGAAAGGCACATTAAATTTTCATTCGTATCTCTAGGGCTGTTTTGCCAGTCTAACTTGCTGTACCTGTTGTATGAAAAAATGGTGATATTTTTTGACACATTACCCATTTGCAATGAAGACCACCCGTACTCTGCAAATGATAAAATGAACGGGAGGAAAGACACAGGAAATAGCTTGAATTCTTTATTTCACCAGCATTTTGGACTACACAGAGACCATTCTTTGAGGAACTGTACAAAAAGAGAAGAAAAAGAGACATTCATAGATCAGATCTCACAATTTATCCACTCTTATTTGTACGCAGACACAATTTGTTCAAGGAAAACCACTCATTCACTGACACCGCATAGCTTACTCGGTGCCATTCGTATGAGAGAGAGAGAGAGAGAGAGAGAGAGAGAGAAATCTAAGAAGGTGCAATATTCCCAGCAATGACATCGCTGTGACAGAATGTGATGATGTAGGTGAGGAAATCTGCTATGCTCTGATAAAGTGACGCCGCCATGATTTAACACATTTTAACCAGATACCACCATCACCACCACCACCGTCATCATCATCATCATCATCATCATCATCATCATCATCAACAACAATTCCTTCAACCTGAGGACGTCATTTGCAATGTATTCTTGTATGAGACGAATGAACTCTCCTCAGGAAAGATCTCTTGTACTGAAGAGATTAATAAATACTATGCATTACCCCACCGGTTCAAAAAGTCAATCGAGCTAAATAAAATTATCTGATGGTGGAGAGAATAGTGCTAAAAGGTACGCCATTTGGGGGAGGTAGTTCATTCTTTGAATACACAGGAGTACCTTAAAGGAATGCAAACTGCAACAGACCGAGTGGCCCATTCGAGGCTGTTTGTTAGAGAGAATATTTTGACTATATCTAATTCTATGTGCACAAGAGAAGGATAGGAAAGCAAGAAGCCGCTCCCCCCTCCTCCATCACCAAACCCTCCAGCCGAAGCCGGCAGGAAAAAGTGAGGAGGACAACCATGCAGCAAAGAAATTTCGGAGAAAAGTTTGAAGGTGAAACTGTATTGTACCTTATTTTAAGCTGTAACGGAAAAGTAACATGTATTTCAAACTATAACGCTGATGCTGCATTCGCCATTATCTGAGAGGAAAACAACAAATTTTTTTTTTCCATTGTAGCGATGAATGAGTTAAACTGGGAATTCAAAGTTAGATACTTTTTTAAGCGACTTTTAAATGTTAATATTGTACTTTTGTCTACCATATCCCTAGGCAACATACATCATATTATGTTTACAACCACTTTGAAGATTTTTTTTACTTCATTTGACTGGCAGCGTTTGCCAATAATTTCATATCCAGAAGCTCTAGTGTAATCGGATGGGTCTAGGCTATTGTGAAGTGTTCATCGACTGCCATATTGTCATATCCTTTAACACTTCTGAATATTTGAAGTAAATCCCCTCGCAGTATGCGCTTTGGTATGTCAAACAGCTTTAACTCTTCCCAACATTCCTCGTATGTTTTGTTTCTTAGTCCAGGGATCATTTTAGTTGCGTTTCGTTGCACTCTTTCTTTTGTATATCTTTCTTTAATATAATCACCAAAATTAAATACAGTACTCCAGATGGGGACACATCGAGGAATTATACGAGATAAGGATGATATTGTTTAATTTGAATTCCAACCTATAAATCCAACTAATTTTTTATTAGTTTATTAGTTTTATTGCTTTTCTGCACTGACGACTTGGTTTTAAATCATATGATACTGTACTTCCTAAATCTTTCTCGAAGTACATATGCAGTCTGGGTACTGTTCACAGTGTAACTAAAGTTTTCATTGTCACTTCCAGTACTTAGAACTTTGTATTTGTCAGGAGTGAAATCCATTTGCCATGTTTGAGCCCAAGTTAACAGTTTATCAAGATCGCCTTAAATCATCAGACTTTATTCAGGGGTATCTGGGTTGTTACCTAATCACGTACCAACCGCTGAGTTGTATATTTTACGATACAAACCATCGTCAGTATCATCAGTATAAATTAGAAACAGTACAGGACATAAAAACTGAACCTTGAGGCATTCCACTTGTAACGAGCATCTAGTTAGGCTTCTCAGTTAAATTCCATCCGTCCGAGTAGTTCAGATGCTGTGCCTGCCATCACCAGACGATTGCATGAAGCTTAGGGTGGATTTTTCTAACTGGAGGTGCAAGTTAGAGTTTTTATTATAACCCCTTCCTTACAAGACGTCACTCCTGAGCTGAGTGAAATCGTCCGGGAGTATGGGAATGATGAAGATTTTTTGTAAGTTTCTCCTAACAAGAATAATAAGAAAACAGCAACAACAACAGCAAGAGTCTTGCAAGTTGCGACATAGGTATTTCTTCACTGCACTTAAGATTTTCACTCCCACCGTAAACATACATTGTACATTTACAGCACCTGCCACAAACACGCTTTCTTAATGTTACCACTATTATGCATCTTCCCTTGGTCCATAAAGGTAACGTACAGGTCCGACTTTTCCTCTGACACCTACACACCCATGCTAGAGAGAGAGAGAGAGAGAGAGAGAGAGTTATTTTCAGACCTTGTTGCTTTCTTTGTTATAAATTCTCGGAACGTCCTGTGTTGTGGTATTTCCGTGTCTGCTTCATTATGGGCTGTGACGCCACCTCAAAACCATCCAAAACAATTTCATACTCAAGAGACTTTTCTTTGTTCTGTTTAATACCTAACGACTGTGTTAACCATGTTGGAGATCTTCCCCCCCCCCCCACCGTCTTTGCACTGTTGGGTTATGGTGTTGCTAAGATCTATATTTCATATTCAGAGGTTCTCACTTGGAGCGTGGACGTATGTGACCATACTTGCAAAAGAGGCAAACGGGCGAAAATGTGTATTTGGTAACTATTGGCCATGAAGAGTGATAATGATATAGCGGTAGACAGAGGACTGTAATTAAGGTTATGTCTGCGGGAGAGCGGTTACGAGGACTTACGGTGCCGGTGACTAAGCGACCCATCCAGCCTTCCCACGTATAGTTTGTTGACATTTTGAGCGTGGTTGACTGGCGCTCAAGTGAAAGTTCTCATTTTTACAGCCCCCCTCCTGCTCGCTCTTTGTACCCCAGGTAAACAAAGAGTGACTCGCATTTGTTGATGGCACAGGTGAAATGCAGTTTACCATCACGATCCACATGTACATTGCCATGGATCTTGATTAGTACCTCTCCCCCCCCTTCTCTCTCTTCCCCTTTTTTTTTTTCTCCCATAGCTCAGCAAGCATTTCTGTACGCAATAAGGATATAAATTCACGCAAAGAAGTCATGCTGGGGGAGGGGGTATCATCGCAATGTCTGCGTCATCATGGTTACGTTATCTGGCGGTGTTGTTCCCTCATGCCTGTATATGAACTGTTCTGTTATTCTTTCTTCATCTTCACACTTTCACCATAGCAACATAAGGCTCGCTAATCTGAGGAACCTGGGTGTTTATTTTTCTGTTTAGGTCCTCAGCCGAGGCAGGAGATGTGGTATTTTTGGTCATGTTTATTTTTGTGTGCCCGTCACCATGAGCCTTTTTCTAAAGGTAAGTGGCATAGGAGGCTTCGTAGCACCTCTTTCTTAGCGAATTACACTGCATATTACGCGCTAACATTCGTGTATGTTATGGATATCGTTTTAATATTGACATTGTTTACAACAACAACACACAAAAGGATATTGAGGTGTAGTGTGCAGAATAAAACGCCAAGAAAGAAGTGTTGTGAAATTTCCATAGCGACTTAGAATGCTACCCCTTGTCTGTCGAGTTAATGCGCATTGTGATTCTCGTCCACCACCACCGCCATGTTGGCCGGATCGTAAAATCTATATTGCTGTTTGGATGGGTAGTGGCATGGGGTGTGCTGGGCTGCCCTTCCACCACGCTTTCTATGCCAGAGGGTGTATAGGAGTGTGGGGTAGAGGAACAAAGTAGACTGACTGCTATGACAAGAGTAAATTGGAATTATACTAAACTAGTTACAGCCATAGTACATAAGTTCTTTATATCGCTATCGTATATGCGAAAAGGGCCAGGACTTGCCCTCTTAGAAAATTTTATCTTACATGTGCCGGTATGAGCAGACAATGCACAGCGATGTGGAACTTTGTAAATATCGTCGTATTTATCAAGTGTTAGATAGGAGGGCGGGAGTCAGTAACATCGATCCTAGGTTAACATCAGAGGCTAACATGCATGATGAAGGAGGGTCTGTCATGCGAACTCTTGAACGCCGGAGAAAATTTGGCATTTTGTTGTGATAAGCTGTTGATTCACTCTTCAGTACGGTGGGATTTTTATTTTTATTTATTTATATGTTTTTCATATCTAATTAA
Organism: Coenobita brevimanus; assembly: GCF_032717465.1. Lineage (NCBI taxonomy): Eukaryota > Metazoa > Arthropoda > Malacostraca > Decapoda > Coenobitidae > Coenobita > Coenobita brevimanus. Next base: position 12,584,300 of record NC_137050.1, on the reverse strand, counting down.
GGTCAGACTGTTTTATTTGACCTAGGGGAAACCTCCCTGGCTGAAGGGATTTAAATTTTTTGCCTTTTTTTTTTTTTTGTGCTATTGTGTTATATTAGATAAGGCCTCTTTTTTCCTGTCAAATCTTTCCTAATCCTGGTGTGTTTTGCTCAGGCAAATTTACAGGAAAAGCTAACATAGTACCATTGACACTTTCTCTTTTCACATCCAGTGAGGCTCAGCAAATGTGCACGTTTGTGTTGGCGGAACCTCCATACACTCTGAACTGGCAGAGCTGGACACATTCCCGGTCCACAGCGGTAACGTACCGATAGAGGGAGACAAAAGTGGCAGGTGGATGATAACTGGCATAACTCACATGGGTCTCCTACCATTCCTATACTCACGCCTGCAGCAATGTTCCATTTCCTAAACCGAGATACAAACACCAGCTGGCACTACTTTAGCAGCTGCCTGGTGATAGCCTCCTGTATTTTGTGAGTTTGAATACTATATAGTCTAAATCTCAACCATGATTTGCCTTGATCTATCACTCTTGTAAGGTAGGAGATAAAAAATCAAATAAGGAATGTACGGAAGTTTAAAATAATTTTCATAACTCGTCTGTAAATTTGGACAAGTTCAGTATTTAACATCACTTTCTGGACTATCTCACGCCAGATTCTCCATATTCGTTTGTTATCTCCCGTGAAAGGACAGCTTCATGCAAGGTAATGTGTGAAGAGTTTATTGCAGTTTCGGAATACCACCATAAGTGTTTTAGCTCTATGTCGCCAAGGGGTGGACAGGAATAACAAGAAAAAAGGTAACAGGCGGCAGAAGGGAACGTGATGTGCTTATTATGAAAGTGAAGGGAAAGTTTAACAGCAGGGAAGACTGGAACAGGTATATGAAGTGGATGAGGCTGAGAAGGGAATGACGAAGCGAAAGAGACCGGTAAACTTTTTTTTCACTTTTTTTTTTTTTTCATTATACTTAACCCATTTACCAAGATGACGTCTTTTATATTTTAACCAGTCCACCCCCAGAAGATTTTATTGATCTTATATTGATCTTTAACGACTTTTCACTTTAGTCATTGTATAGCACCAGACAGTTTTATTGAACTCATCGAAGAGCTTTAACTCCCCAATTAGGTCTTCCCTAAACAGAATAAAGTTTTCTGGAGATCGCAAAAAAATATTTTGCCTAAACGACTTAGTTTTAGTGAAAGGGTTAATGATACAGGAAATCTGCACAGTGCTGAGATTTACCAAATAACTTAAGATCATTTTCCTTTCGTGACTTGGATTACAGTAGGTTTTGCAGGAACAGGAGACTCGGATAGATTGTGTATTTTTCTTGCTTGTTCTTCCTGGATATACATGTCTTAGTTACGACAGTGAAGTGATCGTTAGTTTATAGGTAAATTAACGTCCCATTCATAAACCCTATACACCTCTGGGATTCCCAGCTGTTGATCTGAGATTCCCTAATGTTTGATTATCACTGATTAGATTAGCGATATCTCATTAGATTTTGACATGATTTCCAGACGGTGTTTAGGAACTATTGACATGGTTTATTTCTCTGAGCCGTTACCTGTCAAACTGTTATTGGTTACAATAACAGTATCTCATTACTTTCAGATAAGGTTTCTGCACGTCACTCATATCGCTTCATTTTTCAGTCGAACAATTTTGAAGCTTGGAAAAATATTGTAAGATTTCAATATATCGCTTGGTTTCGGAAGTAGTTGTTCAGTTACTTATCGCAATGAAGTGGATCAGTGTCAGTGTCCGCAACAGCATTATATACCAGGCAGATATTTCTAAGCCCTAAAGTGTCTGAGGTTGTTTATATTCCGTCACCGTATGACCCACATCATTACCTTCCTCACGACCCGTTCCTCCCAGCCCTAATTTACCTTAATTATCTATTGTCTGTTCGTGTCTTGATACAGTCAGGGGCAAAAGTTCGCGTACTATATTTTAACCACCTTTACTTCTCACTTTTCTCTGGTGCCTAATATTCCTAAGTCGGGAGAGGCTTGATATGTTTCTCTGCCGTTAGATGTTTCTTTTTGATATGTTGCGTCAGAGGAAAGAGATGAAAACGCAAAGGGATAGTAGGCGAACTTTTACCCTCTACTACCATAATTTTGGCCTAATTGATTCGGTGAATTATTAAAGATTTCTATTATAATTAATATGTTAAATTTATCGACACCAGTCCCTTCACCACGATGACATCTTACTGTTTTATTTTCACTGTCTCGAGGCTATACTACTTAGCTGAGGAAAATAACTAATACTGCAGGGGTTAATGAAGGTTGTATCTATTCCTTCAGTTGGATTAATATTTACTTAGTTGAATAACAATGGCCGAGAATAGGAAACAAAATATAATTGTTGACCTCGGGTTGAATGGGGTTCTTATAAGTTATTACTACGGACAAAAGCTGGCGTTTTAGGACGTCCTGGGGTTGAATAGAGTAATTGCTATTGTAATCATATTTGAATAGGGAAAGAGCCTCAGATTACGGAAAGCGAAAGCCATCCTCTCACCTGATGACGTCACCTGTTTGCTCCCGTGCTGGATGTGTCTCCGTGGCGGCAGTGGTTTGTCCAGTGAGCCGTGAACAGCCCACAGCCCACGGTTCCCACACACTCATCATGCAGTGGGAACTTGAATGAAGAAGAACACATTAAAAAGTCATGTCAGCAGCTTTTGTTTTCTTACTGGATAACATAGTGAGCAATCTGATCAGTTTAGTCATGGACTTTGGGCCGTACTGTCGTGAATTATGGAGGCTCGCTAGTATCTCCTTTGGTCAGTTACTTTTCATATTACACCATGCTTATTCTCCTGTTTCTGTGTGTATCGTTCAAGTATCCACATAGTTTACAGGGGTAACACAGAAGGGAAAATTAGTATGCCATATGTAGAAACAATGGTAACGAGATGCATGGGAGCTTCTTCGACTAACAAGAATGCGGCCCATATTATGCTTATAGCATATCGCACGATCTATTACTTGGGTTTCCTTTATGACAGGCTAAGCGGTTAAGTTCTCACCTCTCATCCAATCACTCTGCAGCTTGCATGCATCCTACCTGCTTTACAGTCATCACTTTCATCTTATTGCAACGCGAAGACTTGCACCATCAGAAACTTGAAGAGCTTACTCAAGTCAGATCAAAATCATCTGACTCATTTCGTTTTCTGTCGCCTCAGAACTATTCAGTTCTAATCAATTATCGCTTATGTTTAGTATGCTTTGAATCCAGTTGTGAATACTGCAGGAATAAAACGCCGTACTATTGGAAGAGCAAATTACGCTATAATGGAGTTGACTAAAACTGAGATTCTTTTTCCTGAGAATTATTCAGCCCCATTTAATATTTTGCACGCAAACTTACAACTTTGTTTAACTTTGATATTAATCTCTCTCTCTCTCTCTCTCTCTCATCCATATATATAAGGTGACACAGCTGCTGTACAGGATTTTACTGTCAAAATTAAAAGTATCTTTACTATGCCACCCAGTAAAACACTCACTGCCATGTTAACCAACCAACTCTACCATACCATTATCACCAGGGGTATAATACCTCAAGTTGCTGTCATAATACCACTGTCGAGAACGATGGCTGCATCACAAAAGCATGAATTAATGATCGGGCTGTCTTAGTTTTTGAGCGTGTTGTGGGAGCTATAACGTAAAGTGCGCCTCCTTAATGGCCATATTCTTGAATGATGTATTATTACAAGCAGTATCAAAGACTACAAAAGAAACAACTATGGTTGATATATATATATATATATATATATATATATATATATATATATATATATATATATATATATATATATATATATATATATGTGTGTGTGTGTGTGTGTGTGTGTGTGTGTGTTATAGCGATGATGAAAATACCAGCGATTGTTGTGGTAATACTTGTATCGGCGTTGATTTCAGTGATTGTGAGTGTGGCAGCAGCGGTGATGATAGTGGTGGTGGCCGTAGGGTGTAATTTGAGGAGAAACTTGCATGACAAACAGTTCGGACCTGACCAGCGCAACATTCAACATCTATGCACACTATCACTCTCTCTCTCATCCTCCCTACTCTCTCTCTCTCTCTGTTTCACGGAAACAGACCCCAAGTGAACAAAAAAAAAAAAAAAATGCCAGACATACGGTAAATGTAGAACACACACACACACACACACACACACACACACACACACACACACACACACACACACACACACACACACACACACACACACACACACACACACACACACACACACACACACACACACACACACACACACACACACGACTAAACAATCTGTCATACACATAAAAACGGGTAAACGGATAGTAAACAGGCAGATACAGAGGTAAACACCAGAATATTCTATGATAGACGAAAGCACACAGATAGACGGACAGACATGCGACACTGCGAGCGATCTCTCCAAAGATTTATTACATCGTCTGGTGGTAGCAAGAGGTCACCGGCCTGAAGGATTTAATATAGTATTTTTAACTACTTTGTTGGGAGATATTTGTCCCCATCCCCAGGTGCGAAAAACCGGTCAGGGTGATAATAATGATGATGGCAAACTTTGATTGTAAAAAAAAAAAATAAATAAAAAAAATAAAAAAAAACATCGTTGTACTGATGGCGCTAATGTCTGTCAGTGCTTGAGTGTAAATTAAAGTATGTGACAAAAAACACAGGTCGAATTGTTGGTGAACATAATTATACAACGTTTGCATTCCCTGTGTTGGGGATTTTATTTAAGAACACTCCTTAATAATCGGATTTGTTTACGGTCAAAGAATAGAAAAGATGAAGACATCCTTCAGTAACATAACTGTATAATTCCAAGCAAAATTATAAGGGAAGCTAATGTCTTTGTAGCATAATAAGGCAAGAGTAAATACCGGCACATTTCTCATCGTCATTTATACAACAATAATCTCTTTCATCCATTTTAAGTATATCTTATTAGCCTTTTCTACTGTTTTTCATCTAATGTCTCAGAATGTTGTCATCCCTTAATGTCCGAAATTCTCTCTAAGTTCTTACTTTCTCACCCGTTGTGCAATTTTCACAAATCCCATCTCTACTTGCAACTCTGCTTTTTCTTCCACTCTTTCAGGTAACACTGTCCTCTCACCGTCACTGTTCTCACAAGCCACCTCTTCCTCTATACACTTTCCCCCTTAAGATATATCGGAAAGTTCTTATTATTTTGCAAATTGTTTCATTCATTCCACCGTCACTTTGTCCATCAATCGTCTCCAGTTTACTTTCTACTCCAATAGGCTCATCAGTTTTGCCTCCTCTTCCCCACACACTTTCCTTTCCATTCACTGACTTTTGTATTTGGCTTCCTTTCCCTCCCGTGCACCTATTGTTATATTTTGCTTCCCCTCGTTCATACACTTTCCCTCTCGTCTACCTCCTCCTACTCTAGCTTCTTGATTTCGCAGTGGAACCTCCCACAGCGTCTGTGACTCAGACTTCCAAGTCTTGAACAGCCTTTGCCGGTAGTTCCTCACTAGCAGGGTGCTGTCATCGCTCCCACACGATTGCGCAGAGGTGTTATGGAGGTCGCTTTCCTGTGAGTCGCGTTCATTAGAGTTTCCTTGTTGTGCATCGAGTGAGCCTTGTCCCTGGGAGTCAGTTTCATGTGGGGTTTCATGTGGGGTGTAGTTCTGAAGGCCATCTAAGCTTGGTTCCCTTGAGTCATGCCTTGACGAGTGTTGGTCTTCTTTTTCCTTCGTGTATTGTTTCCCTGAATGTTGTTTGTCAGACTCGTGAATCTTTAGTGCCAGCTTACTTGTGTCGTCTTCAGGAGAGTCTTGTACATCCTTGACATCCTTGTCACTCGACTTTGTCATTGCTTCATTAGCCAACAGAGGTGGAGAAGGTGAGGACGAAGGGGAGGAGGCGATGGCGTAAGGTACGAGAGGAGCGGAAGCACTTACTTGACTGCTCTGCGAATCTCCAAAAGCTCTAAACATCTTGGCAGCGGCTTGTAAGATGCGATCCTTTTGTGTTGGATTTATTATCATGGGCTTAGGAAGGGAGGAACTTGGGGCTGATGATGTTAATGCTGAAGGTGACACCGAGCCTGTGCGTTCTGCCACAGATGTGGAAGGTGCTACCGCTGGAGGTGGTGTCGAAACCTTTGGCAGCATCATTTCTGTAGACTGTGTTGAAGCTTTACGTGTCTCCGAAAATGAAGCTGACGAGATAATTGCCGAAGGTGCCAGATCCATTGATTGAGACTTCACATTATAAGAAATTGAAACGGATGGTGTAAACGAGCCCTGAAGTAATTGTGTGGTGGTGAGAGTTGGTGGAGACTGTGGCATGATCTCCTGAGGCAAAAGAGAAGATTCATTTTGTTTACATTTCTGAGAGCTCTGTGAAATTACGTTACTATGCTCACGGTGAAAAGTGTCGGTTGGAGGAGGCTGGTTTCTCTGATGGGGTGTGTGAATATATTGGGATTCACCATTAAACTTATCTGTGGGTGTATTTGCTTGTTGGGGGATGACAGGTGTCACATCTTGGAGCTGATCAGCAATTCCAGCTTCAGTACTTAGAGACTTAACATGTTCTGTATCTGACTGTTGCATTACACGATGCTGGCAAATCTCAGTAGCCATAGTATCTGTGTCAGCTGGGGTATGTTGTGGTGGCTGAGCATGGTGATGAGATTCTGCAGGACAATTCTGGGGTACTTCATGCTGAGACCATGCGGCAGGTTCTTGCTGGTGCACAGTATCATGTTGGGGAGGCTCCGATGACTCGCACCGGAGCGTGTCAGTACTCTTGATGATATCTTGAGAGATGTACTGAAGGATTCTGGCGTAGTCGGATTCACCCTCCAGTTCTCTTAGTATTGTCTCCACCCGAGAGTCCTCCTCCACCCTGCTATGAACTGGAGAGGCGGGGGAGCTAATTGTGGAGGGAGAGGGGGGCGTTGAGAGGGCTGTGTACCCTCTAATCTTGCGGAAGAGGGTGTGGAGGGGCTGTTTGGAGGACACGTGTGAAAGGAAGAGGGAAACCACAGCCCGGCACCTCCTGGCCTCACTCTCGTCCTCCAGCAGAGTCCATCTCGGGGGTAGCTGCCCGGTCCTGATGCATTCACACACCTGCACATACACATACAACGAGAAAGAAAGTTCACGTCAAAATACACATAATATAATCGAATAAGCAGCAACCCCCAATAATAATAAAACTAATGATGATGATGATGATGATGATGATGATGATGATGATGATGATGATGATGATAATAATAATAATAATAATAATAATAATAATAATAATAACAATAATAATAATAATAACAACAACAACAACACATTCACACACCATTCACAATCCAATCATACGTTGCCCCATGAGGAGCGTAGGAGCCCGGGGCTAGGCAAGTTGGTCCTGACATTTAAGATGAGAGTGACCAGCCTCACTCATCCCTGAGTGGCATTACGTGAGCAATAAACTCCAATCACCCCTTGGATATAAACCTTCACCGGTTCAATCCGACTGGAGCTCCGTAATTACCCACTAAACCACCAGGCGCCACACTTTGGTTATATGGTTACCACCCAGCATAGTAAACAGTTTCCTGGTGTACAGGCAACCATTTGGCTTGTCACTCATTGTAGAGTCACCCACAGGCAGAAAGAAGAGGAAAAAATGAAGGAAAGACAGAAGAGGATGGAAGGAAAGAAGGATGGGAGAGGAAATGGCAGACACCCCAGAGCAGCACTACATCGAGTGAGTGAATGGTGAGCGCCCCCACCTACCACAAAATAACACTACTACTACTACTACTAATATAATATGTCCGCAAAAGATCTTAAAATACCCCCAAACTCTACAATAGCTGTATATCAAGAAGTGTGTGAAACATTACCTACAGAAAATACCATGTGCAAGAAAATAAAACGAAACATATTGGATGTTTAGATATAAAGTTATTCTTTACCTAGTTATTAATGCAAACATACTCTGCTGCCCAAAGTAGGCCTACAATCTCTTCTTACCATCCTCCTTTTGGCATGCGCTTCAGTACTTTCACATTTTTTTTTTTTTTTTTACATATTGCAATTTCCATTATTATTTTGCTATATTTTCCGCTTCGTTAACGCATAAACACGCAGTGATTGTGCACTTGCTTTTCTTATTGATATTCCTTTACAGTTCCCGTTCTCTTTCTGTTCCATCTTCGAAATGTTTAAACTTTTGCATAACATCTGAATAGGGCATGGCACGCTTATTAAATTTAACCCCTCAGCCCAAACACGTCTTTATTTGTCTTGGCTAACACGAGATAGTTATATTCGCCACAGGAATCGACACATCCTCGGGCTGAAAGAGTTAGAAAAAAATTCTAATATCTTTTCTTTATCTTGTTTCTTGTATCTTGATATTACCGTATCACTCCTGGCTGTTCTCTCCTCCTGTACCTGCCTTTTCTCCCTATTACTCTTTCCTCACCCTTTCCATGTTCTGACCTGCATAGCCCTGGCGACGACTGCTGCAGGGACCCCGGCGATGGCAGCTACATTGGCGGCATAACTGGCGGTGGCACGACCCTCTGCCACCTGGTACAGCGGCACCACTCGACCCTCAGCACCCTCCACCACGCCCTCCAACACCTGGCACACAAAAACAGGAGTATGGGGTAACATGTGAGATCTGTCAGTGGAAGAACAGGAAAAATGTGGGACATATCTGGCCTCGGTACATAATACTATAAAAAAGATGGTTAAGCATTTACTAGAAGAATCGTCAACTTAAAAATTTATACCGTACTTCTTGCAAATATGTCATCAAAAGCTGGATGTAAAGTCTTTATGTTAATTAATAAAATTCTTATGCAATGGTATCTAGTGTTTAAACAAATATAGCCTATACTTTATTTCTTATGAAAATAAGGAATACACTTGCACCAGATTTAACACAAAATTTTTAACATTACCACGACTACCCCTCCTCAACTTGTCATACATTCACCGTTCCTTGTGCTTGGGAAGGGAGGGAGTAGTGGCAGTCCCTTTCCCCTCCCACCATCACTCCCTTTTCGTACGAGACGTCTGTGTTAAGCTAAATAAAATGGTCTGACGGTAGAACTAATAAAATATAAAAAGGACCTCAACGTGCCGAAAAAATGAATTGAGGTGGCTTCTAATCCTTTCACTTATAGACATCCAACCTAGGCCAATATAGTAATTTGGTGATGGTAAGAATAAGAACTAAATAATTATCATCGTGCTGCAATGTGTATGCCTTTCGCTGTGGTTGGTGAACTTCGGTATTTTGTTCAGGCGATCACCAGAGATTTGTATACAATTAAGAAAAACTGTATGAGTCAGATACTTCAAAAGCTCAGTCCAGTAACCCTTCCTGTTATTGGTACATCTGAGGATTTTGGTAAGGCCAACACCAAACTATTTTTTTCAGTTGCAATAAGTTTAAGCAAAGTATTAAAATCGACACACAGGATCAGTTAAAGCCAATCTGTCTTACTCTGGCACTATAGATTGTATTGTACGTGGCAATAAAGGTCTGGCAACACCTCTTCCTTAGTGACTTATCTTGCACATCAAGCCTCGGTATCTTCTTGTGTGCTCCTGATGCAAACAGTGTCCGTATTAAAACGATATAAACAGCACACAATAATATGTTAAGCTGTGGTATACAATGCAAATCGCCGTGAAAGAGGTGCTACGTTCCCTCTCATTTAACCTAGAATACGGTTATAAGGGAAGAAGTAATGTTAGGAGGGGCGGTAAGGTGGCAGAGGTTAGTACAGTGTCTAACTTATGCTTTACCTACATAACAACCAAGTGTACTCACTTATCTAAATGGGTCAATAGGGTGTCGAACTGTGAACTCTGTGACATCATTCACCCAATCGCCGACTTAATTTCATCCCTTCATTATGCCGATGTATTAGATAATTTATTCTTGCTACCTCCAGGCTATTATTTTCTAATTAGGAAGGATCTCGTACTGACAAGCTTGATGGGAGCCATATCTTACCCATCCAGTTCGAACAGTCTTTACCAAGCGGAAGAAGTATCGAGACAGCAAGAGCAGTCAAGAATATGTATGGTAATCGGCGACAAGTGATTAATGTATATAAGTTTGTTAAAAAAAATATATATGTATATGTATGTATATATATATCAGTGAACAGTTATAATTTAAAGCATACCCGGTAGCTATTAAGGATATAAATATTACCCTACATGTTGTGTGGTATTTAATTTTTCAACTTTTTTCCTCCTGTATGGCATAAAATCTTCAAACAGTAGCAACAATAAAATTTAAATGTGGACATCGTAGTGTAAAGGTTAAGGTTATTATATACTGTATACTCCAGAAAAAATAAGGAAGAAATAAAAATTTTACCACAACAACCCGGTGATGCTTTTTCTTAGTGTTTATTTTCTTCTGGTACTGAACTTGGGAGAGCCCCACTCGTTGTGGAAGTTTTATCCATCTATCATCCAGTCCTACGTTGCCCCATGAGAAGCGTAGGAGTCCGGGGCTAGGCAAGTTGGTCCTGACATTTAAGGTAAGTGCGACCAGCCTCACTCATCCTTGAGTGGCATTACGTGAGCATTAAACCCCAACCATCCCTTGGATATAAACCTCCACCGGCTCAATCCGACTGTAGCGCCTTAATTACTCACTAAACCACCACGTGCGATAATTTGGTTATATGGTTACCACCTAGCGTAGTAAATAGTTTCCTGGTGTACTGGAAACCATCTGGCTTGTCACTCAGTGTAGTCATCCATAGGTAGAAGGAAGAGGAAAGAATGAAGGAAAGAAAAACAGAAGAGGGAGTGTAAAGTCACCCGTAGGCAGAAGGAAGAGGAAAAAATGAAAGAAAGAAAGACAGAAGAGGACGGAAGAAAGGAAAGGGCAGACACCCAAAGCAGCGTTACATCGAGTGAGTGGATGGTGAGCTTCCCCACCTACCACAGTGGAAGTGTTAACGAAGGATATATCAATCTCCGCTTTGAAAAATCTCTCCTAAGTTGAATAAAACTGTCTGGAGGTAGGAATAAAGCAGAAAATAACGTCAGTGAATTGAAGGGTTTGGTCCGTATTATCAATACTGAGAGCGCAAAGGTGTTAACAAGCCCCAGATTTCTGATGGTCATTTATAGAATGCTTGTAATTGTTACATGTGATCAGCCTGCATCCCACATAACCAAGTGTAGTCAGCTATGATACAAAAAAGTCAGACATGTTCTATTGTCATCCTTCAGAAATTATCGTCTAAAACGGTGGACCTTTCCATATTTCCGCGCCCTCGGTTAATAATACGGTCGTTAACCCAGTAAGCCTGGTGATGTCTTTTCGCCTCATTTCTGCCATCTACTCACGATTTTATTCAACTTAGGATAGACTTTCCAAACCGCAGGGGTTAGGTATAACAACTATAAACCCTTTCAGGACGAGAGACTTTCCTAGGCTGAATAAAATCGTCTCATAGCATCAAGAATAAGCTGAAAATGATGTCACCCGGATTCAAGGGGTGAAGGTTGATAATGTAAAAAAAAAAAAAAAAAGGACTGACCAAACATCGGACTGTGTCGGGGTAGAGTAAGTGATCGTACACCTGCAGCAGATGTGTTGAGACGAATACATGGGGGGATCCTCCTCTCGATCTTCCTCCTCCTCTCTCGTCCCTCCTCTTCTTCCATCCTTTATCACCTTGTCTGCCATTCCTGTCCTCTTCGTCTGTTGGGTTCTCACTGTCGCCTGCTTCCATATTCCTTCGTTTTCTACTGCTTTTCCGCTCCCCTCCTCCCCTCCTTTGCTTGGTATATTCTTCTCCCTCTCTTCTCCAGTGATCCCCTCTCTCTCTTTCTAGGTCCTCTCTTCCCCTCTCCCGTTCCTCTGTCCCACTCTCTTCTTCTCTCTCTCTATCTTTCTCTCCTCTCCCCCTCTCCTGCTCCTCTGCCCCCATCTCATCCTGTCGCCCTCTGGCCATGGCTCCCCAGTAATCCAAACATGCAGTGAGGAGGGCGGCCCCATCATTCTCGTAGGTGGATGCACCGAACTCGTCTATTATGACCAGGGAATGTCGGCTGGCGCGTGACACAGCAGCACACATCTGACCACAGGGAGTGATAATAAGAGTAGTAATGAAAGTTTGGCGTAAGTGTAGTGTCTGGTGTGGGCACTTTTTCCTGTGAGAAAATGCTGACTCTTTCTATTATTTACTAGGCTGTACTAATGAACAAGCCCTAGTAAAATAAGTATTGCTGTCGTGTTCATGCTGGAAAACACACACGCACACACTTACACATTGTCTAGTTTCATTTACTTCATGTGGAAACGAATGATGGTAGGTGAATCAGAGACCTTTCTTCAGGGCTTCATAATGATTCCAGTTATAGAAGACTGGTTATGGACAAGCTTGGCCTAAAAATTATATTTATGGAAAGAGAAGCAACGGTGTGTGTGTGTGTGTGTGTGTGTGTGTGTGTGTGTGTGTGTGTGTGTGTGTGTATTTTACCCTGGTGAGGTCCAACATGAAGGTAGAGAGATGTGAGATGACGGGCGGCGTGGACTGCGTGACGGCAATGATGGCGTCGACAGGCCTCAGGCGGGCGTAGGAGGCAGGCACCCAGCACCCTATCTGGGCCAGCACCACCAGTACGCCCACCTGCAATAGTTAGAAAGGATCCTAACTACTTTACAGGATTAACCAGATTATATCAATTTATAAAGGATCCTAAGCAATTTACAGGATTAAAAAAACATTTCATATCCAGTTTACAGGCTTAAAAAAGATTCTAGAATGATTTATAAAGGATCCCAGAATAAAGAAGATTCCATAACAGTTATATCACACATCGTTTTGTTTTTCGTATTTTGTCATTCTTCGCTGTAACTTCATTGTAGTGTTTGGTGGCTGTATGGGGCAAGACAAATGTATATACTGTACAATCTTATACACAGCATAAGCTTGGGATAGTTTATAAATACGGCCTCTGCACACACACACACACACACACACACACACACACACACACACACACACACACACACACACACACACACACACACACACACACTCTCTCTCTCTCTCTCTCTCTCTCTCTCTCGGGTGTACAATATACTTTCTGTAATGCATTCTCTCCTTTACCATGTGATCTTTATGATGAAACACTTGTTATCATCATGTAGGCTGACATTCCAATAAGAATAACAAACGTGTTGATAATACTGTAAGCATGTCTAGTTATCGCTCTTCGTTTACTATTATGTTACTAGATTTTAGTTCAAGACAATCGCCCTTCTCCCTTCCAGATGCTTGGCTGACATAATTGCGGGAAAGTAATGTCACAGTCCTTCCTTGTTTCAGTTGCAATTTATTGTATTTAGTTTTCTGTATTGGCTATGATTCAGAATAAATCTACAGTCCTGTGATTCAAGAAAACTTTACTGAGTATGTTCATAGTGACTATAAGCAGAGTTTTCGGTGTCCCTTCAAGGTTCACGTAATCACGGTTCAGCATTCAAGTTGGTTGCGTGGCGTAATTTCGCCAAGTTGAAATAGAAGGACCATGGTAAAACCCACAAACGTCACCTACCACAAGCCCTGGAGGAGAGCAGGTACAGCTGTAACTGACCTGCTTGAGATAGACGGTTTTACCACTGGCGTTGGCTCCGGTGACGAGGGTGATGGATGGGTGGACAGCACCGCTGTTGATGGGGTTGGACACAAAGGTGGGACTGCACAGCTCGTACAGGGGATGCCGCCCTTCCCTCACCTCCAGCACTGCCTCATCCGTCAACTCTGGTCGCACCCAGCCACACTCCCGTGCCACCACGGAGAACGACAGTAAACTGGACACAGATTTTTATACTCAATTTGATATATTCACATATGAATTCAGTTATACAGAGTTATAGGCTACTGTACATGAGCATGGCCATACAATTTCTATCAAGTTACTTCTCAAGTACCGTATTTTTCTTTTTCAGTACAGTCATGTCAGTAAGGCATTTAAAAAACGAATTTTTTTAGGTTACTACACTTGTGTTATGCTACTTTATACACACGTTTAGATGCTTTGTTTATACTATTCAGTACACAAGGGAAACTGTATTATGCAACTTTGCTGCTTATTCTGCATCAGCTTCATCGTAAACAATATGTTTATCAAACCAAAGTCAGCACAGTCTTAAGTATGGAAAGAATATCGCGACCAAAAAGTCACTGAACAGTATTACCTGTATTTCCTAGTGATGTATCAGCGTTAAAAAATACTGACATGAATGAAGAATGAAAAGTCAACAAAGAGATCGTATAGAAGCGAATTTATTAGAAGAATGAGAAAAAAAAGGGGGTAGCAAGGTGGAAAGATGAAGTTAGTAATAGAAAGGCCGAGCTGGTGTGACAGAAGGTAGTGGTGGACGAAGGAGTAGCTGATAAAGAGGAATGAAGGTTTTGTCGTCAGCAGGATGACTGCTAGAATTAGGCCTCGGGCATTCAGTAAATATAGCAAGTCAGATATGGACAACAAGAACAGCTTAATCAACTGTATGTAGTGAACACAGTTGCTAAGGAGGTAAGTTGTTTATCTAACCAATCTAACATGAGGACGTGATCGAGGAGGGCGAGGAAGGGTTCTGTCTGATGCAAGAGGACGTCCACCAGGCGCATCATGATTCGGGTCTCGTGGTTGGCGATTTCTACTTGGATGTCCCCTAGCTCAGTGTCCAGCTCTGATAGTGACAGGTGGCTGGTTATTTTGGCTAAAAGATATTTCTGCCAAGACTCAGTGTTTTTAAGTGAATTAAATATATGGCACTGGTATTTCAGATAGGCTGTATGGTTGTTATGGGTATGGTTAATGCAGGTTTACGGTAGTTGTATTATGTGGATGTGTTGTTTTATTACAGGAAGATTTTCATTGTATATCAGTACCCAAATCAAGGCCTGGGACACAACAATATCATAGTACGTAATAAATCTTCTCTAAACAGCTTCTTGTAGCTGTGTGCTAATGAAATCTTCACAGAACCAGTGACATTAACAGGTATAAAATGATGGAAATCAAAACAGCTGACAAACCAGCTCACCACAAC
The DNA here is from genome assembly GCF_032717465.1 of Coenobita brevimanus. Taxonomy (NCBI): domain Eukaryota; kingdom Metazoa; phylum Arthropoda; class Malacostraca; order Decapoda; family Coenobitidae; genus Coenobita; species Coenobita brevimanus. The sequence continues at coordinate 12,569,149 of NC_137050.1, read as the reverse complement.
ACGTCTGACTCTTGTAGAATGCCATGTCTGCCGTCTCGAACATAAACTCCAGACCGGGCAGTTGGTAGTGTTCTTGTGGATCCTGGTGGTGGTGTGGGGGCGGGAAGGCAAGGAGGTAGCCAACGTGGGGCAGATAGATGATACAGCAGGTCTCCACTTCCTCAGGCAGATGGGTCAGTTCCAGTTCGGCCACTCGGCGCATCACCTCTCCCAGGCCGCTGAACCGACGCTTTTCTGAACAACAAACAACAATCAGGAGGGATGGTGTGCAGCGAGACGTGAGAACTGGATATGCGGGATGAGGACACGTCAGAGAGAAGACGGTATGGAGGTGCACAAGATGGTCTTCTCCGACTGGGAAAAAAGCCAGTTAGAAAATGCAGAAAACACAGTAGCCGCGGTTATTCCATAGCTACCATACCAGCCATTTCCAAAACATGAGACAATAAACTATGGACTTACTGCTCAAAATTGACTGCGACACTATAGGAGCTCTAGCCTTTTGGCAGAGGTTAGGGTAGGAAGGTGAGTAGATGGTAACATGTAATATCGGCTGTTTAACCATCGTCTGTCACTATACTGTAGGTAGTCTCATACAATAAAAATATCCAGCTTAGCGGTGTCAATCCTCTGTGAGATAAATCATAAGGTAGACTTACTGTCGTCCAACTCAGGGTCGACTCCCGGCTTGACGACGAACCTTGCCTCCCTCTCCGACTGGTCCATGTCCATGATGCGCTGGATGAGGAAGGTGGCGCGGTACAGACCCTCAGTCACGCCCTCACCTGTCTGAACACACCACATTTTTATCTGTCTAACATCCTCTCTGCTAATTATTATCACCGTCAAGCTAAAAGTGTTGCAGATTATAAAAGAACAGAATCACAGAGTATACAGTATAGTATATACTTAATAATCTCACCTGCCTGAAGATAGGGATGTTCTGGTCTTGTGCCTGGCAGATTTCACCTACCAAGATGGCGTTGAAGAGAGACTGCAAAAATGGAGGTTACATTACTTTCCTGCCATTATCATTCTAGCTGTTTTCTGAAATTTGCAGTTCCAAATAATAGTTTAAACAGAGTTGAGTCGATTAACTGATCACATTAGTATACTAGGTCCTTCTTCCCTCTACAAACATCAGTATTTATAAGAGAATCCTCTGAAAGTTACTTCTTCCCATATTTTTGTATAACATTTCTTCTTTGTTTTGTCACTATACATTCCGTCAGTCACCTCCCTGTTCCTCCCTTTATTTTTATTTTTTCCCTTCCTTCCTCTCGCGTCTGTCATGCACATCCTCTCTCCTCATTCCAGTCTTAATCTTTCCTCTGACCTTAATCCTTGTCCTTTCACTCCCCCCTTACTGTTCCTCATTCCCCACCTTTCATCTTATCCCCTCCTTGCTGTTTCCATTCTGGCTTACCCCTACACTGTATTTCTGTTACAGTCTCCTAACCCGGTCCCATTCTTCTCTCCCCCTTACTCTGTTTTATTCCATCTCTACACCTCATTCTTCGTTCCCTCACTCCAAACCTCTTACTCCCTCCTCATTCTTTCCTATTCTTCCTCCCCCTCGCCCATTTCTTCTTACTTCCTCCTTACTCTCTACCATTCTTTCTTTCCCCTCCCTTCTCTCTCCCTACTTTGACTCCCCAACCCTTTCCCACCGAGCTTCTTCCGTCACTCTGTTCCGCCCTGTCCGTCTACCCATGTCCCACCTTATAGAGCACTTTCCAGTCCCTGACACTGAGTTGCCCTCTCTGTAGCCGCCCCACCGTGTGCTGCAATGGACACAAAACAGGGTAATCAGACCACAGCATAGTTCTCAGCACAGGTAACAAAACACAGTGTAACTAACAAGGAAAGCATCCAACAAACATTCCTTTAGACTACGACACGCAGCCGTCGACTTCTCGTACAGCGGAGCACAACACACTGACTACAGTATAGGAAAATTGCTACTGGGAAAACGCAGAACACATTGTACCTGATTTCAGTACAGGATAGATACTGCTGGCAAAACACGAAGCAGAGCACAATTTACTTGACTTCAATATAAAACAGATTCTGCTTGGAAAACGCGAAGGAGAGTACAACATACTGGCAGTAGCAGATCCTAAAAATCAGGAACAACAAGAAACCATAATGTACAGTGCAGAGTACAGTACTAACTCCTTGATATTCCTCACAGTTTTCAAACTCGTTTCAGGTATGACTAGTAGACTGTATTTTTATTTGATTCTGTAGTTAGTATTTTCAGTTGTTCTGGTTATGAGTTAAAAGTTACTGTGATATACAGTATATGTTGTAACACTTCATGTAACAACCAAAACCAAGCTGCCACCTTAAAGATATTGTGACGTTAAAATCATGATAGGTCGTACAAACGATTAAGCATTTATAGTCCTTCCAGTGTGAGATAGCACTTCTAACATACACCAGTAACACAGCGAAAGTAGTGTGATGTTACCGTGACGTTGGTGATGTTTCTGAGGCAGGATTGGAGCTGCCTGCTGATGTCAAGGTTGGCCGGGTCGACCCCCCATGCCACGGCGTCGTAACGAGCCTCCAGCACTTCAGCGTCCATCACTGGCCGCAGCACAACACGTCTGGGCCGACAGTGAGTAGCATGTGCAGATGGGCAAGGTGAAAACAAAGCCTACTTTACCAGTTAGTTCCTTATTACCCCTTTGAGGTGTAAAGGCCCCATAGTCCACATTATTTAACCCTTTCAGTCCGATTACGTTATTTTAACTTCGTTCTCACTACTACAGGTCGATTTTCAACAATGGGAGACATTTGATAGTGAAGGGGTTACTGAAGACTGTATATACCTCTTCATATTCTAAAAGTCCCTCATAAAGCTAAATAAACTCGCCTGGAGAAAGCGAGAGTTAAGCAAAAAAAAAAAAAAAAAAAAAAAAAATCCGTCACTGCACTGAAGGGGTTCAAGTTGGAGATGTTCGCAATCTGGGTACCTAAAAGGGGAGAAATAAATGTTAGACGTCTTTGGTATCCATGTTGTGATATACTATATTACCGGGTACTGCACTCTTGCTTCTGTTCCATAAAGATTACTGGTTTACATTATCATATTCCCATGGTTAAATTAGTGACGTCTGTGGTCTCTAACTACTCCTCGTCGTGCCATGGTATGTACATTCAAGTTACCTTGGTAAATGCTTGATATATCGGGCGCTAAGGAGGACTGTATTTGTGTGCTTGCACAGACAAGCAGTGTACAGTACTGTTTGCAACTCTCCCAGTTGTCTTACCAGATATTTACGACAGTTTACACTCTTCGTACCACATTTTTGTACTTTGTCCTATACACTCGTATGTTCATGCAACACTCCAATTATTTGTGGGAAATATGCTGTTGTTGTTGTTGTTGCTGCTGCTGATGATGATAAACCTACAGAATTCCACTGTGTCCCACATTTCTAGACCCTGTTCACTCTCTTCATTAGTGGGAAATATGACGGTAATTATGATAAACCTACAGAATTCCACTGTGTCCAATATTTATGGACCCTGTCCACACCCATGATTAGTGGGATATACCGTATGATAATGATAAACCTAAAGAATTCCACGTGTCCCATATTTATGGACCCTGTCCACTCCCTTCATTAGTGGGAAATATGATGATGATAGAGAGATAGATTAATATACTGGATAGATAGCTAGATCCAGTACACTTAAGTCATTAGTGAGAAATAGGGATTATGATAAAGCCCCATAGAATATTTCCGTCGTGTCCACTGCTGCTATAGGACGTATTTCTCCTGTAGTCACCTCGGAGGTTTAGTAATCCCTGTGCCTCAGCGCTTTATTTTGCATTTCACACAGGTTGATTTTGTGGTACGTTATTTGGGAAAGTATGTCGGTATAAATAACCTAAGGTAGACTATAAGGGTTTAATATGCATAATAGGTGCTATGAAGTCTCCTGTTCCATCTATAATGCGGGCCTGCGAAAGCAAAGCACTGTATGTCTGACCTGAGAGTGTGTGCGGCCATGGGACAAGCGGTTCGGGAGAGGAGTGCGTACAGACTGAGTCCCTCCTTGCTGGCGGAGGTCTTGCCGCTCTTGAAGGCCGCGGGGTGCTGGTCCTCAGAGAACAACTGCAGGGCCGCCACCGTTGACTCGTCCATCTGAGCAATCTCCTCCCTGTTTGAGACGTTTTTATTATTTTCATTCATGATAGCTATTCCTCTGTTATTATTATCACTTTACTCGTCCACCTGAGCAATCTCCTTCCTGTTTGACACGCTTTTGTTCTTTTCATCATATTATTGTTATTCCACTGTTATTATTCTCATCACATTATTTGTCCAACTGAGCCACCTCTTTCTTGCTGTGCACGGTGTTGTATCACTCATTATTTTTTATTGCAATTATTTGCCTATTATTATCACATTGTTATTCCCCTATTGTTATTAGATTCTGTTTATTATTCATTTACCGATGACATTGTTATTATTATTATTATTATTATTTTGGGATTTATTGCTCACGTAATGCCACTCAGGGATAAGTGAGGCTGGTCACTCTTATCTTAAATGTCAGGACTAACATGCCTAGCCCCGGGTTCCTACGCTGCTCATGGGGCAACACAGGTTTGGATGATGGATCGATGGATGGATTAATATTATTACTGTTATTCATTTATCCATTTTTTATCGTCATTCGTGCAGCGCAATGCAATGGTTAATCTTGTGTTTGAGTGAACGATTTAAGAGATTTGGACATCAGCAGTTACAGGTATAGGGAGTAGCATGTCAGATCATTATGTGGTCATGTCAGAGATTAGGGTAAAGATGTGACAACACAAACATAAACATCAAGCTGAAGGGGAAGTGCTGATATGGAGAAACAGGCTGAGGATGAACGAAACTTAATATCTTCAGCCAGAGGACGTAGTTTTAACCTTGCTGTATTCAGACGGTTTTTAGCCAGCATAAGGGAGACTTTCCGAGCTAGAGAGGTTAGATATACCCTGAATTAATCCCTGCAGTTGTAGAAAGGTTAAGTAGATATGATACAGATAATGATAATGTTTAAGAGGCGGGGCAATTCTCAAGAAAGGTAGTGTGTGTGTGTGTGTGTGTGTGTGTGTGTGTGTGTGTGTGTGTGTGTGTGTGTGGTGAAGAAAGAGAGGAATCTGTATCAAGGAAACGGCTTGGTGGAAACAATAGGTGAGTGAAGCAGGGAAAGCATGGAAGACAGTATGCAAGGAGTGGTTGCAAAACAGGAGAGAAACGAAGGTGGAGAGGCTGGAAAGGAAGCTGTATCTGCAAGGGAAATGAGGAGTGACAGGAGTGGTAAGGGAGAGATGACGAAGGTAATGTGGAGTTTAGAGAAGTTGAACAGTAAGTGGAGGAACAGCAGACAACTGTTCTATAAGGTTGAGAAGATGATAAAAAAGAGAAGTGGGAGTAGCAGCAGAGAGGTAAAGGCACAGGTAAAGTGCTGATTGAAAAACATGAGGTATTGTATAGATGGAGAGCACAAGTCAACCAGCATCTTACCATGATGAGATGAATATTTTGATGTCCGACTTGGGGATGGTTGCATCACTGCGGAGGAAGAGATAGGGTTAGAAGAGAATGCAGTAGATAGAAAGAAAGTGTGCTTGTTAATGAAGGAAATATAGATAGAAAGGAGAGGGTGGAGAAAATGTCACTGGATGCATAAAGCAAAGTACCAAAGGTGGTTTTATCATACAGAGCTAATGGAAAGTAGAAGACTGGATCCCAGATTCATAAACAAACTTACAGCCAAATCCCTTGTCGTAACAGCGATTAATTTGTGCAGGAAAGACAAGCAGAGTGCAGAATTTTCTCAGGTTGTTCTCCCCGAAACTGATCTTTTTTACGAGAAAGAACATCTTGAGCCGTTTTATCCTGCAGGAAAATAAAGGAAAGGGCGGGTACAGAATCATCTCATCTCTCTTGCTCTTCTCGAAAAAACAGATCCTAGCTACGATAGGGAATTGGAATTTAAGCCTTTCGGGCGAATAGGGTGTCAGGAAGATTAAGAACCTTGTTGAAGGACTAAGTTGTAGAATGAATAACGGACGTTGGTGTGTAACAGGAGCAGAGACCGTTTTCGTTACAGAAGGAATGGAAATGCCTGGGGGTGTTTTTGTCCCAACCACCCCTTGGAAGATGTGCTGACAGGGAATATGGTGATAGCAAGGTGATGCTAACGGTAACGGCATAATGTTACGATACGTTACTACACTCGTTTTACCGTAATTTTGCCGAGATTTTTGTCCCTTTGCAGCTTATTTCATGAAGCTCTGTGGCAGATCAAGTCAATCTATATACTACTGCTCCACATCCTTCTCATACAGCACGTCTGCGTGGTAGCATCCTCAGTCTATTTTTACGGCTCAGCATTCAAGACGGAGAGACGGCAAGTTTAAGCCAAGTTAAAGTAAAAAGATTATATTAGCTAACTTAACATACAGATATTGTAAAGTCATATGTAGGTTAAATATGATCAGTTTGCAAATTAACTAATTAAGAGCCTATAAAGCAAATCTCACTGTTAATTTCGTAGACAAGTACTCTTTTCTGAAACTCTAAGAGTGTTCAGCAATGTACGAGTGAGCAAATTAACCAACAGTGAAGAGTGTGTGAAAATTGATACTTGCATGGCGTAGACATGGAGGCCGAGGATTGGTGTGTCTTCCATCGGTCCTACTGCCTCTGTCCCGTGCTTGTCCAGGAACCTGCAACATAGCCACCGCGCTCATGAAAAATAGTGCTGGATGACTTGAATGAACTGAAGCATAATATTGTTAATACAGCATACTGGTTTAGACAAAATAAATAAATAAATAAAAATTTAACAATGACAGAAATGTTGTGAAGTGGACAGAGGCCACATGGTGGTTATTTGTTCCGCGGCAAATGTCTCCCTTAGAACCACACCCATGATTTCCCGTGATGTCCTATCCCAAGGCTGCCTTGATCCAATCTCGCTTCTTCTCAGACATTCCAGTCGGCATAGTTCGGTGACGTCTGGTACTTAGAATTACCTCTGCTTGCACCCTTAGACAAATGACATTTGCGGCCAGCCTGGGAAGTCATTTTCTTCTCTACAGTAACTAGGGCTGCCGTATCACCCCTACTCCTTCCAGAATATGGATAGACATGAACATATTTCTGTACTTAGAGCTCTGTTCAACCTAAGCTTGCCCTAAGGAAGCGTATAATACATAAAGAAAAATGCATGATGATACAAGATTTATTATGTATTTAGAAAATTAATTACAACAAAAGAAACTTCCAGTGTATATATATATATATATATATATATATATATATATATATATATATATATATATATATATATATATATATATTGTGTGTGTGTGTGTGTGTGTGTGTGTGTGTGTGTGTACCACGGTCGGTTAGAAATGTCATAACTGCATATTTTTATTGCTGTTCGTACTGTTATGAGAAACAGTTAAGATGCCACAAGACCAGTTAGGAAGCTAACCTAAGTAGCGCCCCGAGTGCCCTGGTCATGGACACAAGGTCAGTGTTGACTTTGCCTCGCATGTAAAGTTCCCGCTCACCCTCCGTCAGGTCCTCAGGCTCACCGGGCAGGGACAGGGACAACACCCGCCGCACGCACAACTCGTACTCTGAAATGGTAGATGGAGGAAGTAAAGGATGTGCTGTCAAATATCACAACTTTTTACACACAACTGCCGCTGTAAATTGGAACTAGCAATTTCCTTTTAATTTACTTAATACCTACAAAAAAAAAAAAAAAAAAAAGTACGACTTATGACAGGGATTTGACTATACACATAAACATAGACATAAAGGGATGAAGTAAGTGCACTTGAGCGATGCTACGTGAAGGAGGAAGTAATTAGAATGCGTTGGACGCAATGTTTCTCTTCGTGGTGACAAAATAAAAATAAAAATGAAACCAGAAAGCATTCAGAAAGCGCATACCCCAACGAGCGCCAATAAAATTCATGATAATCCTGTATCCAAATCCTCATCCACCTTAAAATCTGGCCACCTACGCACCAAATTTGAATGAAATTCAATGACAACTTTTTGAAATATTTTATGCACATACAGACAGACACGGGTGAATACATAGCCTCCTCCAACTTCGTTGGTGTAAGTAAAAAGGACAAGCAGGCGTTCAAACTGATCAACAAGCGTAGTATTATTATGTAAAAACAAATAAACAAGCCTAATATGAACGTGCGTTGACACAGGTACGATGAGACGACAAGAACTTGAGACTGACTAAAATCTGCCATAGGGAGTATCCTGATGGTGCAGGCGGCGGCCGAGGAGAGTGACAGTGAGGGCGAGGTTCCTTCCCTGCCTTCTCCTCTTCCTCTTTCCTCCGTCCCGATCTGCCGGAAGGCAAACAAGACATCAGTGTGAGAAGAATGACACATTGCTGCAAATTAGCATCTTGTGGCATAAAATTTATATATTAGCATCGCCATACACATTTCTGGCCCTGGCGATTATACCTTTTTGACCTAACGTAATCAAATAAAATCGGAGATTGATTATCATACTGCAGAATTTCGGTTGTTTCCCCCACTGCAGGGGGAAACGGTACAGGTACACCAAATGCTCATAACACTGTGACAGTCATATACGATCTAGCAGTAGTGACACAAAATGAATGTGGATTCTTCACAAAAAATGTGGAGCTAAAGAAAAGCTTTGTAGATGGGATGAGTGGAACATTTTCGATGTAATGTAAGAATACTGCATCATTTATGTTAAACAAAAATGATGATAATGACTGTTATAACAAGTTAGGTTGCAGCACGAAGTTGAAAGACTTTCGTCACCGTCAGCTTTGTTGTTTTATTGATGCTGTTTGAGATTATTTTTCCAGTTTTAGCCGCATCTGTAGACAATTGATTGCAGAGTGTAAACTTTGAAGTTAAAGAACTGATATCAGTTTTGTCGTAATTCGTGTACTAACTGCACAGTGCACGAACGCCTGTCATTGTTAGGGAAACGGTTTGGCAGATCTGGCCTATGACAGATATAATTTTGCTCGTGTAGATAGTTTCTGGGAGCACGAAAAGAGTCAAGTTCACGACAGGTCGCATTGCACATGAGAAAGCTCGTTTTTATCTGAGATAGTGTTATACATGCACTTGTAGTTTTATAAACCACACAAAGTCAGTAAGAGTACTTCACTACAATATTCCAAGTAACGTAAAATTGCATCTGTTAAAGGAATGGAACCTGCAGTCCCCTCCCCACCCCTACGCCCCAGAATGAAGGCACAGTGGTGATATAATACATCCTTCACTATCATTCGCCGTAATTTATACAGATACATGTAATGTAAGTACAGTTGTGCATATTCAGTACGTGACTATGCAACCTTGCAGTTCTCTACATTGATATGATTGTTTTACGTTAGTATGGTTGGAACGATCAGTCTAATAAGATCTGCACAGAAGAACCACTCGAGGAAAGCAAAGTTTTACTGAGGTGCTATTGTTCCCAAGGTGCAACATCCCATTTGGCTAAAGGGAAGAAGGACGGAACACTTCTCACTTTGAAAGCCTATTCTCTTCAGTAGAAAGTGAAGAAGAGTCGAGCTAACTTGCACATGCAAATGCACAGTTTAGCAAGATGAGAGGCGCGGCTTCTCTATATTCAGAAATACATGGTAAATAGTGGTGTGTATGATCTTTAATTCTATAGAAGTTTTCATACAGGGGGCAAAATAATAAAACGTACTGGTGTGTATGTAGATTGTTTCTCTGCGCTGAATAATACAGGCCTGATCTTAATTGGAATAATATACAGATATCAGTTTCTAGGCTAATGCTTTTCTCAGAAAGCTTATAATCTTTTACGACTGGTAGTATATATATATATATATATATATATATATATATATACATACATACTGTAATAAGCATAAAACACATACATTCATATACAGTATATATATATATATATATATATATATATATATATATATATATATATATATACTGTATATATATACTGTATATGAATGTATAAGTGTTTTATGCTTATTACAGTATATATATATATACAGTATATATATATATATATATATATATATATATATATATATATATATATATATATATATATATATATATATATATATACTGTAATAAGCATAAAACACTTATACATTCATATACAGTATATATATATATATATATATATATATATATATATATATATATGTCGAAGGTTTGACATCTGGCCCAGAATATCCACTGCAGCACCCTTGATGCTAATAGCCAACTTCACTGCCCTCTGCCCAACCATTTTGATCAGCAAGTACCTCAAATTGCACATGGCAAGCTTCCCAAGATACTTTGCAATCAAATGCCTGAGGTTTCTTTTTAACTGGACCCCCATTATAGCCATGCACTTCACTGGTTTGGGGCCTAAAAATTGGGGCATCATATTAAAGTCCAGGATTCAAAACCCCTGCATTCTGATTATTCAGCCCTGTAATGTTACCTTTACATGCTTGAGATTCGTCAAGATTCACCATACAATGTCCATTTCATATGCTCCCTGTACACTAATCTCGGGCTCAGTAGTGCAGTATTTCTCTACAGCATCAATTCTCTCACTAATTGTCTTCAAATGGCCGTCTACATCCTTCAACTGGACATCTGCATACTTCAACTGGTCGTCTACATGCTGTCTGCACTCCATCACTATTCCCTCACTAATCTTCAGCTGGTTCTCTACATGCTGTTTGCACTCCAAATTGCTTACCTTACACTTCTGCTGCTCTAGCTTGGCATCTACTTCCTCCTTAAACTGTAGCTGTTCTTCCTTCATTTCCCTCATTAATGCATCTAGCTGTCCTTGTATCCTCAGTTGTACTGTAATTCCCTCTGTTGCTCCTGTAATGCCTCAAGAAGCTGTTCATATCGTTCTTTCTGTTATTCACATTGTGCCTGTAGTTGTTCACTCTGTGCTTGCAATTGTTCTTTGATTTCTTTCTGTTCTTCATTTTGTTCCTCTAGTTGTGCACTCTGTGCTCGCAGTTGTTCTTTGAGTTCATTCTGTCCGTCATTCTGTGCTTGTATTTGTTCTCTGAGTTTTTTCTGACCATTCTGTGCTTGTAATAGCTTCATGATTGCTGCCAGGCATGCCTCCTCCTGCCCAGCTTGGCCTCTTGTCTGTACACCTTCTGCTTCCATGTCGAAGGTTTGACTCACTGCAGCACTTTTCTAATGATCCACACTCCTGACACCACTGTTATGTCCCTGTCCCACTGGCTTCAACAGCAGTAGTTAAGTATAGCAAGGACGTTGCCCATAGAGTTGTTCTTCTTATGGTCAGCCTTCCGTTGTACAACAAAATCAGCTCAGGCATTGTAAGTAAACACTGGCTTCTTAAGTTCATTGTCTTTATTTTCCAAATAATTGCATTTAATGTTTGTCAACTACCCTTCACTTTTTTCACAAGTTCTTGAGCTATACCATCAGCATTGACACTGCATTGACTGTAGCACCAGTCGAGCAGGGCAGTACTCCCGAGGTGGATGGAAAGCTGATGACAGGGAGTGCTGGAGCTCCCGTTTCATCAGCCCTCAGGACTAGTTCCTGACCATTCTCCTTTGCTGAACTTTTTCAGTGTCTCAGTTACACAGAGAGTAGGCCAGCATGCTCTCCAGTACAAATTTCTCTATCTATCTTCACCAAACTACATGCACAGTACACACTACACTTCCTATTCAAAATTAACCAAAAATGGCGTTGATTCACCCAGCCTCGGAGTCCCCAGGGGGGGGACCATAAATGCCCCCCGCCATCTGCCCCTCTCCCGGTGACGACTCGAGGTGCCTGGAACCACTGTCTGACTCTCTTCTTCTTCATTTCTGCAACATTCGCGGCCTTTCATCTAACTTTCGCTCTGTTGAGCACCACCTCTCCTCCTCTAAACCTCACCTTCTTTTTCTAACGGAGACTCAGCTGTCTGAGGCAACTGACAGCAAACCCTTTTCTGTATCCTCCTACTTTCTCTATACTCATTTCAAAGCCAAAGGTGGCTGTTGTGTATACATACGCAACGACTTATCTTGCTCTCGTGTTCCTGAACTTGATTCTTCTGAATTCTCCACTCTCTGGCTTCGGCTTTCCTGTCATTCTCTGACTAAATATATCTGTGCTGTTTACTTATCCCCTAATTCTACTGACCCCCCCCCCTTCTTCGACTATCTTACTTCTACGATGGAACACATTCTGTCCATTTCTCCTTTCTCTGAAATCTCCATTCTTGGAGATTTCAATGTTCACCACCACCTTTGGCTCTCCTCTCCTTTCACGGATCCACCTGGTGAACAAGCCTACATCTTTCTATCCTTAATGACCTAGAGCAGCTTGTACAGCACCCTACCCGTATCCCTGACCGCCTTGGAGAGAGCTCCAACATACTTGACCTCTTCCTCACAACTAATCCTTCTGCTTACTCTGTTAATCTTTTCTCTCCGTTGGGCTCCTCCGATCACAACCTTATTACCTTAACCTGTCCTATCGCTCCAGTACGGCCTGCGGACCCTCCAGGGAAACGTCGTCTCTGGCATTTTGGAGCTGCGGACTGGGAGGCCCTCAGGCAGTACTTCTTTGATTTTCCCTGGAATGATTATTGCTTCCATGGCCGTGAGCCATCTGAGTGTGCCTTGCGCATTACGGAGGTTATTCTCTCGGGCATGGAAGCATACATTCCTTTCTCATATCCTTTGACTAACGCAAGAAAGCCTTGGTTTAATCACGCTTGTTCTAATGCTGTCCGCAACAAGGAGAAGGCCTACAAAAGGTACCGGAGCCAACCCACCCCTGAATCACATAATCTTTACATTTCTGCCCGGAATCGTGCTAAGTCTGTTCTTCGCTCTACTAAAAATAATTTCATCCATACTAAATGCTCTCAACTCTCCAACTCGAATTCTTCTCGCTCCTTCTGGCACCTTGCCAAAAATCTTTCTAACAACTTTACCTCATCATCCTTCCCTCCTCTTTTCTACTCTGATGGTTCTGTAGCTGTTTCTTCTACTGATAAAGCAGATCTCTTCGTACAGACTTTCTCCTCCAATTCCACCTTAGACGATTCCGGTGCTGTTCCTCCATCACTTCCCCCCTCTGACTTCCTCATGGCTGACATTAAAATTTCTTCAGTTGATGTATTTTCTGCCATTACTGGCCTCAGTACTAACAAGGCATATGGGCCTGATGGAGTCCCTCCTGTTGTTCTCAAAAACTGTGCTTCTGTGCTTACACCCTGCCTAGGCAAACTATTTCGCCTTTGTCTGTCAACTTGTACCTTTCCTTCTTGCTGGAAGTTTGCTCTCATTCAGCCAGTCCCAAAGAAGGGTGACCACTCCCAACCCTCCAACTATCGTCCAATTGCTTTAACGTCCTGTATTTCAAAAGTTTTCGAGTCAATTCTTAATAAAAAATTTTAAGGCATCTTTCCTATCACAACCTTCTTTCCGATCGTCAGTATGGGTTCCGTCAGGGACGCTCCACTGGCGATCTTCTCACCTACCTTTCAGACTCTGGTCATCCTCCTTTCGGGACTTTGGCGAAAGCTTTGCCATTGCACTTGACATCTCAAAGGCTTTCGATCGAGTCTGGCATAAATCTTTAATTTCCAAACTGCCCTCCTACGGTTTCTATCCTTCTATCTGTGCCTTCATCGCTAGCTTCCTTTCTGGTCGTTCTATAGCCGCTGTCGTAGACGGCCATCGTTCTTCTCTAGATCTATCAACAGTGGTGTTCCTCAGGGCTCTGTCCTATCACCAACTCTCTTCCTTTTATTCATCAATGATCTTCTAAGCTGTACATCTAACCCTATCCACTCATACGCTGATGACTCCACCCTTCATCTTTCCATTCGGTTCCCCGCAACGCCCATCTCAACAGTTACTTCAGAAACAAGGGAAGAGGCTATGGCACACCTAATGTCTGACTTGGCTCATATCTCTGACTGGGGTAAAAATAATATGGTTGTCTTTAATGCATCTAAGACTCAGTTCTTACACCTATCAACCCGACAAAATCTTCCACAGGTATACCCACTAATGTTTAATAATATTCAGATTAATCCTGCATCATCCTTGAACATGCTTGGGGTTTCATTTACTCGGGACTTATCTTGGAAAGATCATATTACATCTCTTGTAAAATCTGCTTCCAAGAGATTGGGTGTGCTAAGCCGACTCGCTCTTTCTTTACCCCTGCACAATTGTTGGCTCTATACAGGGGTTTTATCCGCCCCTTTGTGGAGTACAACTCTCATGTGTGGGGAGGCTCCCCACATACAGCTCTTCTCAATAGGGTGAAGTCAAAGGCTTTTCGTCTCATTAACTCTCCTCCTCTTACTGACTCCCTTCAACCTCTGTCTCTTCGCCGCACTGTTGCATCTTTATCTCTTTTCTATCGCTACTTTAATGGTCACTGCTCCTCTGAACTGTCTGCTTGCATTCCTCCACCTCTACGACGGGCGCGTAGCACCCGTCTGGCAGCAAACTCTCATCCCTTTTCTGTCCAACTCTCTAATGCAAGAGTTAACCGTTACTCCCAGTCTTTCATTTATGCAACAGGTCAGCTCTGGAACTGTCTCCCTCTGTCTGTATTTCCTCCTGCCTATGATCTCCAGTCTTTCAAACGTAGTGTGTCCAGGCATCTCAAAATGATCGGATCTTGAATTTAGCTCTCTATTGTATTTTGTTTTTCTCTTGGAGGGAACTGTTACTGCGGGCTCATGGCCTTTGGTTCCTTCTTCCTCGCATAAAAAAAAAAAAAAAAAAAAAAACTGAGCTGAAACCTTTCTAATCCCTTCCCCATCCTTATATAGGTTTGCATTACTTTCGAAGCTTCTAGTATACTCTAGCACCTACAGTTACCAAATCAGGGACATCCAAAACATGCCAGAGTTTTCTTACACTGTATAACACTCTAAATTATTAAACATACAAACTAAGATAAAATTACATAATTTAATAAACAATCACATAAATAAAACATTATAGAGAAAAGAAGCACAAAAATTAATGTACAACTTACAAAATAACTCTGCTGATAATAGCAGGCTATCTGGCAACTCTGACACGTAACTGAAAATACGAGAAATACTGAGAACCTTCCAGTACTTCCTATCTAGCAAATCCCACTCCTCAACAATATATATATATATATATATATATATATATATAATCTGAATTTGCAGTTGATATTGTTTTGAACATCACTTCAACTAATTTTGATTACTCATTGCATAAACTAAATTATCTAAGTATTACCAAATTTATCTGTGTAGTCTACTGTATTGCTCCCCTAGTGCTTCCACAGAGCCCAGTGTCAGTTGACTAACCTTAACCTAACCCTGATATTACCAATGTGGGTGATTTTAACGTATATAATGAGGTTATCGCATTCTGCCAGGACAGACGATACTGGTCTAGAATGCATGTCGTTTGCAGAATCGTTTAATCTCACAAAGTTGGTAAAGCAACCAACCAGAATACCAGATAATCCTGACCATAATGCCTATTTCTTGAATTTGTTCCTGACAGATAATCCAGATCAATACAGGTTAGAATTGCTGTCACCACTTGGATCCTCCGACCACAATCTTATCAAAGCCTCATTAATTGGCTTCCCCAAACCTCTCCGTTCTGAACCTGTCAGGGTGACTCGATGACACTTTGATAGGGCAGACTGGGATGGATTCAGGAATAATTTTTCTGACATTTCATTGCAGTCTTTCTTCCCTAGTGATATCAATTCTACCCAGACCCACATTGATGACTTAATACAAGCTGGTATGGAATTGTTCACCCCAAGTTAGCAATTCAGTAAAAGATCAGACCCCCCAAAATGGTGTGATAGCAACTGCGCCAGAGCAACGGCCCAAAAGTCATTAGCATATAACTCTTACTTAAGATCAAAAACATCTGAATCACTCAGTTAATTTAAAACTGCTGGAAACCATGCAAAAGTAGTAATTAATCTCGCTTAATCAAACTTTCTTCACAGCCAAGCATCCAAACTACTAAACAGTCCTAATGACAATATATATTCTGGTCAACTCTCAGTTCTTTCAACAGTAGTTTAACAGGTCATTACCCATTACCCCACCAAATTCTTCAGATAGTAACATTACAAATGACCCGCGTGGGAATGCAAATATCCTTGGCAGTACATCTGCCGGAAATTCTATGTTAGAGGAAGTTAGCCAGTACGTCCCAGTACTAGAACTTGACTCTCCCGAAATTGCTCCACTTACACAGACTTGATACGTAAAATCCATCCTAGACAATTTACCAATCAACAAAGCTCCAGGCCCAGATCGAATTCCTCCAATTGTTTTGAAAATGTGCTCCCCGGAACTTGCTTCTGTTCTAGCTTTATTATTCAGACTGTGAATATGTAGTTCTTCATTCCTTGATTCTTGGAAAGAAGCCAATATCCACCCAATTGCGAAGAAAGGAAGTTCCTCTGACCCCCTCTGATTACAGACCAAAAGCTATCACGTCTTATTTTGGTAAAGTGTTTGAAATTGTAATGAATAAGCACATAGTAAAACATTTTGAAGCTAACAACATAATTGGTGACAGACTGTGTAGTTTTCTCCACGAAAGATCCATCATTGATATACTCAATCTCCTGACCCACACCATCCATCAATCGATTGACTACCATGGAGAAACTCATGCAGTATACCTTGATATTTCTAAAGCTTTTGACAGAGTGTGGCATCGTTCTCTGCTATCCAGATTCCCTTGCTGTGGACTAACGTCTTTTGTTCCTCTAATTTCCTCCTATCTCGTCGACAGAAAGATAAGAGTGAAAGTAAATGATGTGTATTCCTATTTCCACTCAGTTAATGCCATTGTGCCACAAGGATCAGTTCTGGCTCCAACCCTATTCCTAATTCATATTAATGACCTCTTATCTGTCACCCATAACCCCATTCACTCATATGCAGATGACTCAACACTTCACAGTTCATGCACACTAAAGTACCCATTCACAAAATTTAATATCTCTAACTCACAACTCTGTACAGCCATCTCCATAAATCAAGACTTATCTGGGATCACTGAATGGGGACAGAATAACCTTGTCTCAATGCCAATAAAACCAAATATATACAATCTGCTAATAGATATTGTCAGATTTCTATATTGCCATCAATGCTACCAATATTCCTATCTCCAAAAGTACTGAAATTCTCGGTTTCACTTAACAAAGCCCCCAGCTGGACCTCTCATGTCAGATCACTTGCTAAAATCGCCTAAAAGAAACTTGGATTATTGTACAGAGTTCGTAGCTTCTTCACTGACGAGCAGTTAGCTATAGTTTATAGAAGTCACGTGTGCTTTCAGCTGGAATATTCCACCCTCGTGGAATGGATGCGGAGAGGTTGCACTAACACAACTAGACAAAATTCAGAACAAAGCTGTTAGAATTATTAACAACCCTGCTATTACAAATAAACAAAGTTTCCCTACAGGAATGAAGGAATGTTGCCTCCACTGCATTATATTACAGGTAATTTTATGGCCTATGCTCAGACGGAGTTGCATCCAGTGTGCCACCTTTCCATACCTTCCTCCTCCCTACACGGGCATCTGGTAGCACTCATGACTAGAATGTCACACTGCCATATTGCAGAACTTCCGCCTATCAGAAACCTTTTATTCCCCAAACTGCATCTCTTTGGAACTCGATTCCCAAGAGTTGTTTCCCCCAAACATCAACCTACGGTTGTTCAAGTCTGTTACAGATATTTTGTGAATGGAGGACACCAATAATCTGATGTTTGAATTATCTTTTTTTATTCATTTGTTTTTCCTGCCTCTGTTGTTAGCACACACACACACACACACACACACACACACACACACACACACACACACACACAAAACGAGGCCAGGAACACCGATCCCTTAGGGTAGATTCCATTTCGTTTAAGTGACCTTGACCTTAGCTCCATGACCCTCGTGTTCGAACTTGACCTATAAATGGTTCATAGATACCAGCCAACAAAAAATATGATTAAAGGTCAATGCTTTGAAAAGTTAAACCTCGAACAGCCTAACAGACAGGCACACAGACAAGCATTACTATACACATCACCTAATCGCAAAAAGGACGATAACAAAAGCATGAAAATTCCGAAGTATAACATGATGAGATACTGCATCCTCGTGACTAACCTGGGTGCTTGGAGAGGGAGGCGGGCAGAGGGGCGTGGCAGGCACCCCACATAGCTCCCGCAGTACATTGAACAGTCGCTGGTCCTGCCGCCCGCCCACCACCACCACCCTGCAGACTCACCACATGTTAACACCCTCTGGACACCACCTATTACCACCCTCACAACACTACCACCCTCACAAGGATAATATCGGTTTTCAGCCCATAATCATTCCCGTCAATTTTATTATGTTCTTCACACTCATCTCTTCAAGTTCAACATTTTCCTTATACACTTCCGTCGCAAATTGGTTTTAAGGAAGATATAACAATATTTTGGTATCCCCACCCCCTTTCGACCCACCTAGGATGACTTGCTGGCTCAACAAAATTCGGTTCAAGCTGAGCTCGACGCCGCGCCGCCGCGAAGCGTGCCAATCACAGCTGCCATCAGATCACCTACAGCCAATCAGCATTTGCGCTGCTCCCCCCGCTACCTCCTGCTTTCATTTAAAAATCAAAGTGGATATGGCGATCCAGTGCAGCAGGTGTCCGTCTGTTCCCGGCCGCATTCTTCAAAGGTGTTTTGAAAACAACGATTCAAGCAATGAATTTCTTAGATCCCACGGTGCTTTGCCCCTGTCTGTTCAGTGTCCTTATCTGACGAGTACGGTAAGAAGACGTAAGGTTTGAAAAGTAGGTTACTTTCAATTTGGATTAAGTTGGGTTGGGTTAGGTTGGGTTGGGTTAGGTTAGGTTAGGTTTGGTTAGGGTAGGTTAGGTTAGGTTTGGTTAGGGTAGGTTAGGTTTGGTTAGGTTAGGTTAGGTTAGGTTAGGTTAAGTTAGGTTTTAGGTTGGGTTAGGTTAGGTTCGGTTAGGTTAGGATACCGTAGGTTTGAGCTTCGTATTTTACCTACGAAACCTAGGTTTTTCCGATGGATTTTGGTATGATTCATTCGACTATCAGCTTCATTTCACTCGGAAATGACCATTTGCTGTGTTTCTCCCCTCCGTAAAACCCCCGAGTCCCCAAAGATCCCCCATTATTGTAGGGGGAGGGGGGGGGGTCGTATATCAAAATCTGGTCATTTCCGACGGAAATGATTCTCAAAATCGAATGAATCACATCATAAACCATCAGAAAAACCTAGGTTTCGTGGGAAAAAGCAGTATGGGCTGAAAACCGATATTTACCCCTCACAACACTACACATCACCACCCTGCAAACACATTACACATTATCATCCTCACATTACCACACACCAACACCCTCACAACACCTCGCATCAACACCTTCATAACATAACACCACCACTCCGCACTACCATTCCCACATCACTCCACTTTCACAACACTGCTCCATCACTTTACCTCACCATTTCTTCTTAACTGCTTCA
This sequence comes from Coenobita brevimanus, assembly GCF_032717465.1. Classification (NCBI taxonomy): domain Eukaryota; kingdom Metazoa; phylum Arthropoda; class Malacostraca; order Decapoda; family Coenobitidae; genus Coenobita; species Coenobita brevimanus. The sequence goes on along the minus strand of NC_137050.1, from coordinate 12,549,517 downwards.
TTTTCTCACCATTGTTTCGCTGGTTTATGACAACATTACCTCACTACTTGCCTATCGCTGTTTCACCACTCTATAACTCATTAGCTCATCGCTTTTGTCTTTCTACTCTGCCTCCTGACTCCATTTCCTAACCATTCCGCCGCACTGCATAAACATTCCATCTTACCAACTCACGGCTCCATCTCACTTTATCATTCCACCGCACTACATACTTATCACTGCTTCATCTCTGCTCCTCACTACATCTTCATCACTTCACCATTCCATCTCACTTCATCATTGTTCCATCTTCCCACTTCACCATGATCTCACCAAGTCCTCGCCATTCCATCCTCTCATCACTGCTTCACCCGTACTATTACTGTTTCAAACCTCTATCTCTCCAATTCCTCAGCACTCCATATCAGGTCCCTGAGCCCTCAACTCAGTACAGTCTTAGCCTCACCTGGGTAGTTGCTCCCTGAACAGAGTCCTCAGCACCCAGAAGTCCGGGGCTGCTTCCACCTTGTCCTCCACCACGTACACCTGTACGAGTGAACAGGTTAAACAAAAGTAACATCTAGTCTCATATAACTTCTTGTGAGGTGTAGGGGCTTGAGGGCAGGTAGTTACAGCATGTTATATGAAGATATAGGCTACTATGGTTTTAGTAACATGCTGCTGTTGCTGGACCACCATCGGATCTGCCACCACATATCACAACATATTTATAAACACTCTAAGTAAGTATGCCACTGTTGATTGGAATGATTTGTTGTTGTTGTTGTTGTTGCAACCCAAGACTCATTCCTGAACCCAATGGATTACAAGAAGCGAGCTCCCAGGCTTGTTTGTTAAGGTTATGTTAAAGGATTTTCTGTGTTATGATTGCGTAGTGCATGAGCTGAGTGTGTTGTGCTTTGGAGGGCTGCACTGTGGTGTGAGCATAGTTTGCGAGTTGTATTTTGTGTTGCAGCTTTAGAAGGGAAAGGTAATGGCCACATCCAAGTCTAGCTTAGTGCACCGGTGTTTCTCTGGATAGGGTAGTTTCTGTGGGGTGAATGTCTGGTGTCGGTTCGTGAAGGACGCCATTTTGGCTGGAGGTTTGAAGTGGCTGTGGTGGCTGTTTATGTATGTGTTGGTGACGTGTAGTGTTGAGTGGACGAGGAGTGATGTTACTAAAACACTTACTGTAGTGTTGGGCCGGTGTTGGTTTGTGCTTGGGGTACCTTACACACACAATATGTCTATAGTAAAGGCCAGGTTTATTATAATGATTTTCAGTGTTCTACTGTAGGTCCCGCGTGCCCCTTCCACCCAAAGATCATAGCTTGTGAACGCCCTTCTAGGTAACCAGTCCGATTCTGAATTTGCAATTTGCATACACAATAAGCCTATGTGATAAACTGAGAGGTATGGGGGTGAGGGAAGGATGTACTAAGAACCTTTAAAAAATGCTGATTAAAATCAAATGAAATGTCAGCAATAAATAAATAAGACTGGCAAGCAAACAAACCTGGAAAAATATAGACAAGCATGAAGCAAATAAATATAGATTAGCAGCAACAAAATAAGACTTGCAAGAATATGATTAAAGTGACAAGAAATAATAAAATATATAAGACTTCACTATACTACAGAAGTTAAGTGAGACGATGCAGTACTTGTGACTGGCATACCTGTGCGGAGGTGACGTCATAAAAGGCAGCGGCCATCTTGCCGTGCGACCACGAGATGCTCATGATTACCCTGGGTACGGCGCCCTCCAGGGAATGGCCATGGGATCCCGCCCCTTCCATACTCACGTCGTTGGCTGGGGTGTTGGATGTTTGGTGAGCATCGCCGGAGCTGGGAGGGAGGTGGGAAAATTATAAGCGTATTGGTAGAAAATATATTAAATATTTTGTGACCACAGATTCAAAACTTATATCTACCTGCCTACGGCTAGACCCCTAAGTCCCGGATGGGGATGTCCACCAAGTTCCTTCATGTCAACCCGTCTTCTATGCAACCAGGCTGATCTCCCTCCAACTCGCATCACCCTGATGCAAATACTTCTCCATCCGTCCCTCTCTCCACCTCTATCTCCTTCACAAGTTCTAAAAGTCATCCCCTCATTCTTCATTCTCTCCAGACGGCCAAACCATCTCATAGTACTTCTAACAGCTTAAGGGGCATCCATATCAACACCTTAACGCTCCCAAAATTCACCAGTTCTGTTTGTCTTTCCCTGTAACTCCACATGTTCCTTTCAGATAACTCATTTCCACTCCTCTTACCCTTGTGTCCAACCAGCAATGTCCAACCTTCAGTTTCATACGTTGGGGTGGGGATCACAATACTGTCGTGCAGAAACTTCTTTACTTCCATGATCACCTCTCTGTTCCTCATCATTGCTTTCACTGTACAGTACCTGCCACCTCCTTCGCCTGAACATTGCACCTTTTCTCGCACTTTATCCTCTGGACTCCCGCTCTTGCTTATCACAGCACCTGTATATTTGAAGGCACCCAAGATCCCCATTTCCTGATAATTGAGCCCCACAATGCACTCTGTGATTTCTTTCCTCTCGGACATGCTAAACATGCCAATTAATAATTTTTATATTTATACCTCGGGACATCCCGCCAGGATCATGTCATTTTCCTACTAATTATATGTGTGCTGTGTACCTATCCCCTAATTCTACGGACTATGAAAATTTCTTTGACTGTCTTACTTCTAAGATGGAACACATTCTGTATATTCTCCCTTCTCTGAAATCTCCATTCTAGATGATATTAGTGTTTACCACCACCTTTGGCCCTCCTGTCCATTCACTGGTCCACCTGATAAACAAATCTGCATCTTTTCTGTTCTTAATGACCTACAGTAGAGCAACTTGTACAGTACCCTATCCGTATCCCTGAATGCTTTGGAGAGAGTTTCAACATATTTGACCTTTTTGACCTTTTCCTTACAACTAATCCTCCTGCTTACGCTGTTAATCTTTCCTCTCCGTTGGGCTCCTCTGATCACAACCTTATCACCTTAACCTGTCCTATCACTTCAGTAAGGGATGTGGATCCAAACAAGAGGCGTCTGTGGCATTTTGAGGCTGCTGATTGGAAGACCTTCAGGCAGTACTTCTTTGATTTTCCCTGGGATGATTAATGCTTCCTTGGCCTAGAGCCATCTGCGTGCTTCTCGCGCATTACGGAGGTTATTCTCTCGGATATGGAGGCATGCATCCCCTTCTTGTATCCTTTGACTGATGCAAAAAAAAAAAAAAAAAAAAAAAAAATGGTTTAATCACATTTGTTCTAATGCTGTCCACAACAAGGAGAGGGCCTACAAAAGGTACCAGCACCAACCCACCCCTAAATATCATCTCTTATGTGTCTGTTCGGAATTGTTCTAAGTCTGTTCTTCGCTCTTCTAAGAATTTCATTCGTACTAATTGCACTGAATTCTCCTACTCAATATTATTCTTCCTGCTCCTTCTGATACCTCTTTAAAAACCTTTCTAACAGCTTTACTTCCTCTTCTTTCCCTCCTCTTTTCCGCTGTGATGACTCTGTAGCTTTTTCTTCTACTGAAAGGCAGAACTCTTTCCTCAGGCATTCTCTTCCATTTCCACCTCAGACGATTCCAGTGCTTTTCCTCCATTTCTTCCTCACCCTGGCTTCCTCATGACGACATTAAAATTTCTTAAGCTGACATGAATTTGTGCGCTCACTTGCTTCAATATTAGCAAGGCACACGGGTCCCTCCTTACATCCTTAAGAACTGTGCGTCTGCACCTACACCCTTTCCAGGTAAACTCTTTTGCCTTTGTCTGTCCACTAATACCTTCTTGCTGGGAGATTGCTGTCATTCACCCTATTCCGAAGAAAGGTGACCGTTCCCAGCCCTATGACTTTTGCCTAGTTACTTTAACATCCTGTGTTTCTAAAGCTTTTGGATCAATTCTTAACAAAAGAATTTTGAAGCACCTTTTCTATCTTAACCCTCTTTCCGATTGTCAGCATGGGAAGCTCCACTCGGGATCTTTTCACCTTCCGCTTAGACTCCTGGTCATCTTCCTTTCGGGACTTTGGGGAAAGTTTCGCCATTGCACTTCGCATCTCATGGCTTCCGATTGAGTCTGGCATAAATCATCTAAGTTCCAAGCTGTCCTCTTACAATTTCTATCCTTCTGTCTGTGCCTTCATCTCTAGCTTTCTTTCTGGTCTTTCCATAGTAGTTGCTGACGGCCACCGTTCTTCTCCTAAAGCAATCACCGTTGGTGTATGTACATCTCACGGTTCTGTCATATCACCAACTCTCCTCCGTTCATCAGTGACCTTCTAAGCTATACACCTAACCTAATCCACGCAAATGATGGTGACCCCACCCTTCACCTTTCCATTCGCTTTCCACAGCGTCCATCACAGCAGTTACTCTAACAAACACGGGATGAAGCTATGGCAAGCCTAATGTCTGACTTGGCTTATTTCTCTGTTTGGGGTGAAAGTAACGTTGTTTTTAATGCATCCAAAAAGCCAGTTCCTACTTCTTTCCACCTGCCAAAATCCACTACAGGGATATCCTTTAGTATTTAACAACATCCAACCCAATCCTGCATCATCTCTGAACACTTTGGGTTTCATTCTCACGGGATTTATCATGGAGGGATCATATTACCCCACCTTAAAAATTTACTTCCAAGAGATTAGGTGCCTTCTTTATCCCCGCCCAGCTGTTGACTCTAAACAGGGCTTTTATTCGCCCCTGTGTAATGTGCAACTCTTCTGTGTGGGGGAGTTACCCACATACAGCTCTTCTCAACAGGGTGGAGTCAAAGGATTTTCCTCTTATTACCTCTCCTCTTACTGACTCCCTTCGACCCCTGTCTTTTCGCCAGATTGCTGCGTCTTTATTTCTTTTCTATTGCTACTTTAATGGTCACTGCTCTTCTAAACTTTCTGCTTACATCTTTCCTCCATTACGGCGGGCACGTTGCACCCGTTTAACAGTAAACTCTCACCCCTTTTTTCGTCCAGCTCTTTAATGCAGGAGTTAACTGATACTCCCAGTCCTTCATGTATACAACAGGAACTATCTTTGTATTTCCCTCTGTCTGTGACCTCCAGTCTTTGAAACGCAATCCAGGCATATGGAAATAAGTGGACCTTGAATATAGCTTCCCCCCCCCCCTCTAGTGGGAACAGTCTTGTGGGCTTCTAGTCTCTGGTCCCTTCTTGTTAGTATAAAAAAGTAGCGTGGTACTGCATATATAACATAGGTTATGTCTGTTGGAATGAGTGTTTTCAGCTGCAGCATAAAGGACTGCAATCCCAAGTCGCACTAGAATAATGACCTGCAAAATGGCCAGCCAGGAAACCATTTACAAAGCTGGGTGGTAACCATATAACCAACCCATACGTGTTCCCTACATGTCAGCAAGTTGGTTGACGGAGGGTTAGTGCCACTTCCTGTAAAACAACTAACTCAAAGTCAAACGGCCACCCCTTACGGGATTATGATGTCTGGCAAGAGGTGATAGATAGAAAATGGCCAGCACCTACGGTGGCACTTTTACACTGGTGGCACCTTGGAACAATTACCTCAAGTTTTTCATCACATAAGTACAAGCTTATATTGTGCAGAAATATTAGTTAATGAGAAATATAAAACTGATCACGAGATTACTTTGGTCTATTCATTTCTTGCTAATGCATAATGACTACAACTGAAACGAGGCCTTCCCGACCAGTGCCAGGTAACCGAGATGATTCAGTATATGCATGAAAAGACTGAGCTATAAGGAACTCTGCAAACATTACACTTGCTCACTTGTCGTTAAAACTGAATTTCATACAGTGCAAATCGCTGATTCATAATCAAATGTACGTAACCCTGCAAAACATATCGCCAGCGGCTTTTCACAAACTTGAGGATTATTAAACTAGTATACCGTAAAATCTGCAGTTACTTAATGTACATGGAAGTGGATTCAGCTGTTTAATTGCAAGCGTGTACTTTGATTAAGTCCATCAAGTATTTTTATTTACATAATGTAGACCCTGATATTAGTTATTGTGGAAGGAGGAAAGTAAATCAGTGAGGGGAATTAAACTGTGTTGGTGGGGATGGGGTATAATGGGGAAGATATCAGAACTGGAAGAAACTGTGGGTCAGAAGAGCAGGGGTTCGTCTCACCTCCATCAGCAGATCCTTCCTTACTCTGTCAGGACTCCATATTATAATAATACAAATCATAAAGATATCATGATAGAAAGATATAGGAATTTACATTATCAAAATACAACTCATAATAGACAGGAACACCGGTCAAGATAGGTGTGGGAAAAGGAAATGAGCTTGCAAGATTTTAGTGAAAGAATACTAGAAGTGCACCGGAAACGCTATATACACACAGACATTCAGGCTTCTAGAAACTCCACACACGGCCATTACACGTGACACTAGCCTTCGTAGAGAAGGATGGAAGAGTTAGAGAATCAGAAAGGGGCTAGCCATAGAACCGAGAGGGTGTGGAGAGAAGAGGGGTCCGACGAGACTTAGCTAGTAAATTACGTTCCTGTGTAATACATACACTGCTCAAACTTTTCCTTGATGAAAATAAACTATGAACAGCACCCTATATCCATCTTTAACTTCTCCTGTCTTCGATTACACGATAACTAAAACCAAGTCTCAAGATTTACATATTATATGGTCAAGATACCACAACTCTTAACATGATTTAACCCTGCTCCTCTCTAAATATCTGTAAATTATTATTACGGCGAACTTAAGGCTATAAACTTCTTTATATGTTTAATAAAGAACCGTCTATCACAAGGAATGAAAGCAGTTAAAAACACCGTCGAGCTGCGTGGAGAGCTGTCACTGGGTGATCAGTGTCGAGGCATGCAAGCATGTTGGAACCATGGTGTAAAAAGAGATGGCGTACTCGCGCGCAGCCGGGCGGAGTCATTATGACGTCAGCTGGTGTCACAACTCGCCTGCCTGCTTTGAAATGCTTATCAGAGAATGATGTGTTGCTGCTTTATTGTCCATTTCTTCGGCGTTTAGAGTGGTTATGAAACTTCCAAGCAATGGAGATGGGTAGTAAATTGTTTCTGAACTTATATGAACCGTAGATTTCATGGATGCTCTTCCTACATTTTTGTATGAAACACCTAGCTATATAAAAGAGCCGCGTTATTCGTTTGTTTGTCCTTCAGTCACGCCCAAAACAAGGGTCAGAGACCCCCAGACCCATATATATTCTGAATCAGGTGACCCAAGGATGGTTTTAGGGGGGTCAAATTTCAGATCTGGGTCATTTGAGATCACCGATAGAGTGTTCGCCTTTTTGGCCTTGGCAACGCCGGGTACCCCTGCAGCCCAATTATTGGCATGGAGACTCACATGACCTCCAGTTTGGACATCGGCTATGTGAGGCTCACCTCTAAGGTCATTTGAGGTCACTGATCGAAGGTCTTTTTAGGTCACCGGTAATCCATGCTCGAACGACTGGATCCAGCAGCCCAATTTTTGGCATGGAGACTGACGTGACCTCCACTTACGACATAGTCTATGTGAGGTTGACCTCCGAGGTCATTTGAGGCCACTGGTCGGATGTCATTTGAGGTCACCTGTAATAGTAGGCAAGTGCGCACAAATACTGTGCGTTAGTCTGCGAAAGCTGAAATGCAAAGTTCCTGGACCTCTTATAATCCTTCTTCAAAAGCATAAGAAGTACATGGTCTTTCTGGAGTAGAAAGATTGAACCAGAACAAACAGGACTAGAGTGTTCGCCTTTTTGGCCCAGCAACGCCGGGTACCCTTGCTAGTAAAAGTATATAAACCAAAGAAGCTGTGATAGTTTAGTCCATTACTTAGACACCTACATTTTTTTTTTTTTTAATGTGTCCGACTCTGGGCATAGGCTTCACAGCCTGCTCCCAAGGCCCAGTAGTCCTCCTACATACCATACACCTCTACATGCCACCACTTCGGCGCTAACACCCACCGTCCATACTAAATACATGCTAGGGGTTTCATACAGGACTGGTGTATTGGTTTTAGCGGGGGTATTTTTACGACGTGTTGGCGGGTCTTCTTGCAGAACAGGAAAGTCTGATTTTTATGAAATTCAAATCCTTAAACTGTTCCCTGCCCCAGCGGGGATTTGATCCTGGGTCCGGTGGGACTGCAGGCCACCTCTCTACTGATTGAACCACCGCCTTCCCACATGATGAAGTACATACATAAGAACATTAAGAGAAGAGGATAACTCGAGGAGGATATGCGTATTCTGCTGCTGAAATATAACAGGTATATGGCATCAGGCAATAGATAGATAGATAGATTTATACAGTAGACGTCACCATCAGTAACATGAATATCATTTCCACTGTCTCTCATTATCTTAGTTTTTCTCGCTCTCTCTCCATATGTCTCATGCTTCCTCTGTCTTTTCCTCCCACTATCCCTTCTCTCTGTTTCCCTTTCCTTCCTGCTTTGCTATATTAATCTGTCTTTCAAACTCCCTCGAACTCCCTCCTGTCTCTCCCTTACTGTTTCCTTTCTCCATATCACCTTTACCATCTTACCCGTCTCTCCCTCACTCCCCTATCTCCATCTTTCCCTCCTTCTATCTCCTCCGTCTCTTCCTCACCCTGCTTTCTCATTGATTCCATCTCTCCATCACTTCCTCCCTCTGTTGCGCCCCTACTCCATAACCATCTTCACAATATCCCTCTCTCATTCTATCTCCTCCATCTATAACTCTTCATCAGCTTTGACATCTACTGACTGTATAATCTTGATGATTCCACTTTACTGCTTAAGATGCCTTTTCTAAAATGCTTGCGGCAGTGAATAAAGAAAGTTATCACCTCAAGTGGCAGATCGACGTGCCTGACTATATTTGTTAAAAACACAGACCATTTTTTTTTTTTTTTCCAGATCATACTCCTCGCTCTTTTGCTGCAGATGTGCCTATGAATTCAGAATATACCAAGCATATAACCAGAAAATACCAACCATCACAACATAAACTCTTCCCCACACACCATAACAGCATTTAACTAATACCACTTATCATCATAATACACAAGCGCTCGTAGGCCCTTCGGGCCCCTCGCACTTGCTGCTGCGGAGGGCTCTCGCGTTTATGTGCTGTTCTAGTGTAACGTTGTCACTTGGATTTTTTGCAGGTAACCAATTGATCGTGTTATTTGCAGCTTCGGGAATGGAACCTAAGTTGTCCGAACGCAAGTCCGAAATACTTTAGTTGTACCTGTGGGCAAAGGATTCTACGGAGATCCTATGTCGGGCGCCAGGAACGACGTTTTTTGGTCAAATTGTGATCGCTCATTAAATATTGTAAAAGTTTTTCAATCGCTATGGAACCAAGTTTTTTCACATCAGCGAATTTTTTGCTATTTCTGTGCCAATTTTGGTGCGATTTGAATGCGTAATTTCGGCTGCCCAAAACACACACACACACACACACACACACACACACACACACACACACACACACACACACACACACACACACACACACACACACACACAAAACGTTCTCGCTTGCCATCTGGTAGACGGGAGTTCGCGCCTCGCTCAGGTTGCGAAAAGTTTCGCTGACGAAGTGGGTGGTTACTGTCCCCCTTGAGCAAGGGGACGGGTGTGTGGGTGTGTGAAGGTCACAGCCTTGCCCTTAGATCGGACTATATGAGCTCTCAGCTCCCTTCCGGGAGGGTAAAATGCTGACGATCACGACCATCAAGTGATCCTGACCGACCCGGTGAATTACACACGGCTACTGCTATAGTATATTAGATAAGTTATTCCATAAATCATCACAGACTATAACTTATACTATACACCATAATAACAAACAACCCAAGCACACCGTCAAAATATGTAACTCATATCACACACCACCTCAACCTGTCCATCCTTGTTTTAATGCAGTATATGTAACTCACTTCACACACCATCACAACTAGTGTCACTCATATAACAGATACCTAGCAACGGCCAACGAGCCATCACAACAAACAACTCTTCTAATATACCACCACAGTTCATCTCTCTTGCTACACACCATCATAAGGTATAACTTGCATACACATACCATAGTAACGTGACTACCACATGCCATTACAACATAAGAATCTACCACATACAGCAACATACATCTATGTATCTGTATGTCTACATAATTTCCATTATTTAAAAAAAAAAAACAATTTAGTTCATAACTTATGATAAACCGAAAAATGAGGGACTTAATCTGTGATACAGACATAAGCAGTCAGAAGTGCATCATTTTTTTTTTCTGCTGTTGCAGTAATGACAGATCAAGTAATTTATGCTAAAGACTCCCTTAATATTTATTCCATATTTCCCTGTTATCGGTGTTGGTCTTTTCTTCCACCCAGATGAATCTGTTTCTGCCGGAATATTCGTCTTTTTGCACGTGTTATGAGCACCCAAAGACAGAACAACTGTTAGGCATATTTCAGGTAAAACAGAGAATTAATGATAGAAAACCGGATTGACCTAGCCTGACTGAAAGCCACCACTGAACTGAGGTAGGTCCCAGGACCCTGGAGTGGGGATCTGCTGACGTCATAAGCGCAGCTGTACCCACACCTTCTTTACAGCATGGTTGGTGGTTTTATAAAACAATACGAAACGATACGATGGATGGAAGGCCAGTCAGACTGTGCGGCTCAAGTCAAGGGTTTTACTAGAGTTTTGTACAATGACTGTGTGTGTGTGTTCTTACCTAATTGTATCTTTACAGGAATGACTGTGTGTGTGTGTGTGTGTGTGTGTGTGTGTGTGTGTGTGTGTGTGTGTGTGTGTGTGTGTGTGTGTGTGTGTGTGTGTGTGTGTGTGCGTGTGCGCGCGTGCGTGCGCGCGCGCGCGCTATAATTGAACTGTTGCAGTATTTCATAACGTACTGGACAGAAAGATGGTACTCAGCTTAAATACATTTTAATATTTTAGGATACAATCTGACTGTGTGTTATAAATGTCAGTGAACATCATACGCTTCTCGCACATCCCTAAAGAAATGCGAATCTTCAGTCTGGTGGTCTTTTTCATTATAATCATGCCGCTACCAAACGACTGTATTCAACTTAGAGGAGATCTTTTGCTGTGGAGTTAATTAACGTTATGACTACCTTCTTCAATGCAGTGTCTCCTAAGCCGAATACAAATGTCTGGTGGTAACAGGACTATGTAAAAAAAAAAAAAAAAAACGCACACACTATAATAAAGGGTTAAGGGTTCCCAAGAGGGGGGGACGCCGTACATTTGCAAACGCAAAGTAATATTATCCAAGCTTAGTTGCCTCACCTGAGAGAGTCTGAGGTGAGGGCCAAGGCGTCAGTGGATGGAGGTCTGGCCAGGTGAGTAAAGTGACCGCTGACTGTGGACACGGTGGCCTCTGATGACCGTCGTACGATGACCGGGCTGACGACTTGCTGTGCGGAGGAGTGGCTTGGTCTACTGCCCCCTACACCTCCAGGCCTAAGGGTATTGTCTTGTGGGAGGATGCCGGTGGAGGTGGAGGAGGTGGAGGAACTGGTGGAGAGTAGGTTGCGTTGGCCCCAAGGTTGCAGGAAGGATGGTGTTGATGCAGAAGTATTGAAGGTCCACCTCGAATGTGGTCGTCCAGAATCCCTTGAGGAGCTGAATACAAAAAGAAATTAAAGGTTAAAAAATGGTAAAAGTCAGATCCACTTCACATGCTTTGAGGTGTAGGGGCTCAATGCCAGGCTACTGCAGGATCGAAAATCTTCCATCCACCTCGTTGGTGATGAATATCCACAAGTCTGTCACTCCAACTGGGTACCTCTCAGTGCTAGACCACTATGTTTTGAAACACTGTTGTTAAAAGGATATGAAGTAAAAAACAGATAGTCAAGATACAATGAAGGGACGAAGATTTGATACACAGACATGATACAAAAACAATTGTTATCCATCCGCCTACGAACTCTGCTACTAAGTATGGAAAATGAACCAGTGAAACTGGTTGACAAGTTAAACTGTCAAAATGAGTATATCCTAACAAGATTTTACTAAATACTTGACTCAGTTAATTCTTTTACTCAAAGGCGTCCTCCTTAAGGTAAATATTATAGACTGGTGACAGCAAGAATGAAGTGAAACGCATGTGCAACAGTGATAGAATTAGTAAGATCTCGGCTCAGTGCACTTAAATGATCCCGTCTGGTGTCCCCACAGGTGTTATTTTTGTACTCGTATTGGAATATGTTAACACTGTTAAAAGGCTGACTTATTTTTTTACCTCATTCTTGCTAACTTCAGACGATTTTAACCAGCTTGGAAATGGTCCCTCGTAAAGAAGTGGTGAGACACTCTAAATTCTTATGGTAAAACGTGTGTGTTAAGCGGGTGCATAACAGATATAGTGGTCTTTGAGGTAAACTGCGATATATTGCTGATTTCGTGTGAACGGTGTGCAAGGGAGAGCATGCAGAGATTGTCAGTCGTGAAAGGATTTTTTTTTTCTTTTTTTGTCCGACTCCGGGCATAGGCTTCACAGCCTGCTCCCAAGGCCCAGTAGTCCTCCAACATACCATACACCTGTACATGTCACCACTTCGGCGCTAACTCCCACTGTCCATATGGAATACATGCTAGGGCTGTTTCATACGGGACTGGTGTATTGGTATTTGCGGGGGTATTTTTACGACATGCCGGCGGGTCCTCTGGTAGATAAGTAAAGTATGATTTTATGAAATTCAAATCCTTAAACTGTTCCCAGCCCCAGCGGGGATTTGAACCTGGGTCCGGTAGGACTGCAGGCCACCTCTTTACCGATTGATCTTGCTGAAATCTCGAATGTGTGGATGCCCTGTTATTTGGAGGACATGTTATGTGCTGCAGATGGGGGTGGAACTAGCTCTGTGGCTAGGGTAAAGAGTGGTTGTAGGAAGTAGCGCTAATGCGTCCCCTGACATTGATAGAACTCTTCCTCCGTGCTAAGGGATCTTTTTGTGCGGCATAAGATAGGAGTGCAATGTTGTATGGTGGTGAGACCTGGGCAGTAAAGGAAGAGGATATTCGTAGGCTCAGATGTACAGAAATGACGATGATTAGATGGATGTGAAGTGCGTCCTTGAATGCGGGGCCTGGCGGGCTAGTATTACGATGGAAGAGTTGAGAGGAAGGATGGAACATGAATGTACTGGTACTGCGTTGGGGAGTGACAGATTGAGATGGTTTGGGCATGTTAAGAGGATGAAGAATAACAATTGGATGCGGAGGGAGAGAAATATGAGCGTCGGGGGTATGGTTGCAGACCGAAATTGACCTGGAATGAAGTCATAGAGTATGACCTCAGGGATAAGGGACTCAATAGGGAGGCTACCAGAGATTGAGCAGCGTGGAGAGCCGCCATCAGGTGACCAAGGCCGATGCATGCAAGCCATGTTGGAACCTTTATAAACTGTGAGATACGACGATTATTGTTATCGTTATTATTAATTATTATTATTATTATTATTATTATTACTATTATTATTGCTGTTGTTTTTACTACTATTCCTACTACCCTACTACTACAGCTAATTATTATTATTATTATTATTATTTGAGGCCTGTGGGGCTAGGATTGCGACTGAAGAGTTGAGAGGAAGGATAGGACTGGAAAGTATTGGTTTTGTGATGAAGGGGGGTATATTAAGATGATCTGAGCATCTTGAGAGGATGGAAGATGACAGTTCGGTGTGGATGGTGGGAAGTGTGAACGTCGAGGGTAGGATTGCGAGATGCAGACCAAAAAAGACCTGGGACGAGGTCATAGAGTGTGACCTCAGGGGGAAAGGGACTGAATAAGGAAGCTGCCAGAGATCGAGCAGCATGGAGAGCCACAATTAGCTGACCATGGCCGATGCATGCAATTATGTTGAAGTATCCATAAATGATACGATATGATTTTTTTTTTTTTGGCGCATCATAGAAATTTGTATTTCTTATTATCATCATCATCATTTCACCTGTCATTCCTGGCCGCCCACTGTGCTGCTGAGAAGGCCGAGTGTGGCACCATCGTCACCAGATGTGCCAGTTGGTCCCCTCGCCCATGGTCCATGCTGGCACTGCTGGAGCCTCTGCGGGTGGATGTGCTCAGGATGCCTTGTGGTGAAGAGGAGGCTCTGTGGGAGAAGCTGTAGGACTTGTCACGACTCGGTGGAAAAGTGTTGTAAGCTGAAGTGGCATGATCAAGGGAAGCATGGATAGGAGTGGCGTGGGTGAGGGAATAGGTAGAAAGGACATTTGTAGGTGTACAGGCGGGGAGGACATGGGTTGGGGTATAAGTGGTGGGGACATGGGTAGGGGAAGCATAAGGACGTGGGAGATGAGTGGGGGTGGCGTAGGCAGGGGTTTCGCGAGTAAATGACTGGCTTTCTGGGGAAGTCCTACAAGGTGTGAAGGGGCGGTGGGCAGGTGCAGTGTGGGCAGTGGTGACTTCCACACCTTCACCGTTCCGCCTCTCCATCTCGCCAGTCTGCCAGTCTCACACCTCTGAAACGTGCAGAAATGTAAGTTATGCTTCGAGTCGAGAATTTAGAAAATTTGAATCACTAGTGAAGCAACAAGCGCCTTTGTTTGCCACACCTGTAAGCACACTTTCCTTGGCGCAGGCACCTCTTCTTTAGTGATCTCTACACATTACACCTCAATATCTTCTTTTTCTTGTTTTGTCCACTTAGACAAAGTTATAAAAATGGCTAAAACTCATAAAATGTGAAACTGAATGTTGTGTGCAGTAAAAATTTGACGGCAAGAGGGTGTACATTTCCTATCTATCTATCTATCTATCTATAGCCCGACGCCCTAATCCCGCAAAGGGCGGCCGCAGACAAAACGCCTCCAAGTCGCTGTCACCCACCATTTGACTACCCCCCCTCCTCCCTCATATACCTCTCAACTCCATCCCTCCACCTCATCCTCGGTCTACCTCTCCCTCTCCCTCCTTCCACCTCACCTACATACACCCTCTTAGTCAGTCTTTCATTCTCCATTCTCTTCACATGTCCAAACCACCTCAGTGTATTTCTCCTAATCTCAACCACATCCACATCCACCCCACAGTGTTCCTTCACTTCTTCATTCGTCAACCTGTCCCTCCACGTCACTCCTTTATCATTCTATTTCTGTGTCTGCCCTCCTCTCTTCATATTTCTCCCATATTTCCTGTCACTTCTTATTGCTTTTCTTTCGTTTACAGGTGGCTTTACATTGAGTGACAAGCCAAATGGTTTCCTGTAAGCCTAGAAACCATTTACTACGCTGGGTGGTAACCATATAACCAAATCATACGTGCTCCCTACTTGTCAACAAGTGGGTTGGTGGAGGATTAGTGCCCCTCCCCAGAAAACAATTAACTCAAAGTCAAATGGCCACCCCTTACGGGATTGTGGCGTCTGGCAATAGATAGATAGACATCGAATCCTTAACTTTCTCTGTAGTAATTGTTTAATTTGTTTAACTCATACTTGCGCCAGATATTTTCATTCAGTCAGGAGGATTAAGATCAGAGGAGGTAATGAAAGTAGTTATTTGGAGGAAAGATAAAAAAAAAGAAAAAAGAAGGCCATATGTAAATGTCGCTGGTACTCATCTGTTAAGTTTCAATCGCAGCTTCTTACCAATGATTAGTTAACTATCATAACCTGATATAAGAGTACATTATACTATATATATATATATATATATATATATATATATATATATATATATATATATATATACACTACCTGTAGTTTACACATTTTATTAATATTTCATTCTTGTTATATTGATCTTCGTAAATATTAAGACTCGTTAGGAGCTAAAATTTGAATGCCACTGGCTGATATACATATATTTTTACATTGTTTATTTGGATTTCCTCCACATAAATCAACCTGCTTATATTAGCCAGCATTACCTGAGCAGAATATGAATGTGGTAGAAGTGCACCTGTAGCAAACTCCTCCGACTAGTAGGTCCAGACTCACTTGTCATTTTTGGCGCCAGTTTCGCGCCAGTTCTTATTTGTTGATACTTTCTGTTGGTTCTCCATATGAATCTTTATAAACTAATGTAAAATGAAAAGCATGGAATAAATATGTATATCTTATATTTAGATATTTTTATTTAATACGCGTTTTGGAGAGAATTGGGAAATAAGGGGACAAAAATATCAAAATAAAGGCGGTCCGAGAAACACCAGGACGCTCGTGGTTTCGAACAATCAGTTGGTGGGGTGTAATTTTTTCGCCCTTTTCAACCCCCCCTTAAAAGCACGATATGCCTCTCCTACAGGGTCAGCCTTTCAGATTAACCAAGCCGCCTGATAACATAGATCCTGGGACAGAAGTCTTCGTCATTCAACATACAGGAGAGAAGTTCGTGAACAAGAGGTAAATGCCCGCCAAAGCGCCGGTCTCTGTTTACGTTTATAATTATTTAGCCTCATCTGCCTGTTTCTCAATTTACGTTTTCAATTAAATTTCCCTGCTGTTCCATTGTATTCCTTGTGCTTCAAGGGTATTGGCAGTAGACGGATGTACCTATGGGTGTAGGGTATTTAGTGAAATTGACACTTTTAGATAGTTGGTCAAATTATGTGCTGGGAAACAAGATGGAGATATTGTCAATTGCCAGCCATATGAAGCAGAGCAAGCTTGTTTTCCCCCTCTCTTTAGGCACCTCTCTTGCTGTCTTTCTGGTTTTGTATTTATTTCAGCATGACTGTGAGTTTTAATGTTGGCTATGTAGAATACACATGTATAATGAGTGATTTTAAAGTTATTGAAGTTTCATTGCCCTTATGTAACCTTGAGTTGAGGAATTGTGGAGGATTGATTTATGCTCAATTTATTTAGGTGTCTTTAATGGGGCTGTGGAGCGTGGTGATTCTGTGCAGGAGAGGACTTTGGCTTTAGTGTAAGATTACAACTTCCTGGTACTTTTTCTTAGTACTTTTCCTAAATATCACCCCCTTATTTAGAAAAATAGTGCATATGTTACCAAACAGGCTATTTGGAAACTACAGTTTTTTACTTTTTCTGCTTTTTTAAGATGTCATTTTTTATCACTTTGACTTGCTCTAAATTCCAAGCTATAGCTACAGTAATAATCACTTGAAAGTTTTAATGTCTCTACCAGCACTTACTATGTACTGTATAGTATTTTGGGTAAATATTAACTTTATTGCTGTTTCCTATTTTTGGTGTTTTTTATGCTGTCTGATAGTTTTTTAGTTCATTTGAATGTTTTGAGGCCTCATTCATTGTGCAAATGAATAATAACCATAATATGACTATGACAATCATACTTACCTCCAAGTCCTGTGGGAGCTCTTGATTGCCACCTAACCTAACCAAACCAAACCAAACCAAACCAAACCAACCTAACTTACGCTGATGGTCCTTTTTGGCTAATCCAACAAGCTAAGCTAAACTGTCTCAACCTAAGCTAACCTAACCCAAGTATAGGGGTCAAGATTGGCATGGTCGTGTTACTCAGTTTCAAAGAAATTTTTCCCAATTTCGTATTAAATGAGCAGCCTGCACACAACATCTTGGTCGTGGCCGTGGAGTTGAAGCGCGATTTCAGAATTATATATCGCCCAGCGATTGGCCAGTTGAGTGACATCCGTCAGGTGAGATTTGAAATTAAAAATATTTTTAAAATATAGAAATATTCATTTGCACACAAAAAAAACACATACAGGCATACACTATATGATAGCACAAATCCATTGGGTATAGTAAGATTGCCCGCTAAAGAAATTGCAAAGTAAATAAATACTGTATTTTGTTGTAAAACATATTCAAAGAATATGCATCCCTTTGTATTACTGTAGTCAGTCAGACTGACGGGTGATTCATGTAGTAGGGTATTCTGGAGAGTAATTTGATGGCTGATTATAGTGATGATATCAAGAGTTTGAGTTATTACCATATTGTGTCCCCAAGATGTACAGGATACAAAATGGATATTTAGGTTTATTTTTACACACTCACAAGATGTTAATAAATTTTTGCTTCATTAGGTAGTGCAAGTATTCATCTGTATTGGCTGCAGTAATTTACTCTTCTTGTAGCCAATAGTGCTCCTTCATAAAATATCTTGCAGTTATCTATATGTATGGAGGGTTTATCGGGCACAGCCCCTAGTGATGTCATTTGTAATAACCAGTCACAATAAATTCAGGGAACATGGATTTAAATGTAAGTGTGAAGTGATTCAGAAATAATTACAGGTACCATATGTGTACTAAGTTAAAGTAGGGATCTAGAAATTATATTAAAATTCAGTGTGGGTCTGGCAGTCTGGTTCTTAGTTACAGGGATCTAATCCAGCTTCATTCTACTCCTGTATGTTCTGTAAGGCACGTAAGGTAGATAAACTTGATGCTGGTACCTGAGTCCAGCAAAATCTAGTAGTGTCCCATCTCAGGAGAGGGGAGGCAGATACGGTATAGAATAAGAAAACAATAACTTACCGTTTTAAAAAGAAATGCGATTAACCTCTGATAAGTTTCTGGTTTAGTTCCAGTCTGGTTGACAAATTTTCCCAGTTAATGTAATCTGGTCCCAGCCCTGTGTACTTTTATGGTTTATCCATGCTGTTGTAAAGGAGAAATGTCTGATGAGCTTGGGCCCAGCAGCAACCTTAGGGTGAGGATGATCATGACAAGTCTGTGATTTGCAGTGACTATGAGGACCGTCTGGCACTATACAGTCAGAGCATCTGGTCATGCCAGTGCAGTGGCAAGTCTGGCCTCACCCACCAGGAAGCTTGGACCAGCGAGGCAAGGGTGCGCATCCTCCTCGCATCCTCCTTCCCTGAACCCCTCCTCCCACCTATCCTCTCATCCATTCACCATAGTGAGTATTATGTATAAAATGTTGGTAAGGAAGTGTAAGTGCACAGGTGCAGCATATATTTTTTTAATGTTTTTGTTGCTCTGAATTTGTGTTGATTTTGGATTCATACTGTCATTTGGTTAGTGTGTTCAGATAGAAAACCACTATTTAAGTTCATGTGAAAAATTCAAGCAGTCATAGTAATAAAACCAATGTTAAAAAGCAGAATGTAATTGTGTGCACTAAAGTATTTATATTCAGGTCAGCAGAATGTAGTTGTGTACACTGAAGAATTTATATTCAGGCCACTGTAATTAGTTTGGCTAAGCATTTCCAACAGTTTAAGGGTTGAAGATTACCAGTAAACTATTCTTGTTTCAACTTCCCACGAGTAATGATGATGTACAGATATCCTTCTTTAGTGCAAGCATTCATGTCTTCATTACCATGTGTTTTTAAAGTTTGTGTTGGACCCATTGTGGTAGGTGGTGGCGACCGTCATCCACTCACTTGATGTAGTGCTGCCTACTTCCTTAGCTTTTATCATTCTTTTTCTGTGCCTGCCCTCTCTTCCTATTTCTCATATCTTTCCTGTCACTTCTTATTCCTTTTCTTTCCTTTACAGGTGGCTTTACATTGAGTGACAAGCCAAATGGTTTCCTGTAAGCCAAGAAACCATTTAAAGCGCTGGGTGGTAACCATATAACCAAACCATACGTGCTCCCTACGTGTCAACAAGTGGGTTGGTGGAGGGTTGGTGCCTCTCCCTGTAAAACAACTAGCTCAGTGTCAAATGGCCACTCTTTGTGGGATTATGGTGTCTGGCAATAGATAGATAGATAGATAGTTGGACCCATGTCAGTTACCATAAATGTACACTGTAGACTGAAATCGAGCAACAGTGATTAATTGTACTAACTATCACAGCCTACCTGAATGATGTGGAATAACTTATTAAATTATATATATTTTGTTGAACCCCGTGAATTCTTCTGTAATCCCTTTTTCACTTCAGTACCATAAATTCTTTTTCCGGATGCTTAAATGACAGTCCTACTCACGTGCATCTTTGCTGTGTCTTACTGTAAATATTTAATCATATCCCCTATCACTTCTAACATTACTATGCACAAAATTTACCAAACATTCTGGTGCCTTCCTTACTTCGATAATTTTTATTTCATATATATACAGCACCTTTCCTGCAGGACACTGCAGACTTCTCCCGTAATAATTTTTTACATTCACTGCTTTCTCCATTACTTCAGTATGAAGACAGTCACCAGTTTCTTCCACTTTGCTAGCACAACTCATCTCATAAACTTTCATACATATATCTCCCTCTATTTCATCCTACTCTCCCCTGTTCATTTTATCATCTTTGCCTGTACCTCCTCAGTACTAGCTGTGCATAAGTAGGGTGCTGAGTTGGTAAGACTGAGACTGAAGGTAATGATAGTTGAGGTAGACCTTATGCAGTATGGAAGAAGAGTGATGCAGTGTATGGGTGAGAGAAATGTTGGAGAGAATGAAAGAAGTATGTGAGGTTAAAATAGCTTTGAGGCAGTTTTGTCATGGTCATCGGCTGTTTGATTGTTCCCAGAAAGGAGCAAGGCATTGAAGATGATGATGATGATGACCTGTTGATTTACCATTCTTCAACCTCATCACCACATTCTTCTTATTATTCATTAACACATTGTCAGACACTACATTCCTTCCTTGTGCAGTAACAAAACTGGTCATGTTTATTGCTTAGCTATTCTGATTTTTCTAATTATATATATATGATACGGATGGTGACATGGAATGTAAGGGGTGCAATTGATGAGGTGAAAGAGAGAGAGAGATTGTCCAGGTGCTTGAGGGTGTAAAAGTGGATGTATGTGGATTAACTGCAACTAAATTTAGAGGAGAGAGTGTGAGAGAATGGGAGTATGGATGGGGTATATGTGTGGGAGTAGGTGAGAATGAGAGGGCAAAAGGAGTGTGTACTGTTGTGAGGAACAGATGGAAGGAGAATATAAGAGATTATGGATCAGTTGGCTTAAGGATTGTGTGGGTAAGATTGAAAGTTGGACCAAAAATGTGGGCGATTGTGTGCGTGTATGCGCCAACACAAGATCATGCAAGCAGAGTGAGAGAAGAGTTCTGGACAAATGTGGAAGTGTGCATGGAAAAGTTTGAAAGGAATGAGAGAGAGTTTTTGATTGGTGATGTCAATGGTAAAGTAGGGAATGTGAAGGTGGATGGAGTAGTTGGTGAGTGGGGTGTGCCTGCTGAGATAGATGAGAATGGCAGTGCTTTAGTGGTCATTTGTGCCAGGAGGTGGTTGGTGATAGCCAGTACCCTCTTCAGGCAGAAAATAATCCACAGGTATACATGGCGAGTGATGAGAAGGGTGGATGGTGAACTGAATGAAAGGAAGGCAGTGGTTGATTATGTTTGTGTGGATGAAAGGATACAAAAGTGTGTAATGGATGCAAGAGCATATAGAGGGTGGGGGAGTGGACTTTCTGACCGCCACCAAGTGGTGGTCAGAATCAAGGTCCAAGTACTGTAAAATGGAGAAACAGAAGAAGGGAAGGACGGGAGGAATGAGTAGACGTAAGGAGAGTGGAAAGGTTACAAGAGGATAATAAAAAGGCAGAATATAAGAGAGAAGTGGAGGAACAATTAGGTAAATATGGATTGGAGCAGATGGGGGACATGGAAGGTGCGTACAAGATATTCACAGAAGAAATATGTGCAGCATGTGAGGTGGTGTGTGGGGTGAAGAGAAGATGAAAGGGGGTGCAAGGAACAGCATGGTGGAATGAAGAAGTGAGACAGGTTGTGGCACAAAAGAAAAAAGCATATAATGAATGGAGGGGAATAGGGGCAAGAAAAAAGTTGAAAGATGGAAGAGCAAATTATATGTAGAAAGGAATAGAGAGGTGAGAAGATTAGTAAGAGAGAGTAAGAAGAGAGTGGATGAGGAATTTGAGTGTAAAGTGCAGGGACTGTAAGAAAATGTTCTGGAAAGAGGTAAAGAGAGTTAGACAGGGTGGCAGTGAAGTTAGTTGAGGAGTGAAAGATAGAAATGGTAGATTACTAGTGGAGAAGGGAGAAAAAGTGAGCAGATGGAGAGAACACTTTAAGGAATTGTTGAACATAGAGAATGAAAGTAATGTGAGTATAAGCAGCTGGGAAATGGCTGGGAGAAGGAGGGAGATGAGAAGACAGGAAGAAATCAGTAGGTTGGAAGTTGTGGAAGCAATGAAGAAAGTCAAAATGGGGAAATCCCCAGGAATTGATGGATTGTGTGGTAAAATGCTGAAGCATGGGGGAGAGAGAGTTGTAGAATGGATGTGGAAGATGTGCAGATATGCCTGGGAGGAAGGTAGAGTCCCAGGGGATTGTAAGTCAGGTATAACTATTCCCTTGTACAAAGGAAAAGGGGAAAAAGAAGTGTGTGGTAATCACAGAGGCATTTGTCTTTTTAGTGTAATAGGAAGAGTATATGGTAGGATACTTATTGACAGAGTTAGGGAAATAACAGAGGAATTAGTTGGAGAAGAACAGGGAGGTTTTAGGAAGGGAAGAGGTTGGGTAGATCAGATATTCATTCTTAGATCTTTAGTGGAAAAGCTTCTGGAGAAGGGGAAGAAGTTGTATGCGACCTTCATGGATTTGGAGAAAGCATATGACTGGGTGGATAGACAAGGATTGTGGAAAGTATTGAGAATATATGGAGTAAATGGGAAGTTGATGAATGCTGTGAAGAGTATGTATGAGGGTGCTAAGGCTGCAGTGCATGTGGATAGCGAACTGAGTGAATTTTTCTATTTGAAGGTTGGGTTGAAACAGGGATGTGTCATGTCTCCATGGTTGTTCAGCCTGTTCATGGGTGGGGTTATAAAAGAGATGCAAGATAGGGCAGTGGATGTTGGAGTGACCCTAATGAGAGAAGGCAGTGTTTGGAAACTTCCTGTACTGTTGTTTGCAGATGATACTGTGTTGTTAAGTGAAGACAAAGGGGAGCTGCAAGGCTTGGTGGATGAGTTTGGGAGAGTGTGTAAGAAACATAATCTAAAGGTGAATGTAGGGAAGAGTAAAGTTATGGTCTTCAGGAGAATTTAAGTCAGTGACTGTACAGTGAGGTTGGATGATGAGGAAATGGAAAATGTGAGTACATTTAAGTACTTGGGTAATGTGATGAGTAAGGATAGAAGTTTGGAGGGTGAAGTGCTTGAAAGGGTACGGTGCAGCAAGGAAGAAAGGTTGCTGGTTCCTTGAAAGCAGTGATAAGAAACAGGGAAGTGAGCATGGAAGTGAAAAAGTTACTACATGACGGTACAGTATTGTGATACCAACTCTAATGTATGGAAGTGAAGCTTGGACGTTGTTGGAGGGACACAAGTCAAGAGCAAGAGCAATGGAAGTGAGCTATTTGAGAGGAGCATGCAGAGTCATATTGAGAGACAGACTGACAAATGAGGATGTGAAGGAGTGTTGTGGTGTGGATGTGGATGTAATAGGATGCGTTAGGAGAAACACACTGAGGTCGTTTGGCCATGTCGAGAGGATGGAGAGTGAGAGACTGATGAGGAGAGTGTATGTGAGTGAGGTGGAGAGGGAGGGGGAGGCCAAGGATGAGTTGGAGGGATGGAGTGGAGAGGTATATGATAGAGGGGGATGTGAGCTGGGAGCAGGGCAGTGAAATGGCAGGGGACAGGGTGATGTGGAGGCGATTTGTTTGTGGCCACCCCGTATGGGATTAAGGCGTCTGGCAATAGATAGATAGATGGATAGATATTTTGTGTGTGTGTGTGTACCAGTACTGTGTATATTTTTTCTGAACCTTATTTTCTTATAATTTACTAGCATTCTGTCAGTCTTCTCATTTACATTTTCAGGCATTTCCACACACCTCTACATTCCTGCATTCTTTCCAGACTGGTTTCTTAGTTTCAATAAAAAGTCATTCTGCAGAATTGCTTGACTGGTACCTTTTTACGAGAATCCTGTCCTGGTGAAGGACTTACTATTTTTACATTGTGTAAGTAATATACCAGTAATATATCAGCTGTATGTAAATAACCATGGACCCTGTCGAAGATTTTTTGCAGCTGCTGGTATAAATAATAATAATCTTTCACTAATTATGCCAAGTAAACCCCAGTTACGGATGTTTGTCCTAATACAGATTTGTAAGTTTAATAATGATAAAGTAGAGGGTGATGATGATGATACTGCTTGTTTACTGTGCCTGTAAACTTTAAAATTTTGCTAACTTTAAGAGCAACTTGATCATCTATTATTAATACTCATAAATGATTTCAAAGTGTTTGCTATGCAGTACATTACCACTCTGTAGTACACATGAGCAGTGCACAGTATATCTGGTTCATAATTCAGGGTCAACAATTTCTGTGAAGCCTTGAGTACATAGCCTAGTATCTGTACATAAACTAGTGATGATCAAAAACTGGGCCAAATCTGGTGTTTCCATCAAGGAAACATTGCTTACTTATACAAGACTATTATGCTGGGCACTTCATTCAAGAAGTTTTTTCTTTCCACCCATTTCAGAGATTAGTTAAAGAGTAAATGATGGATAAGCACCCTGTAATTGCTCTACATTGTTCTTAATACTTTCCACAATCCTTGTCCATCCACCCAGTCATATGCTTTCTCCAAATCCATGAAGACCGCATACAACTTCTTTCCCTTCTCCAGAAACTTTTTCACTAAGGATCTAAGAATGAATATCTGATCTACACAATCTCTTCCTTCCCTAAAGCTTCCCTTTTCTTCTCTAGCTAATTCCTCTGTTATTTCCCTAACTCTGTCAGTAAGTATCCTACCGTATACTTTTCCTATTACACTAAGAAGACAAATGCCCCAATAATTGCCACACACTTCTTTTTCCCCATTTCCTTTTGTACAAGGGAATAATTATACCTGATTTCCGATCCTCTGGGACTCTAACAACATTCTGTACATAATTTTCTGTCTATCTATAGCCTGATGCCCTAATCCCCCTAAGGGTGGCCACAGACAAAACTCCTCCAAGTCACTCTGTCACCCACC
Organism: Coenobita brevimanus; assembly: GCF_032717465.1. Taxonomy (NCBI): domain Eukaryota; kingdom Metazoa; phylum Arthropoda; class Malacostraca; order Decapoda; family Coenobitidae; genus Coenobita; species Coenobita brevimanus. Next base: position 12,524,570 of record NC_137050.1, on the reverse strand, counting down.
ATTTGACTACCCTCCCCCCAACTCACTCCCTCCTCCCTCATATACCTCTCAACTCCATCCCTCCACCTCATCCTCTGTCTACCCCTCCTCTCCCTCCCTCCACCTCACCTACATACACCCTCTTAGTCAGTCTTTCATTCTCCATTCTCTCTACATGTCCATACCACCTCAGTGTATTTCTCTATATCTTTTCAACCACATTCACATCCACCCCACAACGTTCCTTCACTTCGTTCGTCAACCTGTCCCTCCATGTCACTCCACATGCTCCTCTCAGGTAACACATTTCCACTGCTCTCACTCTTGACTTGTTCCCCTCTTGCAAGGTCCACGCCTCACGTCCATACGTCAAGGTAGGGATCACAATACTATCGTGCAGTGACTTCTTAACTTCCATACTCACCAACATAATTTTGCATGGGAAAAATATTGAGCATATTTTCGAGAAAATCCTGTTTTTGTGTTTTTGAAATGATGGCGAACGTTGTTCTTGGCTGAGGGTTCCTGGTGGCCACCACGCATGTAACAGCGCGCGTCTGCCTCTACCCGAATGGTGGGAATCCCCCGGCCTCCGGGATTAGTGTGAAACCCCCCACCATGCGCGCCTGTCTGCTTCCCTACGGAATGTCAGTTGCCTGGCAGGCTGCGTTAGTCATATGCCATCTTAGCCAGTGTTGTACCAGTCATCCGCTGTTGCTGTCACGTGCTAACCCTTGCCTTGGCAAACAGAAATGAACCTTATATGCAGATGTCAGCTTGCAGCATTTTGCTTCCTCTGCGCTCCGACGTAACTGTGGGGTGCCATATGGGAGCACTGTACTGCTTGCCAGCCAACACAAGCCTGCACCTCAATTCCTGCCTTTGTTTTGCCTCAGTGACTCACTTACAAGAATGGCTGTGAATGTGGTTGCTTTTGTGGTGGTCTCCTACCTTCTTCAGGTTGTGGCCCTCCTATGCAGTATTCTCATGTGTGTGGTGATGGCCCCACCACCACCTGAGAAGTGTAAGAGAAAAGTTCTGACTCAGGAAAAGAGACGCGAGATATTGGGCAAGGTTGACGCAGGCTGGACAACAGGACGCATATTTTGTGAATGTGATCTAGCCTGTTCAACATTGTTTGATATCAAGAAATCACGGGACAAGCTCACGCAGTACGGACTGGACTTCGGCAAAGCACATGTAGGGTGAATGGAAGGTAATGGCCCAGGCCCAGTATGCCATTATCGACCGGTCGACATTGATGTGGTTTCACCAGCAACATGGTGTCGGTGTGCTAGTGCATGGGACGGAGGTGAAGGTTGCTGCCAAGAAGTTTGCACACCTGCCCAGTGTGCTTGACTTCAAGGCGTCCGAGCAGTGGCTCTTTCACTTTAAGCTTCACCATGGATTTACAGGCCATAAGGCACACGGCAAGGCCTTGGACGCGGCAGTGGAGGAAGTAGACCCGTTTTGTCTGAAAGTGCAGTGCCTGATCAAAGATGAGGGCCTTGCTGTTGGTCAAGTCTATAATGCTGACGAAACTGGTCTGTTCTGCCACTTCTTGCCCACCAACACCCTGGCTGGGGAAAGGGAAAAGACTGTGCTTGGTTGGAAGTTGTCCAAACAATGTGGCTCAGTTTTGTGCTGTGCCAATGCTAACGGGATGCACCACCTCAAACCCGTTGTTGTTGGGCATGCAGAACAACCATGTTGTCTCCTTTAGCTGATGGATAGCTTGCCTGTTGTGTGGTACAATTCTTTGAAGGTCGGGTTTACTGCTAAGATCTTCAGAGATTGGTTCCACAGACACTTCGTCAAGGAGGCTATCAGTTCCTAAACAGAGGTCCTTGGTTATCGCTCACAACCAGGTGAAGGCACTCCTGCTCCTGGACAGAGTCCCCGTGCATCCATCTGAGAAGGATTTGGTTGCTTATAACAGGCAGATTAGGTGCATGTTTCTGCCACCGAGTATGACTGCTCTGATTCAACCAATGGACCAGGGTGTTATAGTGGTTGTGAAGAGACTGTACCACGGGTGGTTCCTGAACGAGGTGATGGTTGTGCTGGAGGATGAGAATGTGGCGGAGGCCACACATGGGGAGCAGACCTTGCAGAATCTCAGGTGTTACGACCTGAAGTCTGCCGTGTTCAACTGGGCAAATGTGTGGAAGGAAGTCTCCACGAAAACGCTCAAAAGCGAGTGGTCTCGTCTTCCCCAGGGAATCAAAGCCAAGTACGACTTTGAGGGGGTATGATGCAGAAGATTTCTGCAGGTGCCTTAGAAAAGCAGGAGAGCTGGTGGATGTCGATGACATGAGGGATTGGCTGAACGACCATGGCGGCAATCCTGGTTAACCCGCCGACTCCCGTTGCCGTATATACGGGTCCACACGTTTTGTCACTGTGACTCCCATTGACGTATATAAACACGCAGCAATTGCAAGGTCCCTAATTTGCACAATTTTCAAATTTCGCATGTGATTTTTGGTACGTATACACGGGACACCTTCCTCTGTGAGATGCCAGGCAGGTCCAATGCCTGACCCTGCATGACCCCCTCCCCCCCCCACATACCATTGTCTCAGCAATTCACTTGTTACCAGTGACCTGACCAGTAAAGACATGTCATGCCATGGTACGAAATTCAAGACCAGAGTGATTCCCCAATCGATGACAATGTGGAGGACAAAGTTTATGTAGCTTTAGAGGAAGAAACAGTCAGAAATGATGATCAGGTAATGTTGCGAAAAAAGATCAGGTATGTTCAATGTGTTCGGTGAGTGAAACATTGCTTATATTGCCTGTATTACTGTGTGAAAACCAATATACTCTCGTACTACATACAAATTCGTACCAAATAAATAAATAAATACCGTTTATGAGTGGTGTGGAATAGTTACCCTCCCATAGAACTCGTTTTCTTTGGAGCCACCTTGTTAGAAAACACAGTAAGGTAAGGGGTACTGCTACCTGTATAGAGTATTTTAAACCTCAGGTGAGCAATTTCTCTATGAATTTTCGATGTTTCTCACCAAAAGCGGAGGTTTGAGCCAAAAAAATTTTTTTCTAAAATTGGTCGGGATTGGGAGGGGGGGTTAGTGTTGGAAAATCGGTCAGGACGGGGCGGATTAACAGACCATGCTTGATGAGGAGATCGCCCCTGCTGCCTCTGCGGGCATAGAATATGACAGTGAGACTGACGAGGACAAGGATGAGGACCCTAACTCGCAGCCCTCCTCAACTCCTTCACTCCCTCGTCTTAGTGTCCTCAATGGTTACCTGGAGGGGGTGCTGGAGTATGCCGAGCATCGGCACTGTGACAGGGAGTTGATGCCACTTAGCCTGGTGGTTAAGTTACAGGGTGTCCAGGACGCTGTCATCCTCTGGTAGAATCGTCAGTCCTGTCATCAGACCAGGATTGACTCCTCCTTCAAGCCTGTGACCCCCACGAGTGCCAGTCCATTCTCATCAGCACCACCATCACCAGTTCATTTCCTGCCTTCACCATCGGACCGAGCAAGTCGACAGCCATTGAGTCTCTGTTGGATGTAGGTTTATGGCTGTCTTCAGAGTCTCCTGAGGTGGGTATGCCACCATCACAGCACTGTACATCACCATTCATCACCCAGCTCCAGCAGGTTCAGGAGGAGTTCTTGGACATTCGCTAGGCGTGAATGTTTGCCACTAGACCACATGAGACAACTCTATACCTGCTGCAGGTGTGCGGATTAAGAAGCCTGTCTGCAATGCACTGGGTGGTAAGTACCCCAACCGAATGTTTTTTGGCCGGTAACTTTTGGTTTCTTTCATAGTTTTCTTGATGTAAAAATTTACTTAGTATAATCTCATGCATGTTTTGATGTCAGAATATGGCAGGACGACCTAAAAACAGTGCCAAAAATAGGAGGGGTACTGTACATACAGCAGTGTATAGATAGGGTTTTTTTTTTTTTTTTTTTTTTTTTTTTTTTTTAATGGTTTTCTTGGTGTTGGAAATTATTGTGGATAATCCTGTGTATGTTGTCATGTCAAAATATGGCAGAATGACCTAAAAACAGTGCCAAAAATAGGAGGGGTACTGTACATGCAGTAGTGTTTAAGTAGGGTGTTTTTTGGTTTTCATTTTTTTTTTTTTTTTTTTTTTTTCATGGTTATCTTGGTGTTGAAAATTATTTTGGATAATCCTATGTATGTTTTGATGTCAAAATATGGCAGAATGAGTGGAAAACACTTCCAAAATAAGGAGGGGTGCTGTACATACAGTAGTGTATAGGGAGGGTGTTTTTTTTGTTTTCATTGGTTTTTCTGCACGGTTTTCTTGGTGTTGAGCATTACTTTGGATATTCCTATGTGTGATTTGATGTCAGTGCCTGAATTACTGGGAAAAACTGCCAAATTAGGCATAGGTACTATGCAAATAAGTTAGGTATAAGTTGGAGGTTGGGTATAGGTATACTGACTTTGCCAGTATCTTTTTTATTTATTTATTTATTTTTTTTCTATTTACAGGTACACTTCCACTAGACCAACTGATAGAAACAGCACTAAACTTATGTCACTCTCAATTCCACCCTGGGGAAGAGTTAACCTTACTTGGACCCCATCCGTAAGTTGTTGAGTATTCTATAGGCAGATCACTGTCGATTTTTTAATTATCTAACTTTTTAATGTTATGTGGATCCATCTTTCCTTCCATCCTAATCTGTCTTTCTTTCCTTCAGTCTTTCCTCGTCCTTCTGCCTACGGGTGACTTTACACTCCCTCTTCCGACTTTCCTTCATTCTTTCCTCTTCCTTCTGCCCGTGGGTGACTCTACACCGAGTGACAAGCCAAATGGTTTCTTGTACACCAGGAAACCATTTACTACGATGGGTGGTAACCATATAACCAAATTTTGGCGCCTGGTGGTTTAGTGGGTGATTATTGCACTCCAGTTGGATTGAGCCGGTAAAGGTTTACATTCAAGGGGTGATTGGGGTTGATTGCTCATGTAATGTCACTTGGGGATGAGTGAGGCTGGTCACTCTCCTCTTAAATGTCAGGACCAACTGCCTAGCCCTGCTCCTATGCTTCTCATGGGGCAATGTAGGATTGAATGATGAATGGATGGAAGGGAGAGATAGTAATAGAATGGATATGGAAGATGTGCAGATAGGCCTGGGAGGAAGGTAGAGTCCCGGAGGATTGGAAGTCAGGGATAATTATTCCCTTGTGCAAAGGAGAAGTGTGTGGTAATCATAAGGGCATTTGTCTTAGTGTAATAGGAAAAGTATTTGGGAGGATATTTATTGACAGAGTTTGGGAAATGAAAAAAGAATTAGTTGGAGAAGAACAGGGAGGTTTTAGGAAGGGAAGAGGTTGTGTAGATCAGATATCTTAAGATGTTTAGTGGAAAAGTTTCTAGGGAAGGGTAAGAAGTTGTGCCGTATGTGATGTGACCTTCATGGATTTGGAGAAAGCATATTTCAGAATAGATAGATAAGGAATGTGGAAAATATGAAGAATATATGGAGTAAATGGGGAGCTATTGAATGCTTGAAGAGTACATATGATGGCACTAAGGTTGCAGTGCACATCCGTGGTGAACTGAGTGAATTCTTCTGTCTGAATGTTGGATTAAAACAGGGATGGAAGTCACGCCTCCATGGTTGATCAGTCTGTTTATGGATGGAGTGATAAAAGCAGTGCAAGATAGGGTAGTGGATGTTGAAGCGGCCCTGATGAGTGAGGGCAATGTTTGGAAACTCCCTGTTGTGTTGTTTGTTGATGATATCGTATTGTTAAGTGAAGATGAAGGGGAACTACAGGACTTGGTGTATGAGTTTGGGAGAGTGCATAAGAAATGACATCTAAAAGTGAATGTAGGGAAGAATAAAGTTGTGGACTTTGAGATAAATGAAATCACTGAATGCACAGTGAGGTTGGATGGTGAGGATGTGGAATATGTGAGTGCATGTTTGGGGAAATGAACTTTCTGACCACTGCATGGTACTGGTCAAGGCTAAGGTAAAAATGCAATGGAAAAGTAGAAGGAGAGAAAGGCAGGAGGTAGTGGTCCATACGAAGAGGCTAGAAGGGTTGCAAGTAGATGGAAAAAATACTGAATATAAGAGAGAAATGGAGGCAGATGGGGGAGGTGGAAGATGTATACAGGATATTTACAGAAGAAGTCTGTACAGCATCTGAGGTGGTGTGTGGGGTGAAGAGAAGACAGAAGGGGATGCAAGGAGCAGCATGGTGGAATGAAGAGGTGAGACAAGCTATAGTGCAAAAGAAGGGGGCATATAGTGAGTGGATGGGAAGCAGAGGCATGGAAGAAGTTGAGAGACAGAATAGTGAGTTGTATGTAGAGAAGAAGAGACAGGTGAAAAGATTAGTAGGAGAGAGTAAGATGAGAGTGGATATGAAAATTGGAAGAAATTTCAGTGTAAAGTGGAGAGAATGTAAGAAGATTTTCTGGAAGGAAGTAAAGATATTAGACAGGGTGATAAAGAAAGTAGTAGGGGAGTGAAAGAAAACAATTATAGGTTGCCAGTGGAGGAGAAACAGTGAGCAGATGGAGAGAACACTTTAAGGGATTGTTAAACATAGGGATGTGAGTATAAGTGGCTGGGAGAAGGAGAGTAATCAGAAGGGAGAAAGAGATAATTTGGATGGAAGTAGTGGAAGCAATGAAGAAAGTCAGAATGGGGAAAGCCCCAGGAAATGATCGAGTGTGTGGTGAAATGCTGATGCATGGGAGAGTAGTAGAATTGATATGGAAGATGTGCAGATTGGCTTGGGAGGAAGGTAGAATTCCAGAGGATCAGAAGTCAGGCAGTTATTCCCCTGTACAACGGAAAAGAGTATAAAGAAGTGTGTGGTAATCATATGGGCATTTGCCTTCCTACTGTAATAGGAAAAGTATATGGTAGAATACTTGTTGACAGAGTTAGGGATATAACCGAGGAATTGTTGAAGAAGAACAGGTAGGTTTTAGGAAGGGAAGAGGTTGTGTATATCAGATATTCATCCTTAGGTGTTAAGTGGGAAAGTTTCTAGAGAAGAGAAAGAAGTTGTATGCGACCTTCATGGATTTGGAGAAAGCATATGGCATTGTGGATAGACAAAGAATGTGGAAAATATTAAGAATTATGGAGTAAATGGGAAGTTGTTGGATGTTGTGAAGAGTACAGTATTTATGGGGCCACTAGTGCTGCAGTGTGTGTGGCTGTTGAACTGAGATAATTTTACTGTCTTAATGTTGGATTGAGACAGGGATGTGTCATGTCTCTGTGGTTGTCCAGGCTGTACATGGATGGAGTTATAAGAGAGATACAAAGTGGGGCAGTGGATGTTGAGGCAGTGGTAATGAGAGAGGGCGGAGTTTGGAAACTTTCTGTTCTTTCATTTTGCAGGTGATACTGTGTTGTTACGTGAAGACGAAGGGGAACTGCATGGCTTGGTGAAAGAGTTTGGGAGAGTCTGTAAGAAACAGAATCTAAAGATGAATGTAGGGAAGAGTAAAGTTGTGGTCTGTGAGGGGAGTAAAGTTACTGAATGCACAGTGATGTTGAATGATGAGGAAATGGATATGTGACTGTATTTAAGTACAGCACTTGGGTAGTATGATGCGTAGGGATTGAAGTTTAGAGGATGAAGTGCTTGAAAGGGTACAGCAGGGAAAATAAGTAGCTGGTTCTTTGAAAACAGTCATAAGATATTGGGAAGTCAGCATGCAAGTAAAAAAGTTGCTGCATGATAGTATTGTGATACCAACCCTAATGTATGGAAGTGAAGCATGAAACTTGACGGAAAGGCACAAGTCGAGTGAGAGCAGTGGAAATGAGTTATTTGAGAGAAGCTTGTGGAATTACATGGAGAGACAGGCTGACGAATGAGGATATAAAGGAGCGTTGTGGTGTGGATGTGGATGTGATTGGAAGCGTTATGAGGAACACACTGAGGTGGTTTGTCCATGTGGAGAGGATGGAGGGTGAGAGACTGACGAAGAGAGTGTATGTGAGTGAGGTGGAGGGGGGAAGAGGGAGGGGGAGGCTGAGGATGAGATGTAGGGATGGGGTGGAGAGGTATATGAGAGAGGGGGGTGTGAGTTGGGAGCAGGGCAGTGAAATGGCAGGGGATGGTTACGTGGAGGTGATTTGTTTGTGGCTACCCCAAATGGGATTGAGGCATCTGGCAATAGATAGATAGATAGATACACTTGGAATTGATGACTGAATTGGTTAATAATAATTATTCTTGTTTTGTTTACTAATACAAAGAATTAAACAGTTTGAACTATTAGTTGGTAAAGAATGTAATTGGGTTGTGTGGTTGAGCATTTTTGATAATAAAAAAAGATGTTAATTTGAAATAATTTTTATTTCTTTTCACTCTCATCTTAAATGTCAGGATCAACTGCCTAGCCCCGGGCTCCTACGCTCCTCATGGGGCGATGTGGGATTGGATGATGGATGGATGGATCCATTAGTTTAATGGTACTGGGTAGATTAAAATTGATTTTGAATTGAAAACATTTAACTGAATGAAATATCGAATGTAATGAGTTGAATTGTAATTGAAGATTTCCTTTTTTACGAATGAATTGAATTGAATGGAATTGACTAATTCAAATTTTATTCTGAATTGGAATGAATTGACAAAGATGAATTGACCCCAGCCCTGCTTGAGAGTTTCTTCTTCAGTATGTGAATGGACAAGATGTCCACCATGACACAGTACCTTGGTGGTGGGATGAGGTTTTAGAAAATGCAGTTAAGGAGAAAAGAAGGCTTTCCTGGGAAGGGAAGAAGGATGGTAACAGAGGAATACTTGGCTGCTCAGTGTAGGACTAGAAAAGAGGTTTACAGGTCGAAGTCTGAGTCACAGAGATTTTTACTTGATAGCATAAATCGTGTGGAAAGGAAGAATATAATTTTTAAGGTTGCAAATCAGATTAAGAGGGAAAATAGAGATATCATAGGTGTGCAGTGTGTGAAGATTATGAAGGAAGGGTAGTAGTGAACAGTGGGGATATTAAAGACGCATGGAGAGAGCATCACAACCGGTTGTTGAATGAGGAGTTTGACTGGGACAGGGAGGGTTTGGTGCCTGCAGATCCAGTGTTTGGTCTTTGGCTTTTGATTGATGCATTAACTGTGAGCAGTACAACAGGCAGGATGCAGGTGGGGAAGGCAGCAGGTGTGTCTGGGTTGACTGCTGAAATGTTAAAAGCCTCAGGAGATACAGGAGTGAGGTTAGTCACTGATCTGATAAATACGATTATATATAAGTACAGGTCTCCCTCAGTTTACGGTTGGTATGCGTTCCTAGAAAGGCAGTCGTAAACCGAAATATCATAAAGCGAAATTAATGTTTAATGGGAAAAACAGGGATGCGTTCCTGGACTCATGTATAAGGAACCCAAGACCCATACAAGTGATCTAATATGCAATAATAATGATGATGTTTTATGTATTGTAGAGTCATGCTTGTCTCCCCAGCTTTCTTAATGTTGACAGCATGCTTTATAACAGTCGACTGTGCAAGACTCATGGAACGAGCGATGGAGTTTTCCCCCTTACCTGCTTCGTGCCGCTTCACAATATTGAGCTTAGACTCCAGGGTTAAGGACGTTCTTGCTTTCTTTGGCTTCATATCACCAGCACCAGATGTTGCAGGGCGTTTACAAGACATCATGGTGGTGGCACTAGGGGTGCAAAATATGAAGAACAGGAGAAATGGTAATATCCTGGGCACTGATGCACACAGACGCACAGAGGTTGTATGCTGAACAAGCACGCGGGTGAGACTGGCAAAAGCGCGGGAAACTGTGTGGGTGGGGCGGGTATGCCACGCAACTCTCAGCTGATCTGCCTGTGAGCGTGGGATTTCCACATGCCCAATCGTAAATGCGAGGGAGCTCGATCATAAAATGAACACTTGGTACTAAAGAAGAAGGATCGTAAATGTGAAATATCTTAAAACGATACAGCATAAAATGAGGGAGACCTGTACTGTATGTTGTCGTAGATGATTGGCTGAATGGTGTAATTGTAAATGTGTACAAGAGGAAGGGTGATGCTCTGGAAGGAGGAAATTATAGAGGCATGAAACTTTTAGACAAGATAATGAAGGTAATGGAGAGAGTTCTAGATCGTATGATTATAAAAAGAGTGAATATTGATAAGATGTTGTTTGGATTTCTGCCAGGCAAAGAGACCACTGATGCCATATTCGTTGCTCGACAGCTTCAAAAAAATATATAGGAAAGAAAAGGGAACTGTACGTTGTTTTTGTTGATTTGGAAAAGACTTTTGACAGAGTCCCAAGAGAGATGATGAAGTGGGCAATGAGAAACCTTGAGATCGAGGAGTGGCTGGTTAGGGCGGTCATGGCTTTTTATGTGGGTGTTTGCATCCAGGTAAGGGTGAATGGAGATTTGAGTGATGAGTTTTCTGTGAATGTTGGTATGCACCAGGGGCCAGTTTTGAGCCCCTTGTTGTTTATCATGGTACTTGAAGCCCTCTCACGTGACTTCAGACACGGACGCCTGTGGGAGATGTATCCTGATGATTTGGTGTTGATTGTAGTGAATGAAAGGGAGGCAGAAGAAACATTTAGGAAGAGAAGAGATGGTATGGGGCAAAAGGGGCTTAAGAGTAAATTCAGATAGAACAAAAGTGATGGTATCCAGGGCTGGTGGCAGTACTGCCAAAGATGAGGGAGAGGGAGAATGGCCATGTGTGATATACCAGAAGGGCATGGGAAGTAATTCCATCTTGTGCCATGTTTGTGATAAGTGGGTGCAAAAGAGATGTAGTGGTATTAGAGGTAGACTGCAAGATAATGCTGATTTCATGTGTGGTGTGTCAGGAAGAGCAGGTGGAGATTGTGAAAGGATTGAACTTGCTGGTGAGTCTCTTGAGTGTGTGGAAGATTTTTTTTTTTTTTTTTTTTTTTTTTTTTTTTTAAGACGTATTCTGTGCTGGAGGTGTAGCTTGAGTGAGGAGTGGTTCAAAGAAATTCAGGGAGCTGTTTCCACTCCTGACATGGAGAGGGTTCTCTCTATGTGCTTAGGGATCTTTGTATGCAGCATGTGTTAGGAGTGTAATGCTGTATGCTAATGAGAGTGGGCAGTAAAGGAAGATGATATTCACAGGCTCTGACGTACAGAAATGACAGTGATTAGGTGGGTGTGCTGTGCATCCCTGAGTGAGAGGCCTAGAGTGGGTAGGTTTATGATAGAAGAGTTGAGGGGTAGGATGGGGCTGAAGTGTATAGGTGTTATGATGAGGAGAAGTGGATTGAGAAGGTTTAGGCATGTGGAGAGGATGGGGGATGATAATTGGGTGCAGAGAGTGAGAAGTGTTAATGTTAGGAGGTAGGGTTGAGAGAGTTAGACCAAAAAAGACCTAGGACTAGGTCATTGAGTGTGACCTCAGGAATAAGGGACTGAATAAGGAAGCTGCTGAAGATTGAGCAGCATTGAGAGCCACTATTAGGTGACCAAGGCCGTCACATGGAAGTATGTTGGAGGCTTCAAAAATTAAACGAAACGATAGCACATCAGAAGTCAAGCTGATGACCATCTGGTTAAAAAGGGGTAGAAGTCATCCAGCCATCTCAATCCCATGTCAGTTCATTTGTCTCAACCACCATATCTTGCTTTCTCACTCATTTACTGTACGTATTCACCTTCCTCATGGCTTCCTATGCCTGCAAATTAACTCATTCCTGCCCCTTTCTACCTCCAATTAATAGCTCTTCTCACCTTATAATTGTACCATCAAAGCACACATTTTTCAACTGTGTTGTTAACAGAATGTCTTACTTCACATCTTTTACGAGTCACATTGCAGTTTCTCTTGTCATATCTATATTTGGCACTGCTCTCATGTAATACACATCCCTCAGCAACCTCGTCACCACTGCTTTAACTGTTGGCTTCTCATTTTCATGCAGCATCTTTAGTCTAACTTCCATATACACCTAGGTCCCAATTAGCACGTGATCAAATAGCATGATTCCCAAATAGTGCGAGCTGTCTCTTAATATCCATAATGTCTGAAATTAACAATGCTGGTGAAGCCACCACAGCAGAAGATGTGATTACTGCAGCATCTATCGATGATGCAGGACAGGTGAGACAAGAGGAGGTTACACCGATGCCAGCAACACCAGAAACATCAGGAGAACTCTCCATGATGCTGATCTGCTAAATCTTGGCTGCTGTAGATAGATGCCTTGACCTTTTGGCTGCAGCACCCGTGATGACAGTGTACTGAATGTGCTCATTGCGGAGAAATAGGAAAAAAATTGTACTTCCAACTCATGTTTTAACCCACTTATTGTTAATCTTGAGCCAAAATTTTTGTCAGACAAACGTCAATCTTTCTATTCTTGTTTGCAACAAACTGCATGTTCTGTAGCCACTCCAAGGCTGGAGAATGATTTGAGAGAATACAAGGTGTGGTTTGACCGTCTGATGCAGGATATAGCCCAAGGAGGCGGAAATTTCCACCAAACCACAAGATTTTTTCAGTACAAAATACATTAGGGTTACTGCCATGTTACCTTATCACAATAATTGCAGTTATACTAAAAATAAAACACTTCTAGCCAGTCTCCTATGATTTTGTTACGATATTCCACAGTGTTTATGCTAGACTTCAGTGAAACAGTAGCGATGCGAGGAAGATCATTACAAACTTTATCAAACTTCATGAATGACTTTTATTACCACTTACTTTTATAAAGCTTATTAATACAGTGTCATGAGTCATTTCATAGCATAGCCTCACAGTTTGCAACTGCAGCAATGTTTGCTAGCTAATGCACTTAGCATATGACTTCTCTGATTATTACAAAAATATCACTAAATCACATGTATTTTACCACAGTAATTCACATTGTAATATAAAATAACACTTTCAACCACTCTCGAATGATTTCAGTGCGATTTGGGTGAGTATTGCTTCGCTCGTATTATTTACGAGAGGGGGGGGGGGCAGCAATCCGGTTTAGACCAGCTCACTGAGGGTACGTGTACAAGCGTGTGTGTATGTACATGTACTGTTATTTAGTACTAGGGTAATTATCAGTGTTTAAAAGTTAAACCACCTAAAGGTGGAGTCAGTCATCCACCAAATGAAATTTTCCCCATAAGTTATGTGTATCAATTAGTGTAATATCAAATAGCACGCGCTTGCACATCCACAATATAGGCACAGTAATTGGGACCAGAGCGTATTAATGTGGTTACAAAAACCTATACAGAGGAAAAAAATGTAGCGCAATGATGGTTTATGGTGTGGAACAAAAAGCTAAGTACTTTACAGATGCTTTGAAGGGACTGCGTGAAGGTATTTTTTTTTTTTTTTTTTTTTTTTTTAAACGTGTCTGTCTCTGGGCAAAGACTTCAGGGTCTATTTCTCAGGAGCAGTGACATATCCCAAGGCCCAGTAGTCCTCCTACACCTCCACATGCCACCACTTCGGCGCTAACACCCACCATCCATATTGAATATATGCTAGGGCTGTCTCATACAGGACTGGTGTACTGGTATTAGCGGGGGTATTTTTATGACATGTCGGTGAGTCATGTGGTAGATCAGGAAAGTCTGGTTTTAGGAAATTTGAATCTTTAAACTGTTCCCTGCCCCAGCTGGGATTCGATTCTGGGTCCATTAGGACTGCAGGCCACCTCTCTGCCTATTCAGCCACCGCCTTCCTCAAACAAGTGTAATATATATGTGTAATGTGTTGCTGTGGCATAAACAGGAAAAGTTGGAATGGAGAGAGTGGAAAGACGAAGTTGTAGGTGGGGGCACCCACCATCCACTCACTCAGTGTAGTGCTGTTCAGGTGCCTGCCCTTTCCTCTCTTCCTTCCTTCTTTCCTCCTCTGTCTTCCTTTCCTTCATTCTTTCCTCTTCCTTCTGCCTGTGGGTGACTCTACACTGAGTGACAGCAAGCCCAATGATTTCCTCTACACCAGGAAACCATTTACCGTGCTGGGTGGTAACCGTATAACCAAATTATGACACCTGGTGGTTAGTGGATAATTAAGGTGCTCCAATCAGATTGAGCCTGTGCAGGTTTATATCCAAGGGGTGGTTAGGGTTTATTGTTCACGTAATGCCACTTGGGTGAGTGAGGCTGGTCACTCTCACCTTAAATGTCAGGACCAACTTGCCTAGCCCCAGGTTCCTTTGCTACTCATGGGGAAACATAGGATTTGATGATGATGATGATGCATTTCTTTTGATACATTCACTTGAAAAAGACTGCAAAAATAAAGAATCTTCCTATGTTATGAATGACCATCATTTCTATCTATCTATCTATTGCCAGACGCCTCAATCCCGTTTGGGGTGGCCACAAACAAATCGCCTCCAAGTCGCCCTGTCCCCCGCCATTTCACTGCCCTGCTCCCAACTCACACCCCCCTCTCTCATATACCTCTCCACCCCATCTCTCCATCTCATCCTCGGCCTCCCCCTCCCTCTTTCCCCCTCCACCTCACTCACATACACTCTCTTCGTCAGTCTTTCACCCTCCATCCTCTCCACATGGCCAAACCACCTCAGTGTGTTCCTCATAACACTTCCTATCACATCCACATCAACACCACAACGCTTCTTTATATCCTCATTCGTGAGCCTGTCTCTCTATGTGACTCCACAGGCTCCTCTTAAATAACTCATTTCACTGTGTGTAATATTTTCCCATGTTTCATAATTGTTACATTTTGAAAGGGATAATGTAGCTGTTGAGAAGAAGCTTGTGTACTGTACCATTGCTGGGAGGGAAAGACTGATGGAGGCTTTTTTATGAAATATAGTAGGTACTGAGATGTGTATTCATGTTCGATTGACTTTCTTTTCCACAGGGTGCAGGTACGTGTCATAAGAAGTAAGAGAGATCCCATAGTCATCCCTAAGGCAGAAAATGAGATTGGAAAACCCTGTGAGACACCAAGTACCCCATTGGTCAATGGTTGTTCAACCCAGAGTCCTGATACCTCTTTGATTAATGGCACCAGTAATGGGACAGGAGAGGAGGCCAGCCCTCCCACGCACAACAACATTGGGAGTAAGGAGACCAGTCCGTCCCATAATAATAGCACTGGTGGAAAGGGTAAGGAGGACTCGCCCTCAGCCAAGAAGAAAGTACCTTCGCTGCTCCCACTCCTCTATGATGTGGAAGTTGTTGGAGAGGACCGCATCCAGACAGATGTTCCAGCTAACCTGCTTCAGTTAGTACTCCCTTGTCATGTTCATATGTTATGTAATCAGTTGACCAACATGGAGGAAATCATGCAGTAACCCTTGATATTTCTAAAGCTTTCGACAGAGTGTGGCATTGTTCCCTGCTGTCCAAACTCCCTTACTATGGACTAATGTCTTTTGTTCCTCTGGTTTCCTCTTATCTCGGTGACAGAAAAATAAAAGTAGATGGTGTATATTCCAGTTTCCACTCAATTAATGCAGGCATGCCACAAAGATCAGTTCGGCCACCAACCCTATTCCTAGTTCACATTATTGATCTCTTATCTTTCACCCACAGTCCCATCCATTCATATGCAGATGACTCAACGCTTCACTGTTCATTCACACTCAAACACCCATTAACAAAGTTTAATCGAGTATCTCTAACTCTCAACTCAGTACAGTCATCTCCATAAATCAAGACTTATCTAAGATCAGTGAATGGCGACAAAATAACCTTGTCTCATTTAATGCATGTGCATCCTCATACATCTTGTTATGTTTTATCCTCTGTCAGTTCGTTTGCTTCTTCAACATCTGTCTATCTATCCATTGCCAGACGCCCAAATTCCGTATTGGGTTGCCACAAACAAATCGCCTCCATGTCGTCTTGTCCCCCCCCCATTTCACTGCCCTGCACCCAGCTTACACCTCCCTCTCTCATATACCTCTCCAACCCATCCCTCCATCCCATCCTTGGCCTCCCCTCCCTCTCCCCCCCTCCACCTCACTCACATACACTCTCCTCATCAGTCTCTCACTCTCCATCCTCTCCACATGGCCAGACCACCTCAGTCCGCGTATTTCATCATCCCACTTAAAATACGAAGAGAATAACGGAACAGAGAAGGCCTACACTAATATCTCCTACACGCCTCACCATTACTCTCTCCTGGTGTCTCTCCCATCGACAAAACAAGATAACCTTTTCCATAGATTTACACCACTCGGCTGCGTCTACTTACAACTGTAGAGTCACCCACAGACTGAAGGAAGAGGAAAGAATGAAGGAGAGACAGAAGAGGAAGGATGGAAAGAAGGAAGGAAGAGAGGAAAGGACAGGCACCCGAGAGTAGCACTACATCGAGTGAGTGGATAGTGAGCACCCTCGCCAGCCACCAATCTAATCCTTTCAAGCCTGACAATCTCCACATGCACTTCCAGCACACCACACACATGAAATCAGTACTATCTCACAGTCTACCTTTAACCCTTTGAGATTCCAGTGATGATTTTGATCATTTTAAATCCAAGCTCAGAGGTTCCGATGACACTTTTAATCGTCATTTTAAGAAAATTTTGTAAACTATTCTCCATAAATCTTGTTTACATGTGATAACAAAGAGGCTCGAGCATGACATCACGGAATGGTTGCTCTGTGTCTGGCAGGTACTGCACAGTTGGTCTGACTCATGGCTTTGTTTCTTTATCACTTTATTCTTGGCGAATATTATTCAACAGCAAGGTATAAAAGTGTTGGCTTTTGCCTAACTTCGGCACGTTGCTTTGACCTTTTATTTTCTTTGTTTTCCTTTTTTGAACGTACCCTGTACTATGATAAAGTACAACTCCTCAGCTTCAGAATAACACTACAACCAGCATCCTATCATAAAAAGTGTATATACACCGACCAATCAAAGAAAAAGATTGCGGAACAAATACTGTATGTGGCCGAGACTAAAATAAAATTTGTTCTTCTCTTTCCTTTCATTTTACCATGCAATAAACTGTAAAAATTACCATAATCTATATATCATTGTAAAGGTAATTTCTTGGAGTTTGGCATGGTTTAAACCAGATTTACATATCTTCCTTAGTTTTTCTTTTTTCAAATATTCTGCAGCAAGGTATAAAATTTTTGGCTTTCGCCTGACTTAGACTCATCATTTTGAAACTTTATTTTCATTGTTCTTCTTTTTTTTAACACACTACAATAAATACAACTATTCAGCTTTAAAATGGCACCACAACCAACATTCTATCATGAAAAGTGTATTTACAGAGAGGAATCAAAGAAAAATATCGCACCACGAAGATGTGGGTCAGCATGAGAGTGGCTGACTTTAGCACAGACATAATGTTCCCTGCCCAGAACCCTGATAGCATTAATACCACTAGACCACTTAATCACTCGCTTATCACAAACACAGCACAGGATGGAATTACTTTCCATGCCTTTGTGGCAACCTGCATGTGGCCACCCTCTCTTCTTTGACAGTGCTGCCACGAACCCTAGATACTATCATCTTTGTTTTGTCTGCATTTGCACTTAACCCTTTGTACCCCATACCATCTCTCCACTTCCTAAATCTTTTCTGTGCCTCCTTTTCATCTCTGCAGTCAACACCAGTTCGTTGGCATACGACATCTCCCACGGGAGTCCATTTCTGAAGGCATGTGAGATGGCTTCAATCACCATGGTAAACAACAAGGGGCTCAAGACTGACCCCCTGATGCACACCATCATACATGGAAAACTCATCACTCAAATCTCCAGTCACTCTCACCTGGGTGTGAGCACCCACATACATACAATGTATGTATGTGACTGGTTACATTGTGTATGGCTGTGTACAGTAATACATAGCCATAAACAGTCTAACCAGCCATGCCTTGATCCCAAGCTTCCTCACTGCCCACTCCACCACCTCTGTCATGGGGTTTTTAAGATTATAAAATATTAAAGGATAATTATTCAGTACTGAAGAGCAGGGACAATGAATTGTCTTGCTAAAAGCAAGCAGTGATTACTTTATGCTGGCTTGCTTTGCCTATTCTCTAAGAACGAGAATTTATAAACTTTCTCAACAGTACTCAGCAGAGACTAATTCCTCACAATTGCTGTTTATTAGTACTGTTAGCCTCTGGAGAAAGTGACTTCACCCCTGACAATCAATAACTAATGCTATTAATAACAGATTCTTGCTGATGCGTTAACTCCTAGATGGCACAATGGATTTTAAGCTTAATACAAGAGACTGGCCTAAGTACCAGTCATGAATAGCAAAGCGTTTATGCAAGCTAGGAGCTATAAGTGAAATAAGCTCAATGGAGAAATGAAACACGAGTTTACGTTACATTAAGCTCAAAGAAAAAGAACCGTTAATTTATTGATTACAATAAAATAAATTAACGTTACATGAGTCTCAAGATGAATTCAAAATAATGAGATCGCACTCACTTGCTCACTCAAAAGCTAACTCTTAAGCCTAGGAAAACGAAAAGAAATACTGGTCAGAAAAGTGGACAAAGCGGATGACTGGGCATCGTTACTGGAAGGACACTGCACTCGCTCAGTCTCTCGCCAATCACAGCTATGTGGGAATACGGCAGCAGTGGGAACTGCGTCTTAGGAAGGACACTGCCACACACTACCTACTTCTGCGGCGCTCAAACCTTGACTGACTAACTCGTGGGAAAGAGGCAAGTGCTGTGGCCGCATTACTAACGGCTAAAATGAGCGAAACATGCCCAAAATAAATCGCTCAGCGGAAGCGCTAATGTCTCGCACAAAGACGATCACTTATGACAGTGAAAAAATTTTTTGAAAACACTCCCGACCAGGTGAGCGGTTAACTGAACGATAAACACTGGGATTCTACTAGAGTTCGCGGTTTCCCACCAAATGATGTCACGAGCCGACTCGTGACAACCTCCCAATGGACTCGGTCAAAGGCCTTCTCCAAGTCAGGAAAAACAAAGTACAGATCCCTTTTCTTTCCTGTATATTTTTCCTGAAGCTGTCAGTCAATGAGTATGTCATCAGTGGTCTCTTTGCCTGGCATAAACCTAAACTGCATCTCGTCAGTATTCACTCCTTCCCTTATCATACCATCTGGAACACTCTCCATTGTCTTCACTATCTGGTCCAAAAGTTTTATGCCTCTATTTCCTCAGTCCAGGCTATCACCTGTCCCCTTGTACACATTTGCAGTCACACTTTTTAGACAGTCATCGAAGACACAGTCGCCATATTCATCACATCGGTAACTAACCCCATTCCTGTAACTCCTGAGGCCTTTAGCATTTCAACAGTCAACCCAGACACACCTGCCACCTTCCCCAACTGCATCCTACGTATTGCCCTGCTCACAGCAGCAGCATCAATGAAGGCCTTTGGCCAAACACTGGATCTGCTGACTTTTACCCTTCTCTGTTCCAGTCAAATTCCTCATTTAGCAACCTGTTTTAACCCCTAAAAGATGGGTGTCTGCATATGCTGTCCAAGGGTACTAGGGCCAGAAAGACAGGTGTCCACACGTGCGGTCACGCCATTTTTAAAAGTAGTGTGGACATTGAGGTAGCTTCCCACGTTCTGTGGAGAAGTCGGATGACAATAACAAACCCCCACCACCACCCAAGCACCATATTGCACCCGCATACCCCGTGACTCACTCAGTCTTTGTCCGGCATTGTGACAGTGATTATGTCAAGCTCTCACTTGATCTCCTCCTGCCGCTTGGCCCCTGATGATTCAAGTGGATCTGGCCCATCCACATACGCATTGATCAAGATTATTCGTAGGGGCTGTTCAAAGCCACTTGGTGATGAGTCTGTGGACCAGGAGCTGGATGAAACAGTGGAGAGTGTATCATTTTTGGGAAGTAAGAGTGATGCAGTGCTCACTGCTGATGAGTCATCATTTCTTGCTGGGGAAGGTGATTGTGGTAGTGAATGTGTCGATACGCCACCGCTACCTGCAACATCAGAGGGCAAGGGCAAAGGGCCTTTGGTGAGGCAGGGCCAGGAGTATAAGAAGGGAGGGAAGTGAAAGGCAGTCCTTACCCCCTCACCCTTGCTGTTGGGAGTACCACACTCTCAAGAATAACCGACAGTGACCGTAGTGTATGGTGATGTGACAGTGACGTGAAATATTGTAATAATAATATATATTTATATGTACTGTACATAGATGCTGGAAACATATTACTCTCCTTAAGTGCCTCTGTATAATAAATACATTGCTGTAACAGTGACGCACAGTAAAGTACAGTGATGCAACAGTGATGTGAAATAGTGTTAGTAGTAACATATTTTTATATGCACTTTACATATATAGCTATTGGAAATATATTACTCTCTGTAAGTGCCCCTGCATAATAGATACATTGTGGTAATAGTGATGCAACATCGACGTGATTTGTGATATAATCATTTATTATTATGATGTGGAGTGTCCAGTTCATTGTAAAAGTGTTATAAAACGGTTTTGCAAATGTATTTCACTGCAAGTGTGTGGTACGAGTATTGCTGTGCCAATCCAGTGAAACAGCTACCGCAGTGATCGCACGGTGAATATGTTTTGTATGTGCTGTGTTGAATAGTAATTAAAATGTGATAATCAGAGTGTGGTAAGCTTGGGCTAGCAGTCATGGAGGTGAAAAAGTAATTTTAGTACACGTCCTAAGATCACTGCCTGTCTAGTGAAAGTTCATGTAGTCTTAAACACCACCTCATGTAAGACCTGAAGGTATGTGTTTTCCAGTGGTACATCATTTTTTATTCTAGCATTACTCATTATGTTTTCATAAAGGCTTAAAGTTTTGTTTACATTTGGCCAATTATGCCTGTCCTGAGCGTATGGCACACCATTCCGATGCCCGTCTTTTGGAGGTTAAAGCTCCTTCCAGGCATCTTTAACCCCTTAACCGCGGGGCGTCACTTTCGTGACGCTTGGGAGCAAGGGATCATACCGCGGGGCGTCGCTTTTGTGATTCTGTGTTATTTTGAATTCACCCGGGCTTCCAAGTGGGGGCTTGTATCATCTATCAGTACTGCCAATGTCCAACACTAGTCAGCACTCCTAATCTCATCCGTACTCCCATCCATTGTTGACAATTTAGCCATTTCTCCCCATTCTTGACTCCCCTCCCTACCCCCCCTCCATTACCCTATCCTCTCGCCTGCCCAGCCGTGCTACGCTTAGTAAATCTTCCCTGGAATTTTTCACTGATTTCATCCATTGAAATAAGCCCTATGTCCTATTCTTATACCAAATAACATATACAAGAAAGAAATAAGGTAAGTGAGAGTGCCATACACCTGGAATTGGCTAATTATCACCTGACAACACCTCACGTGCACTCGTTCGCTAATTTTCGCCGTTTTTTCCCCTTGAAATATGCCGTATAATCTATTTTCGTAATAAATATACATGTAAGGAGGGAAGGGAGAAGCCTAAGTGATATTTACATTCACCTGGAACTACCTAATTTATAATGTATTGTCTAGATTTCCTGCCGATCATTTCAGTGCTAGACAAAGCTGTTTCAAGATCTAACATTGGTAGCTCTGAATATATATCTCCTAAGTAGGCCTGTAATCTATTTTCGTAATAAATATACATGTAAGGAGGGAAGGGAGAAGCCTAAGTGATATTTACATTCACCTGGAACTACCAAATTTATAATGTATTGTCTAGATTTCCTGCCAATCATTTCAGTGCTAGACATAGCTGTTTCAAGAGCTAATATTGGTAACTCTGAATAACCCCTAAGCAGGCCTCCACCCCGGCCCTCCGTTATCAGTTTACTCTCATCTTCCGAAGCGAGGGTACGTATGTTTCTTCTTGCTGACTTCAAGGCCTTTTTTCACCCCCATGCAAAGGGCCCTGTGACCTTTACCCCCTACTAAACCTCGTGTGGAAAGAGGTAAAGGGCTGACAATTGATAAAAGAGTGACTACGATCTTTCTATTCAGTAAAACAGTGCATGTGGAATTGTAAATAATGTGTAAATAATGTGTAAACAGCAAGTGAAAGTAATGAATGTAAATATACGTGAACAATGGAAAATAGTTTTATAAGTTATTTCAAGTGACAGTGCATAACACAGTGTAAATAAAATAGAAATGTAAATAACGTAAATAAAATAGAGAACGTAAATAGAAATGTAAATGAGTAGTATTATAAGAATACGAGTATATACCCTAGGAGTAATGAAAGTGAAAGTTTCACTCTAGCATGTCTGAATGCTATGAGTTATGAGAGTGAAGATGAAAGTGACATTCACTCTCGATGCCAGTATACAGGACAAGAAAGTGAATGCTACGTATTTTACTGAAAGAAATTGAATCCCTACAGTGACAATAAACTAATACTACTGAAGGAAACTTATGGATAAAGACTGTAGATATATATAAGTGTTATATAGTAATAGAAATATAAAGTGTGAGGGGTTTTATGAATAATAAATGACAGAGTACCAAGAGCGAACTAGTGCCAGTGCGACGATCAGACGCACTCGTAATTTCCATTGCTTTCACAGTGTTTTTTTTTTTAGTATGGATCCCAAACTACTTGAAAATTGTAGAATAGTGTTTATAGTGTTTGTATCTGGCTGTGGTAATCATATTACGGGTTGTCGGGAAGTGTAAAGTGGAGACTTCGTTACCCTACTTCAGAGGTCTCCACAAGTCCTACGGTAACCGACGAAGGCTCAACAATCATTCCAGGAGAAAGCTGAAGGTATGTGCCATAAGCGTATGTAATTTTATTATTCTAGGACTAATAACTGATTTTTGGCAAATATTTTTTGAGAGTCTGTCGGAGCCCAAATAACCCCGCGGGACACGCAAGTCATTGGTAAACAAGCCCGCGGTGTAGGGGTTAATTTCCTCACTGTTCACCACTACTTTGCCTTCATTCTTCACTCACTGCACACCTATAAAGTCCCTGTTTTCCCTCTTCATCGGATTTGTCACTTTAAATACCATATTCTTCATTGTCAGCACTATTTAGGTTAGTCTCAGATTTTGCCCTGTATACCTGTTTTCTAGTCCTATGCCTGGCAGTCAGGTATTCCTCTTTGTTACCACCCCTTCTCCAGTCATGGAAAAATGTCTACACCTTCATCCCACCACCATGTTACCCTATGTCTTGGAGGGGGACCCCTTGTCCACAAACACACTGAATCAGTAACTCTTAGGATATTGTTCTTGAGAGCTCTGTACTATTCATTAACACATCTGTCAGCAGCTTCTGGTTCAGCCTCATTCGACTCATCACAATGTAGAAGGTATCCCATGCTGCTTGGTTTTTCCATCCATCATCCAATCGTGTGTTGCACCATGAGGAGCGTAGGAACCCGGGGCTAGGCAAGTTGATCCTGACATTTAAGATGAGAGTGACCAGCCTCACTCATCCCTGAGTGGCATTATGTGAGCAATGAACCCCAACCATCCCTTGGATATGAACCTTCACTGGCTCAATCTGACTGGAGCGCAATAATTACCCACTAATCCACCAGGTGCCAAAATTTGGTTATATGGTTACCACCCAGCGTTGTAAATGGTTTCCTGGTGTACAGGAAACCATTTGGCTTGTCACTCAGTGTAGAGTTACCCACAGGCAGAAGGAAAAGGAAAGAATGAAGGAAATAAAGACAGAAGAGGGAGTGTAAAGTCACCCATAGGCAGAGGGACAAGGAAAGAAAGAAGGAAAGAAAGACAGAAGAGGATGGAAGAGAGGAAAGGGCAGACACCCAAAAGCAGCACTACATCGAGTGAGTGGATGGTGAGTGCCCTCACCTACCACAACCATTAGTCATATTAGAGTGATATATACATTTTCAGATGTGTAAATTCAAGCTCTCTCGTTTCGTTTTCGTTTCGTTTTTAAAGGCTCCAACATGCTTGCATGTGTCGGCCTAGGTCACCTAATGGCGGCTCTCCACGCTGCACGATCCATTGCAGCCTCCCTGTTCAGTCCCTTAACCCTAAGGTCACACTTAATGACCTCGTCCCATGTCTTTCTCGGTCTACCCCTCATAACCCCACCCCCAATATTAACACTTCTCACCTTCCTCACCCAATTATCATCCCCCATCCTCTCCACATGTCCAAACCACCTCAATCTACCTCTCCTTATCACCACACCAATACACTCCAGTCCCATCCTACCTCTCAACTCTTCCATTGTAAACCCAGCCCCTCCAGGCCTTGGACGCAGGGACGCACTGCACATCCACCTAATCATTGTCATTTCTGTACGTCTGAGCCGGCGAATGTCTTCCTCCTTCACTGCCCAGGTCTTACTGCCATACAGCATTACACTCCTAACACATGCTGCATACAAAGACCCCTTAGCACGTAGGGAGAGCCCTCTCAATGTCAGGAGAGGCAAGAGCTCCCTGAACTTCTTCCAACCACTTCTCACCCTAGCCACAGAGCTAGCTCCAGCCCCACCTCCAGCACACAACATGTCTCCCAAATAACAAAACTCTTCCACACACTCAAGAGATTCACCAGCAAGTTCAATCATTTCACGTCTGACGATCTCCACCTGCTCACCTCGGTACGCCGTACACATAAAATCAGCATTATCTCGCAGTCTACCTCTGATACCACTACATCTCTTATGCACCCATTTATCACACACACTGAACAAAATGGAATTACTTCCCACGCCCTTGTGGCAAACTGCACATGGCCACTCTCCCTCGTCTTTGACAGTACCGCCACCAACCCTAGATATCATCACTTTTGTTTTATCTGCATTTACCCTTAAACCCTTTTGCCCCATACCATCTCTCCACTTCCTAAACCTTTCCTCTGCCTCCCTTTCATTCTCTGCAATCAACACCAAATCATCAGCATACAACAACTCCCACGGGAGTCCGTTTCTAAAGTCACGTGAAAGGGCTTCAAGTACCATGATAAACAACATGGGACTCAAGACTGACCCCTGATGCACACCAACATTCACGGAAAACTCATCACTCAAATCTCCATTCACTCTCACCTGGGTGTGAGCACCCACATACATGGCCATAACCACCCTAACCAGCCACTCCTCCAAGCCAAGCTTTCTCATTGCCCACTTCACCACCTCTCTAGGGACTCTGTCAAAGGCCTTTTCCAAATCAACAAAAACAAAATAAAGATCCCTTCTCCTACCAATATATTTTTCCTGAAGCTGTCGAACAATGAACATGGCATCAGTGGTCCCCCTACCTGGCGTAAACCCAAACTGCATCTCATCAATATTCACTCTTTCTCTAATCATACCTTCTAAAACTCTCTCCATTACCTTCATTATCTGATCTAAAAGCTTTATACCTCTATAATTTCCTCTTTCCAGGGCATCACCCTTCCCTTTATACACATTTACAATTACACTCTTCAGCCAATCATCTGGGACAACACACTCATAAATAATCCTGTTTATCAGGTCAGTGACTAAACTCACCCCTATATCGCTTGAGGCCTTCAACATTTCGGCAGTCAACCCAGACACACCTGTTGCCTTCCCCACCCTCATCCTGCCTATTGCCTCACTCACAGTAGCAGTATCAATCAAAGGCCAAGGGCCAGACACTGGATCTGCTGGCTCCAAACCTTCCCTGTCCCAGTCAAACTCCTCATTCAACAACCGGTTATAATGCTCTCTCCATGCATCTTTAATATCCTCACTGTTCACCACTACCCTTCCTTCATCATTCTTCACACACTGCTCACCTATGATATCCCGATTATCCCTCTTCACCTGACCTGCCACCCTAAATATATTTTTCCTTTCCCCATGATTTAGGTTATCAAGTAATTGTCTCTGTGACTCAGACTTTGCCCTGTATACCTCTCTCCTAGCCCTACGCTTGGCAGCCAAATATTCCTCTTTGCTACCACCCTTCTTCCATTCCCGGAAAAGCCTTCTTTTCTCCTTAATTGCAGCTTCTACACCCTCATCCCACCACCAAGTTACTTTATGTCTTGGTGGTCCTCTTGTCCAGCCACATGTTACATCAGTAACTCTCAAGAAATTGTTCTTGAGGGCTCTGTACTGTTCATTAACGCCTCTGTCTACAGCTCCCTGTTCAGCCACCACTCTCCTCAACTCGCTATAGAAGGCATCCCTTACTACTTGGTTTTTCAGCTTCCATATTTTCCTCCTAGGTACATAAGTCCTCTTTTTCATCACTTGTTCTTTAAGAAAATATTTTACGTTGATCTATCTATCTGTCTATTGCCAGACGCCTCAATCCCGTTTGGGGTGGCCACAAACAAATTGCCTCCACGTCGCCCTGTCCCCCGCCATTTCACTGTCCTGCTCCCAACTCACACCCCCCTCTCTCATTTATGTTGATGAAAGCTGAAAAATCGGACCATTTTTATAATTCTGGGGATAGGGGGCTGGGAGATTTGTGGTCTTTAGGGGTTAAGCCATCCCAGAATCTATCATTTTCTATATCATCTAAGCCAGCCTGTGGAGCATACACCGATATACTGTATCTGAGAATGTGAGCCTATCGAACAAAATTTTCACCACAATAATCCTTTCACTCACTCTCATTACATTCATGACATATTTTACTCATTTTTCCTTTACCAGCACACCCACACCACCATGTCCATCTGCTCTTCCCTACCAAAATATACTGACAATCCCTCTTGGTAATCATTCTGGCTGATCCTCACCTATGCCTTATCTCCTGTACACCACAAACATCCACCTACCTCCCACTCATTGCCTCGAACACTTTCCCCGCTCTACCCTTCAAATTCTAAGATGCCACTCTGATCCTTTTGGGTGATTTAGTATCTTCAGGCTTCTATCTATCTATCTATTGCCCGACGCCCTAATCCCGCAAAGGGTGGCCGCAGACAAAACGCCTCCAAGTCGTTCTGCCACCCACCATTTGACTACCCTCCCCCCAACTCACCCCCCCCTCCCTCAAATACCTCTCAACTCCATCCCTCCACCTCATCCTCGGTCTACCCCTCCCTCTCCCTCCCTCCACCTCACCTACATACACCCTCTTAGTCAGTCTTTCATTCTCCATTCTCTCCACGTGTCCAAACTGCTTCTGCTTTTTCTAATTTTTTACC
Organism: Coenobita brevimanus; assembly: GCF_032717465.1. Lineage (NCBI taxonomy): Eukaryota > Metazoa > Arthropoda > Malacostraca > Decapoda > Coenobitidae > Coenobita > Coenobita brevimanus. The sequence continues at coordinate 12,497,516 of NC_137050.1, read as the reverse complement.
ATGCCATTAAAATTAAATAAAGAGGGGGAGAGAGACCACAGGCCCCACCCACCTGCATGGTCCCAAGTCCAGGCATGGGACCTAGGACCCATAGCCTCCCAGCCGTGACCAGTGGCTGTGGCAATGGCCTCGTTGCACCCTGCCAAGACAGCTACGGGTACACCCTCCAAATGCAACTTGGGACTGTAACCGCCCTGCCATTATACACCCACTGGTAGGGCAGCCTACTGGGGCACTACTCTCGGGTTTGGGCCCTTCTCTGTCGGGTGGAAGCAGCAGCCACGGAACTGCAGTGCCTTATACTCTCTAGCACAGATCCGAGTCCCATGTACCACAGTATCGCTTCACAGATTTATCCATCAACACATCATCATCATTGTCCTAACCAATTCTCCATACCAGGAAGTTACTTTAGTTATACAGTATTCTTGTGTAATGTGCAACAAATGTCAACATCCAGTTTGAATTTCTGACATTTTTAGCTCTCCCTTCAATATAACATTTATTATTTTCTTAGTATATGTGTTGAACACCTTCAGATCTGATATTTATCACATTTTTATTTTCATTTTTTTAATTATTGATGTAATGTCCTTTTTCTGGCAGGCGGACGTACAGAATTCCTCCCAAAGAACATTTCCGTCTGCTAGTTCGAGCCAGTGCTATGAGACATCGGTCGAGTTCCTACACTCCTTGGCTGGTATCAGAGGACTTGGTCAGACAGTACAACATTCCTAGTAAACTTGCTTCAATATTTACTAACATAAAGGCTCACACAGGTAGTAGGAAAAGAAAATCTGATACAGCAAATGAAGGTAGGAAAAAGAAAATGAAAGAGGAAAAGTCAGATAAGTTGAAAACTCCTGATGGTAGTGCTGCACCAAAGACTCCTGGGAAGCCTGGTCGACCTAGGAAACGTGATCCTGATGCTCCAAGAAAGAAACCAGGTCCTAAGCCAGGCTCCAAGAGGGTTAAAAAGGTTCAGTCATCAGAGAAAGATGTGAAGAAAGAGAAAACTGAACCCAGTGACAGTGATGATGATATATCATTAGCAGTGTTGGCTAACAGACAGATAAAGATGGAGAATGGAGTTTCAGTTGATCCTAATGCTTCTTCCATACCTGCTGTTACCAATGCCACCCCCTCCCCTGGGAAAAGAAAGATCATTAAGCCTTCAAAAGAATTTCCTCCCAAAGAACATTCCCCAAAAGAACATCCCCGCAAGAAGATGAAACAAGCAACACTGTTTGACCTGAAGACTGCAAAGAATTCCAGTGGGACTCCAGTGCCTAGACCATCTCCCAGAGGCAGGGTAAATTCAAGGCTTTACTGTATATGTAAAGTGGAAGTGAAGTTTGAAATATTAGGTTTAATATGGTGAACTTATTTTGTATGTAAGTGTGTAGCTATATCATTTATACATTTGCAGTTACACAAATTCAGTGGTAATGATTTTGCACACGAGATCCAATAATCGTGAAGTCATTTGGTATGGTATGTTTATAAAATGATCCTTTGTAGCGTCCTACTGCTGAGGGAGTCATGAGGTCACCTACCATGAAGACGTTAATGTCCAGATACACCAAAAATAATGGCAACTTGAAGAAAACATATTATTACATCAGAATGGCAGCAAAGAGACTCTCCCTGGCTCAGATTGAGGTAAAGCTTTTTGTAATGCATAAAATGTAACATCATATATGGCGGAGGGTTAGTGCCCCTCCCCGGAAAACAACTAACTAAAAAAAACAAACAATAAGCCTCGGACAAGGACTGACCAAACGATGACGACCAAGGACCGGACAAAGGACGTGGTTATCAGAACGTGGAATGTAAGGGGAGCGAATGATGAGGTGAAAGAGAGAGAGATTGTCCAGGTGCTTGAGGGTGCGAAAGTGGATGTATGTGGAATAACTGAAACAAAATGGAGAGGAGAAAGTGTGAGAGAATGGAAGTATGGATGGGGTATATGTGCAGGAGTAGGTGAGAATGAGAGGGCAAAGGAAGGAGTATGTATAGTTGTGAGTAAAAGATGGAAGAAGAGCATAAGACAGTATGGATCAGTTGGGTCAAGGATTGTGTGGGTAAAGTTGAAAGTTGGAATACAAATGTGGGCGATTGTGTGTGTGTATGCGCCAACGCAAGATCGTGCTAGAAGAGTGAGAGAAGAGTTCTGGACAAATGTGGAAGTGTGCATGGAAAAGTTTTGAAGGAATGAGAGAGTGTTTTTGATTGGTGATATGAATGGTAAAGTTGGGAATGTGAAGGTGGATGGAATAGTTGGTGAGTGGGGTGTGCCTGCTGAGATAGATGAGAATGGCAGTGCGTTAGTGGACATTTGTGCTGGGAGGGGGTTGGTGATAGCCAATACCCTCTTCAGGCATAAAATGATCCATAGGTATACATGGCGAGTGATGAGAAGGGTGGGTGGTGAACTGAATGAAAGGAAGGCAATAATTGATTATGTGTGTGTGGATGAAAGGATGCGAAGATGTGTAATGGATGCAAGAGCTTATAGAGGTTGGGGGAGAGGACTTTCTGACCACTACTTGGTGGTGGCCAGAATTAGGATTCAAGTAAGATGGAGGAATAGAAGAAGGGAAAGACGAGAGGAAGGAGTAGTTGCAAGGAGAGTGGAAAGGTTACAAGAGGATGAGAGAAAGGCAGAGTATAAGAAAGAAGTGGAGGAACGATTGGGCAAATATGAATTGGAGCAGATGGGAGACGTGGAAGGTGTGTGCAGGATATTTACAGAAGAAATATGTGCAGCATGTGATGTGGTGTGTGGAAGGAAGAGAAGACGGAGGGGGGTGCAAGGAACAGTGTGGTGGACGGAAGAGGTGAGACAGGCTGTGGCACAAAAGAAGAAAGCATACAATGAATGGATGAGAAATAGGAGCGTGGAAGAAGTAGAGAGGCTGAAGAGAGAGTTATAGGTAGAAAGAAAGAGAAAGATGAAAAGATTAGTAAGAGAGAGTAAGAAGAGAGTGGATGAGAAATTTGGAAGGAATTTGAGTGTAAAGTGGAGGGACTGTAAGAAAATGTTCTGGAAAGAGGTGAAAAGAGTAAGACTGGGTGGAAGTGAAGTTAGCAGGGGAGTGAAAGATAAAACTGGTAGATTACTAGTGGAGAAGGGAGAAAAAGTGAGCAGATGGAGAGAACACTTTAAGGAATTGTTGAACATAGAGGATGGAAGTAATGTGAGTATAAGTGGCTGGGGAATGGCTGGGAGAAGGAGGGAGGTGAGAAGACAGGAAGAAATCAGTAGGACAGTAGTTGTGGAAGCAGTGAAGAAAGTTAAACTGGGGAAAGCCCCAGGAATTGATGGAGTGTGTGGTGAAATGCTGACGCATGGGGGAGAGATAATAGTAGAATTGATGTGGAAGATGTGCAGATTTGCCTGGGAGGAAGGTAGAGTCCCGGAGGATTGGAAGTCAGGTATAATTATTCCCTTGTACAAAGGAAAAGTGGAAAAAGAAGTGTGTGGTAATCATAGGGGCATTTGTCTTCTTAGTATAATAGGAAAAGTGTATGGTAGGATACTTATTGACAGAGTTAGAGAAAGAACAGAGAAATTAGTTGGAGAAGAACAGGGAGGCTTTAGGAAGGGAAGAGGTTGTGTAGATCAGATATTCATTCTTAGATCTTTAGTGGAAAAGTTTCTAGAGAAGGGAAAGAAGTTGTATGTGGCTTTCATGGATTTGGAGAAAGCCTATGACAGGGTGGATAGACAAGGATTGTGGAAAGTATTAAGAATATATGGAGTACATGGGAAGTTGTTGAATGCTGTGAAGAGTATGTATGATGGTGCTAAGGCTGCAGTCCGTGTGGATGGTGAACTAAGTGAATTTTTCTCTTTGAAAGTGTGAGCATGTTTAAGTACTTGGATAGTGTGATGAGTAAGGATGGAGGTTTGGAGGGTGAAGTGCTTGAAAGGGTACAGCAGGGAAGAAAGGTTGCAGGTTCTTTGAAAGCAGTGATAAGAAACAGGGAAGTGAGCATGGAAGTGAAAAAGTTACTACTTGACAATATTGTGATACCAATTCTAACGTATGGAAGTGAAGCTTGGACGTTGTTGGCAGGACACAAGTCAAGAGTGAGAGCAGTGGAAATGAGTTATTTAAGAGGAGCCTGTGGAGTCACATGGAGAGACAGGCTGACAAATGAGGATATAAAGGAGCGTTGTGGTGTGGATGTGGATGTGATAGAAAGCGTTAAGGAACACACTGAGGTGGTTTGGCCATGTGGAGAGAATGGAGGGTGAAAGACTGATGAAGAGAGTGTATGTGAGTGAGGTGGAGGGGGGAAGAGAGAGGGGGAGGCCGAGGATGAGATAGAGGGATGGGATGGAGAGGTATATGAGAGAGGGGGGTGTGAGTTGGGAGCAGGGCAGTGAAATGGCGGGGGACAGGGCGAGTTGGAGGCGATTTGTTTGTGGCCACCCCAAACGGGATTGAGGCATCTGGCAATAGATAGATAGATTTTTCTAAGAGTGTTCTGTCTATACTAAACACTCCTGACATTTGTTTTTCAAAGCAGGGATCAGGTAGAGGACTGCAATGTACAGCATATCGTCTGAATCAACCAGAGGATATACTGTATTTTGTTCTTAATTTTTATAAAAATGATTTCAGGAGATATAAGCAAAAGGAAGGAGGTATCTTATGACATCCATGCCATAATAGCAGGCCCTTAAACTCTTCCCTTCTCATATATACAGTATATTAGGTTTATAAGAGAGGTGAAAACTTGAGTAATAAAAAGGAGTAGGGATGGTGATTAATGGCAAACGGTGAAGTCTCTTAAATCTGATTTAGGTATATGATGTTGTCCTGCTTGCACTATTCTTGTCAGTTTAACTTAGCCCAGCCTTTTGTCCTTTCACAGCTAATTTCATGTAGCTCAGTTGCAGAAAAAGACGATGCTGTCTCTATATCTTTCCACAAAACATCTTCATAGCCAGCATCATAGTGTACCTTAGTGTAATAGTGGAAGTAGATCATCCCTAGTCTGTCTGGCCAGGCAGACCCATCAGCAGCAGGACTGTTCCATGCAATGCATCAATGTTCCTTTGCAGCAAACAGTACTTTGCCAGAGCGAGGGGAGGGGAGGAGCTTGGAAGTTGCTCCTGGTTGGTTGCTACTTTTGTCTCCATCTAGTTAACAGGGACATCAGAGTAGGCCACGTTATATGGTTACCTCTCAACATTGTAAATGGTTTCTTGGGTTACAGGGAGCCCTTAGACTTATCAGTCAGTGTGCAGTAGTCACCTAAAAACACCACCACACTGAGTGGGTGGATAATGGGCACCACCTACCACTAGTATAAATCTGCCATACGACTTAGCATTCAATATATAGGGCTTCAGTGATGTGTGGATGATTCTTTGGTCCATGTTATTGGGGATGCTGTTGGTAGTTTTCCCATTTTTATACTTTACTTATTCCTGGATTCTAGCTTATTCTGTTCTTTGGTGAGGAAAGAGGGTAGAATGATGGTTATTCATATTTTCTTTATATTTTTGTAGGTTATTCCTGTTCCTGAAATTCGCGATGCATTAATCAGGCGGTACATGACCATGCAGCAGAAGAGAGAAGCCACTAAACTGGAACCTGAAGAAAGACAGCAGTTCTTAAAAGATACAGTAAGTATAGAACTAAAACATTAGAAATGCTAAACAGTTTTTACATATGGCACTGGTCATTAGTTGGAGATGATGACCCATGACCTAGCAGAACCATTTTAAACATTTTCACTGTGTAATTCACTCTGTATCAACACTTACATCAAGTATTTATTGAAATGATCAAGAATCAGCAATCCCTTATTTTATCCGACTATTTGGGGCAGGGAGGATAAGGGCCAGGGTGATAAATGTAAAAATGATATGAGGAAACTTTCTGTACATAGAGTAAATTCTAAATTATCCTTTGTTGCAATATCTGGTGCTGCTGGCTTAGCTGTATTAAAGCAATATCCGGTGAAATTATGCAACATTCTGCACTGAAATGGGACATAACCAGCGGTTCTATGCAATATCCAGCGTCAAGGTATATCAACTGGCTTGTAAGCGGTATTCAGCTGGCACCCGGGAAAACCCTGAAATGCACCAGCCAGTGAGAACATCAGGTATGCGCCAGCCAATCAGAATCCATCCGGGAGCGGCTAACTCAGCGTGCCGAGCATACTGCCTCGCTCTCATTCTTGCTCGTGGATCTCGTCAGTACAGACGTGTCTGTGTGCTCCGCTTTACTGACCACGAAGTCACCAAACCCTAGTGCTGTGACTAACTCTTTAGTGTCCTATACTCATTTGTTGCAGACCGTATGGCCTGTCAGTGTTTGTGTCCTAGTGCTCTATGATCCTGAAATAACGACTGCATGTGGTGCAGTACCGTACTGTACTGCACGGTATACAACACTACCTTCCATTGATGCTAGCACTTGGTGAGCATATACAGTAGTAAACTATGTACTATACTGTATTACACTACTGTTATCATTCCTGTTTTGTATATTATGCATAGTTTTCCTCTTTTCCTCTTGGGAAAGTTTTTAGGATAGAGGTTTGAGGTGGATAGTACTGTACTGCAACATAGTATCCGGCTTGATGCCCAATGCTGAGCCGATGGTGGAGGTTAATATGCAGTATCTGATGTTGCAATTTATTTGGTGTAGGGCTTGGCTAAATTCTTTCTATCCATCCATCTATAGCCCGACGCCCTAAGCCCGCAAAGGGTGGCCACAGACAAAACTCCTACAGGTTGCTTTGTCACCCACCAATTAACTGCCCTCCCCCCAACTCACTCCCCCCTCCCTCATATACCTCTCAACTGAATCCCTCCACCTCATCCTCGGTCTCCCTCTCCCTCCCTCCGCTTCACCTACATACACCCTCTCAGTCAGTCATTCACTCTCCATTCTCTCCACATGTCCAAACCACCTCAGTGTATTTCTCCTAATTTTCTCAATCACATTTACATCCACCCCACAACGTTCTTTCACTTCTTCATTCGTCAACCTGTCACTCCACATGCTTCTCTCAGGTAACACATTTCCACTGCTCTCACTCTTGACTTGTTCCCCTCTAGCAAGGTCCATGCGTTGCTTCTATACATCAGGATAAGGATCATAATACTATCATGCAGTAATTATTTCCATACTCACCTCCCTGTTTCTCATCACTGATTTCAGTGTACCAACATCCATCCTGACTCATCACACTACCCAAGTACATGAATGCACTCACATCCTCCATATCCTCACCATCCAACCTCACCGTACATTCTGTGACTTCATTTCTCTCAGACACCATAACTTTACTCTTGTTTATGTTAACTTTCAGATTCCTCTTCTTACATACTGTCCCAAATTCATTCACCAAAACTTGCAACTCCCATGCATCTTCACTCAACAGTACTGTATCATCAGCAAACAGCAACAGTGGAATCCTCCACGCCTCATCCTCATTCATTGGAGTTTACTGTATAATGGAGCAGTTCTGAGTAGGCTTCATTGTATCAAAAATTATAGTTCTGTAGAGCTGTTGGGAAATTTCCTGGTACACTCACGTGATTCTTTGACTGAAATCTGGTACAGCATGCCCTGCATTTCACAGTGAGGATGCATTAAAAAAGAATAAACAATGCATAAAAGTTTATCATATAGCGGGTCAGTTATAACATGGGTTCTGTGGGGATATGTTTCTGGTCAAGGGTCACCCACCCAACAAAGTCTAAAAACAAGTTTCCAACACACTTAAATAGGTTATTTCACTTTACAGCTCTTCACTTTCTGCATACCACCAAAAATAAGTCTGGAAACAAGTTTCCAACTCACCGAAGGTGGTAGTTATTTCACTTCACTTGCTGCATGAACATAATACCACAGTTGTTCCATCACTGACAGTAGCATAACCTGATAGTGATGAGTGCAAAGGCCATCTTGGAAGAACATACAAATGACTGAGACTTGTGTGAGGACAATCATATAAGCGAAAACAGTGATCAAATATCGACCAGTGAGGCTTTGTATGGGATCATGATCATTTTATAAGCAAAAATTCTGCCATATATTGTAACGAAGTCATGACTTCCTCCTCATCATATAAGCAGTTTATAGTCACATGTGGGTTCATTGTGTAATTAGAGTCTTATGTACAGTCATGACTCGCCTTATGATGGGGATAAGTCATGTGGAAACCTATCGCATAATGATTTACTATATAATGAGGTCGATATAATATGGGTTCATTGGGGATAAGGAGTGGACCTTGACTACAAAACCTAGGATCTAAAAAAACCTTATCCTTTTAGGCTTGCCCTTGGCACCCCATAGTAACACCATGCTTTCCACTAGGGTTAGCTTGCTTGCCAGACACAATTTCCAGGTCATAAGTTTCAGTATTTCATGCACAAAAAGGTACCACTTCACCAGATATCGCATACTGCACTACTGTATTTGTTTCACACCATTATATTGTGATAACAGTGGTGTTTCAGTGACCTCTCATGGACAAAATGGAATGAAAGGCAGACAGTATCAACAAATGTAAATACAGGGCAGCCATCTTAGTTCTGTCAGCTGACTGGGAGGCTGTGTATGCATGGATGATATAATTTCCAAGTTCGCATTGTTGATACGATTTCCAAGTCACAAAGTTCAGTATTTCTCAGACAAAAAGTTAACATTTCACGATATCCCACACTGCACTGCTGTATTTGTTCAGCACTTGCACTGTTATTTGATGATAGTAATGGTGTTTCAGTGGCCTTTAATGCACACAATGGAACAAAGGCAGATGATCTTAGTGAATTTATTCGCTGGGCAGCCATTTAGGTTCAGACAGCTCTCTTTTGGCTTGTTTGCATCACCAGATCCACACAAGATTCTCAGATGTGGCTGTCACATTTATCAATATAGTGAAATCGCAACCATTTTTTTTTTAATCTTTAACTTATTCCGAAAAGGTATAAATTTTGAATTATTGTTTTAGGGATTTATTACAGCAAAGAGTCATATAACGAGGCATGATTGTATGTGCATTATGAGTAGATTTGGTGAGTTATGTGAAGAGTTGCGTGGGATCATGATGTAGGGAGACTCTTTAAGTTGGAATGTGATGAAGAAGTCTGGGAAGGCTAATATTGAAGGAGCAGTAAAACTCAAGACTTTTCATACTTGGTTCTGTAAAAGTTGGTTAACTAGGTTTTACATTTTTGTCTAGAACTGTACTCTAATGGTGTGAGTTGGGAAACTTGGAGTTGGAAAAATTTCATTGTTAATTCGTTAACATAATCAGTACCTTCAGTATTATACGTATGTGAGACTATGGTGTGGCATGAAAATGAAAAGTCAAGAGTAAGAGCAGTGGAGATGTGACTGCTTAGGAATATATGTAGAGTACAAAGAGTGGATAGGATATGGAATAATGTGATTCGTGAAAGATATAGAGTGAGGAAGTCTGTGGACGCCAGAATCGAAGAGAGTGTCATGTGGAGAGAGTGGATGTCAATAGAGTGGTGAAGAAGGTATGTCTGAGCGAATTTGGAGGAGGGAGGAGGCAAGGTAGGCCAAGGAGAAGGTGTAAGGATATGGTGGATGAGTGTGTGAGGAAGAGAGGTCTGGATGTTGGTGAGACTAGGGACTGACAAGAGACCGAGCTGGCTGGATGAATTTTGTGAGAAGCGCATAACCAGGGATTTCACACTCCATTTTAATGTGATAACATTCGGATTGACTCTGTCAGATAGATATGCAACAGGTCAGCTCTGGAACTGTCTCCTTCTGTCTGTATTTTGTACTTCCCTTGATCTCCAGTCTTTGAAACGCAGTGTGTCCAGGCATCTCTAAATGAACTGATCTTGAATTTGGCCCTCTTTTGTATTGTTTTTGTTTTTTCTTGGAGGGAACGGTTTGTGGGCTTCTGGCCTTTGGTTCATTCTTTCTTGCATTAAAAAAAAAAAAATGTGAAGCTGCAGAACATGGTATGCCGAGCACCCACACTGCTAAAGGAAGTTGGTGCCACTGAAGCTGTTGATGGATCTGCAGGCAGTCAGGGATGCAGTCATTTGTCAGAATCTTCGCATCAAGCATCAGTCCAAGATTGACTCGTTTTTCAAGCCTGCCACCCCCATGCATACTAGCCCTCCTCCTCCTCCTCCTCCTCCTCCTCCACTCTCAGACCCACAACCGAGCATATCAACAGCTGCTAAGTTGCCGTTCGAAGTGAGCTTGCAACTATCATCAGGGTCTCCTGAGGTGGGTAGGCCACCATCACCTTGTCGCACGTCCCCACTTATCACCCAGCTCCAGTGGATGGAGGAGGAGGTGTTTGACATTTGTTAAATGATATTGTTAGCCACTAGACCACATTGGATTACAGTGCACCAGCTGGAGCTAGCGGTTTATTACTCCTGTCTGCCATTCACTACGTGGTAAGTACTGTACAGTTCACTACTTTATTACAATTTGTTTTGCAACCTCTGTCTTGTTCACTTATTTATTTGTGAATTTTTTGTTGTGGTAGGTTGTGGTGACCATAATCCACTCACTTGATGTAGTGCTGCCTACATCTTCCTTAGCCTTTGTCATTCTTTTTCTGTGCCTGCCCTTCTCTCTTCCTATTTCTCCCTTCTTTCCTGTCACTTCTTATTGCTTTTCTTTCCTTTACAGGTGGCCTTACATTGAGTGACAAGCCAAATGGTTTACAATGCTGGGTGGTAACCATATAACCAAATCATACGTGCTCCCTACGTGTCAGCAAGTGGGTTGGTGGAGGGTTAGAGCCCCTCCCCGTAAAACAAATAACTCAAAGTCAAATGGCCACCCCTTATGGGATTATGGTGTCTGCAATAGGTAGATAGAGAGATAGAATTTTTATTGTTTGGTCATTGTTTTCTGAGAGTAGCATTATATTGGATATTCACATGTTTGTGTTGATGTCTAAGTAACTGAAAGAGCGAAGAACACTGGCACAGTTAGGAGGGGTACTGTACATATAGGTAGGGTATAGGTAGGTAGAATATTGCTCCGTGTCCGGATTTTGTCCCTAAGCAGACATACCGATGGCTCTATTACATCGGATAATCAAGGGATTACTGTATGTATAATGTCGCAGGCAGACTGTGAAATCTGTCATTTCATAAAATTCCTAGTCAGTTCATGAAATGAATGTAAATTGAAATGTGGTAATTACAGTTAGGTTAATTTGGGTTGTGATTAGGTTAGGGTGGGATAATCTAGGTTAAGTTTAGGCTAGGTAGGACTAGGTTAATTTAAATGAATGCTTAACTTAGTGTTCATCTCTCTCTCTCTCTCTCTCTCTCTCTCTTTATTTAAAGCCTATCAGGAGTACCGGTTTATTTTAATGTTCAGTATTATATTTATATTCCACAGCGTCATCAGTGGAAAGAGCTTGGAAGCGTGAAAAAGGAGGATAAATTACTAAGTAACCTAAAACCTCTCCCTGTTCCACAAATTGCCCCAACACCTGAGGTAAGTAGTGTATCACCCAGTTGCCTGCAAGTTCACATAGTGTTGTGTGGAATTAATGTGCTCTCAAGTCTAGAGGAACTTTATTACTGTATTGCTGTAGCCTAGTGTTGTTTGGAAATACTGTGTTATGTATAAGAACTGTATCATTGCAGTAGCTTCAGTACATTGATGGAGTATTTTATTTTGATGTTGACTAGTTATACAATAGTACTGGTACAGTAGAACGTCAGTTTAACACGAGATAGGCTCTTGGAGAGGTCGCACAGAATCGAAGTGCAATTTTAATGGTATAAAATAGTTTGGTACCTGAGAGTAACACAGAAGAGTAAAAATGCTTCTGTTAACTGTGGTAGGTGGTAGCGACCATCATCCACTCACTTGTTGTAGTGCTGCCTACTTCTTCCTTATCTTTTATCATTCTTTTTCTGTGCCTGCCCTCCTCTCTTCCTATTTCTCCCATCTTTCCTGTCACTTCTTATTGCTTTTCTTTCCTTTACGGGTGGCTTTACATTGAGTGACAATCCAAATGGTTTCCTGTAAGCCAAGAAACCATTTACAATGCTAGGTGGTAACCCTATAACCAAACCATACATGCTCCCTACATGTCAGCAAGTGGGTTGGTGGAGGGTTAGTGCCCCACCCCGTAAAACAAATAATTCAAAGTCAAATGGCCACCCTTTACGGGATTATGGCATCTGGCAGAAGATAGGTGGATAGGTAGATATGTCAGAATGTTAATTTTGTGCCAACCATTTCGTACATTGAAGTTCGGAAGCGAATGGCATCATTACTGTGCGGTATGTAAGAGTACATTCTTTGCTGCCTCACTTGAAGTGCCAGTGCCATGTTGCAGAACATCCAGCACCTTAATTTTCTGCTTCAGCATAATCTATTGCCATGATTTCTTCATTTTTGGAGTAGCTAATGAAGTACAGTTATGTCGCAACTGACGAGGGTTAGTTTCCAAGGCCTGGCGAATAGCCAAAACACCCCAATTAACATTCCCAAATGATTCCTAAACTTAAATAAAAGAGCCGATATTCATTTGATATTTGCCATCGAATGTGGTGAATGTAAAAGAAAAACTAAAACGGAAAAATATCTAACTAGAAGAGGCTCTTTACAAATGTTATGTACAGCAGTGGTCATGTGGAATGGTATAGTATTGTTATTTTATCAATTGTGGGGGAGTTGGTGAACTGTTCAGCAGGCCCAGCCTAACCCTACCCATTGCAAGGCATAGGTGCTCAACTCAGTCACCACTCGTTGCACTACCAGCCACCTGTTGCCACAGAGCACAGTTTTGTTTGTATTTTATCAGAACATTTGATTGCTGATGATTATTAACAGATTTTGATTTAAACAGATCGTAACAGTAATTTTTGATACCATCATGAAGAAAACATAATTCATGAATTGCAAAGATGCCTGGGAGGGCAGGGTGCTTGCATGGTTATTCTAGCATCTCCCACACCTTGACACATGGAGGAAGAGGAAAAGGAGGAGTTCTTTGATCTTTCCTAAGTGACAGTGTTAGCCACTAGACCACATGGGATACCTGTAGACATGCTGCAGCCTGGCGAATTACGTTGCTTGTCTTTTTTTTTTTTTTTTAAATGGGTCGGGTCTTAAGACAGGTTCTCTTGATGGATACCGGGTCGGGACTTGTGAGTAAAAGAGCCTCAGGCGACGGGTGGCATCGTATAATACCCCCCACCTTCCACGTTGCACTCAGAGTGATCTGGGCTCTGACGTCATATGTAAACAAACCTGCTGGTACAAATGTACCGGGTTTTGAGGCGACGGGTGGCATCGTATAATACCCCCCACCTTCCACGTTGCACTCAGAGTGGTCTGGGCTCTGATGTCATATGTAAACAAACCTGCTGGTACAAATGTACCGGGTTTTGGGGTGGATTTTTTTTTTATTTTCACATTTTATGCTCAAATAATTACCTAAAACTGTCTCATAAATCATAAAATAATTTTCTACAAACAAATATATGCCTAAAATCCTTCAAAAATATGCTATAATAACAGTACATGTGGCCGATTTTTTTTCACATCTGCAACACGCAGAGTTTAGGCAGCGCGATTGTGTGTATCATGGAGTTAGAGGGAAGTCTTCATTTATCGCCCTCAGCACAGTCTTCAGATGAGATGGCAGAACTGGACAGCAATTTGGAGAACTCTGAAGAGACTAGTAGACTCGGTGAAGAGAGGGAAGTGCATGACATCACCGATTTTGAAGGATTTTCGGCCAGTGATACACAAACTCCGTCAACCTGTGGGGTATCAGTGAGTAGTGTTGGCGTGAAACATAAGTTATCGCCAGGTTTGGAGTACGATAGTGATGACCAGGAGAGTGGTAGTGACAGTGAGGGGATGGCAGACAGTGACAGTGATGGATTTATTCCCGTGAGTGACGAGAGTGATGATGATTCAGACCTAAGTGATGATGATGATGATGATGATCCCAGGGTGTGTGACCCTCCCCATAGGCCTGGTGGTATTGGGAGTGCTGGTGGATCTGGGTTTATATGGGCAAATGGTGATAGATTCATACCAAATTGCTATAGATTTGATGCAACTCACAGTGGAGTGACAAGGGCTGCTGGTGTAGACAAAAACAGTTCTGAAATGGAGTATTTTCTCCTGTTTTTTGATGGTGAAATTCTTGATTATTTGGTACAAGAAACCAATAGATACTATCAGTTCATGAAGGACAAACATCCTTTTTCTCCACACAATAAAATGAAACGTTGGTATGATACCAGTGTACCTGAAATGTACACATTTCTTGCACTCACTCTTCTGATGCCACAAATAAAGAAGCAAAATGTTCGTGACTACTGGAACCGAGATCCACTGATTTATACCCCAATATTTCCCAAGTATATGCCCAGGGACAGGTACCAGCTACTCATGCGATTTATTCATTTCACAGACAACAACCATCCCAGTACCGATGACCGCCTTTGGAAGGTTCGTCCAGTAATAGAAAAGATAAGGGAGCGTATTCACTCCTTCTTTGCACCCTATCAGAAACTTGTCATTGATGAAAGTCTCATTCTGTTCCGTGGCAGACTTATATTCAAGCAATACATTCCCTCCAAAAGACACAGATTTGGAATAAAAATTTTTGTTATTTGTGACTGCCTAACTGGCATAGTGTTAGACATTATAGTGTACACTGGCACTGATATTGATGTACCTGCAAGAGATCCCCTAGGATTTTCTGGCTCTGTGGTAAAAAAAATTGATGGCACCATTTCTGAACAAGGGACATGTTTTGTATACTGGTAATTGGTATACTTCCCCATCCCTGTGTAGTTTCCTTCATGATCATAACACTGGTAGTTGTGGGACAGTCCGGAAGAACAGGAAATATCCTCCAAACTCTGGAGGACATAGTGCTCGAGGAACCTGTGAGCTCTACAGAAGTGATCTTTTGTTGTGTGTCAGATGGACAGATAAACGGGAGGTTTGTATGCTGAGCACCTTCCATCGTGGCAACTTGATTCCATCAGGAAAAGTGGACTATAGAACAAAAGAACCAGTCCTCAAACCGGACGTAGTAACTGATTACACAAAAAATATGAGACTTGTTGACAAGTCGGATGCCCAAATAGGTACTGTGGAGTGTATCAGACGTACCGTAAAATGGTACAGGAAGTTATTTTTTCATATGGTTGATTTGTCAATGCTGAATGCCTGCCATATGTACAAGGCAGAAACCCAAAAGAAGAAGTCACTGAGGCACTTTGTTCTGGAAGTGGTGAGACAACTGCACACCAAGTATGGCACACTGAACAAAGACCGTCCTGGATGCCACTCTGAACTAGCTGCTGACATACTTATAGCATCGGGATTCGCCAGTAGGCACTATCTACAAAAGCTGCCTCCAACACATACCCGAAAGACTGGACAGCGATCATGTCATGTCTGCCTTCATTCTGTGAGAAAGCCGCGGAAGAACAACCGAGTGAGCACATGGTGTAAAGAATGTGGTGTCGCACTATGTTTTGAGTGTTGGCGTGACTACCACACACTTGCAGAGTTCTAGCCAAACAGAAGTAATGGATAACAAGAAGAAAAGTTTTGTTGAATGAGAGGAAATAAGTTCTGTTCTCATTAGTGGAAGCACAGGTAAAAGTTCAGAAGTTGAAATTAGTTTTTTGAATATGGAAACAAGTTCTGTTTTGAAAATAATTGTACACAGAAGCAAGAAATAAGTTTTTCTAATAAGAAAAGAATGTTCTGTTCAAACTATAAGAACAAGAAGAAAAGTTTTGTTGAATGAGAGGAAATAAGTTCTCTTCTAATTACTGGTAGCATAAGTAAAGTTCAGAAGTTGAAATTAAAATTTTTTGAATATGGAAACAAGTTCTGTTTTGAAAATGATTGTACACAGAAGCAAGAAATAAGTTTTTCTAATAAAGAAAGAATGTTCTGTTCAAGCTATAAGTGAAAACACCAGATAGAAAAAAGTTGTTTGTTTACCTTCTGCAGCATCCTCATGGATTACCCATACTGCATTCATCGGCTGTACCTTCAGTAATGGGTAAGTAAAATATATTTATTTTATTATTTTTATTGATATTTCATCATTATCCATCATCCCAAACACATAAATCATTAAAATATGACATGTCAAATTTCCCTAAATTTTTGCCTCCCGGGGCATGTCTGCAGATTCCGAATTCCCTCACAGAAGGGTTAAGGAAGAAGGAACCAAAGGCAACGAGCCGCAAAACTGTTCCTTCCAAGAGAAAAACAAAATACAAGAGAGAGCCAAATTCAAGATCCATTCATTTCGAGATGCCTGGACACGCTCCGTTTGAAAGACTGGAGATCATAGGAAGCAGGAAATACAGACAGAGGGAGACAGTTCCAGAGTTGACCTGTTGCATGGACTGGGAGTAATGGTTAACTCTTGCATTAGAGAGTTGGACAGAAAAAGGGTGAGAGTTTGCTGCTAGACGGGTGCTACGCGCCCGTCGTAGAGGTGGAGGAATGCATGCAGACCGTTCAGAGGAACTGACCATTGAAGTAGCGATAGAAAAGAGATAACGATGCAACTGTGCGGCGAAAAAGAGGTTGAAGGGAGTCAGTAAGAGGGGGAGAGTTAATGAGACGAAATGCCTTTGACTCCACCTTATTGAGAAGAGCTGTATGTGGGGAGCCTCCCCACACATGAGAGTTGTACTCCACACAGGGGCAGATAAAACCCCTGTATAGAATCAACAATTGTGCAGGGGTAAAGAAGGAACGGAGTCGGCTTAGCACACCCAGTCTCTTGGAAGCAGATTTTACAAGAGATGTAATATGATCTTTCCAAGATAAGTCTTGAGTTAATGAAACACCAAGCATGTTCAATGATGATGCAGGATTAAGCTGAATATTATTAAACATTACTGGGTATACCTGTTGAAGATTTTGTCGGGTTGATAGGTGCAAAAACTGAGTCATTGATGCATTAAAAAGAACCAGATTATTTTTACCTCAGTCAGAGATACGAGCCAAGTCAGACATTAGGTTTGCCTTAGCCTCATCCCTTGTTTGTTGAAGTAACTGCTGAGATGGACGTTGTGGGAATTGAATGGAAAGGTGAAGGGTGGAGTCATCAGCATATGAGTGGATAGGGTTAGATGTACAGCTTAGAAGGTCATTGATGAATAAAAGGAAGAGAGTTGGTAATAGGACAGAGCCCTGAGGAACACCACTGTTGATAAATCTAGGAGAAGAACAATGGCCGTCTACAACAGCAGCTGTAGAATGACCAGAAAGGAAACTAGAGATGAAAGCACAGTTAGGAGGATAAAAACTGTAAAAGGGTAGTTTGGAAATTAAAGATTTATACCAGACTCGATTGAAAGCCTTTGAGATGTCAAGTGCAATGGCAAAGCTTTCGCCAAAGTCCCGAAAGGAGGATGACCTGGAGTCTGAAAGGTAGGTGAGAAGATCGCCTGTGGAGCGTCCCTGACGGAATCCATACTGACGATCAGAAAGAAGGTTGTGATAGAAAAGGTGCCTTAAAATTTTTCTGTTAAGAATAGACTCGAAAACTTGAGATACAGGATGTTAAAGCAATTGGACGATAGTTAGAGGGTTGGGAATGGTCACCCTTCTTTGGGACTGACTGAATGAGAGCAAACTTCTAGCAGGAAGGAAAGATACAAGTTGATAGACAATGAAGAGTTTGCCTATGCAGGGTGTAAGCACAGAAGCACAGTTCTTGAGAACAACAGGAGGAACTCCATCAGGCCCATATGCCTTATTAGTATTGAGGCCTGTGGTGGCAGAAAAGACATCAGCTGAAGACATTTTAATGTTAGCCAAGAGGAAGTCAGAGGGGGGGGAAGTGATGGAGGAACAGCACCGGAATCGACTAAGGAGGAATTGGAGGAGAAAGTCTGAGCGAAGAGATCTGCTTTATCAGTAGAAGAAATAGCTACAGAGCCATCAGAGTAGAAAAGAGGAGGGAAGGATGATGAGGTGAAGTTGTTAGAAAAGTTTGTGGCAAGATGCCCGAAGGAACGGGAAGAATTCCAGTTAGAGAGTTGAGAGCATTTTGTACGGATGATATTATTTTTAGCAGAGCGAAGAACAGCCTTAGCACGATTCCGGTCAGAAACGTATATAAGATGTGATTCAGGGGTGGGTTGGCTCCGGTACCTTTTATAGGCCCTTTCCTTGTTGGGGACAGCATTAGAACAAGCGTGATTAAACCAAGGCTTTCGTGGATTAGTCAGAGGATATGAGAAAGGAATGTATGCTTCCGTGCCCGAGAGAATAACCTCTGTAATGCGCAAGGTACACCCAGATGGCTGCCATTCACTGGCTGGTTGGTACTTTTTTTTTTTTTCTATTCCCAGACGCCATAATCCCGTTTGGGGTGGCCATTTGACTCTGAGTTATTTGTTTTACAGGGAGGGGCCCTAACCCTCCACCAACCCACTTGACACGTTGGGAGCACGAATGGTTTGGTTGTAGCAGCCGTGGCTCAGTGGGTTAGAGCGCTCCGCTCTCACCGTAGGGTTGGAGGATCGAATCCACCTAAGGGTCATTGGTAGCCATCAGGAAGGGCATCCGGTCATCAAATGCAACACGCTTCAGTCCAAAAGTCCTCTACTCAGGGGCAACGCCTTAGCCCTTCGGGGATACCTGGCGTTAAAAAAAAAAAAAAAAAAAAAAAAAAAAAGCGTTGTAAATGGTTTCTTGGCTTACAGGAAACCATTTGGCTTGTCATTCAATGTAAAGCCACCTGTAACGGAAAGAAAAGCATTAAGTAGTGACAGGAAAGATAGGAGAAATAGGAAGAGAGGACAGGCACAGAAAAAGAATGATAAAGGCTAAGGAAGGAGTAGGCAGCACTACATCAAGTGAGTGGATGCCATTCACTGGCTGGTTAGTACTTTTTTTTTTTTTTTTTTTTTTTTTTTTTTTTTTAAAGGACCATATTGTATATTGCAGTGTGTGTTTTGGTGTCTGAAAACAGCCAAAAGACTGCAGAACACTGCCAAAATTAGGAGGGGTACTGTGCATATAGGTAGAGTTTTTGTGTTTCTTTTTTGTTTATGCATTGTTTTCTTAGTGTTTAGGATTATATTGCATATTGCAGTGTGTTTTATTGTTTATGCATTGTTTTCTATGTGTTTAGGATTGTATTGCATATTGCAATGTGTGTTTTGTTGTCTAAACACAGCCAGAAGACTGCAGAACACTCCCAAAATTAGGAGAGGCTATAGATAGATAGATAGACTGTACATATAGGTTGGGATAGGGTACAGGGTGGAGTATAGGTAGGGTATGGGTACAGTCTAGGATGTTGCTCTGTATCCGAACTTTGCCCCTATTCGGATATGACTTTGACTCTGTTATGTTGGATAATCGAGAGATTACTTTATTTGTACAGTATTTTGAGGTGCATATGGCCAAAATCACGAAGGCTTCCATGATGCGCCAAATTTAACTCACATAAAATCGAAAGGTTTTGCTTTAAATTGAAACAAGAACTGGTGCCAAGACTCAGCAAACTTGTCCCCAGCAGTCATTTTAGTGCTGATCTGTAAACACAAGAGGATATCTAGTCATACATGACACATATGAAATTTAGGGTAAATCAGGAGAAAATTGACAATTTTTTGCCCATTTGAGATTTTAGGGCTGACCCACCTGACATAGACCTCCCCTACCACTAACTGGGGGGTGACCCGCCAAATGTAATGAGGCATGTTATAGGATGCAGATTTGGAAGATGCATCTGTAGGTTTTGGTTTCATGTTGATATGATGGATTTTAAAGGAGTTGAGGTGAAAAAACAATTTGTGCCCTTCCCCATGTTTTTTAATTTGGGGGGCCTACAGTGTGGGCCTCGGCCCAATTTGGCCCAAAATTTAATCAGGTGATCAAAAGGTCATATACCAATCGTCCCAGTAATTTTAATCAAAATTGCGCCAGTATAGTACTTGCCTAAAGTTGTTAACAGACAGACAGACAGATAAACAAACAGACAGACAGACAGACCGAGTGAAAACAATGCCCGTTTAATATGTGCTTATTTGTGCCGTATGTGTTATTTTAAAAGATAATTTACAATCGCTTCGTGGTAACTGGACATTCTACTGTATAACACATTGCTTAGACCGTGGGGATATTTTACATATATATATATATATATATATATATATATATATATATATATATATAGATATATATATATATATATATATAGATAGATATATATATATATATATATATATAATGTATTTATCTATCTATCTATCTATTGTCAGACGCCTCAATCCTGTTTGGGGTGGCCACAAACAAATTGCCTTCAAGTTGCCTTGTCCCCTGCCATTTCACTGCCCTGCTCCCAACTCACACCCCCCTCTCTCATATACCTCCCCACCCCATCCCTCCATCTCATCCTCGGCCTTCCCCTCCCTCTTCCCCCCCTCCACCTCACTCACATACACTCTCTTCTTCAGTCTTTCACCCTCCATCCTCTCCACATGGCCAAACCACCTCAGTGTGTTCCTCATAACGCTTCCTATCACATCCACATCCACACCACAACGCTCCTTTATATCCTCATTCGTCAGCCTGTCTCTCCATGTGACTCCACAGGCTCTTCTTAAATAACTCATTTCCACTTCTCTCACTCTTGACTTGTGTCCTTCCAACAATGTCCAAGCTTCACTTCCATACATTAGAGTTGGTATCACAATACTGTCATGTAGTAACCTTTTCACTTCCATGCTCACTTCCCTGTTTCTTATCACTGCCTTCAAAGAACCAGCAACCTTTCTTCCCTGCTGTACCCTTTCAAGGTTTCACCCACCAAACCTCCATCCTTACTCATCACACTACCCAAGTACTTAAACGTACTCACATTTTCCAATTCCTCACCATCCAACCTCACTGTACATTCACTGACTTCACCTCTCTCAAAGACCATCACTTTACTCTTCCCTACATTCACCTTTAGATTCCATTTTTTACACACTCTCCCAGACTCATCCACCAAGCCTTGCAGCTCCCCTTCGTCTTCATTCAACAACACAGTATCATCTGCAAACAACAGTACAGGGAGTTTCCAAACACTATCCTCTCTCACCAGGGCCACTCCAACATCCACTACCCTACCTTGTACCTCTTTTATTACCCCATCCATGTACAGATTGAACAACCATGGAGACATGACACATCCCTGTTTCAACCCAACTTTCAAAGAGAAAAATTCACTTAGTTCACCATCCACACGCACTGCAGCCTTCGCACCATCGTACATACTCTTCACAGCATTCAACAACTTCCCATCTACTCCATATATTCTTAATACTTTCCACAATCCTTGTCTATCCACCCTGTCATATGCTTTCTCCAAATCCATGAAAGCTGCATACAACTTCTTTCCTTTCTCTAGAAACTTTTCCACTAAAGATCTAAGAATGAATATCTGATCTACACAACCTCTTCCCTTCCTAAAGCCTCCCTGTTCTTCTCCAACTAATTTCTCTGTTCTTTCTCTAACTCTGTCAATAAGTATCCTACCATACACTTTTCCTATTATACTAAGAAGACAAATGCTCCTATGATTACCACACACTTCTTTTTCCCCTTTTCCTTTGTACAAGGGAATAATTATACCTGACTTCCAATCCTCCTGGACTCTACCTTCCTCCCAGGCAAATCTGCACATCTTCCACATCCATTCTACTACTGTCTCTCCCCCATGCTTCAGCATTTCACCACACATTCCATCAATTACTGGAGCTTTCCCCAATTTAAGTTTCTTCATTGCTTCCACAACTTCTATCCTACTGATTTCTTCCTGTCTTCTCACCTCCCTCCTTCTCCCAACCATTCCCCAGCCACTTATACTCGCATTACTTCCATCCTCTATGTTCAACAATTCCTTAAAGTGTTCTCTCCATCTGCTCACTTTTTCTCCCTTCTCGACTAGTAATCTACCATTTTTATTTTTCACTCCCCTGCTAACTTCACTTCCACCCAGTCTTACTCTTTTCACCTCTTTCCAGAACATTTTCTTATATATATTTATATATATATATATATATATATATATACAGTATAAATGTATATATGCATATATATACGTATATGTATATATTTTATACGGAGCCTCTGTGGTACAGTGGTAGAATGTGCGTTTCGTACACGGGTGGACCAGGGTTTCCGCCCTGCCAGGGTATTAAACTTTGGGAGTGTTCACCCTGCCACGTACTGCATTGGTGGACACAAGGGGTGCTGTGGTTGAACCAGTGTCGCTTACTACAAAGTATGCTTGTACCCAGTCGGCTTGCGCGGGCCGATTACACTTGGTTCACAGACTACACACACATCCAAAGCCATTCCAACACTACAATTACACTTACAAGCACTTCTCACCCTATATACAATCTCTACCAGACAACCTAAGCCACTTGGTAGAGATACATTGGCTGTATCGTCCTTACTTCGGTCGGAATAGGCCGGTCCTGCAGTTGATGCTCAAATGGATGATGATGATGATGATGATATATTTATACAGTATATATATATATATATATATATATATATATATATATATATATGTATTTATTTATATATATATAAGGAATATCAACACCAGGGCTTGTAGGAACATCTTTAATGGTGACGTTCCACAATATCTAATTGCATCATCAGACAAAAAAATAATAATATATTTTAGCAGTGGTAAAAATATTTACGTCTTTGATCAGACTTTGCGTTGAAAATATTCTAAGACAAATGGATATCCTACCTAAATCATAGACACGTATTATGAGGAACAAACTGAGGTGGTTTGGCCATGTGGAGAGGATGGAGGGTGAAAGACTGACGAAGAGAGTGTATGTGAGTGAGGTGGAGGGGGGGAAGAGGGAAGGGGAGACCGAGGATGAGATGGAGGGATGGGGTGGAGAGGTATATGAGAGAGGGGGGTGTGAGTTGGGAGCAGGTCAGTGAAATGGCGGGGGACAGGGCGACGTGGAAGTGATTTGTTTGTGGCCACCCCAAACGGGAATGAGACGTCTGGCAATAGATAGATAGATAGAAGTTCTAAATATTTTCTTGTAAGTGTAAGTACTGTACATAGTGAAGTCAGGTTGTAAATACAGTAGCTTCTTGTAAGTGCCAGAACTGTACATAGTGAAGTCAGATTGTACCAATCTTCAAGTAAGTGTAAAACAATGCAATCACAGTGAGAGAGACATCCAAATTGTGACAGATGTTGAGGTAATAAGTAGTCAGGAAAGTGTACTGAACATTGCAATACCTTCTCTGCCTGAATACCCGAGTATGTCTTACATAGAAAGCGGCTTTCTCTCACCTACTTGGCGAGCTTTAGAGAGTGGGCATAGCTGTAATACGAGTATGCGTGACTCAATAAAATCCATTTCTGAGTTTCGATGAGTATTTTAATGGTGAAATTCATTGTTTTCACATCAAAATCTATCATTTTAGGCAAAAAAAAAAAAAAAAGTCAAAAAATGGCCAGCACAGAGACGACCCATAGGGCTAAAAATAGCTGGCACATGGCAGGTTAAACCAAACAAAGACCCTACACTCCTGTCTTTGTACAGACCCTTAGCACTACTTAGCACCCACCCAAAATAAGTGAATGCTTCATTCTCAACAAAGTTACACCTCATGTCCCCCTTTCTCCTTCAGAACACAGATTTGCACTACACTACAAACACTTTACTGACATATCTCACAGCAAGCATTGGATAGCATCAACTCTTGCGATACTGGCACAGTGCACACTTTTCACAACAATAGATATTAATAAAGCTTTTGATGCTGTCCCCCGAGACAAACTAGTCACCAAGTTATTCAACTTGAACAGGGGGAACATCACCAAATGCTGGCTTGCCAGCTACTTACCTGGTACACAAGCACATGCTCCAGGGCAATTCATCATGAACTTAAAACTTCCCCAGAGTTCCTCAGGGTCCCCGTTTTTTCACTCACACTCTTCATCCTATACATGCATGATATTTTCATATTCCAGCCACCTATAAACATTGCCTCATATGCAGATGACTGACCCTTAACATCCACACACCACATTGCAGACACAGCCTGCTCAGTGTAACAAGCCTCAATATACTTCAGACCTGGGTCTAGAACAAAAGGTTGACGATTGTCCGAGTCAAATCCACCACCACGCTCATCACCAGCTGTAAACATGAACAGTGATACTTTCCCCACATCACACTTAACAATGTAGGTTTGCCACATGCCCCTTCCACTAAGTTCCTTGGAATGACATGTGACACTGGACTCACCATCAAGGACCATGTACAGGGCATCAAGAGGTATTATACTCTCAGACTCAGTGCATGCAGGGCAACTACAGGACCATGCTTTGGGTCGCAAAAAGAAAGTCTCCTTACTTTGCAAAGAATACATTAGATCAGTGATGCCCTATGCCTCCTCCACATGGGCTCCCATCCAATCAAGTACTGGTACATACTGTAACACCTTACAAATCCTACAGAACAACACCCTCTGCATCACCACTGGCTGCACCAAAACCACTTCCACAGGCCACTTAAACTCATCTAATGTCCTCCCTGTCAGAGCATACCTTGATGTGAGGGGCACTCAGTTCTGTGCAGTAACATGTGCCAATACACAACACCCCTGTCACTGCATTACAGAAACACACAACACACACACACATAAGACATAAAACAGTCACCATGCAAACCCTCTGCCACAATACTCCACCTCTGGACATTTCAACTCTAGCAGTGAAGAAGCACCTACATATATAAGCACTTCATTTGCTGGGCAATTCAGCACTTTGATCGTAACACCATGCTACATGCCACCCCTCCTGACGTCCATCCCTCAGAGGTGTCCTTAAATAGAGATGATCGAGTTCACCTAGCTTGGTTTAGAGCAGATCATCACTCAGCTTTCCTCAGCTGCTAGCATAGATTTAGGTTGGGTGGAATTACAGATGGCACATGCCCAGAATAAGCCGACGTAGCATAACATACGTAATGGAAACACTGCACAGCACATGCCACACACAGACACATCAGCGGTGTAGGAAACCTGTGGGACAGCCCAATGGGGCAGCTGCCCAACTGCAGTCGATGGGTCTACTTGATCAGACAGACCAGGGTTGAGCAACAACAACAACAATAACCAGCATTTCCACTTATGCTGCTGCTGATTTCATATTTGCAGGAGATCCCGAACTCCTTGTTTGGTGACATTGCAATGGTGGTGGAGTTTATTGAGTGTTACCAGGACTTGCTGAAGATGGACAAAAAGTTCCAGATTTCTCATAGTCAGATGACCCAAGCACTGGCAGCAGGGCCACGGGGCTTCAAGTATCTGGCCCAGATTATGTGTCTTCTCCTTCATCAAATTGTTGCTGATGACCGCATGAACAACCTAAAGGTTAGTACCATTTTCTGTGTTTATTACCAAGTTAATTTTCATAATGTGATAAAAGTTAATTTTAAAAAATATTTAGTTAGCAGTCTGGTAGTTATATTAAAATGGGTGTTTGTGAAGCCGGTGCACATAGATCATCATCTCTAGTGCCTTTCTCTCCTTGGAACTCTGACAGTAGAAAAAAATAAAAAAATGTTCTTTGTATATGTAGAATATGTGATATACCTGACTGAAGCCTAGTGCTAGAAGAAATTTGAGACCTTTTTGTCACAGCCACCAAGAATGAATAGTGGGATTAGCTTATTGCAGCTTATAAATAGATAAGCCTTCACTGTGATGTGATGAATGGATATACATCTTATATAAACGTTATCTGTATAACTAAGTAAAGGATAATCAGTATGATAATATGACACTTTTTTTCTTGTTGGAGTTTTCTTGGGTATGTTATATTAAATAAGTCTGTTTCAACATTAGTCCAAGGTAGTACAAAAACACCTATGAATGTACTCGATGCAGTAGCTAATATAGATTACCTTAAGATGGAGGGGATATATTTTAAAAATGCACAGACAGGGTGCCATAGAAAGTCTTTGAAGGTGAGACAGGAGGGTAGTGTTGGAAGAAGCTGACCTTTTGTGGTATGGAAGAAGAGAATGTAACAGTATACATGGGTGAGAGGAGGAATGGGAAGATTGTTTGTACTTACAGGGTATGGAAGAAGAGATTGGAGCACTATTCAGGTATACCCCGGTTTAACAATGCAATTTGGTTAAGTAAAAATCCATTGGTAAGTGGCATATCGTATCTCAGGATAGACTTAACATGTATAGTGATGCGTTTTGAGCCTTGAGTTTCCTCCCCAACCAAGTCCTAAGTCCACACAATTGAGTCCAAAAGCAAGTTTCTAGCTAACCTAAACCCCCAAATAGCTTTCAAACAAGGTAAACTAAGCCTAAAAGCAGTTTATTACTCACCTAAACCATAAATAAAATCTGAAAATCATCAAATATAATCTATCTATCTATCTATCTATACCCCGACGCCCTAATCCCGCAAAGGGTGGCCGCAGACAAAACGCCTCCAAGTCACTCTGGCACCCACCATTTGACTCCCCTCCCCCCAACTCACCCCCCCCTCCCTCATATACCTCTCAACTCCATCCCTCCACCTCATCCTCGGTTTACCCCTCCCTCTCCCTCCCTCCACCTCACCTACATACACCCTCTTAGTCAGTCTTTCATTCTCCATTCTCTCCACATGTCCAAACCACCTCAGTGTATTTCTCCTAATCTTTTCAACCACATCCACATCTACCCCACAACGTTCCTTCACTTCTTCATTCGTCAACCTGTCCCTCCACGTCACTCCACATGCTCCTCTCAAGTAACTCATTTCCACTGCTCTCACTCTTGACTTGTTTCCCTCTTGCAATGTCCACGCCTCGCTTCCATACGTCAGGGTAGGGATCACAATACCATCATGCAGTGACTTCTTAACTTCCATACTCACCTCCCTATTTGTCATCACTGCTTTCAGTGTACCAACAACCTTTCTTCCCTGCTGTACCCTTTCACGTACTTCATCCCCCAAAGTTCCATCCTTACTCATCACACTACCCAAGTACTTGAATGCACTCACATTCTCCATATCCTCACCATCCAACCTCACTGCACACTCTGTGACTTCATTCCTCTCAAACACCATAACTTTACTTTTGTTTACATTAACTTTCAGCTTCCTCCTCCTACACACTGTCCCAAATTCATTCACCAAACCTTGCAACTCCCATTCATCTTCACTCAACAATACTGTATCATCAGCAAACAGCAACACCGGAAGCTTCCAAATCTCACCCTCATTCATTAGGGCCACCCCCACATCCACTGCCCTACCTTGTACCTCCATTACAACCCCATCCATATATATATTAAACAGCCATGGAGACATTACACACCCCTGTTTCAGTCCCACATTGAGATCAAAGAACTCACTCAGCTCACCATCCACTCGCACCGTAGCCCTAGCTCCCTCGTACATACTCTTCACAGCACTCAACAATTTCCCCTCCACTCCATATATTCTTAATACCTTCCACATACCTTGCCTATCTATTCTGTCATAAGCTTTCTCCAAGTCCATGAAGGCAGCATACACTTTCCTTCCCTTCTCTAGATACTTCTCCACTAAACATCTTAGAACAAATATCTGATCTACACACCCTTTTCCCTTCCTAAATCCCCCTTGTTCTTCTCCAACTAGCTCCTCTGTCATATGCCTAACCCTATCAATGAGTATTCTACCATATATTTTACCAGTCACACTAAGAAGGCAAATACCCCTATGGTTACCACATACTTCTCTCTCCCCTTTTCCTTTGTACAGAGGAACAATTATACCTGATTTCCAGTCCTCTGGAACCCTTCCCTCTTCCCAAGCCAATCTACACAACTTCCATATCCACTCCACAACAATCTCACCCCCATACCTAAGCATTTCACCACACACTCCATCAATTCCTGGGGCCTTTCCCAGCTTAATCTTCTTCATCGCTTCCACTACTTCCGACCTACTGATCTCTTCCTCCCTCCTCTCATCTCTTCTTCTCCCAGCCATTCCCCAACCACTTATACTCACACTGCTCTCACTCTCAACATTCAACAAATCCTCAAAGTGCTCCTTCCATCTCCTCAATTTCTCTCTCTTCTCCACCAACAATCTATTATTCCTGTCTTTCACTCCCCTACTATTTCCACTTTCACACTGCCTTACTTTCTTTACCTCCTTCCAAAACAATTTCTTATTCTCCCTCCATTTCACACTCAGATTCCTCCCAAACTCTTCATCCACTTTCTTCTTACTCTCCTTCACCAGTCTCTTAACCTCTCTTCTCCTGCTGACATATACCTCTCTCTTCTCTCTCTCATCTTCTCCCCTACCTCTACTCGCCAACCATTCACCATATGCCTTCTTCTTTTGTTCCACAGCTCGTTTCACCTCATCATTCCACCATGCTGTCCCTTGCACACCCTTGCATCTCCTCCTCACTCCACAAACCGCCTCACACGCTGCACTTATCTCTTCCGTGAATATCTTACATACTTCTTCCACCCCTTCCATCTGCTCTAGCTCATACCTTCCCAATCTTTCTTCCACTATGCTCTTATACTCTGTCCTTTTCTCACTATCTTGCAATTTCTCCACTCTTCTCACAGGAGCTGCTTCCTCCTGTCTTCCCCTTCGCCTCCTCAACCACTTTCTTTGCAGCTCTACCTTGGCCATCACTAAGTGATGGTCCGAGACTCCATTCCCCCACCCTCTCCACACCCTTGCATCCAACACTTGTCTTCTCATTCGCTCATCCACACACACGTAGTCTATCATTGCCTTTCGTTCAACAAGTTCACCATCCATCCTCCTCATTACTCTCCATGTATACCGGTGGATCATCTTAGGATCTAAAGTAGGTGTTGGCTATTGCCAACCCCTTACCAGCACAGATGTCCACCAAAGCACTACCATTCCCATCTACTTCAGCTGGCACACCCCACTGACCAACCACTCCATCCACTCGTACATTCCCAACTTTGCCATTCATGTCTCCAATCAACAGCATTCTCTCGCTCCTCTCAAACTTGTCCATACATGCTTCTACTCTCGCCCAAAACTCATCTTTCACTCTTGCCACTCGATCCTCTGTTGGAGCATACACACATACAATCGCCCATGCTTGTATACCTACTTTCATCCTCACCCATACAATCCTTGCACCCGCTGTTCCATACTCTCTTATATTCTCCTTCCACTTCTTGCTTATCATCAGATATACTCCCTCTCTTGCCCTCTCATTCTCACCGACTCCCGCACATATACCTATACCGTATTCCCATTCTCTCATCCTTTCACCTTTCCATTTAGTTTCAGTCACTCCACATATATCCACTTTTGCATCCTCAAGCACCTGGACAATCTCTCTCTCTTTCACTTCATTCACTCCTCTCACATTCCACGTTCCTACCCTCAGAATGTCCTTTGTCCGTTCCTTAGTCGTCAACGTATGGTCCGTCCGGGTCCGAGGCACTTTATTTGCTTTTTTAGTTAGTTCTTTTTACGGGGTGGGGCACTAACCCACCACCAACCCTTTTAGTCGCCTCGTACGACAAGCAGGGATACTGGGGGAGTATTCTTGAAACCCCCCTCCCCTTTTAGTCGCCTCGTACGACAAGCAGGGATACTGGGGGAGTATTCTTGAAACCCCCCTACCCCCAGGGGGGGGGTTCAAGAATACTCCCCCAGTATCCCTGCTTGTCGTACGAGGCGACTAAAAGGATTGGTGGTGGGTTAGTGCCCCACCCCGTAAAAAGAACTAACTAAAAAAACAGATGTTCACTCCGACTATGTCAAAAACACATTAATCTAAGTCTGAAAATAGCTTATAAATCAACCTAGACACTAAATTTATGTATGAAATATTATCAAAATTGAAAAAAAAAAAAAAAAAAAAAAAACATTGTTAAACCAGGGTTTGGCCATCGTTAGGCGGGTTAGGGTGGTATTTCTACCACCATCGCTAATCTGGGGTATCGTATATTGGGGTCTGCCTGTATAGGGGTGAGAGAGAAAGAATGGTAAGAATATTTGAGAGACCAACAGTAAGTATGTGAGGTCATTATAGCTGGGGGTGTTTTTTGTCATGGTCATCCCCTGTCATGGGTTCCCAGGAGGGAGCACTACAGTGCAGATGATGTTGATGTGAAGATACTGTGTACAGTATATGTATTGATAAACGATAAGTGCTTTTAGAGCATTTGTTGCCAGGGACCTCTTTTTTTTTTTTTTTTTTTTTTTTTTTTTTTTTTAAAGACCAGTTCTTAGTGATTGGTGTGGGCACCCACCATCCATTCACTCAATGTAGTGCTGCTCTCATGTGACTGCCCATTCCTCACTTTCTTCCCTCTTTCCTTCCTTCGTCTGCTTTTTTATCTTTCATTCTTTGTCCTTCCTTCTGTCTGTGGGTGACAACACTGAGTGACAAGCTAAATGGTTTCCTGTACACAAGGAAACCATTTACAACGCTTGGTGGTAACCATAGAACGAAATTATGGTGCCTGGTGGTTTAGTTGGTAATTAAGGCGCTCCAATCGGATTGAGCTGGGCAGGTTTATATCCAAGGGGTGGTTGTGGTTTATCGCCCACGTGATGCCACTCCGGGATGAGTGAGGCTGCTCACTCTCATCTTAAATGTCAGGATCAACTTACCCAGCTCCGGGCACCTACACCCCAGCGTGGGGCAGCAGAGGATTAGACAATGATGATGTTGACGATGAACCAGTTCTATTGTAAGAGAAGTGTTGTAGGTTTAAGTTGTACAGAAATGCAATATATGGAATAGTGAGGGTTTGTTGCATTTCAGTATTTACTGAAATGCATATGACATGCTACTGTTGTTTTGTGGTTGGAGCTTATGCTATCAGTTGAAGTGTCACATTTTTTATGCCACCCATGGGGCACTGGTCATTGCTGAAAAGGGAACTATTTGCAAAATGGTAAATGCATCAGTGAAATCTTCAAAATAGGGGCAATGCCAGCCATCCAAGAAGGGAATACACACTGTTGTTGTTCATTAACCCCTCTCTTTCTGGCCAAGCAGACCCACCAAATTCAGGCAAAAAACTGCTCCTTGAGGACTGTCCGATGCAGTGAGCCAGTGTTCCCTTGTGGTTGATAGTGCTCCATGACTCTGAGACGTGGGGAAAAGTGTGGAGATGTGGTTCAGCTGCATTTTTAGCATCAGTAATGCTTTAGTGGCACCAGGCTCAACAGTCATATCTGTCAGCAATATCTGTGTATATACCCCCCAGGTTGGATTAGATGATGTGAAAAATAGCTTCTTGGAATGACCAGTTGCATGTTGTTGGAGGTATAGGCATCAGAGGCTGGTACTGGGCATTGATTTGAACAAATGTGAGGGCACAGGACCAAGAATAGGAAAGAATACATGAAGGTTGGGTTAATGGAACAGGGTGTGTAGAGGGAAAGAGAATACTGTTCTTTGCTTGGGTCTTGTGAACCATAGAGTATGGTAGTTTGTAGTATTTTACTTTTTAAAAAATATTGAAGATAGACCGATACCAAATGAGTGGTTATGTCTGTAGCCAGATTATCTATTTCTGGTTAGGTACAAAGCTACTTTGCATTGTTAAAGTTACTGGTGATGGTGTGTTGCTTGACAAAATGTGAGAGGAAAAAAATAATTTCATATTATTTAAAAGATTGTGGAAGTTGAAGAACCAAACAGTTGAATGAAGTTTTCTATGCAGAGATGCTTAGAAAGTGATGACAGGGAGTTTATATGAGCAGCAGAAATCTTAAAAGAAGCATCTCCTGAAAGTCATTGATTTAACTTGGGGTTGGACAAAGATGTACTGTAAAGTGTCCTAGTGGTGGAATGTGGAGGTTGATACAGTAGCAAAAGAGAAGAGAAAAACTTTGGGGACTTAAAGAAGGTTGAGAGAGGGAAGAGTGCTTTGCAAATAAATGTAGGTGTATAAAAGTAGAGGTGTATAGCGCTAAGATAGTCTAGGAACCATTAACTCATTTAGTGTGGTGATGTATTATATATCTTATATTCACTAGTCAGTTGTATTCACCTTTAAGTAGAGAGACCTTGCAGTGAAGAAATTAGAAACACTTTCCATTAAGTTCTTTTGCTGTGAGAAATACCTTTTAAGCTAAAGAAAATAATTGGATAGTAGCAAGAACAAAGTATGAAATACTTCATTATAGTGCTAGGGTCAAGCCAGATGGTGTCCATAGTGGAAATGAAGTATAGTACACCCTCAATATAACGAACTAATTGGTACCAGTCACTTGACGTCAAAGCCAATAGTTCGTTAAACCCGAACACCTTGCTGTTTGGTAATTTCCCAGGCATTGTGGCTTTTACTGAACAAAGGTCGTTAAATATAGAGCATTGTTCAGGTGTGCAGTTGTGGAGTAGACTGTAGCACCAGTCGAGCAGGGCAGTACTCCCGAGGTGGATGGAAAGCTGATGACAGGGAGTGCTGGAGCTCCCGTTTCATCAGCCCTCAGGACTAGTTCCTGACCATCCCCCTTTGCTGAACTTTTTCAGTGTCTCAGTTACACAGAGAGTAGGCCAGCATGCTCTCCAGTACAAATTTCTCTATCTATCTTCACCAAACTACATGCACAGTACACACTACACTTCCTATTCAAAATTTACCAAAATGGCGTCAATTCACCTAGCCTCGGAGTCCCCAGGGGGGGGGACCATAAATGCCCCCGCCATCTGCCCCTCTCCCGGTGACGACTCGAGGTGCCTGGAACCACTGTCTGACTCTCTTCTTCTTCATTTCTGCAACATTCGCGGCCTTTCATCTAACTTTCGCTCTGTTGAGCACCACCTCTCCTCCTCTAAACCTCACCTTCTTTTTCTAACAGAGACTCAGCTGTCTGAGGCAACTGACAGCAAACCCTTTTCTGTATCCTCCTACTTTCTCTATACTCATTTCAAAGCCAAAGGTGGCTGTTGTGTATACATACGCAACGACTTATCTTGCTCTCGTGTTCCTGAACTTGATTCTTCTGAATTCTCCACTCTCTGGCTTCGGCTTTCCTGTCATTCTCTGACTAAATATATCTGTGCTGTTTACTTATCCCCTAATTCTACTGACTATCAAAAATTCTTCGACTATCTTACTTCTACGATGGAACACATTCTGTCCATTTCTCCTTTCTCTGAAATCTCCATTCTTGGAGATTTCAATGTTCACCACCACCTTTGGCTCTCCTCTCCTTTCACGGATCCACCTGGTGAACAAGCCTACATCTTTTCTATCCTTAATGACCTAGAGCAGCTTGTACAGCACCCTACCCGTATCCCTGACCGCCTTGGAGAGAGCTCCAACATACTTGACCTCTTCCTCACAACTAATCCTTCAGCTTACTCTGTTAATCTTTTCTCTCCGTTGGGCTCCTCCGATCACAACCTTATTACCTTAACCTGTCCTATCGCTCCAGTACGGCCTGCGGACCCTCCAGGGAAACGTCGTCTCTGGCATTTTGGAGCTGCGGACTGGGAGGCCCTCAGGCAGTACTTCTTTGATTTTCCCTGGAATGATTATTGCTTCCATGGCCGTGAGCCATCTGAGTGTGCCTTGCGCATTACGGAGGTTATTCTCTCGGGCATGGAAGCATACATTCCTTTCTCATATCCTTTGACTAACGCAAGAAAGCCTTGGTTTAATCACGCTTGTTCTAATGCTGTCCGCAACAAGGAGAAGGCCTACAAAAGGTACCGGAGCCAACCCACCCCTGAATCACATAATCTTTACGTTTCTGCCCGGAATCGTGCTAAGTCTGTTCTTCGCTCTACTAAAAATAATTTCATCCATACTAAATGCTCTCAACTCTCCAACTCGAATTCTTCCCGCTCCTTCTGGCACCTTGCCAAAAATCTTTCTAACAACTTTACCTCATCATCCTTCCCTCCTCTTTTCTACTCTGATGGTTCTGTAGCTATTTCTTCTACTGATAAAGCAGATCTCTTTGCACAGACTTTCTCCTCCAATTCCACCTTAGACGATTCCGGTGCTGTTCCTCCATCACTTCCCCCTCTGACTTCCTCATGGCTGACATTAAAATTTCTTCAGTTGATGTATTTTCTGCCATTACTGGCCTCAGTACTAACAAGGCATATGGGCCTGATGGGGTCCCTCCTGTTGTTCTCAAAAACTGTGCTTCTGTGCTTACACCCTGCCTAGGCAAACTATTTCGCCTTTGTCTGTCAACTTGTACCTTTCCTTCTTGCTGGAAGTTTGCTCTCATTCAGCCAGTCCCAAAGAAGGGTGACCACTCCCAACCCTCCAACTATCGTCCAATTGCTTTAACGTCCTGTATTTCAAAAGTTTTCGAGTCAATTCTTAATAAAAAAATTTTAAGGCATCTTTCCTATCACAACCTTCTTTACGATCGTCAGTATGGGTTCCGTCAGGGACGCTCCACTGGCGATCTTCTCACCTACTTTTCAGACTCCTGGTCATCCTCCTTTCGGGACTTTGGCGAAAGCTTTGCCATTGCACTTGACATCTCAAAGGCTTTCGATCGAGTCTGGCATAAATCTTTAATTTCCAAACTGCCCTCCTACGGTTTCTATCCTTCTATCTGTACCTTCATCGCTAGCTTCCTTTCTGGTCGTTCTATAGCTGCTGTCGTAGACGGCCATCGTTCTTCTCCTAGATCTATCAACAGTGGTGTTCCTCAGGGCTCTGTCCTATCACCAACTCTCTTCCTTTTATTCATCAATGATCTTCTAAGCTGTACATCTAACTCTATCCACTCATACGCTGATGACTCCACCCTTCACCTTTCCATTCGGTTCCCGCAACGCCCATCTCAACAGTTACTTCAAGAAACAAGGGATGAGGCTATGGCACACCTAATGTCTGACTTGGCTCATATCTCTGACTGGGGTAAAAATAATATGGTTGTCTTTAATGCTTCTAAGACTCAGTTCTTACACCTATCAACCCGACAGAATCTTCCACAGGTATACCCACTAATGTTTAATAATATTCAGATTAATCCTGCATCATCCTTGAACATGCTTGGGGTTTCATTTACTCGGGACTTATCTTGGAAAGATCATATTGCATCTCTTGTAAAATCTGCTTCCAAGAGATTGGGTGTGCTAAGCCGACTCCGCTCTTTCTTTACCCCTGCACAATTGTTGACTCTATACAGGGGTTTTATCCGCCCCTGTGTGGAGTACAACTCTCATGTGTGGGGAGGCTCCCCACATACAGCTCTTCTCAATAGGGTGGAGTCAAAGGCTTTTCGTCTCATTAACTCTCCTCCTCTTACTGACTCCCTTCAACCTCTGTCTCTTCGCCGCACTGTTGCATCTTTATCTCTTTTCTATCGCTACTTTAATGGTCACTGCTCCTCTGAACTGTCTGCTTGCATTCCTCCACCTCTACGACGGGCGCGTAGCACCCGTCTGGCAGCAAACTCTCATCCCTTTTCTGTCCAACTCTCTAATGCAAGAGTTAACCGTTACTCCCAGTCTTTCATTCATGCAACAGGTCAGCTCTGGAACTGTCTCCCTCTGTCTGTATTTCCTCCTGCCTATGATCTCCAGTCTTTCAAACGCAGTGTGTCCAGGCATCTCAAAATGATCGGATCTTGAATTTGGCTCTCTATTGTATTTTGTTTTTCTCTTGGAGGGAACTGTTACTGCGGGCTCATGGCCTTTGGTTCCTTCTTCCTCGCATTAAAAAAAAAAAAAAAAAAAAGAAACAGTAACGTACAGCTAGGTCTAAATGGCTTGTTTTCTCAATAAATCCTTCGTTTACGGCTCCTCCCACGATGCCGGTCACCCAGAAACTGATGTGAAGTTCTGTGGGATGCAGAGGAGTGTGTGTGTGTGTGTGTGTATACCGAGTTGTGAAACACGGGAAATGAGATACGTTCGTGGGGTCCGTCTCTGTTTCTCAGTAAGTCAAATTTGGCTTTGAACTTGTTTAAGTTTTTAGACTGGACAATCTCTTTGTCCAGGCTGTTCCACAGGTCCATGCATCTATATGGAAGACTATACTTCTTGATATCCTTCAAGCAACTTGGCTTTTTTAGTTTCATTCCGTGTCCTCTTGTTACCCTCGTATCCCATACAAACAGATCTCATCAATTTTTTCTTCTCCCATCCTGGCCCTGAACACTGCAATCATGTCGCCCCTCTCTCTTCTTTCTTCTAAGGAAGGCAGGTCTAGTTTTTCCAGCCCTTCCTCGTATGACAGATCTGCCAGGCTAGGGTCCATCTTGGTTGCTGTTCTTTGTATTTTCTCGATCTTGTTTATATCTTTCTTTTTGTGTGGGGACCTCACTGCTGCCACATATTCCAACCAGGGGTAGATCATGGCCACCATCAATTTTTTTCATCATATCATCCATGTTATAAAATGCCACTCTTACATTGGCCAAGAGATTATACATCTCTCTATCTATCTTGTTAATGTGTTTTTCAGGTGACAAATTATCCTGGACCAACACTCCCAAGTCCTTCTCTTCTCTCGCTTTTGTGATTGGTTCTTTATCCATCAAATAATTCAGTGATGGTCTCTTGGTACCTTTACCCATTTCCAATATTTTACATTTTTTTGTGTTGAATAAGATTCCCACATCCGGCACCAATCATGAATCCTATCCAGGTCCCCCTGCAGCATTTGTCAGTCTTCTTCAACTTCTAATCTCCTTATGATCTTTGCATCATCAGCAAACAGACTTGCATAATTGTTCATTCCATCTGCCATATCATTTACGTAAATCAGGAACATTACGGGTGCTAACATTACTTCACCCCATCCAGACATCCTGTATTGTATTACTGTCCTCATTTGTCTGTCTCTCAAGAAGTCTCTCATCCACTGTAAGAGGTTCCCCTTCAGTCCTTCTATGTGTTCTACTTTCCACTTTAGATGCCTGTGGGGTACTTTGTCAAAGGCTTTGTCCAAATCTAAGTACACACAGTCCACCCAACTCTCTCTCCCTGTAGCACTTCTGTTGGCCATGAGTTGAATCTTAACAAGCTGTCAGCCTTGAGTAGAAGCTCAACAAGTTGGAAACACATGACCTTCCACATCTGAATCCCACCTGACTTTTCTGCCAAAATGACGATCTCCTCCAGATATTTTATCCTTCTGTCTTTCAGGATTCTCTCACACTGTTTTGTAACCATGCTGGTCAGGGACACTGGTCTGTAATTCAGAGGTGCTTCCTTGTTCCCTCCCTCATAAATTGGTACCACATTGGCCCCCTTCCAAGCCCGAGGTACTTTCCCTTCTTTCAGAGAAAACACAATTAAACCGTGAATATTATCCGCCATTTGTTCTCTGCGTTCCTTTAGTATCCAATTAGAGATCCCATCTGGTCCTGGGGCCTTCCTCACATCTCGAGTTTCCAGTAATTTGTATACTTCTTGCACTTCAACCTTTACATCTTTTAACACTACGTTTCTAGTCACTCCTTCTTCATTCACAAAATCACTTTCTCTGGTGAAGAGTGATTGGAAGCATTTTGTTCATTACTTCACCTTGCAAAACTGCATCTTTAATGACATTGACTTCTACTTTCAGCTTATTGATTCCTTCCTTTTGTTTCAATGTGCCATTAACAAACCTGTAAAACAGTTTTGGTTCTTAAATTTGTCAGCTATACCTTTTTCTAAGTTTATTCTTCCTCTCTACGTATTCTTGTTACATTCATTTCTAGTACATTTATATTCTTCCTGTGTTCTATCATTACATATCTTTCTCCATTTGTTCCATTCCTTATCCCTTTCTTTTTTTGCTATCATTTGTGTGTGGGGGGGGGGACGCCACGCTGGTCGGTGTTTTCTGTTCGTCCATTCTTTTACCAAACAAAATTTTTTATTAAATGAACATAACGCTCAGTCAGCTCAAGGTGGTCGTAAAACTGAAATTCGTTAAAAGAAGGGTTTGGTATATTGAGGGTTTTCTGTACTGTATTTAGAATACACAAGCAGAAGATAAGAGAAATTGGGGATATTATTGATGAACCCTGTGTTAAGAAAGATAAAATGGGGGTAATAATCAGTGACGAGGATATCTAGGAGTCCATGGAGAGAACATTATAGTACATTTGCCTGCAGAATGTGGAGTTTTACTGGTATCGGGATAATCTAAGGATAACTGAACCAGTGTTAAGTCCTTGGCCACTGACTGATCTTAGGACTGTAGCCAAAGACAGTTGCTCAGGATGAAAACATATAGCTGCAGGTGTGTTTGGAATGAAGTGTTAGTGGGAAATAAAGAAAGCTTGGGTCAGTGGAACTGTACCAGTAGAGTGGAAGAAAACTGTTTTGTGCCCTTGCATAAAAATACAGATGATTGAAGTGTGTGCAGAAATTACCATGGTATTAGTATGTTGAGTGTTGCAGAAAATGTATCTGGCAGAATTGTTGAGGAGATAAAGAATGTGTCAGAAGATGGTGTGTTGATTGATGGACAGGGTGGCTTTAGGAATGGTGGGAATGTGTGGCTCAGATACTCGCAGTGAGACAGAGAGTAGAGAGAGCTACGAAGACTAAAGTATTTATGGCATTTATGATATCACGAAAAGCCTGTGATAGGATAAATAGAAAGGGAATACAGAAGGTTTTATATTTGTACGGTGTGGATGGAAAGCTGCTGAATGCCAGTAAGAGTTTTTATGATGTAGGCAGTAGGCTATAGCACCAGCCGATAAGGGTGGTACTTTCAAGGAGAATGGGAATGCTATTGATAGCCATCAGGATATCCTGACCATCCCCTTTTGGTGACCTTTTCATTGTGACACTAACATGAAGAGTAGACCAGCATACTCTCCCAGACACTTTTATAAATATTTCATGCATTAATCTACATGTGCTTTACATATTGCACAGTGTACCCCACTGCGTCATAGGAGATGATGCCAGCAAGGACGTGCAGCCAGAAAACTTTGCCCCTGCTACTTAGTGGCAGGCCTGGGGGGCAGTGTGGCACCATCTCCTCCAGCATAGTTTTTGGAACCGGGATGGGATGGGGCTTGGATCTCTGCCGGAGGGCTCAGGACTTTAAGGTTCTCAGGATGCCGTATCTACCCAAAAGAGAGGGGCCCAAACCTGGGAGTAGCACCCCAGGAGGCTGCCCTGTCAGTGGTTGTATAATGGCAGGGCAGTTACAGTGCCAAGGCATGCTTGGAGGATGTCCCTGTAGGTGTCCTGGAAGGGTGCCACAGCCACTGGCCTCTGCTGGTGGGCTATGGGTCTCAGGTCCCATGCCTGGACTTGGGACAGTGTGGATGGGCGGGGCCTATGGTTTGTCTCGTCCTTTACTTTAATTTTACCAGCAGTGGCAAAAAATGAGAAATATCAAAGCACACCTGAGGAAATTAAATCACCGAAGGAAATCAGAGTGGCATCATGGAATTTGGGTACTTTCAAGGGTAGAACAGGGGAAGTAGTTGAGGCTATGAGTGGAAAGCAGGTTAATGTTGTTTGTATACAGGAAGTTAGGTATAGGGGAAGTTCAGCCAGAATGATTGCTGGGAGGAGTTGTAGGTGTAAGCTGTTTTGACAGGGAAGTACAGACTGATGTGGTGGGGTGGGAGTGCTGGTTAAGGAAAAATGGGTGGTGTGTGTCATGAATGTTGTAAGAGGCCCCCCCCCCCCCCTTTTTTTTTTTTTTTTATAAATAAATAGCCATCATGTCCCCACCTGTCGCGAAGGACTATGGCATTGCCCCTGGGTAGAGAACTAAGGTTTATATTTTTGGAGCTTGTGGCACTTTATGACCGGATGCCCTTCCTGATGTCTACCAATGAGAAGAGTGAATGAAAGCAATATAGCAATGAAAATTTTGTTTGATAGGCTCACGATTTCATTTATACTGGCATGTGCTTTACAGACTGACTTGGATGATGTAGAAAGAAAGATTCTTGGACAACCTGATACGTGTGGTAGGTTTTATAGGGGATGATGAGGTAGTAGTTTTGGTAGGGGACTTAAGTGGTCATGTGGGTGAAGCAGCTCAAGAAGTGATGGGGTCCAGGGAGGCTGTGCATATGCTATGAGGAATTTGGAAGGGGATAGGATATTTGAACTACTTCAGCTTTGTACAGTGGCAGTATCGTAACCAATGAGATCTTGCCTAAGTGGCATATTTGCCTCTGCCTGCTCAGATTGATAAAAGTTGTAAAATACCATCTCTGCACTTTTGCAGTATCTCGGTTTGGGTTACCTTTCCTAGAAGTGTAGTCAAGTCATACTGCATCTGCTTGTGGTGACCTCACAGACACCCTGTTTTTTAATTTCTGTTCTTTGTGTGTGTGTGTGTGTGTGTGTGTGTGTGTGTCTCTGTGTTTTCCCCTAAATTAGGGTGACACAAATGGGGGCGGTGCTATCCGGGTTTATCCAGGTGGTATCGGTATCGTATATACTTACTGCTGCTGTTGTTGTCATTGTGTTTGTTTTGTTCTTTTCTTTATTATCAGCCATGAGCAAACAACACCAGTGCCCTCATTGCAGTAGGTCTGTAGCAAAAAATGCACAAGCACTGACGTGCACCTACTGTAGCGAGTGGGTTCATTTGGTGTGCAAAAATGTGGGTGCTAATGATCATCCATTTATGAAGAAGAGCCACCAGCTGGGCTTTCACTGGCTGTGTAGCCAATGTGTTGTTCCAGCAGTTGAGGTCTTGGCTAGTGGAGGAAGTAGAGTCACTAAGAAGGAACTGGAAGATGGGATTGTTGGACCAATCTTTCAGGCCGTCAGAGATGTTTCAAACAGACTAGAGACACTAGAGACCAAGGTCTTGTCACCCATGGCTGTCACCCAAGACCAGGCCATGTAATTTGCGAATGCTGTTCAGGGGTCTCTCGTTAAAGAGGGGAAGGATCTGCCTGGGGGCGTGGTTGAGATCAGTGCTCATGACCAGAAAAAAGCCATTCGTAGTCAACAGGTACTGATCGTAAAACCAAGGAGCGGTGCTGACACTCCAACGAGTCAGATGGGACCAGAAGACATCAGAGGTGTACTTGACTCAGTACTGGTTCACAGTAAGGCTGGAGTGCTAATAATGAAGTTTCCATCAGCCGAGGCCAAAGTTGAAGCAGCTGGGATACTGAATGATCATTTTGGCTCTGATGGCACTTTTTGCATATCAGAGCTAGAGAAAATGCTGCCAAAAATTATCGTGGTGGGCCTTTTCTCTTCCTTACATGACTCTGACATCATCCCTAACATTCTGAATATAAACAATAAAATTAAGATGCTCGTTGATCGAGGTTGCACCCTCAACTTTGTCTTCACAAGAACAAGGAATGGCATTAAAGCTGCTGTCCTAAAGATGTCGCCAGAGGTGAGATCCTCCGTCATAGAACCTGGCAACTATATCTATGTGGATCTTACAAAATGCCGTGCTTTTGACAGATTCTGGGTTACACAGTGTCATCACTGTCAGGGTTTTGTTCATACATCTAAGAGGTGTTCCAGAAAGAATGACGAACCTAAATGTGTTTTTTGTGCTTGGGTCCATAAATCTAAGGATTATAATAACAGAAATTCTCTGAAATACATCAACAGCTCCTCCTTAAGACATCAAGAAGCTAATACTAAGTCACAGTCAGTTATCCATTTT
Organism: Coenobita brevimanus; assembly: GCF_032717465.1. NCBI lineage: Eukaryota > Metazoa > Arthropoda > Malacostraca > Decapoda > Coenobitidae > Coenobita > Coenobita brevimanus. Next base: position 12,455,881 of record NC_137050.1, on the reverse strand, counting down.
GCGTCTAGTAGAGACTGTTCAATTATATTTTCTCATAGGAATTGATTGGTTGAAAACACCAGTTTAAAAAAACTGACTATGTCCCTCTTGAACCAGTTAAGGATGGGTCTTTTAAATATTCATTCCATCTTTAATAAGATAGACCACATTAATGAAGCTCTAAATCAGCACAAGATTGATATTTTGTGCTTGACTGAAACCTGGTTGTATGAGTCTGCTATTAATATTGTTCGTAGTGCATTGCCAAAGACATATTCTGTTATAAGTATTCCAAGGCCTGCTGCTAACTATCCAGGAGGAGGTGTAGCACTCATCTACTCGGCAGCAGATGCAAACATTTCTCTCATAGATTCAGACCTGACCCCATCTTCATTTGAATTTATGGAAGTATTAATAAATTTCTATCAGAATACCAGTAAAATTGCAATTGTCTATCGACCAGGCCTTTTGGGCACAGATCAAGATTTTATGGAGGAGTTTGGGGAGCTTCTTTAACTCCTAACAGGCGGGTGATGTTATGTATTGTCTGGCCAATTTCGGTCCTAATTTATTGATGAAATTGGGTGATAAGGCATCCTTGTCACCTACTGTCCTGCCCTCTACCCTCCCAAGCCTGGAAACAAGTAAAATACTATATACATAAATAAGTTGTAGTGTTATAATTGTTCAAGTAAAATAGAAAAAGCTTACATAAGTTTTATTGTTATAAATTATAGCTAATGGTTCGTCAGTGAAGTTATGGACTCTCTACAATAATCCTGGTTTCTTTGAGGTGGTTTTAGCAAGTGCTCTGACATGAGTGGCCCAGTTGAGGGGATTGTTAAGTGAGACCGAGGATTTCAATACTTTGGGAGATGGTAATGTTAGTAGCATGATGACCAGGAGGTCCCTGAGCATACACTGAAGTGAAAGCATGATCCATCTTCTTGGAAACACGCAGTTGCCAAGCAAAAATGAAATGCTGGGGAAGCATACATGAGTTACAGTACAAAAGGGGAAGTGCCAGCTAGGAAAATCGCTCCTCCTTGTAACTGTGGCTGCTTCAACAACTTGGGCAATGATAAAGTGAGTGCTCTGTTTACATCTTTTTGGGCAGTGAGTGGTTATAACAGACAGAACAGTTACATTGCCAGTCATATGAAAATTGTTGCTATGAAACAGCCTCATGTCAAGGACCATAAATCACACAAGTCACATATGATTAGTTATTGTGTTGAGCATGCTAATGTGACTTATGATGTTCATCAGTCATCACTCCTCAGCATTCATGGTTTAGCTGTACTTGACAAAATGATTGTAACTGGATCACTGGAAACTGACAAGCAAGGCACTGGTGCTAATCTGAAACAAGTTACTGTATTGATGAGCTGATGGCTTTAGACCGAAGATATCTTGGACTCCCATTAAGCCTCACACCCCCCACAGCACTTAAATACATGCAGCACCACTGTACATGGGTTGGTGATTGTCCTTTTCATTTTTGTGGTTATTTTCAAATTGTGTTTTTCTCATAGAGGTTGTATGCTGATGATGCAGTACTGCTTGCAAGTACCGAACAAGAAATTGATAGGCTAGTGCAGAGTTTTGCTGATGTCTGTGAGCGTCATGCCATGAGAGTAAATGTAGAGTAAAGTGATGGTTATTGAGAGAGAAGGTGACTCCCAGTGTGATGTCACAGTGAATGGAGAGAGACTGGGATTGGTGAGAGAGTTCAAATACTTGGGTACAGTGATAGAAAAGAGAGGAAAATGTGCAAAAGAAGTTGAAAGTAGAGTGACACAAGGAAGAAAAGCAGCTGGTGCAATGAAGGCCTTGATAAAAAACAGAGGCTGGAGTGCTACAGCTGCACAAGGCTTACATGAGGGAGTGTTAGTGCCAACTCTAACATATGGGTGTGAGACTATGGTGTGGCATGAAAATGAAAACTCAAGAGTAAGAGCAGTGGAGATGGGACAGCTGAGGATGGGGTGGATAGGATAGGAAATAATGTAATTCGTGAAAGGTGTGGAGTGAGGAATATATATATATATATATATATATATATATATATATATATATATATATATATATATATATATATATGTATATATATATATATATATATATATATATATATATATATATATATATATATATATATATATAATATATATATATTTATATAATATATATATATATATATATATATATATATATATATATATATATATATATATATATATATATATATATATATATATATATATTATATATATATATATATATATATATATATATATATATATATATAAAGATATATATATATATATATATATATATATATATATATATATATATATATATATATATATATATATATATAATCTATCTATATCTATCTATCTATCTATATATATCTATCTGTCTATCTATCTATATATATTTATATCTATCTATCTATCTATATATCTATATCTATATCTATATCTATATATATATATATATATATATATATATATATATATACCCCTGGGGGTAGGGGGGTTTTCAAGAATACTCCCCCAGTATCCCTGCTTGTCGTAAAAGGCGACTAAAAGGGTTGGCGGAGGGTTAGTGCCCCTCCCCGGAAAACAACTACCTAAAAAAAAAAAACAAGAAGCCTCGGACAAGGACTGACCAAACGATGACGACCGAGGACCGGACAAAGGACTTGGTAATGAGTACATGGAATGTAAGAGGAGCGAATGATGAGGTGAAAGAGAGAGAGAGATTGTCCAGGTGCTTGAGGGTGCGAAAGTGGATGTATGTGGAATAACTGAAACAAAATGGAGAGGAGAAAGTGTGAGAGAATGGGAGTATGGATGGGGTATATGTGCAGGAGTAGGTGAGAATGAGAGGGCAAAGGAAGGAGTATGTATAGTTGTGAGTAAAAGATGGAAGAGGAGCATAAGACAGTATGGATCAGTTGGGTCAAGGATTGTGTGGGTAAAGTTGAAAGTTGGAATACAAACGTGGGCGATTGTGTGTGTGTATGCGCCAACGCAAGATCGTGCTAGAAGAGTGAGAGAAGAGTTCTGGACAAATGTGGAAGTGTGCATGGAAAAGTTTGGAAGGAATGAGAGAGTGTTTTTGATTGGTGATATGAATGGTAAAGTTGGGAATGTGAAGGTGGATGGAATAGTTGGTGAGTGGGGTGTGCCTGCTGAGATAGATGAGAATGGGAGTGCGTTAGTGGACATTTGTGCTGGGAGGGGGTTGGTGATAGCCAGTACCCTCTTCAGGCATAAAATGATCCACAGGTATACATGGCGAGTGATGAGAAGGGTGGGTGGTGAACTGAATGAAAGGAAGGCAATGATTGATTATGTGTGTGTGGATGAAAGGATGCGAAGATGTGTAATGGATGCAAGAGCTTATAGAGGTTGGGGGAGTGGACTTTCTGACCACTACTTGGTGGTGGCCAGAATTAGAATGCAAGTAAGATGGAGGAATAGAAGAGGGGAAAGACGAGAGGAAGGAGTAGTTGCAAGGAGAGTGGAAAGGTTACAAGAGGATGAGAAAAAGGCAGAGTATAAGAGAGAAGTGGAGGAACGATTGGGCAAATATGAATTGGAGCAGATGGGAGACGTGGAAGGTGTGTGTAAGATATTTACAGAAGAAATATGTGCAGCATGTGATGTGGTGTGTGGAAGGAAGAGAAGACGAAGGGGGGTGCAAGGAACAGCGTGGTGGACTGAGGAGGTGAAACAGGCTGTGGCACAAAAGAAGAAAGCATACAATGAATGGATGAGAAATAGGGGCGTGGAAGAAGTTGAGAGGCGGAAGAGAGAGTTATATGTGGAAAGAAAGAGAGAGGTGAAAAGATTAGTAAGAGAGAGTAAGAAGAGAGTGGATGAGGAATTTGGAAGGAATTTGAGTGTAAAGTGGAGGGACTGTAAGAAAATGTTCTGGAGAGAAGTGAAAAGAGTAAGACAGGGTGGAAGTGAAGTAAGCAGGGGAGTGAAAGATAAAAATGGTAGATTACTAGTGGAGAAGGGAGAAAAAGTGAACAGATGGAGAGAACACTTTAAGGAATTGTTGAATGTAGAGGATGGAAGTAATGCGAGTATAAGTGGCTGGGGAATGGCTGGGAGAAGGAGGGAGGTGAGAGGACAGGAAGAAATCAATAGGATAGAAGTTGTGGAAGCAATGAAGAAAGTTAAATCTGGGAAAGCCCCAGGAATTGATGGAGTGTGTGGTGAAATGCTGAAGCATGGGGGAGAGATGGTAGTAGAATGGATGTGGAAGATGTGCAGATTGGCCTGGGAGGAAGGTAGAGTCCCGGAGGATTGGAAGTCAGGTATAATTATTCCCTTGTACAAAGGAAAAGGGGAAAAAGAAGTGTGTGGTAATCATAGGGGCATATGTCTTCTTAGTATAATAGGAAAAGTGTATGGCAGGATACTTAGTGACAGAGTTAGAGAAAGAACAGAGAAATTAGTTGGAGATGAACAGGGAGGCTTTAGGAAGGGAAGAGGTTGTGTAGATCAGATATTCATTCTTAGATCTTTAGTGGAAAAGTTTCTAGAGAAGGGAAAGAAGTTGTATGTGGCTTTCATGGATTTGGAGAAAGCATATGACAGGGTGGATAGACAAGGATTGTGGAAAGTGTTAAGAATATATGGAGTAGATGGGAAGTTGTTGAATGCTGTGAAGAGTATGTACGATGGTGCGAAGGCTGCAGTGGGTGTGGATGGTGAACTAAGTGAATTTTTCTCTTTGAAAGTTGATTTGAAACAGGGATGTGTCATGTCTCCATGGTTGTTCAATCTGTACATGGATGGGGTAATAAAAGAGGTACAAGGTAGGGTAGTGGATGTTGGAGTGGCCCTGGTGAGAGAGGATAGTGAATGTAGGGAAGAGTAAAGTGATGGTCTTTGAGAGAGGTGAAGTTAGTGAATGTACAGCGAGGTTGGATGGTGAGGAATTGGAAAATGTGAGTACGTTTAAGTACTTGGGTAGTGTGATAAGTAAGGATGGAGGTTTGGAGGGTGAAGTGCTTGAAAGAGTACAGCAGGGAAGAAAGGTTGCTGGTTCTTTGAAAGCAGTGATAAGAAACAGGGAAGTGAGCATGGAAGTGAAAAAGTTACTACATGACAGTATTGTGATACCAACTCTAACGTATGGAAGTGAAGCTTGGACATGGTTGGAAGGACACAAGTCAAGAGTGAGAGCAGTGGAAATGAGTTATTTAAGAGGAGCCTGTGGAGTCACGTGGAGAGACAGGCTGATGAATGAAGATATAAAGGAGCGTTGTGGTGTGGATGTGGATGTGATAGGAAGCGTTATGAAACACACTGAGGTGGTTTGGCCATGTGGAGAGGATGGAGGGTGAATGACTGACGAAGAGAGTGTATGTGAGGGAGGTGGAGGGGGGAAGAGGGAGGGGGAGGCCGAGGATGAGATGGAGGGATGGGGTGGAGAGGTATATGAGAGAAGGGGGTGTGAGTTGGGAGCAAGGCAGTGAAATGGCGGGGGACAGGGCGACTTGGAGGCGATTTGTTTGTGGCCACCCCAAACGGGATTGAGGCGTCTGGCAATAGATAGATAGATAGATAGATATATATATATATGTATAATATATATATATATAGATAGATAGATAGATATAGATCTCTCTCTCTCTCTCTCTCTTTCTTTCTCTCTCTCTCTCTCTCTCTCTCTCTCTCTCTCTCTCTCTCTCTCTCTCTCTCTATATATATATATATATATACATATCTATCTATCTATCTATCTATCTATCTCTATCTATCTATCTATCTATATATATGTGTGTGTGTGTGTGTGTGTGTGTGTATATATATTCATTCATTCATTCATTGCCAGACGCCATGTATCCCAAATGGGGTGGCCAAGGGCTTAGAGTTAATTGTTTTACAGGGAGGGGCACTAATCCTCCACCAACCCCACTTGACACGTAGGGATGCCAGCAGCATCTGGTGTTCTCAGGCGGTCACCCATCCAAGTACTAACCAGACCCAACGTGTATATATATATATATATATATATATATATATATATATATATATATATACAGTAATCACTCCAATATCCGACATAATAGAGCCATAGGTAGGTCCGGATATTGGTTCTGTCCGGATATTGGGCCCCAGCTTATGGACTTGTACTTATGGACCCTAACTCAGAGAAACACCTATACAACTCCCTCTGCTCATGCATAGCACCTATTTAAGACCCAAATCACACCAATAAGGCACATAAATGACTGAAATAAATGCAAAAGAAACATAAAATGAGGGTTTAGAAGTAGGTTCATACAATAATAAACATTCTGGTGACTGGCTCCTGTACTGGTACTTATGGACCCTAACCTAGCGTAACTCAGAAAAACACCTTCCTACTTCACATGCCTAGCTCCTGACACCCTATTCACACCAATAAAGGACATTAAAGAGTGAAATGAGGTAAGTATAGTATGGAAAAAAGTACAGTATGAAACATTCTTATGTCCGGATAGTGGGGATGTTCGGATATTGGGCATCCGGATATTAGAGTGATTACTGTATATATATATATATATATATATATGTGTGTGTGTGTGTACAGTATGGGTAAAACTATCTGATGGGTATGGGGGACTAGAATAGCTCAGTGGTAGCACTCGTGCTTCACAACTATAGGGTTGGCAGTTTGAGCCTGCACCAGGGTAGTGTTTTTATGGTGAGAGATGTAACGCTATCTCCAAGGATTTTGCCTTGTCCTGCAGAGCAGTATGGTCCATTGGTCCTAGCTCAGGGGATTCACCTTGATCAGTGTGGGTGGAAGGTTATTTATTTGATGGGGAGTGTGGATCTGGGAGCTTGAGTGGTGGTGAGTGAGTGAGTTTATGGCCTATTTCATTTGCGCTTGCTAATCTTTAGTTCTCCCTCTGTCATGCTTTTCTCTGTTCTTGCTCTGTGGACTCAACCTCATCCTACCCCTGGGTAGAAAAAGAGATAGGGATATTGATGATGATGTTGAATATATGAAAGGAGGAGGAAGTTTGAAGATTTGAGGGTGGAGATGAAAATGGCTAGATGGGTATAGTATGTAGTGCTCCCCTGAATGATCAAGCTGCAAATGGCAGAATTGCAAATGAGCAACTAAATGATCTGCTGCATGTTGAAGGCATTGGTGATGTGATACCTAAGAGAAAATTGAGATGGTTTGGACGTGTGGAGAGAATGGGAGGTGAAAATTGTGTGAAAAATCTATAAGTGTGAATGTGGAGGGTAGAGCACCAAGAGTTAGACATGAGAAAATTTTCATATATTTACCTGGTTGTACTATTTATTTCTTTTTTTCCAGTGTTCATGACAAAGCTTAGGTTTACTGTACATTCCTTGATTACCATCAGTCCGCCAATGTGTCACACACACTACGTGTCATTATTTTGGTGTTCATACCCACTATCTATATTGAATATTTGCTAAGGTTACTTCTTTTATGGCTAGTGTATTGGTATTTGTGAGGATGATTTTGTCATGTTGGTGGATCATGTGGAAGATTAATTAAGTCTGTATTTATGAAATTCACGACATCAAACTGCTTCCACTCCCAGCCTGCGATCAGACTTGCATCTTTTCACATAACAAACCACTCTGATCAGTTGACCACCACCATTCCCAGTACAGTATGTGTGTGTTTGGTTACTGCCTCTATTTATTTAGTGGATTCTTTTACAGGAACTTGGTATGAGAATGGGCAGTTTACCAGTGCACTATCAGACAGCGAGTGAGTTGGCTCGCCTCTGTCTCAAACATCATGAAAATGCTGAAGAGCCTGAGGAACAGAGTGAACTGGTAAGTTCATTATATTGTCTGTTTTTATTAATATAAGTAGCTAGATTTAGGAGCAGCCATATTTCATACCCTATAATCCAGGTGACCTTCCATATATGAATGATTATAGTCGTGGCGCACGACTCTGAGGTTGTCATTATCGTACCCTGGCAACGTACCATTCACAAGTGCATCCGATTTTGTATCATATTATAAATGAATCACATTATTATACACGAATATATTATACATGAATATTATTGTACGAGCATATTATGTGCAAATCTAATGCGTCTCATACATGAAATCAAACGCACTTTGGAATGGTAGGTTGCCAGGGCACGATAATAACAACCTCAGAGTTGCGTGCCGTGGCTATAGTCTATTCCAACAAATTTTAATTCTGTAGTACTGTCACTGCAGTAAAGAATTATAAGTTATAATTATTAGAACATATTGATCGTAGATTTAATGGTCTACTAGCAGATTTTAAAGTTAAATGTTTGTAAGACACAGTAGTTTTTAAAATAAAGTTCAGTTCTTAATGCCAAATTGGTAATATTGAAATAACAGCTGTGGAGCCTTTTTTTTTTTTTTTTTTTTTTTTTTTTTTTTTAATGGGACCAGTACGAAAAAAAAAGCACAAAAGTAGGAGAACTGTGATTAGTTTCAAGTGATGTGTGTCATACGTATTCGCTCCCAGTTCATGACTACATTATCTTGGTTGCACCTCAAGCTAACACCATGTTCTGTTTAGGAATGATGATGCAACTTTGTCATGTCTTTTGTCATTTTCCTGTTAATTTTCTTTATTAACCCCTAAAACGCGGGGCGTCGCGTTTGCAATGCTCGCCAAAAAGGACATAACGGCGGATCGTAGCGTTTGTGATTCAAGTTAATTTTGAATAAACGCGGGCAAGGATGTTCCAGCTGGTATTGTCTATCAGTACCACCACCCTTTAGCTACAATTAGCATACTTTACCTTTGTACTACTGACCTCCGTTGTTGCCAAGTATCGCGTTTTTCCACCCTGCCACCCCTCCCACGGCTCGGCCAGCCTGGCTGTGATTCATGGCAGCACTCTGACTGCTCAGAACTGTAAATCTGCGCTCTCCTCTCACAAGCAGTTTATGCTAATAGGAAACACTTGTTTCCCCAGTTGTCACACTAGCTTTTTTTCACGCGGTTTGCCCCTGTTTAACGTCAGTTTACCGCAGGCTTTCAAAGTGACATTATGGCGAGTTCTAGCTCTTCCGAGTCAGTGCGAGCGGCCGACAGGAATGAGAATAAAGTGACGGGCGTAAGGCAGAACAAAAAGCACGCTGCGGTGATCTTTTGGGAAGTAATATGTTTGAAAATAATGTAGTATACGTGTTTTTAGCTGTGAAAATGGAAATGTTTGTTGAGTGACGGGAAGACCGCCGCCACGCTGCATGTCGGCCGTACGCTTCGTTTAGTTTAGCCTTATTTTCAGTGCTTATTGTACAAATATGGATTCCAAACTACCTGTACGTTGTAGTATAAAGTTTACTGTGACAGAATGAGGCTGTGGTAGAGGGGAAACCGGGTTGCTGGAGATGTGAAAGTGAAGATTTTGTTACCCAACTTTGCAAGTCTCCACAAGTCCTTGGGTAGTCCACGAATGCTCAACACCTGTCTCTGGAGAAAGCTGAATGTAAGTACTATCTGCCGTACCAAGTATAATGTTCTAGGGTTAATCTCTGATTTTTGGCTAATATTTTCCTACAGGTACTCAGACCGCGATCGAACCCCGCCACCCGGAGGGGATCGGCTGTCCATTGTCCGCGCATTAGGGGTTAATAACCATATCCTGTTTTTCACATATTTATTACCACGTCCAGCCATATTCTTGGTCTTCTGTGCATCCTCCCCAAACTAACATACATACTGTAGATCGTTTCATTACCCTTTTCCATTCTCACGGCACAACCATGTTACCTGAGTTTAATTCTGTGCCCTTTGATCAGTAGGTTTCTTCATTGCACGTCTTTCATGAATCAGTATGTTTACCCTGTGTCACTTGTATACCCCACTTTTTTTTTTTTTTTTTTTTTTTTTTTTTTTTTTTTTTTTTTTACGGACAGTTTCTCCCTTACTCCTACTTTCTCACCCTTGAGGAAAGACCACCTGGGATGGAGGAGTTAGAAACAATATCAATCTACCTATGAGCCCTAGGATATACTTTTTTTTATGCCTGTTAATGTTAGGCGATAATACAGTAATCCCTCGTTTATCCGGACGTGTTCATTATCTGGATACTGGATCTTGGCTTTATTAAATCATTATCCAACTTTACTTGCAAATATCCGGATGTAAAAGTCCCGAAGAACTTTAGCTGGCAAGTCAATGACATGTTCAGACAATCTGTATCGTGGTTGCTGGGCTGTAGCCTTGTGCAGAAAATAGGCTGTAACCCACAACCTGAGCTAAAATATCCGTCTGCCCCTGCAGTGAATGGTCAAAGTCGCGTGCTGGCCTGTTCATTCCCTACGAACCTCAAGCACCTGAGTAATACCGACCATACCCCACAGGTGGTGTCAAAATGTCCATATGCATCCCCACCGAATGTCTAAAGTCAAGCAGTCACCGGGATTAGTCTTTCCCAATTGCCACCGTGCATGTAACACAGACTGCGAGCCACAAGTCAAGTGAAAGCGCCTGTCTGCCTCTACCCTGAATGTCCAAAGCCGCCTGGTCACCGAGAGTTGTGTTTCCCAGTGGCCAGTGCGCGTGTAAGACAAACCACAAGCCACAAGTCAGGTGAAAGCATCCATCCGCCTCGTGACAGAAGGGTAAAAATTCCTCCCACAGCCCCCCACCCCACCCCACCCTCGCTCCGTCCTCCATACCTTCCCATTCTCCCTGCCTTGCTAGCCACGCCTGTTTGCTCCCCGCCCTCACTCCTTCAGTCCCTCCCCTCCTTCATGCTGAAAGCACTGACCTGCGAGTTTTTAAAGTTTTTGTCAGTGTACAGTATTTGAATACAATTGGTCATATCAAAATCCTGCAAAATCCATGCGAAAGCTTATGAAATTCTGGATCTTGACATATGCTTAACACTTGCAAGGTGCAGGAAAAATTTTGTACCATGGTGGGAAGTTGTATGAAGATACCAGTAAGTTTCACTCTTGAACAACATTTACTGGTAATTTCAATGCAGTTTTGTTATTTTACATATCAGTTCTCAGTGTTTTTTATAAGCTTATCTTATAGTATGAACTCTAACAAAGATGGTGGTATACCATTTATACCAGTACAACCAATTTCTGGTGTGTGTGTGTGTGTGTTTTTTTTAGCATGTCACTGGTGTCACAGAGATAACTGATATTCCAACCATCGTAAGTTTTTTTTTTTTTTGTGGACTTTTGTTGTTTATACATTGTTTTCTTCGTGTTTTGCATTAACATGGATATTCCTATGTGTGTTTTGATGTTTAAATATGGCAGAATGACCAGAAAACACTGCCAGAATTTGGAGGGGTGCTGTACATATATATATATATATATATATATATATATATATATATATATATATACAGTAACCCCTCCAATATCCGGATCAATAGAGCCATCGGTAGGTTCAGATATTGGTTTCGTCCGGATATTGGGCCCCAGCTTATGGACTTGTACTTATGGACCCTAACTCAGAGAAATACCTATACAACTCCCTCCGGACATGCATAGCACCTATTTAACACCCAAATCACACCAATAAGGCACATAAATGACTGAAATAAATGCAAAAGAAACATAAAATGAGGGTTCAGAAGTATGTTCATACATTAATAAACATTCTGGTACTTATGGACTCTAACCGAACCTAACTCTGAAAAACACATTCCTACTGCACATGCATGAGGTAAGTATAGTATGGAAAAAAGTACAGTATGACACATTCTGGTAAGTATAGTATGGAAAAAAGTACAGTATGAAACATTCTGGCTACTTACAGCAAGTCCCTGGCCACCTCGATGAATAACCGCCTCCTCTCGGACTCTGACAGTAAGAACGATTTCCTGAAGCACTTGCAGTACACTCTTCCTGAAGTCTTGCACTGAACTTAGTCAATAACACACAGAAGTCCGTTCTCTTCACAGTGTTCACTTTAGTCCAAATAATGTTCCATTGTAATTTAGTGTTGCACATTAACTTTTCCCAAGTTTTTTTTATTTTCCAAAGCCAAAACAAAGAAGGTTAGTTACGTTCAATTTCTTTTCTACTGAGTCTTTTCTCTCATTTCGAAAACCTTAACACAACACACCGTTTTTTTCACTGCACAACACTCAAAATTCCCGTGTGGTCTAGTGGAGAAGTTCTTGCTGTTTATTCACTGTCAGAGTCCGAGAGTATCACTGGCAGGCAACCAAGGGGTGCATCGGTGGGTCGTGGTGATGGCGTACCGACTACAGAAGACTCTGAAGATAGCCGCAAACTCACATCGAGTGGTGACTCCACTGTAGCTGATGTGCTGGGCTGTGGCTCGGAGCATGAGGGCCTGTCTTGGGGAGGCAACGGAGTGGAACCAGGGCTTGGCACAGCGGGGGTCACGGGCCTGAAAAAACTGTCAATCGTTGACTGACGCAAGGAACGACGATTCTAGCGATTGATGATGCGCTGCCGGAAAGCACGCACTTCCTCCACGAGTCCCAAGGGCCCCATCTCCCTGTCGCAGTCCGGGTGTTCCAGGTAGTTTAGGACGAACTCTAGATGTTCCCGGAGTGCGCTCAGCTTGGGGATGGCTGGAGTAGTGTCCTGCTGAGAGGAGTCCACATGATCATCGCCTTCGTCGTCGGAATCTTCAAGTTCGGGACTGACACCAGCAACCGAAGACGCGATCTCGATATCAGACAACGTCTGATACCCAGGATCGCCCTCGTCGTCGTCTAACCACTCACGAACATCGTCCACATCAACATCGTCGCCGTGCGTACTTAGCCGTGCATGGAAGTCATCCACGTCAAACCCTAGGAAATTGTACTCCACATCTGTTCCGAGAAGCAGACGAGACCAACCATTTTCAAGAGTTTTCACAGGGACTTCCTTCCATGCACTAGTAGCCCAGTTGTACAGCGCAGACTTGATGTTGTAGCGGCGAAGATTTTCCAAAGTCCGCTTGCCTCGAGTGTTACGTCCTTCCCTGCGCTCGTCCTCTTCCTCGAGAACAACCATCACCTCGTCCAGGAACTTCCGACGGTACAGGCGCTTTGTTGCCACGATCACTTCTTGGTCCATGGGTTGAATGAGAGCAGTCGTATTAGGTGGCAGAAACATGCACCTAATACGGCCATTCTCAGCAACCAAGTCCTTGTCGCACGGTTGGGCAGGTGCATTGTCGAGGAGAAGGAGAGCCTTTACCTGGTCGCGAGGAATTCCCAGTGTCTTCGTCTGGTACTGGATGACCTCCTTGACGAAGTGACGGTGAAACCAGTCTTTGAAAATCACAGCTGTGAACCATGCTTTCAAAGAATGGTACCATACGACAGGAAGGACATCCATCACCCCACGAAGGCACCGAGGCTGCTTTGCACGGCCAACAATAACGGGCTTAAGCCGGTGCATGCCGTTAGCATTGGCACAACACAAAGCAGATATCCGTTCCTTAGAAAGCTTGCGGCCAGGTACACGCTTCTCCGTCTCATCGGCTAGAGTGTTCGTTGGCACCGAGCGATAGAATAGGCCAGTTTCGTCAGCGTTATAGACTTGACCGAGAGTGAGGCCCTCCCTGTTGATCAAGCCTTTCACCTTGTGCCGAAACTCGTCAACTCCATCCTCGTTAGCGTCCAATGCCTCGCCATGTGCTTTACGGTTAGTAAGGCCATGTCGCAACTTGAACACGAAGAGCCAACCCTCGGATGCCTTGAAGTCTAGGGCGTCGTGAAGCCTTGCAAACTTCTCAGCAGCAGCCTTCAGCTCCATTCCACGTACCATCACACCAGCTGCACGTTGCTGTCGATACCAAATCAACGTGGATCGGTCGATTTCTGCATACTTGGGGGTAAACATAACCTTCCTTTCCACGTTGCGTTTGCTTCTCGACGAGAAGTCAGCCGTGTACTGCATGAGCTTGTCTTGGGAACGCTTGATATCGAACAAAGTCGACCAGGCCAGGTTAAACTCGCGGAGAATGCGTGAAGAAGACCAACCCGCATCAACTTTCTCCATTATCTCCCGTTTCTTCTCCAGAGTCAACACCACTCTCTTCCTTTTCTCAGGAGGCGGGGCCATCATCACACACACTAAGAGGAGGGCAGAGAGCAGCAGGAGGCCTTGCAGCAAGTACAGCACCACCACAAAAGCGAGCACGTGGGCAGCCATGGCGAAGAGCATAGGTCCAGTCGCGGTGAGAGACAGGCGGGAAGTGGGGAGGATGCAGTGGCGCTCTATTGGACGTCGGAGGAATGACGAACCAAAACAATGCTCTCACGCGGCACGCGCGGCAAGTTCAAATTACGGACGGCAAAAAATCGATTTAAAAAAAAAATTTTTTTGGATTTTCGGACCATTTTGGGAATGTTTGATCCCAGGACGATAAGGTTCGGTTAGTGGGGATGTTCGGTTATTGGGTGTCCGGATATTAGAGTGATTACTGTATATATATATATACAAAATCCCTGTACTTTCCGGACGCCCACTTTCCGGACATCCCCACTTACGGGACATTGTGGGCCTGGACCATCAGAACCGGGGGGGGGGGTCCCCCCAAAAATCCGAATTTTTTTTTTCCCACCCGTAATTTGAAATTGCCAAACAGCTGCTTACACCATGGTCCCTTCACCCTTTCCTTCCTCGCCCCTCCCCCCTTCCCTGTCAGGGTTGTCGTTTTTTATTTTTCATTACCAAATGTGGACCAATTTGGTAATGAAAAATTGGTTTGGTAATGAATCAGAATAATGCATTACCAAATGGATTTTTCACATGTATGAGGATACACAGGATGGACATGGTGGATTGTTTGCTCTCTTTGATTAATCTGCTACCCTACATTAGTGTGAAAATAATCAACATGCTGTTAATTATAAGGAGAGTGATTACATGTATTTCCAGTTGTAGATTACTAGTGGAGAAGGGAGAAAAAGTGAGCAGATGGAGAGAACACTTTAAGGAATTGTTGAACGTGGAGGATGGAAGTAATGCGAGTATAAGTGGCTGGGGAATGGCTGGGAGAAGGAGGGAGGTGAGAAGACAGGAAGAAATCAGTAGGATGGAAGTTGTGGAAGCAATGAAGAAAGTTAAATCGGGGAAAGCCCTAGGAATTGATGGAGTGTGTGGTGAAATGCTGAAGCATGGGGGAGAGATAGTAGTAGAATGGATGTGGAAGATGTGCAGATTGGCCTGGGAGGAAGGTAGAGTCCCGGAGGATTGGAAGTCAGGTATAATTATTCCCTTTGTACAAAGGAAAAGGGGAAAAAGAAGTGTGTGGTAATCATAGGGGCATTTGTCTTCTTAGTATAATAGGAAAAGTGTATGGTAGGTTACTTATAGACAGAGTTAGAGAAAGAACAGAGAAATTAGTTGGAGAAGAACAGGGAGGCTTTAGGAAGGGAAGAGGTTGTGTAGATCAGATATTCATTCTTAGATCTTTAGTGGAAAAGTTTCTAGAGAAGGGAAAGAAGTTGTATGCGGCTTTCATGGATTTGGAGAAAGCATATGACAGGGTGGATAGACAAGGATTGTGGAAAGTGTTAAGAATATATGGAGTAGATGGGAAGTTGTTGAATGCTGTGAAGAGTATGTACGATGGTGCGAAGGCTGCAGTGAGTGTGGATGGTGAACTAAGTGAATTTTTCTCTGTGAAAGTTGGTTTGAAACAGGGATGTGTCATGTCTCCATGGTTGTTCAATCTGTACATGGATGGGGTAATAAAAGAGGTACAAGGTAGGGTAGTGGATGTTGGAGTGGCCCTGGTGAGAGAGGATAGTGTTTGGAAACTCCCTGTACTGTTGTTTGCAGATGATACTGTGTTGTTGAGTGAAGACGAAGGGGAGCTGCAAGGCTTGGTGGATGAGTTTGAGAGAGTGTGTAAGAAACGGAACCTAAAGGTGAATGTAGGGAAGAGTAAAGTGATGGTCTTTGAGAGAGGTGAAGTCAGTGAATGTACAGCGAGGTTGGATGGTGAGGAATTGGAAAATGTGAGTACGTTTAAGTATTTGGGTAGTGTGATGAGTAAGGATGGAGGTTTGGAGGGTGAAGTGCTTGAAAGGGTACAGCAGGGAAGAAAGGTTGCTGGTTCCTTAAAAGCAGTGATAAGAAACAGGGAAGTGAGCATGGAAGTAAAAAAGTTACTACATGACAGTATTGTGATACCAACTCTAACGCACGGAAGTGAAACTTGGACATTGTTGGAAGGACACAAGTCAAGAGTGAGAGCAGTGGAAATGAGTTATTTAAGAGGAGCCTGTGGAGTCACGTGGAGAGACAGGCTGACGAATGAGGATATAAAGGAGCGTTGTGGTGTGGATGTGGATGTGATAGGAAGCGTTGTGAGGAACACACTGAGGTGGTTTGGCCATGTGGAGAGGATGGAGGGTGAAAGATTGACGAAGAGAGTGTATGTGAGTGAGGTGGAGGGTGGAAGAGGGAGGGGGAGACCGAGGATGAGATGGAGGGATGGGGTGGAGAGGTATATGAGAGAGGGGGGTGTGAGTTGGGAGCAGGGCAGTGAAATGGCGGGGGACAGGGCGACTTGGAGGCGATTTGTTTGTGGCCACCCCAAACGGGATTGAGGCGTCTGGCAATAGATAGATAGATAGATATATAATTAGTGAAGAATAAATGCTAGCTTTACGAATTTGGTGATGAAAAGTTAAATTTGGTAAATGAAAGTTGAGGAGATTGGTAATGTGGCCGTTGTGATCTGGCAACTCTGTTTCTCCGACATCAACAGTTACTCCCTAACTTCGATTGTGAATAGATGCTTATCGCACTGGAAGCCACACGTGCTCGTTTTTTGTGAATAAACAGTGAATACACTGCAATACCTCGCCTCTAGACCACATGGGAATTTACAGTGTTGTGCAGTGTTAAGAAATTTGAACTTAAGAGTGCAAAGGATCAACTGTGGAGTGCAAATTGGCAGTTTAAACTGGCGGTTAGAACTGCAGTGATGCAGTTAAGAACAATGTGCAGTGTTAAACAATTATAACTCACAGTGCAAAGAATTAAGTGCAGCACAACACTGGATTACTGTACGTGCTTCAAGAGCGTTTTCACCACTGCCAAAACCTTGTGAATAGATGCTTATCGCACTGGAAGCCACACGTGCTCGTTTTTTGTGAATAAACAGTGAATACACTGCAATACCTCGCCTCTAGACCACATGGGAATTTACAGTGTTGTGCAGTGTTAAGAAATTTGAACTTAAGAGTGCAAAGGATCAACTGTGGAGTGCAAATTGGCAGTTTAAACTGGCGGTTAGAACTGCAGTGATGCAGTTAAGAACAATGTGCAGTGTTAAACAATTATAACTCACAGTGCAAAGAATTAAGTGCAGCACAACACTGGATTACTGTACGTGCTTCAAGAGCGTTTTCACCACTGCCAAAACCTTAGAAAGGCAGCCACAAACGTGATGTAAGTACCCTGGCTGAGGTACACTCAATTCTAGTTCCTCATTCTTTGGTTCCTTTTCATTTATTTCATGCTTTATGTCCAATGTTGGTGTGAATAGGGTCTTAAATAGGTTTAAATAGGTGCTATGCATGTCCGGTAAAGAGTTATTTAGGTGGCTTTCAAAGTTAGGCTGGTTAGGGTCCATAAGTACCAGTCCAGGAGGTTGGTGCCCACTATCCGGACAGGACCACTTTCCGGACATGCCTTTGGCTCTACTACGTAGGATAGTGGAGGGATTACTGTATATATATACAGAAAAACCTCAATATAACGGACTTCAATAGACTGGAATTCGCTTGTATTGGACTCGGGGAGCTACCGGACTAAATTCCTATATATCGGAAAAAGTCTGATAAAGCCAGGAGCAGTCCGGACAGCCTGACCACTTCAGCTGTGTTCACCACAATAAGGAAAATAAAAATCATGTTTTTCAGTGTACTGTACAATGTTGTTATATATATTACACCATTTGATTAATGTAGTGAAGTTATAACACAGTACAGTACAGTACTGCATTGGTAGTCAAAGCAGTTTAAAAACTGTTCATGTGATCTGGACTAATGTCTGATATATCAGAAAAAGTCCAGATTAACAGGGGGAAGTCCGGATGTCGCTTTTATTGGAATTTCGCATTTTTTGGAATGGTTTGGGCCCCAATTAGTCTGTTATAGGGAGATCTTACTGTATATATATTTTTCCCATGGTGTTTAGCATTACTTTGGATATTATGTCAAAATATGGCAGATTGACCTGAAAACAATGCCAAAATTAGGATGGGTATTGTACAGTCATGGTCATAAATATTCACCTATCCTCCAGTACCACGTGCCTCAGGCTGGCTCCTTAATGCGCGGCAAGTCACAGTGGAGGAAGAGAGGCTGAGAGGGAGGGGCCAGAGAGAGAAGGAAAGGTGGTTGGGGGGACAAGAGATGGTGCGGGGATCAACTTAGGGAGGGGAGAGAGGTAGGTAGGGGAGGGAGAATGAATTGCGAAGTGGTGTTCACATTATTTGTCTGTTTTCTTTCATTCAGGGTATGATATAAAGGAGGTAATATTTGGTAGATAATGCTGCATTACACCATGTATGGCTGCATCAGATAGCAAGCTTTAGATATATGGTGATATCAAGGCTAGCTTGTGAAAGAAATATACAATAGCAGCCGTGGCTCAGTGGGTTAGAGCGCTCCGCTCTGGCCGAAGGGTCGGAGGATCGAATCCACCCAAGGGTCATTGGTAGACATCAGGAAGGGCATCCGGTCATAAAATGCTACATGCTCCAGTCCAAAAGTCCTCTACCCGGAGGCAACGCCTTAGCCCTTCGGGGATACCTGGCGTAAAACCAAATTATTATTATTTTTTTTTTTTATGACATCACATATCAAACAGTAGTGCAGAGCCAGAAGTTTCCAGCACAACACATAATTGCCTTGTCCACCAGTTTTTAACAAGCTGTTTTTCGTTGGAGGAAAATATCATTACATGGTGATGAGAGGGTGGTGGTGTTGGATGGCCACTCAAACCCATACCAGCATAGGGTCCAAGCAACAGACTATGAGAGATATTGTTGTTATATCCACCTATGTGCACAGACATCAGATTTATTTACCTTCTGTGCACAGTCATTTTAGATAGCCTTTTCATATAGAGATGCCATAAAATAGTTGACACGATGGTGACTGGATAGACGGAGTGTATAACGAGAGGATGATCATAATTAATGTTGACGCAGCCCTGTCAAAGGTTGCATATGATGTTTAGTTCCAAAAATTAATTACATGTATGGTAGAGGACATTTCTTACACAAACATTACGGAAGACAAAGCCATCCTGATTCCGTTGTGCGTCTGATGTCAGAATACAAGAATAAACACAAATATCTGGCTCTGTACTAATATTTGATCTGTCGGGTCAGCACATATCTAACGAGCCAGCCCTTGATATCACCGCTTCAGTGCTTGTTAACTGGCGTCACTATACAAGGTCCGATGCAGCATTATCTACCAAATATTAACTCCTTTATATCATGCCCTCAGTGAAATAAATAGACAAATAATGTGACCACCACTTCACATTTCATTCTTCTTCCTCTACCTACCCTCCCTCCCCTTCCTCACTCATCCCCCCACTCACCTTTCCTTCTCTCTCAGGCCCCTCCCTTTCAGTCCCTCTTACTCCATTGTGACTTGCACGCATAAAGGAGCCAGCCTGAGGCACGGGGCACCAGAGGAAAGGTGGTTATTTACGACCATGACTGTACTTACAGTAGTGTATAGGTAGGGTGTTTTTTTTTTTTTTTAAATGTGTCTTTTGATGTCTAAATATTGCTGGAAAATACCGCCAAAATAAACAGAGGTACTGTACAAATAGGTTAGCTATAGGTTGGAGGTATTTATAGCTAGGGTCTGGGTATAGTAGAGGGGATATTGTTCATTATACGGTTATTGCCACTACCCGGACATGCCTTTGGCTTTTTTATGTTGGATAATTGAGGGAGTACTGTATTCAGCTGAAGAGAGGTCCCATGGAGTTCAGGAGTTAAACATTTCATTGTGTTTAAAGTTTGAAGCACAGTTGACCCTTGATTTTGCGTACCCCTGAAACAACGAACCTCAGATTCTACAGACATTGTCTGTTGGTCCATTTCCTCTGCAAACCAGCAGACGTTATGGCAACGGTGTACGCTGCTTCGCAAAGCATCTGCTAGGTGGCCATTAGCACTGTCAGTCGCTTTGCCTAGCTAATCAGTTCCAGTGTGACAGTCATTGTGTCACCATGCCTCCCATGACTGAAAAATGAAAAAAGGTAAACCTCAGTGTTACTCAGAAGTGAGGAGCTAATTCACAAGCTCAAAAATGGTTTGTCAGTGATGGAGGGTAAATAAAAACAACAGTGCCACAGGAATTCAAGCTGTTTTCTTATTGACCTTTGTTCTAAGGGAAATAACTTTAGTACTAGGTACATCTCAGGTGATAAACATTTGATTTTTGATGGAGAAATATTGGAGAACAAATGAAATATACAGTACCAACTTAGTGATGTTACAGAAAGCCACCGGGACCCCACTGATAGCATGTTTACTGCCGATCTCTGACTGGACATGATGTCAGCACACCAAAACAAACTCAAATATATACAGTTTAAAACCATAAAGCAGTGGAAGCAAGTGCTGAAACCTAGCCAGGGGGGCTTCACCCCCCCCCCCAGTGATTATAACCTACCTAGCACCATGCAAATTATAATATGCATTAAGTGAATGAAAACAGTATCTTACTTTAAGAGCATTCATTAATCATGGTGCAGTCATCACACAACTGTGCGATGGTGAAGGTAGGTGCCAACATAAAGTAAATCATTGCATGTATCACACAGGAGATATCAATTGAAATATAATGCAGGCTAGTAAATTAGTGCTCAGTGATTAAATTAACTCACTTCATATTCTGTATAAGATACGCACAGTACCATGTACAATAACAGAACCTCCTGTTTACAGACTATTTACAGATTTAAAAAAAAAGAAGAAAAAAAAAAAGAAAAAAGTAAATGCTAACCTGTAAAAAATAACACTGGATCTTATCACCACTTCGTTCCAATGGGAAATTTGGAAATACCCTGTCACTGTCATGGACAATGAGTCAGTTTTCATGGTGAGTGGGTGCAATTTTTGTTAAAGTATGTCAATATTTTACTGTAGCAAACTTTTTGCAGGAACCAACTGGTCTTCCTTTCCCCCTCCCCCAATCAGTCTGCAAAATTGATGGTCAGCTGTTTATGTACACATTTTAAATGCCTCATTTATTTTGTGAACAGTCAGATCACCTGCTGAACAAGCTGGAGCATACTGAACTGTATGAGCTGCCACCTGCAGAAGTGCTGGAGATCCTTAAGGCACTGTGTCATCGTGTCATGGACCTGGATTCCACTCAGGTATGTGAAATTCAGAGGAAGGAAGGAAGGTTTTATTATGAGTACTACCTGGATGTTTTTTATTATTATGGTTAGGCATTTTGTCTGCGGCCACCCTTTGCGGGATTAGGGCGTCGGGCTATAGATAGATAGATAGATAGATAGTTAATTACCACAAACTGTTTCCCAGTACTTTATATTTAGTATGGAACTTCGGATGAGAAATAAGTAAAACCTCGATTTAACGGCATTCATTCTAACGGCAACCCCAAACTAACGACACAAACAATCCGAAGAATATTTATACAAAAAAATAAAAAATAAATTCCCCCACAATGGGTAAAAATTTGAAAGAAATTCGAATGTGGCGGGCGCCACATGCATCTCGATCGTCTGTTTGCAGTTTCCTGCCAACTGGGTATGTTTATGCTCACCCAGTCTTCCTCCCGCCTAGCCTGACCCCAAAGAGAAAAATCCCATGGCACTTCATACAAGGTTTGCCGAGGATACGATGGTAAATCAGAACGGTAATGTGGTCAAATTGCCGTCGATACCACGGGCATAGATAGAAACAAATGAATTACCTATGATTATGCAGTTAACAAGGGTTGCATCCATTGATAGCATGCTAGTATATTGAATATATTAATATACATACATGCAGTATATGGGCATCTAAGAGAATGGTTCACTATCAGTGTAGACGTGCGACAAGGTTGTGTGATGTCCCCATGGTTGTTCAGTATGTATATGGATGGCATGATGAGAGAAGTAAAAACACAAGTAATGGAGAGAGGGATGGCATTGGTAATGAATGGTGATGGATGGAATATCTCAAATTTGTTGTATGCTGATGATGCAGCACTGCTTGCAAATACCGGAAAAGAACTTCGTAGGTTAGTGCAGAATTTTGATGATGTCTGTGAGCATCATGCCTTGAGAGTAAATGTAAAAAAGATTAAATTGATGGTTTTTGAGAGAGAAGGTGACTCCCAATGAGATGTTACAGTGAATGGAGAGAGACTGGAATTGGTGAGAGCGTTCAAGTTCCTGGGTACAGTGATAAAAAAGAGAGGAAAATGTGCAACTTGAAAGTAGAGTGACATACGGAAGAAAGGTAGCTGGTGCAGTGAAGGCCTTGTTAAGAAACAGAGGCTTGAGTGTTGCAGCTGCATGAGGCTTACATGAAGGAGGGTTAGTGCCAACTTTATCAGATGGATGTGAGACTATGGTGTGGCATGAAAATGAAAATTCAAGAGTAAGGGCAGTGGAAATGGGACTGCTGATGAATGTATGTGGAGTACAGAGGGTGGACAGGATACAAAATAATGTGGTTTGTGAAAGATGTGGAATGAGGAAGTCAGTGGACACCAGAATCGAAGAGAGTGTACTGAGACGGAATGGTCATGTGGAGAGAATGGATAACAATAGAGTGGTGAAAAAGGTATATCTGAGTGAATTTGAAGGAGGGAGGAGGTAAGGTAGGCCAAGGAGAAGGTGGAGAGATACGGTGGATGAGTGTGTGATGAAGAGAGGTTTGGAGGTCGGTGAGGCCAGGGAACTGACAAGAGATCGTTCTGGCTGGATGATTGTTGTGAGGGGAAGTGCATGATCAGGGATATGGCACCCCTTTTTAACGTGGTATCGTCCAGATTGACTCAATCGGATACGTTTATGTGAAGCTACAGAACGTGGTGAATTATTTTGGTGTATTCGATAGAGCACGGATTCTGGGGGCTTGAATGATGAGTGAATGGAAGTGTGGTTCATTGGATTGGGCAAATTTGGGCTGTCTGGACATTGCTACTCCTAGGGTGGGAAAGGAGGTCCGGATGATGATGATGATGACACACATATATCTCTGTCTGTTTATTATCTACACTAGACCCTCGATTTGCCGGACTTAAAGGGGGAAGTCCAGTCCGGGAATCGTAAAATTCCAGGTATCACAAAAGTCCGGGGGCCATGGCCCATTCCCCTAAGTTTACCGTACTCGGTATGGCAATTGCCAATATTCAGTACCCGCCCTGGACTTTTACCACACTTTGTCCAGCACTCTTTATTACATGTGCAAACATAAGTTACATACAAAACATGGTTTATTGTAATAACAACATATGACTACATATAAGGAAAAATATATATATTTAACATACTGTACTGTATGTACAGTCTAGGCTATAAATAATCACCTATCCTCCTGTCACCATGCCTCAGGCTGGCTCCTTTATGCCCGGCAAGTCACACGGGAGTAAGAGGGGCTGAGAGGGAGGGGCCAGAGAGAGAAGGGAAGGTGGGTATGGGGACGAGCGATGGTGCTTGAGTGGAGTGAGGGAGGAGAGGGAGGGTGGGTAGGAGAGAGAGAATGAAATATGAAGTTGTGGCCACATAATTTGTCATTTTCTTTCATTCAAGGCATCATATAGAGGACTTACTATTCGGTAGATAAAGCTGCATTACACCTTGTATAGCAGGTCAGATAACAAGCTTTAGATAGGTGGTGATATCAAGGGCTGGCTCATGAGAGAAGTATACTGACGTGATGGATCAGACATTAGTGCAGAGCCATTGAGATTGTATGGGCCCATATTGTCAAAGCGTGGAAGCCAGAGAACAAGAGGACACCAGCCTGCCTCCTCCAGCACACAAAGTACTAGTGGGAGCTGTTCAGACGAAACCAGCAAACCATCAACAACATTGTTTTCCCGGTGCCGCGAAGCCTGCATGAGGTTTTTAAGGCATGAAGCCATTGGACTACTTACTAAGGTGTTCCTGATTGCTTTGACTTGACCAGTGTTGGTAAACATTGACATAGATATATTTTGGGAGTTTGGGTAGGATTTTGTTTCATTTTCCCTCTAACAGATTATGGGAGATACCATTATCATATCCACCCATGAGCACAGACTTAAAAATTTGTTTACTTTTTCTGTACAGTTATTTTAGATAGCATTTTCATATAGAAATCTACCTATCTATCTATTGCCAGATGCCATAATCCCGTAAGGGGTGGCCGTTTTGACTGATTTATTTGTTTTTACGGAGAGGGGCACTAACCCTCCACCAACCCACTTGTTGACACGTAGGGAACACGTATGGTTTGGTTATATGATTACCACCCAGCGTTGTAAGTGGTTTCTTGGCTTACAGGAAATGTCATTAAATAATTATTGAACTGCCATGGTGGTGTCTCTGTAGACAGAATATATACTGCAAGGGTGATCATATTTACTGTGGACATAGACATGTCAGAGGTTGCATGTAATATTTAGTTCCAAAAATTAATTACAGTACATGTAAGGCTAGAGGACGTTTCTTACACAAACATTACGGAAGTCAGAGCCATCCAGGTTCCATTCTGTGCCTGAAGTCAAAATACACAGATAAACACAAATATCTGGCTCCGCACTTATATTTGATCCATCATGTCAGTATATTTCTCTCACGAGCTAGTCCTTGATATCATCAACTATCTAAAGCTTGTTATCTGACGCCGCTATACAAGGTGTAATGCAACTTTATCTACCGAATAGTAACTCCTTTATAGCATGCTCTGAATGAAAGAAAACAGACAAATTACGTGTCCACAACTTCACATTTCATTCTCCCTCCCCTCCCTCACTCCACCCCAGCACCAATGCTTGTCCCCTCACCCACCTTTCCTTCTCTCTCTGGCCTCTACCTCTCAGCTCTTCTTACTCCAGTGTGATTTGCCGTACATAAAGGAGCCAGTCTGAGGCACGGGGTACAGGAGGATAGGTGATAATTTATGGCCACAACTGTACTTACTGTACTGTATTGTAGAGAGGATATAGGTGTATGCCGTGATCAGATAGTGGTTCCCCAAATAGCTTAAACTATTCAAGGTCAGACATGACATCCATAGGTGAATCTGTAGCACCAGTGGAGTCATGTTGAGCTACAGATGAGCTGCTTGGTTCAGGAGGTGGTGGCAGACTGGCTCATACCATTGGGGCCTGATTCAGGGGAAGGCGGCTGGGCAGTGCGTGGTTTAAACAAAAACGGGGGTTAGGTAACAAAGACTCCCGCGAATGTTAAAAATCCGTGGATATCTGCTGTCCCCCTTAAAAACACCCTTGGACCCCCCTTAACCCTTTGCCTGCAGAGGCTGTGATGAGAGGGTACTGACTGTGCTCACTGTGGAGAAATAGGAAAAAAATTGTGTGTTTTCAACTCGTGTTTTAACTCACTCATCGTTAATCTTGAGAGCTAAAATTTTTGTCAAAAGTCAATCTTTCTACTATCGTTTGCAACAAACTGCGTGTCTGTAGGCACTCCAAGCACGGAGAACGATTTGAGAGAATACAAGGTGTGTTTTGACTGTCTGACGTAGGAAATAGCCCAGGGAAGTGGAAATTTACACCAAACCACAAGATTTTTTCCATTCAAAACAGGGTTACAGCCACGTTACCTCATCACAGTAATTGCTATCTATCTATCTATATGTTGCCAGATGCCTCAATCCTGTTTGGGGTGGCCACAAACAAATCGCCTCCACGTCGCCCTGTCCCCTGCCATTTCACTGCCCTTCTCCCAACTCATCCCCCTCTCTCATATACCTCTCCACCCGATCCCTCCATCTCATCCTCGGCCTCCCCCTCCACTTCACTCACATACACTCTCTTCATCAGTCTTTCACCCTCCATCCTCTCCTCCATATGGCCAAACCACCTCAGTGTGTTCCTCATAACGCTTCCTATCACATCCACATCCACACCACAATGCTCCTTTATATCCTCATTCGTCAGCCTCTCTCTCCATGTGACTCCACAGGCTCCTCTTAAATAACTCATTTCCACTGCTTTCACTCTTGACTTGTGTTCCTTCCAACAACATCCAAGCTTCACTTCCATATGTTAGAGTTGGTATCACAATACTGTCATGTAGTAACTTTTTCACTTCCATGCTCACTTCCCTGTTTCTTACCACTGCTTTCAAAGAACCAGCAACCTTTCTTCCCTGCTGTACCCTTTCAAGCACTTCACCCTCCAAACCTCCATCCTTACTCATCACACCACCCAAGTACTTAAACGTACTCACATTTTCCAATTCCTCACCATCCAACCTCACTGTACATTCACTGACTTCACCTCTCTCAAAGACCATCACTTTACTCTTCCCTACATTCACCTTTAGATTCTGTTTCTTACACACTCTCCCAAACTCATCCACCAAGCCTTGCAGCTCCCCTTCGTCTTCACTCAACAACACAGTATCATCTACAAACAACAGTACAGGGAGTTTCCAAACACTATCCTCTCTCACCAGGGCCACTCCAACATCCACTACCCTACCTTGCACCTGTTTTATTACCCCATTCATGTACAGATTGAACAACCATGGAGACATAACACATCCCTGTTTCAACCCAACCTTCAAAGAGAAAAATTCACTTAGTTCACCATCCACACGCACTGCAGCCTTAGCACCATCATACACACTCTTCACAGCATTCAACAACTTCCCATGTACTCCATATATTCTTAATACTTTCCACAATCCTTGTCTATCCACCCTGTCATATGCTTTCTCCAAATCCATGAAAGCCGCATACAACTTCTCTCCCTTCTCTAGAAACTTTTCCACTAAAGATCTAAGAATGAATATCTGATCTTCACAACCTCTTCCCTTCCTAAAGCCTCCCTTTTCTTCTCCAACTAATTCCTCTGTTCTTTCTCTAACTCTGTCAATAAGTATCCTACCATACACTTTTCCTGTTATACTAAGAAGACAAATACCCCTATGATTACCACACACTTCTTTTTCCCCGTTTCCTTTGTACAAGGGAATAATTATACCTGACTTCCAATCCTCCTGGACTCTACCTTCCTCCCAGGCCAATCGCACATCTTCCACATCCAGTCTTCTACTATCTCTTCCCTATGCTTCAGCATTTCACCACACACTCCATCAATTCCTGGGGCTTTCCCCAATTTAACTTTCTTCATTGCTTCCACAACCTCTATCCTACTGATTTCTTCCTGTCTTCTCACCTTCCTCCTTCTCCCAGCCATTCCCCAGCCACTTGTACTCGCATTACTTCCATCCTGTATGTTCAACAATTCCTTAACCCTTACACCGCTGGCTTGTTTTGCTTTGACTTGCGGCTCCCGCGGGCATATTCACGCTCCGACAGACTCTCTAAAAATATTTGTAAAAAATCAGTTATTAGTCCAAGAATATTAAAATCACATATACTTATGGCACATACCTTCAGCTTTCTCCTTGGGTGTTTGTTGAGCCTTCGTCGAGTACCGAAGGACTTGTGGAGACCTCTGAAGTTGGGTAACGAAGTCTCCACTTTACACTTCCCAACAACTCGTAATATGATTACCACAGCCTGATATTATCACCAGAAACACTAATCTATGATTCTCAAATAGTTTGGAATCCATACTCCCCCAAAAAAACACTGTGAAAGCAATGAAAATTACGAGGGCGTATGACCATCCCACTTCCGATCATTTGCCGCTGGTGTTGTCTGTTATTCATAAAAACACTCACAGTTTATTTTTCTATTACCGTATAACACTTATATATATCTACAGTCTTTATCCATAAGTTTCCTTCAGTAATAGTAGTTTATTGTCACTGTAGGGATTCAATTTCTTTCAATAAAATTCGTAGCATTCGCTTTCTCGTCCTGTATACTAGCATTGAGAGTGAATGTCACTTTCACCTTCACTGTCATAACTCATAGTATTCATACATGCTAGAGTGAAACTTTCACTTTCATTACTCCTAGTATATATACTCGTATTCTTATAATACCACTCATTTACATTTCTATTTACGTTCTCTACTTTATTTACATTATTTACATTTCTGTTTTATTTACACTGTGTTATGCACTGTCACTTGAAGTAACTTATAAAACTAATTTTAACTGTTCACTTATATTTACATTCATTGCTTTCTTGCTGTTTACACATTATGTACACTTTATTTACAATTCCACTTTCACCGTTTTACTCAATAAAAAGATCATAGTCACTCTTTATCAATTGTCAGCCCTTTACCTCTTTCCACAGGAGGTTTAGTAGAGGGTAAAGGTCACAGGGCCCTTTGCATGGGGCTATAAAGCGACGGAAGTTAGCAGGAGCAAATCAGACATACTCCCACTTTCAAAGACGACAGTGAACTGATAGTGGTGGCCTCCTGCCGCCTGGCTAGGGTAGGTCCAATACTACCAACTTCAGCCCTATGAGACCTGCTAATTTATAGCAATGAAATGATTGGCAGGAAACCAAGACAGTACATAATAAATTAGGTAGTTCCAGGTGAATGTAAATATCACTTAGGCTTCTCCCTTCCCTCCTTATATGTATATTTATTACGAAAATAGATTATACGGCATATTTCTAGGGGAAATAAACAGCGAAAATTAGCAAACGAGTGCACATGAGGTGTTGTCAGGTGATAATGAGCCAATTCCAGGTGTATGGCACTATCACTTACCTTATTTCTTTTGTGTATATATTATTTGGTATAAGAATAGGGCATAGGGCTTGTTTCAATGGGTGAAATCAGTGGAAAATTCCATGGAAGATTTACTTAGCGTAGAATACAGTGTGTTGGCCTGCAATAATTAGGTAGTTCCAGGTGAATGTAAATATCACTTAGGCTTCTCCCTTCCTTTCTTATATATATTTTTATTACGAAAATAGATTGTACGGCATATTTCAAGGGGAAATAAACAGCGAAAATTAGCAAACGAGTTCACGTGAGGTTTTGTCATGTGATAATTAGCCAATTCTAGGTGTATGGCACTCTCACTTACCTTATTTCTTTCTTGTATATATTATTTGGTATAAGAATAGGGCATAGGGCTTATTTCAATGGATGAAATCAGTGGAAAATTCCAGGGAAGATTTATTTAGCGTAGCACGGCCGGGCAGGCGAGAGGTTAGGGTAATGGAGGGGAGGTAGGGAGGGGAGTCAAGAACGGGGAGAAATGGCTAAATTGTCAACAATGGATGGGAGTACAGATAAGATTAGGAGTGCTGACTAGTGTTGGACATTGGCAGTACTGATAGATGATACAAACCACCACTTCAAAGCCCATGCGAATTCAAAATAACACAGAATCACAAAAGTGTCGCCCCGCGGTATGATCCCTTGCTCCCAAGCGTCACGAAAGTGATGCCCCTCGGTTAAGGGGTTAAAGTGTTCTCTCCATCTGCTCACTTTTTCTCCCTTCTCCACTAGTAATCTATCATTTTTATCTTTCACTCCCCTGCTAACCTCACTTCCACTCTCTTCACCTCTTTCCAGAACATTTTCTTACAGTCCCTCTACAGTAATTGCAATAATAATAAAAATAAAACACATTTAGCCATTCTCCTATGATTTTGTTACAATATTCCAGTATTTACATTAGACTTTAGCGAAACAGTAACGATGTGAGGAAAATGGTTACAAACTTTATCAAACTTCATAAATGACTTTTATTACCACTTACTTTTATAAAGCTTATTGATATTATGTCATGAGTCATTTCTTAGCACAGCTACACAGTTTGCAACCTCAAAAATGTTCATTAGCTAATGCACTTAGCATCATGACCTCTGATTATCGCAAAAATATCATTAAATCACTTGTATTTTATCACAGTAATTCACAATACAGTATAATATAAAATAACACTTTCAGCCACTCGTATGATTTCAGTGTGATTTGGGTGTGTATTGCTTCGTATTATTTACTAGAGAGAGGGAGGGGGGAGGGCAGCATACCAATTTAGACCAGCTCATCGAGGGTACATGGAAGAAAAGAAATACTCCCAGGCCATCCTAACTTTTCCCTTGATGAATTAATGGCATTAATAAATGAAGTGGCCAAAAGGAAGAGTGTTATATTTGATTCACTGGATAGTGCCATCACTAAAACAGCCATGAACTGTGCCTGGGATAATGTTACATTTGCAGTGAACAGTGTCAGCAGAGTTCAACAAGATAAAATGCTATAGTGAATCCGGCCCTGGTACTGGATCCACTCTTATAGATATTTAAAACCATTTATGTTATATCACCCGCAGATATTTAAATCCGTGTGTGTTAAAAATGCGGATGTTAAGGGATGACTGCAGTGTATCTGCACATTCCCTGATCACAGACATCTTAACGGTTGTTGGCTGCTTGACGTCACTGTCCTCACTGTTCCTGCTCTGCTCCCCAGTCACTGCTGCCACTATCTGTTCTTTGGACAATATTTCATGCCCCTCTGCAGCTTCATTTTCTCCTATCCACTTGTGAATGTCATCTAGCGTAACTGCATTTTCCCCACCCATATAGAGAAGTGAATGGAAGTCTAATGTCTCAAACCCCTCAAAATCAGAGTCATAATCTTCATCCCTGAGGAGTTTTTTCCATGCGTTGGTAAGCATGGAATGCTTAACGTCACCCCACACCTCAGCCAAGTTGTGGATGGCAGAGCGGATGTTGTATGCTTTAATATTCTCCAGGGTTCTCTTCCATCTTGCATCTTCTCCCCTGTCAGCCTCAGAGTCCAACACAATCAGCACTTTGTCAAGCTATTTTCTCTGGTACCACTGCTTCAGTGAACTGATTACACCTTGATCAGTGGGTTGGATCAGTGAGGTGGTGGTTGAGGGTAAAAACATGCATTTTATCTTCCTGTCAGCACTCTGCAAAACATCGTGGGCAGGGACATTGTCCATTAGAACCAATGCCTTCACTTCTGGAGGTGGGATTTTCAGCACCTTTTCCTGGTGGTTCCTTATTTCAGGCACCAGGTGATGATGGAACCAGTCTTCACAAATCCAGTTGGTGAACCACGCTTTGTTAGAATTGTAATGATGGACAGGAAGCTTTTTCATACATTCCATGAGAGCCCTGGGTGTTGCAGACTTCCCCACAATAACCAGTTTGAGCCTGTGTGTAGGCTACCTGACGCATTACCACCACACGTCACTGATAACCGCTCTTTGTTAATCATTTTACCTGGCTCCTTATGCTTATCCTTCCTTGCCTGGATATTATTAGGCAAGAACCTCCACATAGCCCCAGTCTCATTCACATTGTAAATTTGACTCACTGATAAATGTTCATGCTTAATAAGATCATCTAACTTCAATCTAAACGGGTCAACACTGTCAACATCGGCACTGGCAGCCTTGCTTTACGCTTTCACACTATGGATGCCGTGGCGTTTCCTAAAATGCCACAGCCATCCATCACTTGCCTTAAAATCAGCAACACCCATGTGTGCAGCAAGCTTTGCAGTATTGGCAGCCAGCTCCACACCTGTCAGAGACACCACAAGCCTGCTGCTGAACATACCCCTTGTGCACAGCAGCATCTAAGGCAGCACACTTTGAATTTTTCATGCTTTCTTCCCAATCCAATCTTTGCCTCAGACACAGAAAACTTCACAGCATAACTCTGCAGCTTTTCTTTTGCTTTTTTGATATCAGATACAGTCTGTTTTTTTTCACCATACTCCTCTTACAGCATAGCGATCGTCTTCCCAGCCTCAAGTTTCCTTATTAACTCAAGTTTTGGAGACACTGAGAGATGCACAGGCTTCTTTGCGTACTTGGTTACTTTCCTAGGGGTTGGTGGTGCCATCCTGGAGTTATAAACTGCTCAGATAATGCTCAAATGTAAGGCTGCTTTACAGCATGAGACAACATTAACCCCTACACCGCGGGCTTGTTTACCAATAACTTGCGTGTGCCGCGGGGTTATTTGGGCTCCGACAGACTCTCAAAAAATATTTGCCAAAAATCAGTTATTAGTCCTAGAATAATAAAATTATATATGCTTATGGCACATACCTTCAGCTTTCTCCTGGAATGATTGTTGAGCCTTCGTCGGTTACCGTAGGACTTGTGGAGACCTCTGAAGTAGGGTAACGAAGTCTCCACTTTACACTTCCCAACAACCCGTAATATGATTACCACAGCCAGATACAAACACTATAAACACTATTCTACAATTTTCAAGTAGTTTGGGATCCATACTAAAAAAAAAAAAACACTGTGAAAGCAATGGAAATTACGAGCGCGTCTGATCGTCGCACTGGCACTAGTTCGCTCTTGGTAGTCTGTCATTTATTATTCATAAAACCCCTCACACTTTATATTTCTATTACTATATAACACTTATATATATCTATAGTCTTTATCCATAAGTTTCCTTCAGTAGTATTAGTTTATTGTCACTGTAGGGATTCAATTTCTTTCAGTAAAATACGTAGCATTCACTTTCTCGTCCTGTATACTGGCATTGAGAGTGAATGTCACTTTCATCTTCACTCTCATAACTCATAGCATTCAGACATGCTAGAGTGAAACTTTCACTTTCATTACTCCTAGGGTATATACTCGTATTCTTATAATACTACTCATTTACATTTCTATTTACGTTCTCTATTTTATTTACGTTATTTACATTTCTATTTTATTTACACTGTGTTGTGCACTGTCACTTGAAATAACTTATAAAACTATTTTCCATTGTTCACGTATATTTACATTCATTACTCTCACTTGCTGTTTACACATTATTTACACATTATTTACAATTCCACTTGCACTGTTTTACTCAATAGAAAGATCGTAGTCACTCTTTTATCAATTGTCAGCCCTTTACCTCTTTCCACACGAGGTTTAGTAGGGGGTAAAGGTCACAGGGCCATTTGCATGGGGGTGAAAAAAGGCCTTGAAGTCAGCAAGAAGAAACATACGTACTCTCGCTTCGGAAGTTGAGAGAGAACTGAGTGATAACAGAGGACCACCAGCGTAGAGGCTTGCTAGGGGTTATTCAGAGTTACCAATATTACTTCTTGAAACAGCTAAGTCTAGCACTGATATGATTGGCAGTAAATCTAGACAATACATTATAAATTTGGTAGTTCTAGGTGAATGTAAATATCACTTAGGTTGCTCCCTTCCCTCCTTACATGTATATTTATTACGAAAATAGAGTAGAGGCCTACTTAGGAGATATATATATTCAGAGCTACCAATGTTATATCTTGAAACAGCTTTGTCTAGCACTGATATGATTGGCAGGAAATCTAGACAATACATTATAAATTAGGTAGTTCCAGGTGAATGTAAATATCACTTAGGGTTCTCCCTTCCCTCCTTACATGTATATTTATTACGAAAATAGATTATAAGGCATATTTCAAGGGGAAAAAAACAGCGAAAATTAGCGAACGAGTGCACGTGAGGTGTTGTCAGGTGATAATTAGCCAATTCCAGGTGTATGGCACTCTCACTTACCTTATTTCTTTCTTGTATATATTATTTGGTATAAGAATAGGACATAGGGCTTATTTCAATGGATGAAATCAGTGAAAAATTCCAGGGAAGATTTACTTAGCGTAGCACGGCCGGGCAGGCGAGAGGATAGGGTAATGGAGGGGGGGTAGGGAGGGGAGTCAAGAACGGGGAGAAATGGCTAAATTGTCAACAATGGATGGGAGTACAGATGAGATTAGGAGTGCTGACTAGTGTTGGACATTGGTAGTACCGATAGATGATACAAGCCCCCACTTGGAAGCCCGGGTGAATTCAAAATAACACAGAATCACAAAAGCGACGCCCCGCGGTATGATCCCTTGCTCCCAAGCGTCACAAAAGTGACGCCCCGCGGTTAAGGGGTTAACAAATGTCCAGCGCGAACACGACCACCAAGTGGGTGGCCTGGACATTGACCGGGGAACGGAAGAGATCACTGCGCGCTGGTAGTTTGAAATGTAAGTTTCAGTATTTTCATTATTTTGTCCGGAAAATCCGAAATTCTGGAAATAGAGGTCCACCAAATCGAGGGTCGAGTGTATTTGTATGTATCTGTTCTCAGTCACATCCACATCCACTCCACAATGTTCTTTCACTTCTTCATTCGTCGACCTGTACCTCCATGTCACTGCACATGCTTCTCTCAGGTAACTCATTTCCACTGCTGTCACTTTTGACTTGTTCCCCTCTAGCAGGGTCCATGCCATGCTTCCATACGTGAGGGTAGGGATCACAATACTATCATGCAGTGACTTCTTAACTTCCATACTCACCTCCCTATTTCTCATTACCACTTTCAGTGAACCAACAACCTTCCTTTTCTGCTGTACCGTTTCAAGCACTTAATCCCTAAAACTTCCATCCTTACTCATCACACCACCCAAGTACTTGAATGCACTCACATTCTCCCATGTCCTCATCATCCAACCTCACCACATTCTGTGACTTCATCCCTCTCAGAGACCATAACTTTACTCTTATTTACATTAACTTTCAGATTCCTTTTCCTACATACTTTCTCAAATTCATTCACCACACCTTGCAACTCCCATTCATCTTCAGTCAACAGTACTGTATCATCAGCAAACACCAACACCGCAATCTTCCACACCTCACCCTCATTCATTAGAGCCACCCCCACACCCACTGCCCTGCGTTGTACCTCCTTTATAACCCCATCCATGAATATACTAAACAGCCACACATCCCTGTTTCAGTCCCACATTGAGAACTCACTCAGTTCACCATCCACTAGCACCGTAGCCCTAGCCCCCTCGTACATACTCTTCACAGCACTCAGCAATTTCCCCTCCACTCCATATATTGGTAATTCCTTCCACATACCTTGGCTATCTATTCTGTCATATGCTTTCTCTCAGTCCATGAAGGCAGCATATATCTTAGGACAAATTTCTGATCTACACACCCTTTTCCCTTCCTAAATCCTACTTGTTCTTCTCCAGCTAGCTCCTTTGTTATATGCCTAACCCTATCAGTGAGTATTCTACCATAAATTTTTCCAGTCACACTAAGAAGGTACGCACCCTTATTGTTACCATATATTTCTCTCTCCCCGTTTCCTTTGTATAAAGGAACAATTATACCTGATTTCCAGTCCTCTTGAACCATTCCCTCTTCCCAAGCCAATCTACACAACTTCCATATCTACTCCACAGCAAACTCACCCCCATATTTCAGCATTTCACCCCACACTCCATTAATTCCTGGGGCCTTTGATTTTCTTCATTGCTTCAACTACTTCCACCCTGCTGATCTCTTCCTCCCTCCTCTCATCTCTTCTTCTCCCAACTATTCCCCAACGACTTATACTCACACTGCTTTCACTTTCTACATTCTACAAATCCTGAAAGTGCTCCTTCCATCTCCTCATTTTCTCTCTCTTCTCCACAAACAATCTATTATTCCCATCTTTCACTCCTCTGCTGTTTCCCCTTCCACACTTACTTTCTTTACCTCCTTCCAAAACAATTACTCTCCCTCCATTTCACACTCAGATTCCTCCCAAACTCTTCATCCACTCTCTTCTTACTCTCCTTCACCAATTTCTTCACCTCCCTTCTCCTGCTCACATATACCTCTCTCTTCTCTCTCTCATCTCCTCCCCTACCTATACACGCTAGCCAGTCACTATATGCCTTCTATTGTTCCACAACTTGTTTCACCTCATCATTCCACCGTGCTGTCCCTTGCACACCCCTGCATCTCCTCTTCACTCCACAAACCACCTCGCGTACTGCACCTATCTCTTCCGCAAATACCTTGCATACTTCTTCCACCCCTTCCATCTGCTCTAACCATACCTTCCCAACCTTTCTTCCTCTGTGCTCTTATACTCTGCCATTTTCTCACTCTCTTGCAACTTCTCCACTCTTTTCACAGGAGCTTTTTCCTCCTGTCTTCCCCTTTGTTTCTTCACCCATTTTTTTTGCAGCCTTACCTTGGCCATCACTAAGTGATGGTCAAAGATTCCATTCCCCCAACCTCTCCACACACTTGCATCCAATGCTTGTCTTCTCATTCGCTCATCCACACACATGTAATCTATCATTGCCTTTCATTCAATATACTGAGGTGATTTGGACATGTGGAGAGAATGGAGAATGATTGACTAAGAGGGTGTTTGTAGGTGAAGTGGAGGGAGGGAGAGGGAGGGGGAAACTGAGGATGAGGTAGAGGGATGGAGTTGAGAGGTATATGAGGGAGGGGGACAGTGAGCTAGGGGGAGGGCAGTCAAATGGTGGGTGACAGAACAACTTGGAGGTGTTTTGTCTGTGGCCACCCTTTGCAGGATTAGGGCATCGGGCTATAGATAGATAGATGTATCCGTCTATCTGCTTATCTAGTCTGTCTATCTGTATAGAGAGAGGTGGAGATAGATAGATACATTTTTATAAAGGCTCCAACATGCTTGCATACATTGGCCTTGGTCACTTGATGGTGTCTCTCCACGCTGCTTGATGTCTGATAGCCTCTCTCTTCAATTCATTATCCCTGAGGTCCACCATTACCTCATCCCAGGTCTTTTTTGGTCTGCCCCTCACAACCATACTCCTAGCATTCACCCTTCTCACCTTCTGCACCCAGTTGTCATCCTCCATCCTCTCAGCATGCCCAAACCATCTCAATCAGCCCCTGGATGACTCCGTTGCTGATGCCTGTCCAGGATGCAGCACAGCACCCCATACTATTAAGCACGTTATGGAAGACTGCATTGCACACAATCACCTACGCCAACAACACAACAGACACTTTGAGAGCTCTGTGGGAAAGCCCGGTCTCGGCCATGGTCGTCCTGAGCGACTTGGGGCTGTTCGGCCAGACTAGCTGGGGAACAACTGCTGCTACTACTACTACCCCTCCTCATCACAACACTAATACATTAACCTGTGGATTGTGAGACACAGCTCGGGCTGGGTAGCTTCGCATTGCGAGCCGCATCTCAGGCTGTGCTGGCTGTGCATCATCGCAAACTACTCCACCCCGGCGCAAGCTTACACACGGCACTACGCAAGGACATAGTGAGGGAGATTTTTTTCTTCTCACCAGATGATGCCCCAGATGTTTATCTACAAGTTTATAATAAACAAAAGCATTTTTTTTTTTTTTTTTTCCCCCCCCCATGTAAATTTACATATGGCCTGACGCAAAGACAGACAGAGAGAGATTATTATTATTATTGTTTTTTTTTTTTCACCAGATGGTGCCCTGGATGTTTTATCTTCAAGTTTATAATAAGCAAATGTTAAAAAAAGAAAAAAAAAAAATCCTTCATTTTTCGCTCACCACGGGATGGGATAAAAATAGGTAATTGCGCAATCCACCAATTAAAGTCCAATCCTTCCTCTCAACTCCTCAGTCACGATCCTTGCCCCAGTCCTCACATTCAGGGACACACTACACCTCCATCTAATCATTATCATTTCTGTATGTTTGAGCCTTTGAACATCCTCTTTCTGGGCAGTAGCCTAGATCTCAGTACCATACAGTACAACATTATAGATCCAATAGCATGGAGGGAGACCCCTCTCAGTGTCAGAAGAGGCAGCAGTTCCCTGAACTTCTTCCAACCACTCCTTACTCTAGTCAGAGAGTCAGCTCAAGCCCCACTACCAGCATATATCTTGTCTCCCAAGTAAAAAAACTCTTTAACACACTCAAGAGACTCACCAGCAAGATCAGTCATTTTACACCTAACAGTCTTCACATGCTTTCTCTGACACACCGCATACATGAAATCAGTATTATCTCGCAGTTTGTTGTATCCTTCTATCTATTTATCTATCTTTATATTTATATCAAATGGTGGTAGATGGTGGTGACCATCATCCACTCACTTGATATGCTGCCCACTTTTTCCTTCACCTTTATCATTTTTTTTTCTGAGTTTACCCTCCTCTCTTCCAATTTCTCCCATCTTTCATGTCACTTCTTGTTACTCTTCTCTTCTTTTCAGGTGTCTTTACATTGATTAACAAGCCAAATGGTTTCCTGTAATCCAGGAAACCATTTAAAAGTCTGGGTGGTAACCTTATAACCAACCCATTCATGTTCCCTACATGTCGGCAAATGGATTGGAGGAGAGGTAGTGCCCCTCCCCGTAAAACAAGTAACTCAAAGACAAATGGCCCCCTCATAAGGAATTACGATGTATGGCTATATACTGTATATAGATAGATAGAGATAGATATGTGTATGTATGAATGTATTTCATAGGAAACAGGGTTGTAGGAATCATATTACAAACTTTATATCGATTAGTTAATTTAAGAATAATTACAGGATTATGTGGATGAACTAGAGGAGAAAATTGTTATCTTGGCCAGACATGTACGACTTCAGCGAAACCCCAAAGAGAAGAAGCGTGGTCGCCCAAGAAATGATGGTATGTATACATTTGGTCTTTGTTATATGGCTTTGAGCATTGATACTGTCATAACCATTGGGGTCACAGATGGTGCCATTTTGCAGTATAATGATTGTTAGCTAAGGTTCAAACTTTCAGATATCACCCTAACTGAGTTGCCTCATTACTATATGATGCTGGCTTATCCTACCCTGCCTTCACATGCTTACCTTGTTATTACACCTTCCATGTTTTTAATCATCATCATATGAGGATGTTTTTTTCTTAATTTTGTAAGTTTCACATAGAAGGTGAAACTAAAAGGAAGCATAAATGTGTACACAATTACCTTAATTTTAACCAGATGTCTTACATGAACTTAAGTTTTTATTTAGTTTTTCCTTTACACATATATGTGTGTATCTTTCATTGACAGCTATATTGACTTTTTCTTTTATGATCTGTAGCCATATTTGGGGACATTCATGTCCTGGATCTGTGTTTTATTTTTCTTCATATTTTCACATTGTACATCAAGCTCACTTTAATTATATACTGTATAGTAGTAGTATACTAATTATATTCTGTAGAATAATAGAGTACTGTAGTGCATTTTAGAGTTGTTAGCTAGTCTCCTACCTGTCTTTATTTTGCTTATTTACCAGTTTATTTTCAGCCATTGTCATAGCCTTCTTGGTAGGTAAATTTTAGTAGTCCCTGTTTATAATTATTATTGTTTTCATTATTTGTATGGCATGGTGGGGTGAAGAGGTTAAGAGAGCAGTGGAAGAAAAGAAGAAGAAGTGGCTAGAGTGGTTACAGGACAGGGGTTCAGTTGAAATAAGAACTAAATACACTGAGAGTAAGAAGCACATAAAGAGACTAGTGAAGAGGAAAAAGAAGGAAGTAAGTGATAATCTAGGAAGAAAAATGAATTCAAATTACTCTGAAAATAGGAAGTTGTTGTGGAAAGAGTTGCAGAAATGTAGAATTGACAGCAGAAAGAAGTGTAAAAGTGTGAAGGATGTAAGTGATAGATTATTAACCCATGGGATTGAAGTAAGAACCAGATGGAAAGAATATTTTGAAAGCCTGACGAATGGGACTAGAGAGAGTAGAGCCATTGTAAACATGATTGTTTTGGGGGGTGTACAGAGAAGGAATACAGTGATAGGAAATGTGACAGTCGCACAGGTGAAGAATGCTGTGAAAAGGCTGAAAAATGGGAAAGCAGCTGGGGTTGATGAGATGTATGCAGAGGTGCTTAAGTGTAGTGGAGAGAGGGGAATGAAGTGCTTGTTGGAGATATGTAAGAAGGCATGGTTGAGTGAAACTGCTAGCAGAGTGGGAAAAAGACCGTGATTGTACCCCTGTACAAAAATAATAGTGAGCGAAGTGAGTGCAAGAATTATCGTGGCATAAGTTTATTGAGTGTGGTAGGAAAGGTATATGGAAGAAGTATTATAGAGAAAGTAAGAGAGATATCAGAAGTCCTGGTGAGTGATGAATACAGTGGCTTTGGGAGTGGCAGAGGATGTGTGGATTAAATATTTGCAGTGAGACAGGTAGTGGAAAAGGCTTCTGAGAAGGACTATAAGGTGTTTATGGCATTCATGGATCTGGAAAAAGCATACAACAAAGTAGACAGAGAAGGAGTGTGGAAGGTTTTGCGCATGTACTGTGTAGATGGTAAGCTGCTAGGTGTCGTCAAGAGTTTTTATGATGGTAGTGAAGGATGTGTAAGGGTAAATGGACATCTACTGAATGGTTCACGATCGGTGTGGGTTTGTGACAAGGTTGTGTGATGTCCCCATGGTTGTTCAGTATACAGCCACTTCTCACATAACGTGCGAATATTGTTTCTGGCAGGTCCCGCTTGATGAGAATTCTTCATTATACAGCCATATGTTTACATGTTAAATGGTTTCATGGTACCCAAGCCAGCACCAGCTTCACATTTTGGGGAAATTTTCATGGATTTTTCCCATGACATTTACCTACCTAAAAATGACTTCAGTACATACAAACATTAGAGGATTCCTCACCTTGAATTGAAGAGGTTGTGGGCTCGCTGGGGGAGGGGGGGAGGGGGGTTCTGAGGCAGGGCAGGACTCCTACTGGTCCCCAGCACGGTCCTCTGGCCACACCGGCTCCACAGGGTCCTCATCTAATGAAGAAGGTAAATCCATGGTCACCTTAGACAGGCGGGAGAACAGGTGGACGTCGATGACATGTGGGATTGGTTGGATGACGGTGGTGGCGATCCTGGTTACCAGACCATGTCTGATGAGGAGATCACCGCTGCTGTCTCTCCGGGCACGGAAGAGGACAGCGAGACCGACGAGGATGAGCATGAGGACCCTGACTCGCAGCCCACCACAACTCCTTCAGTCCTTCATCTCAGTGTCCTCTGTGGTTACCTGGAGGGGTTGCTGGAGTATGCCGAGCACTTACACTATGACAGGGAGTTGGTGCCACTTCGCCTGATGTTGGAGCTGCGGGCAGTCTGGGACGCTGTTATCCTCTGACGGAATTTTCAGTCCTACCGTTAGACCAGGATCGACACGTTCTTTAAGCCTGCAACCCCCATGAGTGCAAACCCATTCTCACTACCACCAGCTCGTTTCCTGCCTTCACCTTCGAACCCGCATCTGAGCACGTCGACAGCCATTGAGTCTCCATTAGATGTAAGTTTGTGGCTGTCATCGGAGTCTCCCGAGGAGGTTAGGCCACCATCACCGCACCGCACATCACCAGTCATCGCCCAGCTCCAGCAGGTTGAGGATGATAAGGATGAGTTTTCTGACCTCTGTTAGGTGCTAGTGTTTGCCACTAGACCACACAAGACAAGCTGCTGGAGGTGGTAGGTTACAAAGCCTGGCGATGGTGTACTGGGTGGTAAGTACCCCAACCGAATGTTTTTCAGCAGGTAGCTTTAGGTTTCTTTTGTGGTTTCCTTGGTGCTAAAATTTATTTAGGTTATTCCTATGTGTGTTTTGAGGTCACAGTATGGCAGAATGACCTGAGAACAGTGCCAAAAATAGGAGAGGTACTTATTAGTACATACAGTAGTGTTTAGGTAGGGTGTTTTTTGGTTTTCATTTTTTTTTTTTTTTTTTTTTTTTGAAAATTATTAAGAATATTCTTATGTATGTTTTGATGCCAGAATATGCCAGAATGACCTGAAAACACTACCAAAATAAAGAAGGGTATTGTACATATTGTAGTGTATAGGTAGGGTGTTTTTTGTTTTTCAGTTATTTTTCTGCATGGTTTTCTTGATGTTTACCATTACTTTTGATATGCCTTTGTGTGTTTTGACGTCTAAATATGCCTGAATGACTGGAAAACACTGCCAAATTAAGCATAGGTACTGTACAAATAAGATAGGTATAGGTTTGAGGTGGGTATAGGTAGGGTCTGGGTATGGTAGGGGAATATTGTTCATTATCCGGATGTTGCCACTACCCGGATATGCCGTTGGCCCTATTATGCCCAGGTAATTGAGGGATTACTGTATGTCCATCACACGTCTCTTGAAGATGGTAAGCGGTGGTGACCATCATCCATTCACTGTATGTAGTGCCACCTTCTTTTTCCATCCTCTTCCTCCTTCTGTCTCTGTGTCTGTCCTCCTCTCTTCCTACATCTCCCTTTCCTTTCAGTGTCTTCTTATTACTCCTCATTCCACTTCAGGTGGCTCTGTACTGAATGACAAGCCTAATGATTTCTCTTAACTCAAGAAATCATTTGTAACGCAGGGTGATAACTATATATCCAAATTACGGGGTGAAGTGGATCCTGCTTCGATGTCCCTGTTAACTAAATGGAGAGACGTAAATGTGGTGTCCTATCCAGGAACCAAACCTCCACGCTATTCACAGTACCTTACTGTGGTGAGATGCTGTCAGCCACAAGGGAACAATGGTTCACTGCACGGGACAACCCAGCAGGGAATGTTGCATGCCAGAGGTTGATGGGTCTATTCAGCCAGATGTGCTGGGGTTAAAAAACAGCAACAACAACATGACTTTTGACATTTTCAGTCATTTGTTGTTGTTGTTTTATAGTCTTATTAGTAGGCAAGGGTAGCATTATGTAAATTAGGTGATTGAAAGCAGCAAATTTTTGTCGTAAATTTCAGTAATGCATAATTAAAAAGAAAATGTACTCATTTGACAAAAAAATGCATAAGAATTATATTTTACATGCTTAAATGTAATTTTTTAATATAGTTTAAATAAATTCAGGAAAGCTATAGTGGAAACATGCCAGTTTTGATTGTTTTTGGATTTTTTAATGCCACAGACATTTTGTATTACAGTAGTGCACCAACTTTCGCTACAGCAGGATT
Source organism: Coenobita brevimanus (assembly GCF_032717465.1). Classification (NCBI taxonomy): domain Eukaryota; kingdom Metazoa; phylum Arthropoda; class Malacostraca; order Decapoda; family Coenobitidae; genus Coenobita; species Coenobita brevimanus. Next base: position 12,413,036 of record NC_137050.1, on the reverse strand, counting down.
CGCGGAATCCACTTTCGCGGTATGCACCAAATATTCCCTAACTTCCACTTTCGCTTGAAAAAAAATCAATTTTCGCGCACAAATTTTGGGTTTGGGACAATATTCTGAACTTTGAATTTCCTGCATCGCCCGCCCGCAACCCACCGCCATCTTGAATGACGTCATGTCAACACTGTCCACCCATTCCCGCCATTGTGTACGAGCATGCTAGCTCCATTGTGTTGGATTCTCACGGTTCAATGGCCTCTACTATACCTGGTAGTGTGGGGAAAGGGCCTGGTGGTGTGGGGGGAGAGCCTGGTGGTGTGGGGGGAGGGCCGGGAGGCAGTGGTGGTGATAAAAAGTGGCCGGGACATTCAAAGTCGGGAGGAAAGGCCAAGGCTAAAAGAGAGTATCGTGTTGGAGTGAAGAAACGGCAGTATAAAAATGAAATGTGGTATGTTTCTCCTCATATAATGTGTACTGTATAGTTTTTATTGTTTGTATCTCACAATGCAATGTACAATAGTGATTTGATGTACTGTATTGCAAGTGAAAATGAAAATCTGATGTTACTTTAGGATAACCGGGAACCAATTACCGTATTTCGCGGCATATAAGACGCACTTTTTTGTCTCAAAGTTACCTTAAAATATCCCCATGCGTCCTGCACGTTAGACTAAGGCAGGTTAGTTAGGCTTCACTGAGAAGAAACTCTTATAAAGATGATCATCTCAATGCTTAGCAACCACAGGTGTTTTCTACAGTATGCAGACTTGATTTTATTTTTAAAAATAATATACACTAGTGTGTATATGCAGCAGATTTAAGAAACACCCGAGATCAGAAACACATAAAACTTTCGCGGGTTTGTTTACAGCTCAACTGGCTAACATAGTGAAGATATTTAGCGGTTTAGCAATTTAACAGTTTAGCATCCGCACTATTCCAGCATGCTAACGTACATGATCACTGGTGAACTGTCTGCTAACCTTCTGAAAGGCAATCATGACCACTTTGCTTGCCATCCATTCACTAACGAGCAAAGCAATCATACTGGAGAGATGCTGGCTAGTGAAACTGCCAAGTCATCAAAACAGACTTTCGTCACGTATGGAAATACAGTAACCCTAATTAGGTCAGTTACTTTTGTGACATTTTGTAAGTGTATATATGCAGCAGATATTAAAACACGCAAGTTCAAGAACACAAAGCATTCACGGTTTGTTTTCAGCTCAACTGGCCAATACCGTCAACGTCAAGGGGTTTAGCGGTTTAGCAACTTAGCAGTTTAGTGTCTAGCGTACACCCTACTCTAGCAAGCTAACGTGCTCACTGGTGAACTGTCTGCTAACCTTCTGAAAGGCAATCATGACCACTTTGCTTGCCATCCATTCACTAACTAGCAAAGCAGTCATGCTGGAGAGATGCTGGCTAGTGAAACTGCCAAGTCATCAAAACAGACTTTCGTCACGTATGGAAATTCAGTAACCCTAATTAGGTCAGTTACTTTTGTGATATTTTGTGAGTGTATATATGCAGCAGATATTAAAACATGCAAGTTCAAGAACACAAAGCATTCACGGGATTGTTTTCAGCTCAACTGGCCAATACCGTCAACGTCAAGGGGTTTAGCGGTTTAGCAACTTAGCAGTTTAGTGTCTAGCGTACACCCTACTCTAGCAAGCTAACAAAGTTACAGCTTCACTTTTTCAGCTAAGTGAAGTACTTTAGCAATGTCTATGCAACTCAGGGCACACCCAATTACAGTATTTTGTTATGAAAATAGGATAAAATTCACTGAGTAGCATAACTGATGCAATATCTGAAATAGCAGTGCCTGACGGGCATTCATATCAGCGTCCGCCATTTCTGCTGTATTCTTAGCAGACGAAGCGATCAGAATGATTGACAACGTTCACTCTCTGCATCTCTGCTGCCTAAGCAAAGCTTTCATGATCGGCAATGGGGATCATTTAGGCCATAACGTCCAAATTTGTTAGGTTAGGTTAGGTTGTAAAATCGTTTGCCATTTTGGACGTTACGGCCGAAACGACCAGAATCCTAAGGTGTAGGTGAGAGTTTGGTGTGGGTGTAGTTAAGGAAGTAGAAGTGGGAAGAGTCAGGTTAGGGAACTGATAATCCGCTTATTATAATCCCTTCAGCCCAGCAATGTATTTTATAGGGTAGTTTATTCATGCTCGCCATATGATTTTATTCAGTTCAGGAAACATGTACTGAGGAGGTTAATGTGGGCTGTATCAAATGCCCCAAGTCTGAATATCGCCTGTGCCCAGTTAAAACGATTGCCAAGTTAAAATCGTATGAAGTGTGGTATAAGCAATTCAATGGATGGTACTGAGGACCATTTACTGTATGAAAGTGACAGTGAAACAGTGATGATGACTGAGGTGATGACTTCCAGTGATGCTTCAGGACTCGGGGGAAGTAGTGATGAATTCTCAGGATTTGAAGACGATTGAAATTTTCACCATGTCAGTAATATGAAGTGAATATAGGTTTTAGGTGATCATGACAGATGCAACCATGGAAAATTTAGGATCAATGGTGCTGTACACCTTTAGTCTTGCACTGACGATGTTTGGATGAATAAATTGTTTGAGATGTTTCATGTCCTTAAGTGATGATATTTATATTGAACAACCAAATACATTTTGATGTTTTTGGCATATAATAAAGCCACTGGGTACTCCAAAACGGACTGATGTAAATGTTTCAGAGGTGAGCGAATGTTGCATGTGGTGTGTACATGTGTGCGTGTGTGTGTGTGTACCATAACGACTAGGAGGCAGCAGTGTTAAGACCAAAAATGGATGTTTTCACAGTACTCGAATGTTTTGAGATGGATGTCTGTTTTTAGCAAATTCTGATAAGAGAAATATGCATTTTTAATTGTTGATGCTGCAAGGAAAACAGCTGACAGTAAGGGAGTGATACTGGGAGAAGAGGGTTGAGCCAGTTGTCTAGCGCTTGGGATGCAGCAGTGTTGCTAAGAGATAGTTTCACCATTCTCGACATGTTTTGAGATGAATGTCTGTTTTTAGTAAATTGTGATCAGTGAAGAACGTATTTTTAACTGTTGATGCTGCAAGGGAAACATCGCTGACAGTGAGGAAGTGATACTGAGAGGAAGGGGTAGAGACTGCTGTCTAGCGACTAGGAGGCAGCAGTGTTACTAAGGTGTAACAATGGATGTTTTCACCACAGTATGTTTTGAAATGAATGTTTATAGTAAATTATGATCAGTGAAGCATACATTTTTAATTGTTGATGCTGCAAGGCAAACATAGCTGACAGTGAAGGAGTGATACTGAGAGAAGAGAGTAAAAACAGCTGTCTATCCTGTTCCCAAGCAGCCTTGCTGTATTGAACTTTGGTTGTAAAACATTGTAATTTGTGTATTTACAAGTGCTACCTTTTTATATTTGTGGAGGTAATTACAGGTTAGTTAGAGTGCATGATTAATGATGGTAGTATTCTGATATTGTGCTTGAGTCAAGGCAATGTGAGGAAATTCCGTAACAGGTGTGGAATATGACGGGGTTCTTTTAGGATAAATGAACTGATGTGAACATTCATTGTATTTTATGTTTTCGTCAGTGAATGAAAGAATAGAGTTTATTGACTTCATTTGTGGTTTTAAATTCATAAAATATTAAAAACAGTGTTTAGATCAGTTTACTGATACATTTTTATCAACAAAGTTGAGATGGCCTCGTGGTTTGAAGTCACGTTTTGTTAAGATGGGGTTTTGTTTTCTCTTTTCCTGTATCATTCTTTGTACATAAAAGAAGAAACTAAAGGATGATGAGCAGTACTGAATAGATTCTGAAAGGTGAGTGTTGTATCTAAGTGATAGTGGCTCATATCAGTCGCTTTTGTCAAGAAGGGGCATTGTTTTCTTTTCCTGTACTATTCTTTGTATATAAAAAAAGAAACCAAAAGCTGATGATCAGTAATGAATAGATTCTGAAAGGTGAGTGTGTATCTGTGTGGTAATGGCTCTTATCAAGAAACCTTACTGCAGTCTTGGTTGGGGCAAACTTTTTTTCACAGAACTGCCCTGCCAGAATTAGGGTGCGTCTTTCACAATGCTGCGTCTTACATGCCGCGAAATACGGTAGCCTTTTTGCCATAAAGACAATGCCCCAACTTTCGCTAATTCCACTTTCGCGCATTATTTTTGGACCCAATTAGGCGCGAAAATTGGTGCCCCACTGTATAGGCAGCTTTTTCATGCTATGTTGGGATTTTGAAGGAAAAAAAAAAAAAATGCATTATTATTCATTTTGTCCAGATTTTGACAACAGAAGTTTAGAACTGATGATTTGTGTCATTTGCTAAAATCTTCCAGTCAAATTGTTGTGAATTCTTGATTAACTAAAGCAGAATCAATACATTTTAGCTTAATTTGTCCTTATCTGACAATTATACTGTATAGGACGTGGTCATGGAGTGTGATCTCGGGGATAAGGGACTAAATAGGTAGTCTGCCAGAGAATGATTAGCATGAAGAGCTGCCAACATGTGACCAAGGCGAGCACTTGCAAGCACGTTGAAACATTTATAAACAATGGTACTGTACAGTATTTTTGGACATGGTGCAACTTGAAATAAAGCTTTGTATCCATCCATCCATCGTCATCCAATCCTACGTTGCCCCATGAGGAGCGTAGGAGCCCGGGGCTAGGCAAGTTGATCCTGACATTTAAGATGAGAGTGCATAAAACTTTGAATACTGATAGATTTTTATGATTTTCAAATGTACAGTATTTTCTTTCTGTTAAGTATATTTTTGGCATTATGTGGTGGTAGGTGGGGGCGCTCATCATCCTCTCACTCAATGTAATGACGCTTTTGGTGTCTGCCCTTTCCTCTCTTCCTTCCTCTTCTGTCTTTCCTTCATTCTTTCCTCTTCCCTCTGCCTACAGGTGACTTTACACTCCCTCTTCTGTCTTTCTATCTCTCATTCTCTCCTCTTCCTTCTGCCTACACTGAGTGACAAGCCAAATGGATTTCTGTACACCGGGAAACCATTTACTACGCTGGGCGGTCACCACATAACCAAATTATGGTGCCTGGTGGTATAGTGATTAATTAAGGTGCTCCAGTTGGATTGAGCTGGTGCAGGTTTATATCCAAGGGGTAGTTGGGGTTTATTGCTCACATAATGCCACTCAGGGATTAGTGAGGCTGGTCATTCTCATCTTTAATGTCAAGACCAACTTGCATAGCCCCAGGCTTCTACACTCTTCATGGGGCAACATAGGATTGGATGATGGATGGATGGAACGATGAATTTATATATGATATTTATGGTATGACTGTTATGGTGATTTAAGGCCATTGTCTCATTCTGCATGTTGCTTCTAAACTATTAGGGCCAGGAGACTGCAATTTACTTCAGTTATTGACCTATATGAGAGATTGTTTGTGTGTATGTAGCCGCGGCTCAGTGGGTTATAGCGCTCCGCTCTGACCGAAGGTCGGAGGATCGAATCCACCCAAGGGTCATTGGTAGACATCAGGAAGGGCATCCGGTCATAAAATGCTACACGCTCCAAACCAAAGTCCTCTACCCAGGGGCAACGCCTTAGCCCTTATCCAAAAAAGGGGGTACCTGGCGTAAAACTCACTCTCTCTCTCTCTCTCTCTCTGTTTCATCAGATTCGATTCATTAGACTTCTGAGATTTTTGTCAGTTTCTAGATTATCTATAAGAATTTAACAGGTTCCTAAAGTGATGCATAAAATTTGGCTTGCTATGTGGCGAACTAATCATAAAGTGCTGCTTTATAGATTTTCTGATACATTTCATGATACAGTAACCCCTTCAAAATCTGACGTAATAGAGCCCAAGTAATGTCCGGGACTTGGGAAAAATGCCCCTGAACAGGTACTTATAGACCCCCAACCAAACCTAACTTTGAAAGCCACCTAAATAACTCCCTATCAGACATGCACAGTGCCTATTTAAAACCATATTCACACAAATAAGGGACAGAGACCATAAAATAAATGAAAAGGAACCAGAGAATGGGAAATTAAAAGTGAGGAAGGAAAATGTTTAGCAGTGTACAGGGTACTTACGACATGTCCGTGGTCATAGCGAAGATTAACCTGCCTTCTCTATGACTCTGACAATGGTGAAGGTGCACTTGAAGCACATACACTTAAACCATTACACTGTTAATTATAATTTTTTAACACTGTACGTTCTCTTCTCACTGTGAATTATAATTTTTTAACACTGCACATGCAGGGGTGCTAGACCTCTAGCAGATGTCGCTGGAATAATGCGCCAAAACACAGCTGTTCGTCACTGCATGGCAAATTTAAAAAGTAGGGATGAAGACATATTGGCTCCCCCCCCTCCCCCGATCATTTTTGACATTTGTCTAGATGGCCTTTTGTCCAGATATCTTAGGGAATATCTGAGACTTGGACTAATGGACTCAAGCCCAAAATGTCCATGACTTGGGATGACCAGATCTTGGTTGTCCGGGTCTTAGAGGGGTTACTGTGTTTGCATTAGATGAATAAGAGTGATTTTTTTTATATATTTCGATGAAAATCTAAGTTTCCTATTGTAACAATTTCCTGGATGTTTGGCGAGCTCTGTACACCAAACATATTATTATGTAAACATTCCAGGTAGAGAATATATAGTAAATTTTATGGGCTTTCCACTGGTACCTTTATTTTTTCTATTGCTTTATTATTTTAGGAGCTAATAGTGTCCATTTGTTAAAAACATACATTCTCCGAAAGTGACTGTCAAAGATATCATGTCATGTTGCCAAGGACTGAGCAACACACACCCTCTCTTTCTCATGCTTCTGGCCGCACTAAATATACAGCTGAGACTAGAAAAGATGCCATTTGTCGAAAGAAGGAGTATTTAGTCATTGATATATCTATTTTAAAAAAAAAAAAAAAAAAAAAAAAAAGTAAAACCTCACTATAGCGGACTAATTCGGGCCCAAGCCATTCCAAATAAAGCAAAATTCCGATAAAAGCGACATCCAGACTTTCCCCTGCTAACCCGGACTTTTTCTGATATATCAGACATTAGTCAGGTTTGCACCAACAGTTTTTAAACTGTTTTGACTGTACTCTACATTCATTACAATAATCAAGTGGTATAATATACAGTATAGTAATACTGTACTGTACACTGATAAACCTGTCTTTTATTTACCTTATTTTGGTAGACATAGCTGAAGTGGTCAGGCAGTCTGGACTGCTTACGACTTTATCAGACTTCTTCCGATATGTAAGAATTTAGTCTCTTGTCCACAGACTTCCTCACTCTGCATCTTTCACGAATCACATTATTTCTTATCTTATCCACCCTCTGTACTCCAAGTACAGTCCTCAGCAGTTCCCTCTCCACTGCTGTTACTCTTGACTTTTCATTTTCATACCACACCATAGTCTCACATCCATATGTTAAAGTTGGCACTAACACTCCATGTTAGCCTTGTGCAGCTGCAACTCTGAAGCCTTTGTTTCTTATCAAGGCCATTGCACCAACTACTTTTCTTCCTAGTGTCACTCTACTTTCAACTTCTTTTGCACATTTTCCTCTCTTTTCTGTCACTGTACTCAGGTATTTGAACTCTCTCACCAGTTCCAGTCTCTCTCCATTCACTGTTACATCACACTGGGAGTCACCTTCTCTCTCAATAATCATCACTTTACTCTTTTCTACATTTACTTTCAAGGCACAACACTTACAGACATCAGCAAAACTCTGCACTACCCAACCAAGTTCCTGTCCAGTACTTGCAAGTAGTACTACATCATCAGCATACAACAAATATGAGATATTCCATCCATCACTGTTCATTACCAACGCCATCCCTCTCTCCACTACTCGTGTTTTTATTCTTTCATCATCCCATCCATATATATATATTGATCAACCATGGGGACATCACACAGCCTTGTTGCACTTCCACACCGATCATGAACCATTCACTTAGATGCCCATTAACCCTTACACATGCTTCACTACCATCATAAAAGCCCTTGACAGCACCTGGCAGCTTATCCTCCACACCGTACATGTGCAAAACTTTCCACAATCTTTCTCTGTCCACTTTGTCATATGCTTTTTCCAGATCCATGAATGCCATAAACACCTTATGGTCCTTCTCATGAGCCTTCTCTACTATCTGTCTCTCTGCAAATATTTGGTCCACACATCCTCAGCCACTCCTAAAGCCACCCTGTTCATCACTCACTAGGACTTCTGATATCTCTCTTACTCTATAATAATTCTTCCACATACCTTCCCTACCATACTCAATAAACCACAATAATTCTTGCACTCACTTTGCTCACCTTTTTGTACAGGAGTACAATCACAGCCTTTTTCCACTCTGTAGGCACAGTTTCATTCATCCATGCCTTCTTACATATCTCCAACAAGCACTTCATTTCACTCTTTCCACTACACTTCAGCATCTCTGCATACTCCTCATCAACCCCAACTGCTTTCCCATTTTTCAGCCGCTTCATGAAATCAACATTATATTTTAGCCTGCCTTTAATACCACTGCATCTCTTATGCACCAAGCTATCACAAACATGTCATAAAATGTAGTTACTTCCCCCACCCATATGGCAAACCATTTATGGCTACACTCCTGCTTTGACGGTATATAACCAGATTTCATACGAACATAGACCAGACAGAGGAGAGATGGTGCAACACCTTCCCTAGGTATCATTGCCGTACTGTACTTTTGTTGTACCCACGTTTACTCAGACCATTGTACCTTAGTCTGTCTCTCTGCTTCCTAAATCTTTCTTACTCTACCCCCCTCATTCTCCAAGTCAGCATCAAGTCATTAGCATACAGTACCTTCCATTGGAGTCCAGTTATAAAATCACGTGAGAGCACAGTCAGTCTCGTGATTCTACACCTCTCTCTCCTTCCTGGTCATACTATGTTTACCTTTGCATTTGTCTCTCTCTCTCTCTCTCTCTCGGCAGTGTTGCATCATCTCTCTTCTGTCTGGTCTATGTTCGTATGAAGTCTGGTTATATACTTCCCATTACAGCAGGCACACATCCCCTGTCTAGCTTCATTCACACTGTACCATAATTGTCCAACTCTAATGCAGTTCAACCAGTACTCATGTCTTTCATGTATGCAACAGGTGAATTCTGGAACTGTCTCCCTCAGTCTGTCTTGCCCTCTGCCTATAATCATATCATGTGCAGTGTGCTCGGGCGACGTTTATATACTGTACAGTATTTATATAGATAGATAGTTGGGTAGATAGGTACAGTTAGTCATATAGATAGATAGATAGGTACAGTTAGTCATGTAGATAGATAGATAAATAGATAGGTACAGTTAGTCATCTAGTCATATTGGCAGCATTGGAGCAAGTTCAGTGAGAAATGATGCGGCAACGTCACACGTTCGTTTGGGAAAAGATGAAACATTTGGGCTAATCAGACCAAAATAGTATCTGAAAAGCCGTGTTTTGACATTAAACCAATCTATACCTAGCCAACTTAGACCGAACCTAATGCTAACCTACCCTAATACTGTATTTTGTTTGGGGGGATGATGAAAGTCCGTCATTACTGAGTCTTTTCTTGAGGCACTCAATCCATCATTGCCAACATGGCTGGGTGACCGCTTGTACCCGTAGAAAAATTTTTGCATTCAGGCATCCCAAAATGAACGCATCTTGATTGTGATTTTTCCTTTTATTGTTTATTTTTACTTGGAAAGAACAAGTTTCGTAAGCAGTAAGCCTTGAATTATGTTTTCTTTATTTAAACAAAAAGTCAGCATAAAGTAAATGAGGTGTACAAAGCAGAACCCAACCATTTTGTGGTAGGCTGCAAAGATGTGAAATTGATTCCCCCCCCCCCCCAGTGTGCTGCTATTTTACCGGTGGTAATTTAGCTTTATTGGTTTTACTCCATGTGCTCAGAATGCCATATCTAGACAGATTTAATTATTTCTGTGCGTGGCTTGTTTAACAGTGGAACGTAGACATGCAGTGTGTTTATGCTTGCCACGTGGTCAAATGGTATTGGTCAGTCAGTCATATTAGTCCCAGCAGAAGTGGTGAATTTGTGTTGTTTCCTTTTAGCTCAGGCAATTTAGGCTATGAATTAATTGTAGACCAAAGGTAATAGAATCCATTTTAATCACCCTCATTATTCACTAGGTACCACTCATTATAATGAAGATGCAATCAACCCCAAATCCCAGGATCCTGTAAACAAGCTTAAGCGAGGGCGCCCAAGGAAAGATGGTATGTCATATAGTATAACTAAAGTGCTTGAGCCCAGTAAATATATTTTCAAAATACCAGCCTCATTGCAAGGACAGTCATGTAAAGGTAAAAAAGCTATGGAGCCCAGTGATCAGGGAAGTTACTGTACACTTGTCAAACCCAAACATACTTGGCAAGGTTGCTGCAGGGGATTGAATAAAAGTGTCCTCTGCTCAACATTGCTATGGGCTGGCTCTCTGTGATATCAGCACATTGTGCCTTGTAAACCAATGAACGAGGTGCTATCCAAAATTTTCCTGACTAATGCTATATAAAACTGAAAACTCACCAAAGCTCCTATTGGCTGCCATCACCCCCAAAGTAGTTCCCTTGCGCATTGATACACCCATCCCAGCTCTTCCTTCGTCGCTGGAATGCTCCCTGGAAGTCCTTTTTGACGAGTGTCAAGCACCACCTTCAGTTCCTTCTGGATGGCCTCAGTGGTATCAAAATGACACCCTTTCAGAAGGAAGTCACAGGGGGTCAAATCAGGGGAGTAAGGAGGGTGGGGGATGATAGCCATGCTGTTCTTGGCCAAAAACTGCTGGGTGTTTAGTGCACTGTGAGCCGAGGCTTTGTTATGGTGAAGCAGCCAGTTGTTGTCTTACCAAAGGTCATGGCGTCGTCTTTCACATCTTCATGCAGTCACTGCAAAACATCACAGTAGAAGAGGGAGTTGATAGTTTGGCCAGTTGGGACAAAAATTATTTGTTCACAGTCCTCTTGGATGTCAAAGAAAACGATCAGCATGCTCATGATATTGCTTTTCACTTGTCTGGCCCTTTTGGGCCTTGGTGAGACTGTCCGACCAAGACATTGCTCACCAAACACTTGCGGAATCATTGCCAGGATCTCTGTTGCATTTTTCCTGAGAATCTTACAAAATCTGAAACAAATTTACCATTCTGTTTTTATATCCATCTCGAAAATTGCCAGACAACATGTGAATGACGAATGTCACTAATCCCCACGTCCGCCTAGCATATGCCGCATGGCGTATTGACTTACAATGCATGTTAGCACTGCCACCTAGAGGCGCATCGCGCTACTACAACCTATTTAGGAGTTGCAGTCCCAGTCTGGAAAATTTTGGATAGTACCTCATAATAAGTCGCACCAGTCTATGGCCGACCCCAGTTGCAGGCATGTTTCATCTTAAGATATGTGATACACACATACCTCTAGTTTTGATCATTTCTCCACTGTTTTATAAGTTAACCATCTAGAAGTCTTTCAACACAACCTGCGTCTAACCACTTCTGAGTACTGTGTGACCCCTCTAATGCGCCACACACCCCTAACTCAGCGATGTGCGCAACATTGGACAGTGTTTCCATTCAATTTTTCCCCATGCCTTTATTTATAAATGTATTGTTATGAAACGTGCTCCTTACGTGTCAGCAAGTGGGTTGGTGGAGGGTTAGTGCCCCTCCCTGTATAACAAATAAGAATACTCCCCCAGTATCCCTGCTTGTCATACAAGGCGACTAAAAGGGTTGGCGGAGGGTTAATGCCCCTCTCCGGAAAACAACTAACTAAAAAGACAAACAAGAAGCCTCAGACAAGGACTGACCAAAACATGACGACCCAGGACTGGACAAAGGACATGGTAATTGCAACATGGAATGTAAGAGGTATGAATGATGAGATGAAAGAGAGAGAGATTGTCCAGGTGTTTGAGGGTGCAAAAGTTCATGTATGTGGAGTAACTGAAACTAAATGGAGAGGAGAAAGTGTGAGAGAATGGGAGTATGGATGGGGTATATGTGCAGGAGTAGGTGAGAATGAGAGGGCAAAAGAAGGAGTGTGTATAGTTGTGAGTAAAAGATGGAAGAAGAACATAAGAGAGTATGGATCAGTTGGGTCAAGGATTATGTGGGTAAGCTTGAAAGTTGGAATACAAATGTGGGCGATTGTGCACTTGTATGCGCCAACGCAAGATCGTGCAAGCAGAGCGAGAGAAGAGTTCTGGACAAATGTGGAAGTGTGCATGGAAAAGTTTTGAAGGAATGAGAGAGTGTTTTTGATTGGTGATATGAATGGTAAAGTAGGGAATGTGAAGGTGGATGGAATAGTTGGTGAGTGGGGTGTGCCTGCTGAGATAGATGAGAATGGCAGTGCGTTAGTGGACATTTGTGTTGGGAGGGGGTTGGTTCAGGCATAATATGATCCACAGGTATACATGGCGAGTGATGAGAAGGGTGGGTGGTGAACTGAATGAAAGGAAGGCAATGATTGATTTTATGTGTGTGGATGAAAGGATGCAAAGATGTGTAATGGATGCAAGAGCTTATAGAGGCTGGAGGAGTGGACTTTCTGACCACTACTTGGTGGTGGCCAGAATCAAGATCCAAATAAGATGGAGCAACAGAAGAAGAGAAGGATGGGAAGAAGGAGTATTTGCAAGGAGAGTGGAAAGGTTACAAGAGGATGAGAAAAAGGCAAATGTAAGAGAGAAGTGGAGGAACGATTGGCCAAATGTGAATTGGAGCAGGTGGGGGACGTGGAAGGTGTATGCAGGATATTCACAGAAGAAATATGTGCAGCATGTGATGTGATGTGTGGGATGAAGAGAAGACGGAAGGGGTTGCAGGGAACACCGTGGTGGAATGAAGAGGTGAGACAGGCTGTGGCACAAAAGAAGAAAGCATACAATGAATGGATGAGGAATAGGGGCGTGGAAGAAGTAGAGAGGCGGAAGAGAGAGTTATATGTAGAAAGGAAGAGAGAGGTGACAAGATTAGTAAGAGAGAGTAAGAAGAGAGTGGATGAGGAATTTGGCAGGAATTTGAGCGTAAAATGGAGGGACTGTAAGAAAATGTTCTGGAAAGAGGTGAAGAGAGTAAGACAGGGTGGAAGTGAAGTTAGCAGGTGAGTGAAAGATAAAAATGGTAGATTATTAGTGGAGAAGCGAGAAAAAGTGAGCAGATGAAGGGAACACTTTAAGGAATTGTTGAACATATAGGGTGGAAGTAATGCGAGTATAAGTGGCTGGGGAATGCCTGGGAGAAGGAGGGAGATGAGATGACAGGAAGAAATCATTAGGATAGAAGTTGTGAAAGCAATGAAGAAAGTTAAATTGGGAAAGCCCCAGGAATTGATGGAGTGTGTGGTGAAATGCTGAAGCATGGGGGAGAGATAGTAGTAGAATGGATAAAGTTAAATTGGGAAAATCCCAGGAATTGATGGAGTGTGTGGTGAAATGCTGAAGCATGGGGGAGAGATAGTAGTGGAATGGATGTGGAAGATGTGCAGATTGGCCTGGGAGGAAGGTAGAATCCTGGAGGATTGGAAGTCAGGTATGATTATTCCCTTGTACAAAGGAAAAGGGGAAAAAGAAGTGTGTGGTAATCATAGGGGCATTTGTCTTCTTAGTATAATAGAAAAAGTGTATGGTAGGATACTTTTTGACAGAGTTAGAGAAAGAACAGAGGAATTAGTTGGAGAAGAACATAGGAAAGAAGTAGGCGGCTTTCATGGATTTGGAGAAAGCATATGACAGGGTGGATAGACAAGGATTGTGGAAAGTATTAAGAATATGTGGAGTAGATGGGAAGTTGTTGAATGGTGTGAAGAGTATGTATGATGGTGCTAAGGCTGCAGTGCATGTGGATGGTGAACTGAGTGAATTTTTCTCTTTGAAGGTTGGGTTTGAACAGGGATGTGTCATGTCTCCATGGTTGTTCAATCTGTACATGGATGGGGTAATAAAAGAGGTACAAGGTAGGGTAGTGGATGTTGGAGTGGCCCTGGTGAGAGAGGGTTGTGTTTGGAAACTCCCTGTACTGTTGTTTGTAGATGATACTGTGTTATTGAGTGAAGACGAAGGGGAGCGGCAAGGCTTGGTGGATGAGTTTGGGAGAGTGTGTAAGAAACGGATATAAAGGTGAATGTAGGGAAGAGTAAAGTGATGGTCTTTGAGAGAGGTGAAGTCAGTGAATGTACAGCAAGGTTGGATGGTGAGGAACTGGAAAATGTGAGTACCTTGAAGTACTTGGGTAGTGTGATGAGTAAGGATAGAGGTTTGGAGGGTGAAGTGCTTGAAAGGGTACAGCAGGGAAGAAAGGTTGCTGGTTCCATGAAAGCAGTGATAAGAAACAGGGAAGTGAGCATGGAAGTGAAAAAGTTACTACATAACAGTATTTTGATACCAACTCTAACATATGGAAGTGAAGCTTGGATGTTGTTGGATGGACACAAGTCAAGAGTGAGAGCAGTGGAAATGAGTTATTTAAGAGGAGCCTGTGGAGTCATATGGAGGGAGAGGCTGACAAATGAGGATATAAAGGAACGTTGTGGTGTGGATGTGGATATGATAGGAAGCGTTAGGAGGAATACACTGAGGTGGTTTGGCCATGTGGAGAGGATGGAGGGTGAAAGACTGACGAAGAGAGTGTATGTGAGTGAGGTGGAGGGTGGGAGAGGGAGGGGGAGGCCGAGGATGAGATGGAGGGGTGGAGTGGAGAGGTATATGAAAGAGGGGGGTGTGAGTTGGGAGCAGGGCGGTGAAATGGCGGGGGACAGGGCGACGTGGAGGCGATTTGTTTGTGGCCACCCCAAATGGGATTGAGACGTCTGGCAATAGATAGATAGATAGACAAATGGCCACCCCGTATGGGATTATGGCGTCTGGCAATAGATGGATAGATAGATTGTTATGTAATTGCTACATGTTATAAATGAATAAATGATCTTCCTAATGAACCGAAAAAAAGAAAATAAATTTCCATATTTTATCGTTCACTCATTTATTCAATGTTGATTTCTCATGGATACATAAGCATTTCGTCAATGCTTGTTGAGAGAAAGTTGTTGAGCATATATTTGCAATGATTTTCGTACAAAAATGACACTTCTTGCTCTGTTAGAAAGATTTTTTTGGCTTATAGAACAGAAATATGTTACAGTCTTTGACCACGCCCACCTGCCATAGTAGTGGCTGGCTCAGTATCGTAAAATGTTTCCAATCATTTAATTCCCCTGCCCTTATTTGTAATTTTTAACTCTATTGTTATGGAATTACTACATGTTATCAGTGAATAAATGATCTTCCTAATGAATGAAGAAAAAAAAATTATCTATCTATCTATTGCCAGACATCTTAATCCCATAAGGGATGGCCACAAACAAATCGCCTCCATGTTGCCCTGTCCCCCGCCATTTCACTGCCCTGTTTCCAGCTCATGCCCCATTTTCTCGTATACGTCTCCACTCCATCCCTCCATCTCATCCTTGGCCTCTCCCTCCTTCTCCCCCTCTCCACCTCGCTCACATACACTCTCCTCATCAGTGTCTCACTGCCCATCCTCTCCACATGGCCAAACCAACTCGGTGTGTTTCTCCTAAAGCTTCCTATCACATCCACATCTGCATCACAATGCTCCTTGACTTCCTCATTCCTCAGTCTGTATTTCCATGTGACTCCACACGCTACCCTCAAATAACTTATTTTCATTGCTCTCACTCTTGACTTGGTCCCTCCAACAAGGTCCAAGTTTCACTTCAATACATTAGAGTTGGTATCACAGTACTGTCATGTAATAACTTTGTCACTTCCATGCACACATCTTTGTTTCTTAACACTGCTTTCAAGGAACCAGCAACCTTTCATCCTTGTTGTACTCTTTCAAGCACTTCACCCTCTTAACTTCCATCCCTACTCATCACACTACCCAAGTACTTAAATGAACTCACATTCTCTATTTCCTCCTCATCCAACCTCTCTCTACATTCACTGACTTCACTTCTCTCGAAGACCATAACTTTACTCTTCCCTACATTCACCATTAAATTCCATTTCTTACACACTTTCCCAAACTTATCCACCAAACCTTGTAGCTCCCATTCATCTTCACTTAACAACTGTGTATCATCAGCAAACAACAGTACAGAGAGTTTCCAAACACTGCCCTCTTTCATTAGGGCCACTCCAACATCCACTGCCCTACCTTGTATCTCTTTTACAACACCATTCATATACAGATTGGACAACCATTGAGACATGACACATCCCTGTTTCAATCCAACCTTCAAATAGAAAAATTCACTCAGTTCTCTATCCACACATACTGCAACCTTAGCACCCTCATACATGCTCTTCACGGCATTGAACAACTTCCCATTTACTCCATATATTCTTAATACTTTCCAAAATCCTTGTCTATCCACCCTGTCATATGCTTTCTCCAAATTCAATCCTCACTCATTCCAAACAACCACGTAATCCTGCATAGGCCCTTAGGAGGCATGGGGCTGGGACTAGAGGATTTGTATATAACATTTTGGAGATTGTTGTGAGAGTATATTCTTAGTCTACACTACCATATCCCTTTTAGTCCCCCTTCTTTGACATGCAGGGAACATAGAAGAAAAATCTTTGGAATCAAAGGATTGAATGATCCATTCCTTCACACATGCGTGATTGCTTTCCCAGTTAAATGTGTATAATTTTTCTCAATGATTTACAGCTTCTTTACCTTACTAATTCCCATCATGTACCAAATTATCTGAGATGATAATAATATAAAGATGGAAGTGCCTTATGTAGGCATCAAATATGGCCATTTTGAAAGCTGTGTACCAAAGTGTTTTAATTTTTGTATGTACAGTAATTGGGATCTGTAATCACAGCTCTGTGGGATTCTTTGCAGTTGTGACACTTGAAGAATTCTATGGAAAGAGAAGCTGGAAGGCTCAAAAAGAAGACAATCAGGAAACTGAGGAAGAGAAGGTAAGCAAGGAGAATAATTACAAGGAGGAAGAGAATAAGGAGAGCATCAAGCAAGAAGAGCATGAGGAGAAAGAAAGCTTGAAGCAAGAAAAAAATGAAGATGATAAGTTGAAGCAAGAACAGAGTGAAGATGAAAACATGAAGCAAGAGGAAGATAAAGATGTGAAGGAAGGGGAGAGTAAAGCAGAGGTCAAAGAGGAAAACAAAAATGAGAATGTGGTTGATGCTAAGACACAGATCATCAAAAAGAGGACTGTAATTGTAATTCCTACACGAGAAAGAAGCAAGCGCAAAACGCCTGAAGAATTGCAGAAGGAGAAGGCAAAGAAAGAAGAGGATCTGAGAAAACAGTAAGTGAAACTGCTAAGGGTTGTATTTCATCAAATTGGTTTAGCATTTCTCTTGCAGTATATAGAAGTAGCCAGGGTGCAGAAGTATTGCAAGTGTGCTTTGGGACTTCAACATGCAGATCAGTAAGAGCACTGAATCTCATTGCTATATACCATACAACAAGATGCTGTCTGTCTGTGGTGCAAAGTACTATCCATTTTTGTATTTTGTTATTGAGTAGTACTCCCACACCAAGCCTTCTAACTCATACAATATTTGAATAATTCTTTCAGTGAGGAAGCAGCTAATCATCATCATAATTATCATTTTTATTTCATTTATTTAGGTAGAGGGGAGCACCCACCATCCACTCACTTAATGTAGGGATACCTTTTGGTCTCTACACTAAGTGACTAGCCAAATGGTTTCCTGTACCCTGGAAACCATTTACTATGCAGGGTGGTAACCATGTAACCGGGGTTTTTGGCTGGGTTAAGTGTCCCACAGATTCATCATTATCATCATCATCATCTGGACCTCCTTTCCCACCCTGAGGCAAAAAAATCGCTTAATCATGGCAAATGTTTCGGAGAACCTCAGATGTCCCAATACCTGCCCAGGGCCCTAACCAAATGGGTAGATTCGCGTGACCACGTGGAATGTGAGAGGTGTGAATGAGGAGAGCGAGAGGGTGGAAATGGTGAATGCCTTCAAGAGTGCGAGATATGTCGTGATGGCATTGTGTGAAACAAAGATGAAAGGGTGTGGAGGAGTGAGAGGGTGTCAAATGTGTGAGGTCTGGCATGGCTAGGCAAGGAAGATGGAAGGAAGGAGTTGTTGTGTTGATGAATGAAGTGTGGCAGAATAGAATGAGAAATTACAAATATGTCAGCTCGAGATGTATGTATGTCAAATTCAAGTTTCAGAAAGTGAAAGTGGCTGTGATTGTAGCGTATGCACCGTTTAATGACAGGAAAGAGAGAGAGAGAGAGAAAGACAGGTTTTGGGATGAGCTGGATGAAGCAGTGGGAGAAATGCCAAGGAGCTATAAAGTGATCGTTATGGGCGATATGAATGGAAGAGTAAGCACTGGTTCTGAAGATGACATACTGTAATGGGTTGTAATGGAGTACCTAGAGAAAATGATAATGGGAAACAACTGAAGGATATGTGTCAGGAAAGGAGGCTGTGCTTTTGTAACACGTATTTCAAACACAAAGGTGCATATAAATATACCTGGTGTAGAGGGAACACGGATCATGTTGAACGGAGCCTGATTGATTACATGCTCGTAGAGTGGTCAGTGCAGGGAATAGTTGCTGATACGAGGGCCGTGAGACGACGATGTGGAGGTCTGTCACATCATGTGTTTGTGGTATGCAAGATCAAGCTGAGAGGAGTGAGATGGATCAGGTGAGAGAGGAGCACACAGGGAGAAAGACTGAAAGTTGGGAAGCTGAGGATCACAGAAATTGCAGATGAATACATGACCAAAGTAGAGGAGGAGTTAAAATCAGTGAATTGAAATGAAATGGTGCTGGACAGCTTGTGGAATGCATATAGGGATTGCTTAGGAATGCCAAAGCTGTGTGTGGTGTGGCAAGAGTAACAACAAAGAAGAAAGGTACGGCATGATGTGATGAAGAGGTTAAGAGAACAGTGGAGGAAAGGAGGAAGAAGTGGCTAGAGTGGTTACTGGACAGGGGTTTAATTGAAATAAGAACTGAACATATTGAGAGCAAGAAGCACATTAAGAGACTAGTGAAGAGGAAAAAGTGTAAATGAAATAAGAACTGAACATACTGAGAGCAAGAAGCACATTAAGAGAGTAGTGAAGAGGGAAAAGGAAGTAAATGATGATATAGGAAGAAAAGTGAATGAAAATTCCTCAGAAAATAGGAAGTTATTCTGGAAAGAGGTGTGCAAATGTAGAAATGACAGTGGAAAGAAATGTGAAAGTGTGAAGGATGTAAGTGGTAGATTATTAACCCATGGGGATGAAGTAAGGACCAAATGGAAAAAATATTTTGAAATCCTGATGAATGGGAATGGAGAGAGCAGAGCAGCTGTAAATGTGATTGTTTTTGGGGGTGTGCAGACAATGATTGCAGTGATAGGAAATGTGACACTCTCACAGGTGAAGAACTCTGTGAAGTGGTTGAAAAATGGGAAAGCTGCTGGGGTTGATGAGGTGTATCCAGAGATGATTAAGTGTAGTAGAGAGAGCGGACTGAAGTGCTTGTTGGCGATATGTAAGAAAGCATGGATGAGTGAAACTGCCAGTAGAGTGGAAAAAGGCTGTGATTGTACCCCTGTACAAAAATAAAGGTGAGTGCAAGAATTATCATGGCATAAGTTTATTGTGTGATAGGGAAGGTATATGGAAGAATTATTATGAAGAAAGTAAGAGGGATATCAAAAGTTCAGAAGAGTGATGAACAAGGTGTCTTTAGGAATGTCAGAAGATGTGTGGATCAAATATTTGCAGTGAGACAGATAGTGCAGAGGGCTTTTGAGAAGAACTAATGTGTTTATGTCATTCATGGATCTGGAAAAAGCATATGACAAAGTAGACAGAGAAGGATTGTGGAAGGTTTTGCGCATGTACGGTGTAAATGGTAAGCTGCTAGGTGCCATCAAGAGTTTTTATGATGGTAGTGAAGCATGTGTAAGGGTAAATGGGCATCTGAGTGAATGGTTCACAATTGGTGTTAGTGTGCAACAAGGTTGTGTGATGTCCCCATGGTTGTGCAATATATATATGGTTTGGGTGATGAGAGTATTAGGGAGAGGGATGGCGTTGGTAATGAATGGTTCTGGATGGAATATCTCAAATTTGTTGTATGCTGATGATGTAGTACTACTTAGAAATACCACACAAGAACTTGGTAGACTAGTGCAGACTTTTGCTGATGTCTGTGAGCGTTGTGCCCTGAGAGTAAATGTAGAAAAGAGTAAAGTGATAGTTATTGAGAGAGAAGGTAACTCCCAGTGTGATGTTACAGTGAATCCAGAGGGACTGGAGCTGGTAAGAGAGTTCAAATACCTGGGTACAGTGATAGAAGAGAGAGGAAAATGTGCAAAAGAAGTTGAAAGTAGAGTGACATAAGGAAGGAAAGTAGCTGGCACTATGAAGGCCTTGATAAAGAACAGAGGCTCCAGTGTTGCAGCTGCACAAGGCTTAAATGAAGGAGTGTTATTGCCAACTTTAACATATGGATGTGAGACTGTGGTGTGGCATGAAAATGAAAAGTCAAGTGTGAAAGCAGTGGAAATGGAACTGCTGAGGAATGTACAATATGTAGTATGTGGGGTACAGAGAGTGGATAGGATACGAAATAATGGGATTCATGAAAGATGTGGAGTGAGAAAGTCTGTGGACACCAGAATCGAAGAGAGCATACTGGGATGGTATGGTCATGTAGAGAGAATGGATAACAATAGAGTTGTGAAAAAGTTATATCTGAGTGAATTTGAAGGAGGGAGATGGCGAGGTAAGCCAAGGAGAAGGTGGAGGGATATGGTGGATGAGTGTGTGAGGAAGAGAGGTATGGAAGTTGGCTGGCAAGTGATCGAGCTGGCTAGATGAATGTTGTGAAAAGTGCATGATCAGGGATTTGGCACCCCTTTTTAACGTGACAGCTCCGAATTGACTCTATCAGATACGTTTTTGTGAAGCTACATAATGTGGTGAATGTTTCTGACATATCAGATAGAGTGGGGAAATGGAAGCGTGGCGCAATGGATTGGGCAAACTTGGGCTGTCTGGACGTTGCTACTCCTCACCTTGCCTGAGGGTGGCAAAGGAGGTCTGGATGATGATGATGGTGAATTATTAATTTTTGTACTATTATACAATAAAATCAAAATAAAGGTAGAATTATGAAGAAGGGCAGGGTAGAAAAAAAAACGGTAAGGGCAGGGTAGAAAAAAAAACGGTAAGGGTTAAGGCATTTAAAATGCCAATTCAAGTGATTGCTCTGCCATTTGATTGGGTTTGATCTCAAAGAAATATTGTAGATTTTTTGCTCCTGTAATACCAACATGGATAATAGACAAACAATCTGTTATTAATAATACCGGACTATGGTAGACCACCCTCGTCTTGCCACCTTCAAAATGGTTGAATGGAATTGGCTGATACTGTTATAGTTCTTCTTTTGAGTTTAATTCTGTACACTTTTTTGGCAGAGTCTCTGCATGAAAGTGTTGACAGATCATGTTCTGACTTATGGCTACCGTTTAGTCTTATACTACCTTGCAGGACCATTGGTTAGGAATTAAGACAGTTGATTTGACATTATCATGGTAGAACAGTGTCATTTTGCCATGAGATGATAACATTGAGAAATTCACTATACATTACTCAGTTGTGCTGGTGGTGTTTTTAATGTGTAGCCTATACACTGTATTAGACTAATGGGTTCAATGCATGTAGAGTACAAAGTATTCTTTTCCCTTCAGATATGAAGCACAGGAAGAAGAGAAACGTCAGATGCAAGTCAAAATTGATTCACAGTTGGCCAGGCATAGGCGGGATATTACAATGCGCATAAAGCCACTTGGAGTGGACCGTAATCATGACCGCTACTGGCTGTTTAACTCGACTACACCTGGTCTTTATGTTGAAAAAGGCTGGGTTGATCCCAACTCTGACTATAATGTACAGGTACGTTCAGTCTCACAACTTTTGATATCCATTTTATCCAGAAATTCCCCTTATACAACACACTGATGGGTCCATCTTTGTCACTGTTTTCATATGATAATGAAGCTGAAACCCAAGCATGGGACATAAACCTTGCCTTTGGCCTGTAGGCTGAGGTCAAGGCTTTTAAATAATTATGAAATCGAAGTTGACTTTTTAAAACAATGCCTTAAGGCCACAGCCAAGGTCAGCCTTTTTCACAATACCTTTAGGAAGAGGCTGAGGCCTTTCTAAAGGAGGCTTTGTGTGGCCTAAGTTAGAATGTAGTTACAGTATATAAATATAACCTCAGGAGTTTAGTGCTCAAACTCAGCAACTGGTGCATTGAAAAACATAATGCAGATTTTTTTTTTTTTTTTTTTTTTTTTTTTAATGCAAGCAAGAAGACCTGTTGCATATGTGAAGGTCTGGGAGTAACAGTTAACTCTTGCATTAGAGAGTTGGACAGAAAAGGGATGAGAGTTTGTTGCTAGACGGGTGCTACGTGCCCGTCATAGAGGTGGAGGGATGCAGGCAGACAGTTCAGAGGAACAGTGACCATTGAAGTAGTGATAGAAAAGAGGTAATGATGCAACAGTGCAGTGAAGAGACAGAGGTTGAAGGGAGCCAGGAAGAGGAGGAGAGTTAATGAGATGAAAAACCCTTGACTCCACCCTATTGAGAATAGCTGTATGTGGGGAGCCTCCCCACACATGAGAGTTGTACCCTACTTAGACAAATAAAACCCACGTATAAAGGCAACAGTTGTGCAGGGGTAAAGAAGGTATGGATCCAGCTTATCACACCTAATCTCTTGGAAGCAGCTTTTACAAAGGATGTAAAATGATCTTTCCAAGATAAGTCCCGAGAGAATGAAACCCCAAGCAGAAAGATCAGAAAGAAGGTTGTGATAGGAAAGATGCTTTAAAATTATTCTGTTAAGAACAGACTCGACAACTTTTAAGACACAGGATGTTAAATAAATTGGGCGATAGTTAGAGGGTTGAGAATGGTCATCCTTCCTTGGAACTGGCTGAATGAGAGCAAACTTCCAGCAAGAAGGAAAGGTACAAGTTGATAAACATAGGCAAAAGAGTTTACCTAGGTTGGGTGTAAGCACAAAAGCACAATTCTTGAGGACAACACGAGGGATCCCATCAGGCCCATATGCCTTAATGGTATTGAGACCAGTGATGGCAGAAAATACATCAGCTGAAGAAATTTTAATGTCGGCCTTGAGGAAGTCAGGGAGGGGAAGTGATGGAGGAATAGCACCCAAATCGTCTAAAGTGGAATTGCAGGAGAAAGTCTGAATGAAGTGATCTGCCTTATCAGCAGAAGAAATTGCTACAGAGCCATCAGAGTAGAAAAGAGGAGGGAAGGATGGTGAGGTAAAGTTGTTAGAAAGGCTTTTGGGAAGATGCCAGAAGGAGTGGGAAGAATTTGAGTTGGAGAGTTGAGAGCATTTGGTACGGATGAAATTATTTTTAGCAGAGCGAAGAACAGATTTAGCACGATTCCGGGCAGAAACACAAAAAAGATGTGATTCAGGAGTGGGTTGGTTCCAGTACCTTTTATAGGCCCTCTCCTTGTTGTGGACAGCATTAGAACAACTGTGATTAAACCAAGGCATTCTTGCATTAGTCAAAGGATATGAGATAGGAATGTATGCTTCCATGCCTGAGAGAATAACCTCCGTAATGCGCAAGGCACACTCAGATGGCTCCCGGCCATGGAAGCAATGATCATTTCAGAGTAAATAAAAAAAGTACTGCCGGAGGACCTCCCAATCAGCAGCTCCAATGTGCCACAACCAGCGTTGCTTTGGAGGGTCCACAGGCCGTACTGGAACAATAGGACAGGCTGAGATAATTAGGTTGTGATCGGAGGAGCCCAATGGAGAGGAAAGATTAATGGCGTAAGCAGAAGGATCGGTTGTAAGAAAGAGGTCAAGTATGTTGGAACTTTCTCCAAGGCAGTCAGGGATTCGAGTAGGATGCTGTACAAGCTGCTGTAGGTCATTAAGGATAGAAAAGATGTAGGCTTGTTCACCAGGTGGATCATTGAAAGTAGAGGAGAGCCAAAGGTGGTGATGAACATTGAAATCTCCCAGAATGGAGATTCCAGAGAAGGAGAAACGGGTAGGATATATTCCATCGTAGAAGTAAGATAGTCGAAGAATTTTTGATAGTCGGTAGCATTAGGGGATAAGTAAACAGCACATATATATTTAGTCAGAATGGCAGGAAAGCTGAAGCCAGAGAGTAGAGAATTCTGTAGAGTCAGGTTCAGGAACACGAGATCAGGATAAGTCATTGAGTGCATATACACAACAGCCACCTTTGGCTTTGAAATGAGTATAGAGAAAGTAGGAGGATACAGAAAAGGGTTTGCTTTCAGTTGCCTCAGACAGCTGAGTCTCAGTTAAGAAGAGAATATGAGGTTTAGAGGAGGAGAGGTGTGCTCAATAGAGAGAAGGTTAGAGGAAAGACCATGAATGTTGCAGAAATGAAGAAGTGAGTCAGACAGTGGTTCCAGGTAGCTCATTGAGTCATCACTGGGAGAGGGGCAGATGGTGGGGGCATTCTCCTTGGCCTACCTCGCCTCCTCCCTCCTTCAGATTCGCTCAGATATACCTTTTTCATCACTCTGTTGTTATCCCTTCTCTCCATATGACCATACCATCTCAGTACACTCTCTTCGATTCTGGTGTCCACCGACTTCCTCGCTCCACACTTTTCACAAATCACATTACAGTATTTCATATCCTATCCACTCTCTGAACTCCACATACATTCCTCAGCAGTCCCATCTCTGCTGCTCTTACTCTTGACTTTTCATTTTCATGTCACACCATAGTCTCACATCGATATGTTAAAGTTGGCACCAACACTCCCTCATGTAAGCCTCATGCAGCTGCAGCACTCCCGCCTCTGTTTCTTATCACAGCCGTCATTGCACCAGCTACTTTTCTTTATTGTGTCAGTCTACATTCCACTTCTTTAGCCCATTTGCCTCTCTTCTGTCACTGTAATCAGGTATTTGAACTCTCACCAATTCTGGTCTCTCTCTATTCACTGATGCAAAAGAGCATGAACAGGTATGAGTTGTTGTTGATTGATCCCAGTCTGTCCAGCTGGGCAGACCCGTTGGCCACAGGTAAGCATCTGCTTTTGTGGGGCCATCCTACAGGTACAGAACAATACGTACATTGTGGGGATCATGTGTCCTCTTGTGGCAGACAGCAGCTCACCAGGGTAGGGCCAGGGCCCTTCCCACGGTGAGGTGAAGGAATGCTGCAGTCGACTCACCCAGTGCGTACAGCATTACACATATAGGTTCCTCATCCCTGCTACTCAGGGATGAATGAGGCTAGTCACTCTTATCTTAAATGCCAGGACCAACTTGCCTAGCCCCGGGTTCCTACGCTCCTCATGGGGCAACGTAGGATTGGATGATGGATATATATACACTGTATATATGAGTGAGGGGATATTGTTTTATGATATAGGCAACCCCCCCCTTCTCTCTCTCTCTCTCTCTCTCTCTCGTCCATTTTTGAAGTTTTTAGAAGTCTCATGAGAGAGCTTCAAGCACCGTGACAAACAATAAGGGGCTGATGACTGACCCTTTACCATCCACGGAAAACTCATTACTCATATCTCCATTCACTGTTTCCTGGGTGTGAACACCCACACGCATAGCCATAACCACTCAAACCAGTCACACCTCAATCCCAAGCTTTCTCATTGCCAGTGTCACTTCCACTTTAGGGTCTCTGTCAAAGAGCTTCTCCATTCATCATCCAATCCTATGTTGCCCCAAGAGGAGCATAGGAGCCCAGAGCTGGGCAAGTTGGTCCTGACATTTAAGAGAATGTGACCAGCCTCACTCATCCCTGAGTGGCATTACATGAGAAATAAACTCCAATCACCCCTTGGATATAAACCAACACAGGCTGAATCTGATTGGAGCACCTTAATTACCCACTATACCACCAGGCGCCATAATTTTTTTTATATGGGTACCACTCAGTGTAGTAAATGGCATCCTGGTGTACAGGAAACCACATGGCGTGTCACTCAGTGTAGAATCACCCATAGGTAGAAGGAAGAGGAAAGAATGAAGGAAAGAAATACAGACGAGGGAGTGTAAAGTCACCCATAGGCAGAAGGAAGAGGAAAGAATGAAGGAAAGACAGACAGAAGAAGGAGGGTAAAGTCACCCATAGGCAGAAGGAAAAGGAAAGAATGAAGGAAAGACAGAAGAGAAAGGAAGGAAGAGAGGAAAGAGTAGACACCCAAAGCAGCACTCCATTGAATGAGTGGATGGTGAGTCCCCCCACCTACCACAGAAGAGCTTCTTCAGATCAACTGAAACAAAGTGCAGCTCCCTCTTCTTTCATATTATATTTTTCCTGAAGAAGTGTAACAATAAATATAGCATAAGTGTTCCCTTTGCTTGGCATAAACCTAAATTGCATCTCTTCAGCACACACACTTTCGCTTCTCATACCTTCTAGGACTTTCCATTACTTTCTTTATAAGGGCCAAAAGTTTTATACCTCTATAATTTCTTCTTTCCAGGGCATCACCCTTCCTCTTATACACATTTACAGTCACATTCATCAGTCAGTCATCTGGGACAGCACACTCGTATACAATCCTTTATCACATCAGTAACCAAACCCGCTCCTGTATCTTCTGAGGCCTTCATCATTTCAGCAGTCAACCCAGACACATCCACTGTCTTCCCAGCTGCATCCTGCCTATTACTCTGGGAATGCTGGTGATGGGGAGAGCTAGTGCTCCCATTTCACTAGCTACTGGACCATCCCCCTTTTCTGACCTTTTCAATGTAGCACATAGAGAGTAGAGCAGCATACTCTTCCAAACACTTTCCTCTAACACTCTCATGCCCTACTTTACATGCGCTTTACATATCACACAATGTATCCCACTACATATAGGGGTTGACACCAGCATGGGCATGTGGCTAGAAAACTTTGCCCTCGCTACCTAGTGGCGGACATCTTGTGGAGAGGCATGATGAGGGCTCCGCCAGCATAGATTTTGGTGCTGGGATGGGATGGGGTTCAACCTGTGCTAGAGGGTACAGGGCATTGTGATTTCCAGACTGCCACTTCCATCCAGTAGAGAGGGGCCCGAACCTGGGAGTAGCACCCCAGGAGGCTGCTCTGTCAATGGGTGTAAAATGATGGAGCAGTTAGAATGCCAAGGAGCGCTTGAAGGGTGTCCCTGTAGCTGTCCTGGCAGTTTGCTCTGAGGCCACTATCACATTGACTGGTGGGCTATGGGCCTTAGATCCCATGCCTAGGACTGGGACTATGTGGGTGGGTGGGGCCTGTGGTATGTTTCCCCCATTATTTATTCTTACCAAATTATGACTAAAAAGAAATGTCTTCAAAGCAAACCTGGGGAATCTAAATCACCTAAGGGGATCAGAGTGGTGTCATGGATTGTGGGAAGTTTGTTGGGCAGAGTGGGAGAAGTAGTTGAGGCATTTAGCAGGATGTGGGTGGATGTGGGATGTGTACAGGAAGTCAGGCATAGAGGAGGATCAACCAGATTAATTTCTGGGAGGGATGCATGTTACAAGTTGTTTTGGCAGAGTAGGGCAGATGGATATGGTGGTGTGGGTATGTTGGTTGGGGAAATGGGTGGAATATGTTATGAATGCGGTGAGAGTCAGTGATAGGATAATAGTATCGAAAATTTTGTTCGGTAGGATTATGTTTGCATTTATATTGGCGTATGCTCTACAGGCAGGTTTGGATGAGGTAGAGAAGGATAGATTCTGGGGTTGCCTAATACGTGTAGTAAGTTGTATGGGGGATGATGAAATTGTAGTTTTGGGAGGGGACTTTAAAAGTCATGTAGGTGAAGCAGCTTAAGGATATGAAGGAGTACGTGGGGGATATACATATGGTACAAGAAATGAGGAAGGGGAGAGGATACTTGAGTTTGGGGACTGATTGTGTGCAACACACATTTTAGGAAAAGAGAGAGTAGGTTGAGTACATACGAGTCTGGGGGAAATAGCAGCCATATAGACAATTTCATGGTCAGGAAGACTGATAGGAGGTTAGTGAGGGATGAAAAAGTTATAGGGAGCAAGGAGTGTATGCTGCAGCACAAGTTATTGATATGTGACATGGTGCTTAAGGAGAAGGTGATGAAAATGATGACCTATGCACCTAGGAGGAAACTGTGGAAGTTGTAAAACCAAGCAGTAATGGATGCCTTCTATAGCAAGATGAATAGAGTGGTGGCTGAACAGGGAGACATTGATAGAAGTATTAATGAATAGTACAGAACCCTCAAGAACAACCTCTTGTAAGTTTCTGATTGTGTGGATGGACAAGGGGCCTCCAAGACATAAAGTAACTTGGTGTTGGGACGGGGGTAAGAAGCTGCAGTTAAGGAGAAAAAAAGGCCTTTCCTGGAGTGGAGAAAGGGTGGTAGCAGAGAGGAATACTTGTCTACCAAGCACAGGGCTATAAGAAAGGTTTACAGGGCAAAGTCTTAATCTCAGAGACTTTTACTTGGTACCATAACCTAAATAGCAGGGAATGGAAGAATATGATGTTTAAGGTGGCAGATCAGATGAAGACGGAGAATAGGGATATCGTAGGTGAGAAGCGTGTGAAGAATGATGAAGGAAAGGTAGTGATGAACAGTGGGGATATTAAAGACGCTTAGAGAGACTGTTGCAACCGGTTGTTTAACCCCTTAACCGCGGGGCATCACTTTCGTGACACTCGGGCGCAATGGATCATACCGCGGGGAGTCACTTTTGCAGTTCTGTGTTATTTTGAATTCTCCCGGGCTTTCAAGTGGTGGCTTGTATCACCTATCAGTACTGCCAGTGTCCAACAATAGTCAGCACTGCTAATGTCATCTGTACTCTCATCCATTGTCGACAATTTATCTATTTATCCCCGTTCTTGACCCCCCTCCCTACCTCCCCTCCATTACCCTCTCCTCTCGCCTGCCAGGCCGCGCTGCGCTAAGCAAATCTTTCCCGGAATTTTCCACTGATTTCATCCATTGAAATAAGCCCTATGCCCTATTCGTACACAAAATAATATATGCCAAAAAAAAAAAAGGTAACTGATAGTGCCATACACCTGGAGTTGGCTAATTATCACCTGGCAACACCCCACGTGCACTTGTTCGCTAATTTTCCCTGGTAATTTCCCCTTGAAATATGCCATATAATCTATTCTCGTAATAAAAATATATACAGTATAAGAAAGGACGGGAGAAGCCTAAGTGATATTTACATTCACCTGGAACTACCTAATTTCCTGCCAGTCATTTCACAGCATATAAATTAGCAGCTGTCACCTCGCTGATGTTGTCAACCCTTGGCGGCCCCATATCTGCCTCGTCATTTAGTTCAGTGTTGTTTCTTGAGATGAAAGCACGTAGCACTCGCGCCCCTCCATTTCCGCTGCTTTTAGAGGGCCCTGTGACCTCTGCCCCTACTAAACCTCGTGTGGGAAGGGATAAAGGACTAAATGACTCTGCTGTGGAGCGTGAACTGGCTAATTTATCCGTGATAATGATGGACAGTGATTACAATCTTTCTGGTGAATCGTGTGATGAGCCAGTGGAGGAAATTGTGATAAACTACGAGTGCTTCAGTGTCCCAAGTTCATCCTGGCTCCAAGGGAAAGGAGCCCTTATTTACTGGAAGTGACAGTGTATAACATAGTGTAAATAAAATAGAAATGTAATTAATTACTAATATAAGAATATGAGTACAAAAACTTGGAAAAATGACAGTCAAAGCTTTGCTCTCTATGCTAGTTTACTGAACGAGAAAGTTAATGCCTGGAGTGAAAATAAACTACTATTACTGAAGGAAACTTATGGATAAATACTGTATATATATATATATATAAGTGTAATAAGGTAATAGGAATATAAAGTGTGAGTGTGTTTATGAATAATAAATGACAGAATACCAGCGGGGAACGAGCGCAAATGGGAAGCTCGTACGCGCTCGTAATTTTCATTGCTTTCACAGTGTTTTTTTTATTTGGTGTATGGATTCCAAACTACTTGAAAATCATAGAATAGTGTTTCTAGTGATAATATCAGGCTGTGGTAATCATATTACGGAGTGTCTGGAAGTGTAAAGTGGAGAATTCATTACCCAACTTCAGAAGAGTCCACAAGTCCTACAGTACTCGACGAAGGACCAACAAACATCCCAGGAGAAAGCTGAAGGTATGTGCCACATGCATATTTAATTATAATATTCTAGGACTAATAGCTGATTTTTGGCAAATATTTTTAAAAAGTCAGTCGGAGCGCGAATATTCTCGCTGGACGCGCAAGGAGCGCAAAAACATGCCCGCGCTTAAGGGGTTAATGAGGGGTTTGACTGGGACAGAGAAGGTTTGGAGCCAGCATCTCCAATGTTTGGCCCTTATCCTTTGATTGATGCAGCTACTGTGAGCAGGGCAATAGGTAGGATGCAGGTGGAGAAGACAGGTGTGTCAGGGTTGACTGCGGGAAGGTTGAAAGCCTCAGGAGATATAGGGCAGGGTTTAGTCACTGATTTGATAAATACAATTACTGTATATATCAGTGTGTTTTCCCAGATGATTGGCCGAAGAGCGTAGTTATAAATATGTACAAGGGAAATGGTGATGCCCTGGAGCAAGGAAATTATAGAGGCATAAAGCTTTTGGACTAGATAATGAGAGTAATGGAGAGAGTTCTAGAAGGTATGATTAGAGGAACACTGAATACTGATGAGATGCAGTTTGAGTTTATGCCAGGTGGAGGGACCGCTGATGCCATATTCATTGTTTGACTGCTTCATGAAAAATATATAGGAAAGAAAAGGGACCTGTACTTTGTTTTTGTTGACTTGGAGAAGGCCTTTGGCAGAGTCCTTAGAGAGATGGAGAAGTGGACATTGAGAAAGCTTGAGATCGAGGAGTGGCTGGTCATGGCCGTGTATGTGGCTGCCTGCACCCAGGTAAGGGTGAATGGAGTTTTGCGTCATGAGTTTTCTGTGAATGTTGGTGTGCATCAGGGGTCATTCTTGAGCCCCTTGTTGTTTATTATGGTACTTGAAGCCCTCTCACATGACTTCAGAAATGGACTCCTGTGGGAGATGTTGTATGCTGATGATTTGATGTTGATTGCAGAGAATGAAAGGGAGGCGGAGGAAAGATTTAGGGAATGGAGAGACAGTATGGGGCACAGGGGCTTAAGGGTAAATGCAGATAAAACGAAAGTGATGGTATCTAGGGCTGGGGCGGTATTGTCAGAGAAGAGGGAGAGAGGCCATGTTCATTTTGCCACAAGGGCATGGGAAGTAATTCCATGCTTTGCAGTGTTTATGATTAGTGGGTGCATAAGAGATGTAGTATTAGAGGTAGACTGCGAGATAATGCTGATTTTATATGCGCGGTGTGTCGGGGAGAGCAGGTGGAGATTGCCTTGCATGATATGATTGAACTTGCTAGTGAGTCTCTTGAGTATGTGGAAAAGTTTTATTATTTGGGAGACATGTTCTGTGGTTAGAGTGAGGAGTGGTTGGAAGCTCAGGGAGCTGTTGCCTCTCTTGACATTGAAAGGGCTCTCCCTCTATGCTAAGGGATCTTTTTATGCGGCATGTGTTAGGAGTGTAATGCTGAATGGTAGTGAGACCTGGGCAGTAAAGGAAGAGGATATTCGCAGGCTCTGACATACAGATATAGCAATGATTAGGTGGATGTGCAGTGTGTCCTTGAGTGTGAGGCCTGGGTGGACTGCGTTTACGATGGAAAAGTTGAGAGGTAGGATGGGACTGGAATGTGTTGGTATTGTGATGACAAGGGGTAGACTGAGATGGTTTGGGCATATGGAGAGGATGGGGGATGATAATTGGGTGTAGAAAGTGAGAAGTGTTAATGTTAGAGTTATGATAGCACGGGGTAGACTGATTAAGACCTGGGACGAGGTCATTGAGTGTGACCCCAAGGATATGGGACTAAATAGGGAAACTGCCAGAGATCGAGCAGCATGGAGTGCTGCCATTAGGTAATCAAGGCCGACGCATGCAAGCATGCTGGAGTCTTCAAAAACCAAACGAACAAAGCAGTAACAGCATCAATCAAAGGCCAGGGTCTAACACTGGATCTTTTGTTTCCAAATCTTCCCTATTCCAGTCAGATGCCTCAATCAGCAGCTTGGTATGTTGTTTTCTGTAGGCAGCTTTAATATCCTCGCTGTCCTCCATGACTTTTCCTTCATCAGTCATTTCACACGGCTCACCTAGGATATCCTTGTTTTCCCTCTTCTGATTCGTCACCTTAAGTACCACATTCTTCCTTTTGGCAATAGGTTATCCAATAAAAATCTCTTGAGACTCATATTTTGCCATGTATACAGTAATCCCTCAATTATCTGGCATATTCAGCCAAACCTTCTGGTGCATATATTGCAGAAATGCTAGATATTGTGTCTGTACCCCAAGTCAGCTCAGTGTTGAGCCAGATAATACTTCACCACCCTAAGCTATCTGTCTTGACTTGCTAACCTAAAAACTTTCCTACAGTATTACCCATGAGTAAAATATAAAACCAAGCAAAAAATAAAATGCAGTATTGGTACAGTACATAAAGTACAGTAATAGAGTGCATAATGTAATCATAATCATACCTAGTGTTGGCACTGCCACAAAAGTCACAAACACAGCCATCACAGAGAACTAGGGTACAGTAGTCAGAGCACTTGGGCATGGAGCACTGAGGGGCCACAAGGGAAGTCACAGCACTACAGCTACGAGCGACGGATGGGAGGCACAGGCTAAGTCACAGCACTGGGGGGTAGCTACCACATAAGTCACAAATGCACAAGGCACAGATATGTCCTCACTATACGGCATCCAGTGGAGAAAATGATAGGGCGACGGTTGGCTTGGCACATCGATTGGGCTGCTCCCACAATGCATTGTGATTGGCTGGCATTTATTGCTGTGTTGTGGGTTCTGCCCGCGCACCAGTTGGGTCCCTTGACTCAGCCGGGTGATATACATTACTGCAGAAACATGTGTAGTGCAGTACTGCTGATTGCTTCCCATTTCTGAGCCGGATATTGACAAACTTTGCTGGATAATGTGACAACAGATAACTGAGAGATTACTGTACCTTCTTTCTTTACCTGCACTTGGTAGCAATGTTTTCCTCTCTGTTACCACCCCATTTCCATTCCCAGAAACTTCTTGTCTCCATAACTGTCACTTCTACCCCCTCATCCTACCACCATGTTGCTGTTGGTCTTTGATGACCCTTTGTCCATCCATTCATTGAATCTGTAACTCTCAAGAGATTGTTCTCATGAGCTCTGTAATGCTCTTGTGTTTACAGCTTCCTGTTTAGCCATCACTCTGCTCATCTCACAATAGAAGGCATCCCATACTATTGGTTTTCAACTTTGTTATTTTCCTCAAGGGTGCACAGGTCGTCGTCTTCAGCACTGTGTCATATAGCATTAATTTGTGTTATTGCACACACACTGTGCTCAGTATAACTTTAACTTCCTACCAACTTCCCATTAGCCCTTCCATTCAGGAAATAGTCAGTCAGATTAGGTTTACTCCCATGGTGATAATGAAATAATTTCACATAATCAGTCTGGCCAGTATTACTCCCATGGTGATAGAGAAATAATTTAAAATGGCACCTGAGCTCTTTAACTTTATCCTTCAGCATATGTATAGACTCAGGTACAATACTTCAATTTTCAGGAACCAGTTGCTACTCCATCATCACACAGCTGCCACAGAAACCAGTCTCAGAACTCTGACTCGGATTCCGATGATGAACCTCTGTCTGCCATCAAGCATGAACTGGATAGTCATTCTGACAACAAGTCTTTAGCAAATGTGAGACAGAATCTCATATCAAGTTTAACTTCAAACAGTGCACCTCTGAGAGCCATCAGGGGAGATATTGATGCAAATTCAGACTCAGATGACAAGCCTCTAGCAGCTATTAAGAAAAATCTTAATGAGGCTTCAGATTCAGATGAGAAACCTCTTGCAGTTATTAAAGAGAAGCTCACCAATTCACCTCAGAAGGTAGTGTATTTATTGTATGTTCCATTACACACACCATTGTATGATGCTCATTTATATAATTTGTAGCGTGTGCACGCGCGCGCACACACACACACACACACACACACACACACACACACACACACACACACACCACAAAAAGTTTTGGAGTACTCCAATTTTTTGTGACATTAATTATTTTGTGGTGAAAAGGGAAAGATAATGTATTGCTGACCACTCGAATAATATCTGATAATCCAGACTTTGTTGTGCATGACCATTTGACTTGAAATCAGACATAATCTGAAAGTATTTCACACTTTAGTCATACATTCATATCTTCTCTTTTGTTCAGTGGGGGACAAATAAGGTATCCTGAGAGTTAAGGCTCTGTTTTCAGTACTGTATAGCCTAGTATTTTCATTTGGATTCGGGTCTTGGCATTTTTTTGGTCATTACACGTCATGCATATTGTTGTCACCTTTTTTTTTTTTTTTTTTTTTTTTTTTTTTTTTAAATGAAGAGTAAAGTGATGGTCGTTGAGAGAGGTGAAGTCAGTGAATGTACAGCGAGGTTGGATGGTGAGGAATTGGAAAATATGAGTACGTTTAAGTACTTGGGTAGTGTGATGAGTAAGGATGGAGGTTTGGAGGGTGAAGTGCTTGAAGGGGTGCAGCAGGGAAGAAAGGTTGCTGGTTCTTTGAAAGCAGTGATAAGAAACAGGGAAGTGAGCATGGAAGTGAAAAAGTTACTACATGACAGTATTGTGATACCAACTCTAACTTATGGAAGTGAAGCTTGGACGTTGTTGGAAGGACACAAGTCAAGAGTGAGAGCAGTGGAAATGAGTTACTTAAGAGGAGCCTGTGGAGTCACATGGAGAGACAGGCTGACGAATGAGAATATAGAGGAGCGTTGTGGTGTGGATGTGGATGTGAGAGGTGGAGGGGGGAAGATGGAGGGGGAGGCCGAGGATGAGATGGAGGGATGGGGTGGAGAGGTATATGAGAGAGGGGGGTGTGAGTTGGGAGCAGGGCAGTGAAATGGCGGGGGACAGGGCGACGTGGAGGCGATTTGTTTGTGGCCACCCCGAACGGGATTGAGGCGTCTGGCAATAGATAGATAGAGATAGATAGATTTTTTTTTGACCAATGGCACAGCACACCATCCTGCATAAAGATGTTGCAACCATGGATGTCATAAACTGCATGCAAATGGTATTCTGACAACTGCAAATACTGGTCACTGTTCATTGTAACATTTTTGGGGAGGAAATACAAGCTACCTTTTCTCCATAACACTGCTATAAGAGCCTCAGATCATTTATTGGTGTGGGTGTTTTAAAGTTTTCCTGGTGTACTGATAGATGGTTGGCAAACTACTTAGCAGGCAGATGTGCACATGTAACATTTGCCGGTCAGTCTTCAAACATCAGAAACTTCTCAAATGGTGTCCCCCAAGGATCTGTTTTGTCCCGTACACTATTTAACTTATACATGCACGACATACCCACACACCACAGATACACAAATTATCTGTGCAGATGATATAATGCTTACATGTACACACCAAAATGCAAACACAGCTGCACACATCCTCCAACCTTACCTCAACACTGCACGAATGGTTCACAACAAACAGGCTCAAAATGGTCCCAGCCAGATTTACAGTGACCCTCCTTACAAACTGGACAGCAGAGCATAGTCACATTCCACACCTCACCATAAACAACACTCCCCTACCACACACACACACACACACACACACACACACACACACACACACACACACACACACACACACACACACACACACACACACACACACACACACACACACAGTCCTTGGTGTAACATACAATACATCAATGTCATTTAAACAACACATCACAGACATTGAAAATAAAATAACACCAGGACTCAATGCCTTGAGGTCACTTGCCCATACAACATTCAGACACAACAAAGAAACCACCACCACAGTATACAAACAATATATACGTTCAATGATGAATTATGCAAGCCCTGCTTGGGCTCCTAACCTCACTAAAACACACTACAATGCTCTGGAGACCATATAGAACAAGGCCTTAAAAATAATCACAGGCTGCACATCTACTACACCCACAGACCACCTACATCAAGAAACCAAAGTCCTTAAAGTCAAGGATCACCTAGACATGAGAGGCACCCAAATTCTTGCTGCAGGCTCCACAAACCCACAACATCCACTGCAGTACATGGCAGCACATCCACACACACCAAGGAGCATCAAAATAACACCCAGCACACGATATCATACACAAATACTGTCATCTCTACCCCCTCACCTGCCTTAGACCAGCTTCCAGATGCATATCCATACTCATATCACTCGCCGCTCCATTCAGTCACTTAAAAACAACACACAGCTGCATGCACAGCCTCCTGATATCCACCCTTCTGAATCCTATCTCCCTCGTGAGGACAGGGTCCACCTGGCCAGGCTGAGATGTGGGCATCATCCAGCACTCTTAAGTTACCAGAAGAGGCTGACTCCATTGCTGATGCCTCTCCAGGATGTAACACAGCATCCCATACTATTCAGCTCATTATGGAAGACTGCATTGCACACAACCACCTATGCCAACAACACAACATACACTCCTTGAGAGCTCTGTGGGATAGCCTGGTCTCCGCCATGGCCTTCCTTAGGGACTCGGGGCTGTTTGGCCAGACTGCCTAGGGAACAACTACTACTACTACAAAGAAGGAAGATACGGCATGGTGGGATGAAGAGGTTAAGAGAGTTGTGGGATGAAGAGGTTAAGAGAGCAGTGGAGGAAAAGAAGAAGTGGCTATTGTGTGTACAGAACAAGGGTTCAGTTAAAATAAGGTCTGAATATATTAAGAGCAAGACGCATGAAAAGGGACTAGTGAAGAAGAGAAAGGAGGACGTAAATGATGATCTAGGAAGAAAATTGAATGGAGTCAATAGTTGCAGAAATGTAGAAGTGACAGCAGAAAGAAAGGCGATAGTGTGAAGGATGTAGGTGGTAGATTATTAACCCATGAGGATGAAGTAAGGATTAGATGGAAAGAATATTTTGAAAGCCTGATGAATGGGAATAGAGAGAGCAGGGCAGCTGTAAACATCAATAGTTTTGGGGGTGTACAGAGAAGGAATGCAGTGCCAGGAAACATGACACTCACACAGGTGAAGAACTCTGTGAAGTGGTTGAAAAGTGGGAAAGGAACTGGGGTTAATGAGGTGTATCCAGAGATGATTAAGTGTAGTGGAGCGAGTGGATTGAAGTGCTTGTTGGAGATATGAAAGAAGGTTTGGATGAGTGATACTGCCAGTAGATTGGGAAAAGCTGTGATTGTACCTGTGTACAAAAATAATGGTGAATGAAATGAGGGCAAGAATTATCATGGCATAAGTTTTTTGAGTCTGGTAGGAAAGATATTTGGAAGAATTATAGAGAAAGTAAGAGAGATATCAGAAGTCCTAGTGAGTGATGAACAGGGTGGCTTTAGGAGTGTCAGAGGATTTGTGGATCAAATATTGTATTTGCAGTGAGACAGATAATGGAGAAGGCTTGTGAGAAGACTATATAAGCTGTTATGTCATTCATGGATCTGGAAAAAGCATACAACAAAGTAGACAGAGCAGGATTGTGGAAAGTTTTATGCAAGTTCTGTGTAGATGGTAAGCTGCTAGGTGCCGTCAGGAGTTTTTATGATGGTAGACAGCGTGTGTAAGAGTAAATGGGGATCTAAGCAAATGGTTCACAATCAGTGTGGGCATGTGACAAAGTTGTGTGA
This sequence comes from Coenobita brevimanus, assembly GCF_032717465.1. NCBI lineage: Eukaryota > Metazoa > Arthropoda > Malacostraca > Decapoda > Coenobitidae > Coenobita > Coenobita brevimanus. The sequence continues at coordinate 12,375,087 of NC_137050.1, read as the reverse complement.
TGTCCCCATGGTTGTTGGATTGGGTGATAAGTAAGGACATGATTAATGGAGAGAGGGATGGCATTGGTAAAAATCGTGATGGATGGAATACCTCAAATTTGTTGTATGCTGATGATGCAGTGCTACTTGCAAATACTGGACAAGAACTTGGTAGACTAGTGCAGAGTTTTGCTGATGTCTGTGAGCATCGTGCCTTGAGAGTAAATGCAGAAAAGAGTCAAGTGACGGTAATTGAGGGAGGTGACACCCAATTTCTTATTACTGTATAGTGAATGGAGAGAGACTATAATTGGTGAGAGAGTTCAAATACTTGGGTACAGTGATAGAAAAGAGAGGAAAATGTGCAAAAGAAGTGGAAAGTAGAATGACATACAGTGGGAAAGTAGCTGGTGCAATTAAGGCCTTGATAAGAAACAATGGTTTGAGTGTTACAGCTGCACAAGGCTTCCATGAAGGAGTGTTGTTGCCAACTTTAACATATAGATGTGAGACTATGTTGTGGCATGAAAATTAAAAGTCAAGAGTAAGAGCAGTGGAGATGGGACTGTTGAGGAATGTACATGGAGTACAGAGTGGATAGGATATGGAGTAATGTGATTTGAGAAAGATGTGGAGTGAGGAAGTCTGTGGACACTAGAATCGAAGAGAGTGTACTGAGGTGGTATGGTCATGTGGAGAGAATGGATAACAATAGAGTGGTGAAAAAGCTGTATCTGAGCGAATTTGAAGGAGGGAGGAAGTGAGGTAGGCCTAGAAGGTGGATGGGTATGGTGGATGAGTGTGTGAGGGGTATGGAAGTTGGTGAGGCTAAGGAACTGACAAGAGATCGAGCTGGATGGATGAATGTTGTGAGAAATTCATGGTCAGGAACTTGATACCTCTTTTTAACGTGACAGCGTTCAGATTGATACTATCAGCTACATTTATGTGAAGCTACAGAACATAGTGAAAGTGCAGAACATGGTGAAAGTTTTTTGGCATATCAGATTGAGCCAGGATTCCTTGGGCCTGAATGATGAGTGAATGGAAGCGTGACCCATTGGACTAGGCAAACTTGGGCTGTCTGGACATTTCTACTCCTCACCTTGCCCCAGGGTGGGAAAGGAGGTCCAGATGATGATGATGATGATGATAATCCAGTTCCATCAGGTCTGTGTAGTCATCATCTTGTTTTTTACTGTTTCTCTTCCTCCTACCTAGATGCACTTCTTGAAAGTACACGGTTTTACTTAGATATACTTTTTAAAGTTTAGCATCTCTGTTATTTCGGTGATGGAATTTATCCGGCACCCATCTGTTGTGATAACCTGGTGCCTGTCTTTCTGCCTACGTCTCAGATTCCTTAGAGCTCTGATTATTTGATATGCAGTACCTGTACTTTCTTTGGACTTCACACTTTTGCTTTTACTTGCTCTGCAGTATTAAGTCATTTATATTTTAGCTTTGTACCGAGCTTGACTCATTGTTAGGTATTTGAAGCAGCTGAGCATTGTGTGTGTGTGTGTAGTTGTTGTTGTTGTTGTTCAGCTGATGTAACAGAGAGAGAGAAGCATTTTTAGCTGTACAGGAGAATGAAGTCCAGATGTGAAATTTCTAGAATTTTCCTGGGGTTTAACCGATGAGCTTCAGCTGGGGGTCATGCAGACATCCCCCATGGTGTGGCAGAATTGCAGTTTTGATCACTCTTACAGATTTCAGTGAAATGTTTATCTGTGGCCAGGACATTGCACCGTGCAGCTAGCCACGGATCCCCCCCCCCCCCCCCATAGTTATGGAAAAATAATTGTCAGAAATTGCATTTCTGGCAGGAACATGAAAACTGTGCTTTGAGAGAGAGAGAGAAAGAGAGAGTGTAATGCATATTGGGGCAGAAGAGACAGGCTGTTGCCAGGCTTATCACTTTGCCACGTGGGTTGCCAGCCTGTTGCGCATGCTGCTGCAATATGCGCTTAGGGTGCTACTTTTATACCCATTATTCACCACCCTGCTTCTGTTCCATTACCTCATTTTTGACCATACATTAGATTTTATGTTATTCTAAACAATTTTGACCCATGACTGCCTTTCCTGGGGTGATAATATTGCGAGGGATGTGTTACGAAGTGCATACTTTTGGGTCATTGTTCCTGGTGCAACTTAGCAACTGGGCTCAAGATAGGGGGTGAGAATGAGAGCTACCAGTTTCCCTAATACCCCATAAATTTCGTGTCAAGTTGATCCTTCTTGAACCCTTGTGATGCAATGTTTCTTGAACCTTTGTGATGCATTGTTGAAAAATCTTGCTCATAAGAGGTATGTCGCAGCTTTCCGGGACACACCTTTATGAGGTATGTCACAGTCCATAAGTTAAAGGACTTTAACTCATGGACTGTGAAATAATATCAAGGCATTGCTGCTCTGGCAATGAGAAAATGTTTTATGTTGCAGGGAAGTCCAGTGATCTGTCGAAAGCCCTTGACTGAGATTGAGCGGACTGAGACCTTCCCTCCTCTTGGACAGAACATGTGGTTTTGTTACAAGTAAGTTATGTATCTTAGTTCTTTTGCCATAAATGTTACAAGTCTTCATTTATATTCCAGATAAAAGTAATGGTTTATTACTCAGCTGAAATTAAGTAACTGGAGTACTGTATGTGACTTTGGACATGCTGTTGATATTTCTCTCTCTTATGATAGTCTCTTTGCCAGTGTCTGGATTCTGCTTCATCCTGTTATTTGGTGGAAAAGTGGTCAAGATAATGATTGTAGTGAAGTTGTGTATTCACTAAAACCACATTTACTTTTGTAGTACAACAATCATAGCGTTCTTTGACATCACTAGTACAGCTCCACTCATCCAAACTTCCAAGATATTTCCAAACATCATTACATTCCTCATTCTCAGCTACAGTTTATGATCTCTGCACATACCGGTAATAATAATAATTATTATTATAATAATAATAATACAGGTAATAATAATAATCATCATCCATCCATTGGAATTGGAAAATGTGAGTACATTTAAGTACTTGGGTAGTGTGATGAGTAAGGATGGAGGTTTGGAGGGTGAAGTGCTTGAAAGGGTACAGCAGGGAAGAAAGGTTGCTGGTTCCTTAAAAGCAGTGATAAGAAACTGGGAAGTGAGCATGGAAGTGAAAAAGTTACTACATGACAGTATTGTAATACCAACTCTAACGTATGGAAGTGAAGCTTGGACGTTGTTGGAAGGACACAAGTCAAGAGTGAGAGCAGTGGAATTGGGTTATTTAAGAGGAGCCTGTGGAGTCACATGGAGAGAGAGGCTGACAAATGAGGATATAAAGGAGCGTTGTGGTGTGGATGTGGATGTGATAGGAAGCGTTATGAGGAATACACTGAGGTGGTTCAGCCATGTGGAGAGGATAGAGGGTGAAAGACTGATGAAGAGAGTGTATGTGAGTGAGGTGGAGGGTGGGAGAGGGAGGGGGAGGCCGAGGATGAGATGGAGGGATGGGGTGGAGAGGTATGTGAGAGAGGGGGGTGTGAGTTGGGAGCAGGGCAGTGAAATTGCGAGGGATCTGCTAGTACAACGTGCTGTGCGCTTGGGGCCGCGATGCGTGATTATCTCGTGGCCATACCACATGGAGGTGATTTGTTTGTGGCCACCCCGAACGGGATTGAGGCGTCTGGCAATAGATAGATAGATAGAGCCATCCATCATCCAATCCTACGTTGCCCCTTGAGGAGCGTAGGAGCCTGAGGCTAGGCAAGTTGGTCCTGATATTTAAGATTAGAGCGACCAGCCTCACTCATCCCTGAGTGGCATTACGTGAGCAATAAACCGCAACCACTCTTTGGATATAAACCATCACCAGCTTAATTTGATTGGAGTGCCGTAATTACCCACTAAACCACCAGGCGCCTAAATTTGGTTATATGGTTACCACCCAGCGTAGTAAGTGGTTTCATGGTGTACAGTATATATATATATATATATACGTACAGTCGGCGCAATAGAAGTCTGGACCCTCTAATTCGCACCATATATTTGGTAGGGTCCAAGAAATAATGTAGGAAAATTCCAGTAGTTGGTGGATTTTTTTCTGGTGGTTTCTAGCGACTTTACAGGCTTACCAGCACGTGCTGTGAGTTTATGAGCTCACTGCCTGCCTGACTTTGGATTGGAAAGCACGTCAGATTTTCTTGTCCTGCCTGGCCTTTGTTAATTTCAAAGCTCTCATTTTCACACCCTCCTCTGCCTTAGTGAATCATTGGAGATGGGTCCCAAGCCACTAACTGATGTAGAAGAAGCACGAATTTTAAATATGAGAGAGGAAAATGTAAAAATTAAGGATATTTGTATTCGAACTGGGTGAGGAAAATCTACCGAAATGTCACTCCTTGCTGCTGACCGCCACCTGCTAAAAAACACAATTCCCCAACATAAAGACAGGCTAGGACCTAAAAGGAAGACATCACCAACTACAGACAGGTTACTGAAGCAAGCTGTGATAAAAAAAAACACGTTTGACTGCTAGACAACTGAAAGATATGTACCCACAATTGCTGAAAGATGTGTCTGAAAGAACCCTACAGCATAGAACCCACCCAGCATAGTAAATTGTTTCTTGGTGTACAGGAAACCATTTACTATGCTGGGTGGTAACCATATAACCAAGTTTCGGTGCCTTGTGGTTTAGTGGGTAATAACGGTGCTCCAGTCGGATTGAGCCGGTGAAGGTTTATATCCAAGGGGTGGCTGGGGTTTATTGCTCACATAATGCCACTCAGGGATGAGTGAGGCTGGTCACTCTCATCTTAAATGCCAGGACCAACTGCCTAGCCCCGGGCTCCTATGCTCCTCATGGGGCAATGTAGGATTAGATGATGGATGGATGGATGTAAATGATGAATGGATGTATGTGCCATATCACTGGACACTCTGATGGTATTTTTCACATCTTTTTTTGCTTTACTGTTAATGTTTCTGGGTCTCCATTTTTAGCAAGAAATAGGGATAAGTTACTGCTTCTGGATCATAAAGCCTCACACCCTGTTGAGATTTCCCCACTAACATACCCCATACATAATCTCACTTCCATTACACCACTCCAGCACTGATTTCCACAGGCACTTTATCTTCTTACACGTCAGAAGCTTTCAACACCTCATTTGTGAAGTACTGGGTGGGGGCTGGCCTCGGCTCCAGTGACAAACTGGTATTCCTTGATCCTGTAACTCTTCTGCCATATAGAACTTGTAAAACATGGGTTGAACATGTAAAGTTTATTTATTTATTTATTTTTTTTAATGCAAGAAAGAAGGAACCAAAGGCCAGGGGCCTGTAAACCATTAATTGCAAGAAAAAAACAAAAACAATACAAAAGAGAGCCAAATTCAAGATCCATTCATTTCGAGATGCCTGGACACACTGCGTTTGAAAGACTGAAGATCATAGGAAGTAGGAAATACAGACAGAGGGAGACTGTTCCGGAGTTGACCTGTTGCATAAATGAAGGACTGGGAGTAACGGTTAACACTTGCATTACTGTAGAGAGTTGGACAGAAAAGGGATGAGAGTTTGTTGCTAGACGGATGCTATGCGCCCGTCGTAGAGGAGGAGGGATACATGCAGACAGTGCAGAGGAGCAGTGACCATTGAAGTAATGATAGAATAGAGATAAAGATGCAACAGTGTGGCTAAGAGACAGAGGTTGAAAGGAGCCAGTAAGAGATGGAGAGTTGATGAGACGAACTCCACCCTATTGAGAAGAGCTGTATGTAGGAAGCCTCCCCACACATGAGAGTTGCACTCTAAACAGGGGCGAATAAAACCTGCGTATAAAGTCAACAATTGTGCAGGGGTAAAGAAGGTATGGAGTCGGCTTAGCACACCTAATCTCTTGGAAGCAGATTTTACAAGAGATGAAGTATGATCTTTCCAAGATAAGTCCAGAGTAAATGAAACCAAAGCACGTTCAAGGATGATGCAGGATTGAGCTGGATATTATTAAACATTAGTGGGTACTCCTGTGGAAGATTGTGTCAGGTTGATAGGTGTAAAAACTGAGTTTTTGATGCATTAAAAACAACAAGATTATGTTTGCCCCAGTCAGAGATACGAGCCAAGTCAGACATTAGGTTTGCCATAGCCTCATCCCTTGTCTGTTGAAGCAACTGCTGAGATGGACGTTGTGGGAACCGAATGGAAAGGTGAAGGGTGGAATCATCAGCTTACAAGTGGATAGGGTTAGGTGTACAGCATAGAAGGTCATTGATGAGTAGATGGAAGAGAGTCGGTGATAGGACAGAGCCCTGAGGAACACCACTGTTGATAGATGTAGGAGAAGAATGATGGCCATCTACAACAGCAGCTATAGAATGACCAGAAAGGAAGCTATAGATGAAGACACATATAGAAGGATAGAAACTGTAAGAGGGTAGTTTGGAAATTAAAGAGTTATCCCAGACTCGATTGAAAGCCTTTGAGATGTCAAGTGCGATGGCAAAGCTTTCGTCAAAGTTCTGAAAGGAGGATGACCAGGAGTCTGAAAGGTAGGTGAGAAGATCGCCAGTGGAGCGTCCCTGACGGAACCCATACGGACAGTCAGAAAGAAGGTTGTGGTAAGAAAGATGCTTTAAAATTTTTCTGTTAAGAATAGACTCGGAAACTTTTGAGACACAGGATGTTAAAGCAGTTGGATGATGGTTAGAGGGTTGGGAATGGTCACCCTTCTTTGGGACTGGCTGAATGAGAGCAAACTTCCAGCAAGAAGGAAAGGTACAGGTTGACAGACAAAGGCGAAAGAGTTTACTTAGGCAAGGTGTAAGCACAGAAGCACAGTTCTTGAGGACAACAGGAGGGACTCCATCAGGCCCATATGCCTTGTTAGTATTAAGGCCAGTGATGGCAGAAAATACATCAGCAGAAGAAATTTTAATGTCAGCCATGAGGAAGTCAGAGGAGGGAAGTGATGGAGGAACAGCACCAGAATCATCTAAGGTGGAATTGGAGGAGAAAGTCTGAGCAAAGAGTTTTGCTTTATCAGTAGAAGAAATAGCTACAAAACCATCAGAGTTGAAGAGGGAAGGATGATGAGGTAAAGTTGTTAGAAAGGTTTTTGGCAAGGTGTCAGAAGGAGCAGGAAGAATTCGAGTTAGAGAGTTGAGAGCATTTAGTACGGATGAAATTATTTTTCACAGAGCGAAGAACAGACTTAGACCGATTCGGGGCAGAAACATAAAAAAAATGTGATTCAAGGGTGGTTTGGCTCCGGTACCTTTTATAGGCCCTCTCCTTGTTGCGGACAGCATTAGAACAAGTGTGATTTAACCGAGGCTTTCTTGCATTTGTCAATGGATATGAGAAAGGAATGTATGCTTCCATGCCCTAGAGAATAACGTCCGTAATGCGCAGTGCACACTAAGGTGGCTCCCAGCCATGGAAGCAATAATCATTCCAGGGGAAATCAAAGAAGTACTGCTTGAGGGCCTCCCAATCCGCAGCTCCAAAGTGCCACAGTCGACGTTTTTTTGGAGGGTCTGCAGGCCGTACCGGAGCGATAGAACAGGTTAAGGTAATTAGGTTGTGATCGGAGGAGCCCAGTGGAGAGTAAAGATTAACAGTGTAAGCAGAAGGATTAGGTTGTAAGAAAGAGGTCAGGTATGTTGGAGCTCTCTCCAAGGCGGTCAGGGATACGGGTAGGGTGCTGTACAAGCTGCTCTAGGCCATTAAGGATAAAAAAGATGAAGGCGTGTTCACCAGGTGAATCAGTGAAAGGAGAGGGAGCCAGATGTGTTGGTGAACATTAAAATCTTCTAGAATGGAGATTTCAGAGAAAGGAGAAATGGATAGAATGTGTTCCATCGTAGAAGTAAGATAGTCGAAGAATTTTTTATAGTCAGTAGAATTAGGAGATAAGTGAACTGTGAAGATATATTTAGTCAGAGAATGACAAGAAAGCCAAAGCCAGAGAGTAGAGAATTCAGAAGAATCAAGTTCAGGATCACGAGAGCAAGATAAATCGTTGCGTACATATACACAACAACTGCCTTTGGCTTTGAAATTAGTATAGAGAAAGTAGGAGGAAACAGAAAATGGTTTGCTGTCAGTTGCCTCAGACAGCTGAGTCTCAGACAGGAAGAGAAGGTGAGGTTTAGAGGAGGAGGGGTGATGTTCGACAGAGAGAAAGTTAGAGGAAAGGCTGCGAACGGTGCAGAAATGAAGTGAGTCAGACGGTGGTTCCAGGTATCTCTCTGAGTCGTCACCGGGAGAGGGGCTGATGGTGGGGGCATTTATGGCCTCTCCCCCTGGGGACTCGGAGGCCAGATTTGATTGTGCCATTTTTCTTTTCTTTTTTATTTTGAAAAGGGAGTGTAGTGTGTACTGTGCATGTAATTTGGTATTGACAGTTAGAAAAACTTGTATTGGAGGGTATGCTGGCCTACTCTCTGTGTCATTGAGACAATGAAAAAGTTCAGCAAAGGGGGAAGGTCAGGAACTAGTCCCAAGGGCTGATGAAACGGGAGCTCCAGCTCTCTCTGTCATCAGCTTTCTATCCACCTTGGGAGTACAGCCCTGCTCGACTGGTGCTACAGTCTATTCCTCACCTGTAAAACAGCTGCTTGCCAATGTCAGGCATGTGCAGCATGACTGGTACAGTACATATATCATTCATGCAGACATACCCACAATGAAAATAACTGAAATAATGTTTAGGTGTTTATGATAAGAGATTCTTACAGTATGAGTAAGTTATCACATAATGCTTAGGGGATGTGTAGGCAAAATGCTGATTTTAAATTAAATGTCTTTAAGGGAGACTTACAGGTACTTTTAGTTCATGATAAGCAGTTAAAAGCACAACAAACTTTTTACAGACTTCAAAGCAATTTTATAGTGAATCACAAGTGATTTTTAAATGAAAATTAATGTTAATTTATCAGTTAATGACTCATTTTATGTGAAACAGTTTTAAGCAAGAACTATCTGTAAAACTTATGTATCTTTTAAGGTCAATGGAGGAAGTAGAGGAGTTACTGAAAGCTTTGAACCCCATGGGAATCAGGGAGTCAGAACTCATCACCGCCATCAGGAAAGTCAGAGACCAACTGCAAGACATCTTCACTAAGGAGTAAGCTAAAGATTGTATGTCTCAGCAATACAATATACGGTATTTTCATTCTAATAACAGTGACTGATCATCAGTAATGTATGCAGCATATGAATGAAATATGAACTCAGCTGTGGTAACAGTGTGAAGTCCCATCAGTCTGATGTATTTTTAAGCTTTATTCCTCCAACCTTCAGATATTTTATGTTAACTTTGAAAAAAACATTTGTTGTGATAGGGTTAGAAATGGTTTCCATTAACCCCATCACAGCTTTGTTGCTCTCCCAGAACTGAATTAAACTGTACAAAGGTAGCAGCAGTGAAGTGAATGTGCTATCAGGTGGGAGGAGTGAATTATTTATATCTTAATCCTTAAACATTGTTGCCTTCCAGATGGGCACCCCTGGAGGAACTGGAAAATGGGGCGCTGTTGCTAGCTGAGACCTTACGAGGGGACATCCTGCAGATTGAAAAGGAGTTGGCTGAGGGACTCCTTGGGGCTGTTCCTGATTTGGAAGAGTGGCAAAGAAAAACTGAACAGGTGAGTAAGGAATGATTGGATGAGATATAAGAGATACTTTGGTGGCATAGGTGTGAGAAAGGGATGATGGAGTGAGGGTGGGGAGTCATTTGAGTAAGAAAAGAGTGAAATAGGAAGCAAGTGCCCAGTTGCTTTATTATTTATATGAGTGGTGAGTGAATACTTACAGATAGAGACAATGCATGAATAAAGGGTTGTGAAAAGTTATGTGCAGTTGAGCCAGAAGGAAGTAGGAGTCTTGGGGGACCAAGAAGATTGACAGATTTGATAGTATGGATGGAGTTGTATGGAGAGATACAGGTCAGAGGTTGCACACTTTTTAAACTTGGTAGTAGTTAGTGCTATAAGCTGACAAACAAAAGCCAGTTAATATCGGTATCATTATTGAAAGGAAACAATTGTCTGATACTTGGAATTGGCTGAGTAACAGTGAAAAATATTTAGACTCTAGCACTTATTTCTCTACCATTTAGGTGTGAACTAATGCTGTAATGATTATTTTTGGAGATACGAACATATTCCACATTCCATTGATTGTCATAAGTGGTAGAGTGCTTGAACTAAAACATGCAAAATATTTAGACTATAATATTTTATCAGTGTGGTTAGAATGATGCTCGACACAAATACCTAGACAGCGATCTTCCTTCAAGGAGCTGTGGGAAAATGGTATGAACTTGTGAGACACACACACGCACGCACGCACGAAGGCACGCACGTGCGCACACACACACACACACACACACACACACACAGAAATCCTTGGTGCAACATACAATACATCATTGTCATTTAAACAACATGTTACGAACATTAAAGATTAACACCAAGACTCAAACGCTTAAGGTTACTTGCGCATACAACATTTGGACACAACAAAGAAACCACCACCACAGTATACAAGCACTATATATGTTCAGTGATGAATTATGCAAGCCCTGCTTGGGCTTCTAACCTCACTAAAACACACCAACACCCTACAGACCATACAGAACAAGTCCCTAAAAATAATCACAGACTGCACAGGTACCACACCCACAGACTGCCTACACCAAGAAACCAAAGTCCTCAAAGTCAGGGATCATCTAGACATGAGAGGCACCCAAATTCTCGCTGCAGCCTCCACAAACCCACACCGTCCACTACACTACATGGCAGCACATCCACACACACCAAGGAACATCAAGACAACACCCAGCACACGATACCATACACAAATACTGTCATCTCTACCCCCTCGCCCGCCTCAGACCAGCTTCCAGAAGCATATCGATACTCAGATCACTTGCCGCTCCATTCAGTCACGTAAAAGACAACACACAGCTGCATGCATGGCCTCCTGATATCCACCCTTCAGAATCCCATCTCCCTTGTGAGGACAGGGTCCACCTGGCCAGGCTGAGATGTGGGCATCATCCAGCCCTCTTGAGTTATCAGAAAAGGCTAGATGACTCCATTGCTGATGCCTATCCAGGATGCAGCACAGCATTCCATACTGTTAAGCACATTGTGGAAGACTGCATTTCACACAATGACCTATGCCAACAACACAACATATCTGTACACTCCTTGAGAGCTCTGTGGGAAAGCCCAGTCTCAGCCGTGGCCTTCCTTAGGGACTCGGGGCTGTTTGGCTAGACTGCCTAGGGAACAACTACTACTACTACTACTACTAAGGCTTGTGAAATTTCTTGCAAACATGAGTTGGTACTTCAAGTTGTGGAGGTGGTCGAGTTTCATCAGGGAGTGACAAACTGAAATGTTGTGGATCACTTGTTAAATGTTAATGTTTCATATTCATGTATTACTTCTTCCAAGTATATGTGGTAAGCATACTAAAACTAATCATGACTTACTGTTTTCCGGCAGACAACATCCCTGCAGGAATTAGGAGAGCGTCTGATTGAAGCGCAGCGACATATGAATAAGAAGTTCCTTAAAAACTTCATGCAGTGTTCCAAGAATGTTGTACTTGTCCAGGTTGATAACCCAGAAGGTCAGTTAAGTATACAGTTTGTATGTGTGTGTTCTTACCTAATTATTTCTTTAGAGGAATGAGTCAAGCTCGTACTGTCCCGTGCATTAGTCTATTTTTATCATAAATATTGTTAAATTTGTGAATAGTTTTGGCACACACTACTTCATTCAGTAGTACATTCCACTGATCAGTTGCCCTGTTTGGGAAACTGAATTTCCTTATGTCCTTGACACCTCCATTTTTATGCATTTTTTTTGCAGTGTCCTCATGCTGATGCCTCTCCATAGGTTGTATATTCGTTGATGTCTATTTTCTCTTTTTCCAGAGATGCATTTATATAGTGTAATCATGTCTCCTCATTTCCTTCTGTCTTGTAATGTTGGTAGGTTCATTTTTTCTAGACTTTCTTCATAACTTAGATCTTTTAACTCCTAAAAGGCGAGTGACGTTACGTAACGTCCATGCGTGAGGGGGGCGGGTGTCGTTCCGTAATTTCCAGCCATTTTCTGTCCTTATTTATCGGTGAAATTGGGCCGATGTGGCATCATTGTCAGTTACTGTCGTGCCCTCTACCCGCCCAAACCTTGAAGCAAGTAAAGTAGAATATACACACATAAGTTGTAGTGTTGTAACTGTTCAAGTAAAATAGAATATATGTACGTAAGTTTCATTGTTTTAAGTGTTCAAGTAAAACAGAGAACACATACATAAGATTAAAGACAATGAACAGTGTAATGAATTCCTAAATTTAGTGTTCATTGGTGAAGAAAAAGAAAATCAGTACCAGCATGCCTGGTGTTAAGCTGCCTGCCCACGCGTCTCCATCGTTCCTCCCCTCCTCCTCCTTCTACAGTCAGCAGAGACGTATTACCATGTAAGTAACACCTCATACCTTCTTTTTTCATCCATTTCCATCACTTTATGCATATTGAGGCTTATTCATTGATACATTATTTTTCCGAAAATACGCTACTCCACACGGTCATATATTTCACCCAAGGGGGTTAATCTTGGTACCCATCTTGTAGTGGCCATTTACAGTATTATATATGTGTTTCTTGAGATGAGGATTCCAGACCACTGATGCATATTCCAGGGTTGGTCTGATGAATATTATTTTTCTCAGCATGTCATCATTTATATATATGAATGTTATTCTCGTATTAGCAAGTAGCGTGTGTTTGTTTTGTACCCTCTCATTTATGTGGTCAGCTGGAGATAGTCTGTTAGTGATAATCACACCTAGGTCCGTCTCCTTTTCTGTTATGTGTAGGGTTGAACTTCCTAACTTATAATCCCAATCTGGTCTTTTTCCACTTTAACCAAACTTAATTATATGGCATTTGTCCACATTGAATTCCCTTTGCCATCAATTGCTTCATTCATGAAGCTTATTTAATTTTTGTAGCTGTCCGCAAGAGTCTGTGTTTGTAATTCTCCTTTGTACTATTGAATCATCAGCAAACATATTTAGATAGCTCCCATTTCCAGTGTTCCTGTCTGTATCATTTATATGTACTAAAAACATTATTGGTGCCAGCACTGAGCCCTGTGGAACTCCAGTAGTCACTTCCCTCCATGATGAGTAATTACCCCTCAGCATTGTTCTCATTTCCTTATTTCAGAGAAAATCCTGCATCCAACAGAACAGATTACCTTGGATTCCTCCATGATGGAACAGTTTCCATAAAAGTCATTGGTGCAGTACTTTGTCAAGTGCATTCTTAAAGTCTAAATAGATACTGTTCACCCATCCCTTTCTTTTCTGTAGTGTTTCTGCAACTCTGTCATTGTAGCCTAATAGATTTGTAACATGATTTTCCATTTCTAAAACTGAACTATCTTTCTGTTATCATATTGTATTTTCCAGATGGTTTACCACATTTTTCTTATTAGCTATTCTAGTACCTAGCTTACAACACTGATCAGGGATACTGCTGTATAGTTGAGTGGATTCTGTATATAGTAATCCCCCAGTTATCCAATGTAATAGAGCCAAAGGCATGTCCGGGTAGTGGCAATGTCCGGATAATGAACAGTATTCCCCTACTATACCCAGACCCTACCTGAACCCAATCATCACCCTATACCTAACCTGTTTGTACAGTACCTCTGCTTCCTTTGGCAGTGTTTTCTGGTCATTCAGGCATATTTAGACATCAAAACACACAGAAGAATATCCAGAGTACAGTAATGCTTAATCATCATCATCATCATCATCGTCATCCAGACCTCCTTTCCCTCCCAAGGGCAAGGTGAGAAGTAGCAATGACCAGACACCCCAAATTTGCCCAGTCCAATGGGCCACACTTCTATTCATTCATCATTCAATCCCCCGGAATCCTGGCTCTATTGGATACACCAAAAACATTCACCACGTTCTGCAGCTTCACACAAACGTATGCAATTGAGTCAGTCCGGACGCTGCCACGGTAAAAAGAGGTGCCAAAATCCCTGATCATGCACTTCTCCTCACAACATTCATCCAGCCAGCTCGATCTCTTGTCAATTCCAAAGCCTCACCAACTTCCAAACCTCTCTTCCTCACATACTCATCCACCATATTTCTCCACCTTCTCCTTGGCCTACCTCGCCTCCTCCCTCCTTCAGATTCACATAGATATACCTTTTTCACCACTCTGTTGTTGTCCATTCTCTCCACATGACCATACCATCTCAGTACACTCTCTTCGATACAGGTGTTCACCGACTTCCTCACTCCACACCTTTCACGAATCACATTATTTCATATCCTGCCCACCCTCTGTACTCCACATACATTCCTCAGCAGTTCCATCTCCACCGCTGTTACTCTTGATTTTTCATTTTCATGCCACACCATAGTCTCACATCCATATGTTAAAGTTGGCACTAACACTCCCTCACGTAAGCCTTGTGCAGCTGCAACACTCAAGCCTCAAGCCTGTTTCTTATCAAGACCTTTACTGCACCAGCTACTTTTCTTCCTTATTTCACTCTACTTTCAAGTTCTTTTGGACATTTTCCTCTCTTTTCTGTCACTTTACCCAGGTATTTGAACTCTCTCACCAATTCCACTCTCTCTCCATTCACTGTAACATCACGCTGGGAGTCACCTTTCTCAATAACCATCACTTTACTCTTTTCTACATTTACTTTCAAGGCACAATGCCTACATACTTCAGCAAAACTCTGCACTAGCCAACCAAGCTCTTGTCCGGTACTTGCAAGTAGTACTGCATGATCAGCATACAACAAATTTGAGATATTCCATCCATCACCATTCATTACCAACACCATCCCTCTCTCCATTACTCGTGTTTTTACTTCTTTCATCACCCCATCCATGTTTATATTGAACAAGCATGGGGACATCACACAACCTTTTCGCATACCCACACCGATCGTGAACCATTCACTTAGATGCCCATTAACCCTTACACATGTTTCGCTACCATCATAAAAACTATTGACACCACCAAGCAGCTTGCCATCTATGCTGTACATGTGCAAAACTTTCCACAATCCCTCTCTGTCTACTTTGTTGTATTCCTTTTCGAGATCCATGAAAGCCATAAACACCTCATGGTCCTTCTCACATGCCCTCTCTGCTGTCTGTCTCACTGCAAATATTTGATCAACACATCCTCTGCCACTCCTAAAGCCACCCTGTTCATCACTCACTAGGACTTCTGAAATCTCTCTTACTTTTTCTATAATAATTCTTCCATATACCTTCCCCACCACGCTCAATAAACTTATGCCACAATAATTCTTGCACCCAGTTCGCTGACCTTTATTTTTGTACAGGAGTACAATCACAGCCTTTTTCCACTCTGCAGGCACAGTTTCACTCATCCATGCCTTCTTACATATCTCCAACAAGCACTTCATTCCACTCTCTCGACTACACTTAATCATCTCTGCATACACCTCATCTACCCCAGCTGCTTTCCCGTTTTTCAGCCGCTTCACAGCACTCTTCATCTGTTCGAGTGTCATGTTTCCTGGCACTGCATTCCTTCTCTGCACACCCCCAAAACAAATCATGTCTACAACTGCTCTGCTCTCTCTATTTTCATTCATCAGGCTTTCAAAATATTCTTTCCATCTGGTCCTTACTTCGTCTCCATGGGTTAATAATCTACCACCTGCATCCTTCACACCATCACATTTCTTTCCACTTTCACTTCTACATTTCCACACCTTTTTCCAGAATAAGTTCCTATTTTCAGAGTAGTTCGCTTTCATTTTTCCTCCTAGATCATCATGTACCTCCTTTTTTTCCTCTTCACTAGTCTCTTTACATGCTTCTTGCTCTCAACATACTCAGTTCTTAATTCAACGGATCCCCTATCCTGTAATCATTTTAGCCATTTCTTGCTCTTTTCCTTCACTGCTCTCTTAACCTTCTCATCCCACCATGCTTTACCTTTCTTCTTTGTTGTTACTCTTGCCATACCACACACCCACTTTAGCATTTCTAACTAAGCAGTCCCTATATGGTATGCATTCCACAGGCTGTCTAGATCCATTTCATTCCAGTTCACTGATTCTAACTCCTCCTCTGCTTTGGTCCTGTAATTATTTGCCATTTCTTTGATCATCAGCTTCTCAACTTGAAGTCTTTCTCCCTGACTGCTCTTTTCTCTCTCCTGATGTGCCTCACTACTCTCAGCTTGATCTTGCATACCACAGTCATATGATCTGACAGACCTCCACATCATCCTCTCACGTCCCTCATATCAGCAACCATTCCCATCATCGACCTCTCTATGAGCATGTAATCAATCAGGCTTCTTTCAACACGGTCCCCGTATATTTATGTGCATCTTTGTGTTTGAAACATGAGTTACAAATGCACAACCTCCTCTCCTGACACATATCCTTTAGTAGCTTCCCATTATAATTTTCTCCTGGTACTCCATAACAACTCTTTATGTCATCATCAAGACCAGTGCCTACTCTTCCATTCATATCCCCCATTATGATCACCTTGTAGCTCCTGGACATTTCTTCCACTGCTTCATGCACCTCATCCCAAAATCTTTTTCTCTCTCTCTCACTCCTGTCTTCACATGGTGCATATGCAACAGTCACTGCCACCTTCATCTTCTCACAGTAATGCTTAAAAAAGAAAAAAAAGAAAAAATGAAAACCAAAAACTACTGTATGTACAGTACCCCATCTATTTTTGGCACTGTTTTCAGGTTCATCTGCCATATTTAGACATCAAAGCACTTATAGGAATATCCAAAGTAATGCTAAACACCAAGAAAATTCTTTCATCATCCTCCATCATCCAATCCTACATTGCCCCGTGAGGAGCATAGGAGCCCGGGGCTAGGCAAGTTGCTGCTGACATTTATGATGAAAGTGGCCAACCTCACTCATCCCTGAGTGGCATTACATGAGCAGTAAACCCAACCACCCCTCGGATATAAACCTACACAGGCTTAATCCAATTGGAGCACCGTAATTACCCACTAAACCACCAGATGCCAAAATTTGGTTATATGGCTACCACCCACCGTAGTAAATGGTTTCCTGGTGTACAGGAAACCATCTGGTTTTTCACATAGTGTAGAGTCACCCACAGGCAGAAGGAAAAGGAAAGAATGAAGGAAAGAAAGACAGAAGAGGGAATGTAAAGTCACCCTTAGGCAGAAGGATGAGGAAAGAATGACTGAAAGTCAGAAGAGGATGGAAGGAATGAAGAATGGAGGAGAGGAAAGGGCAGACTCCCAAGAGCAACGCTACCTCGAGTGAGTGGATGGTGAGTGCCCTCACCTATCACGTAACACCAAGAAAGCCATGAAAAGAAAAAAAAAAAAAGTTCATTCATTCATTCATTGCCAGACGCCATGTATCCCAAACGGGGTGGCCAACGGCTTAGAGTTAATTGTTTTACAGGGAGGGGCACTAATCCTCCACCAACCCCACTTGACACGTAGGGAGAACGTTATGCCAACAGCATCTGGTGTTCCCAGGCGGTCACCCATCCAAGTACTAACCAGACCCAACGTTGCTTAAACCAGAAAACACCCTTCCTATACACTACTGTATGTACAGTACCTTTCCTAATTTTGGCACTGTTTTCAGGTCAGTCTGCCATGTTTAGACATCAAAACACACAGGATTATCCGGATTATCGATATTAATGCTAAACACCAAGGAAACCATGAAAAAAAAAAACACCATTGAAAACCAAGGAACACCCTACCAATACACTACTGTACTGTATATACAGTTTTCATTCATTGCCAGACGCCATGTATCCCAAACGGGGTGGCCAAGGCTTAGAGTTAATTGTTTTACAGGGAGGGGCACTAATCCTCCACCAACCCCACTTGACACGTAGGGAGAACGTTATGCCAACAGCATCTGGTGTTCCCAGGCGGTCACCCATCCAAGTACTAACCAGACCCAACGTTGCTTAACTTCGCTGATCGGACAGGAAGCGATGTACTCAACGTGGTATGGCCGTTGGCTACCTCTCCTCATTTTGGCACACTTCTGGTCATTTTGCCATATTTATACATCAAAACTGACATAAGATTATCCATTTAATGCTAAACACCAAGGAAACGGTGCATAAACAAGAAACATCCACAATATGGATGTATGGATCAGTTGGGTCAAGGATTGTGTGGGTAAGATTGAAAGTTGGAATACAAATGTGGGCAATTGTGTGCGTGTATGCGCCAATGCAAGATCATGCAAGCAGAGTGAGAGAAGAGTTCTGGACAAATGTGGAAGTGTGCATGGAAAAGTTTGGAAGGATTGAGAGAGTGTTTTTGATCGGTGATACGAATGGTAAAGTAGGGAATGTGAAGGTGGATGAAATAGTTGGTGAGTGGGGTGTGCCTTCTGAGATAGATGAGAATGGCAGTGCGTTAGTTGACATTTGTGCTGGGAGGGGGTTGATGGTAGCCAATACCCTCTTCAGGCATAAAATGATCCACAGGTATACATGTCGAGTGATGAGAAGGGTGGGTGGTGAACTGAATGAAAGGAAAGCAATGATTGATTATGTGTGTGTGGATGAAAGGATGCGAAGATGTATAATGGATGGAAGACCTTATAGAGGTTGGGGGAGTGGACTTTCTGACCACTGCTTGGTGGTGGCCAGAATCAAGATCCAAATAAGATGGAGAAATAGAAGAAGAGAAGGACGGTAACAAGGAGTATTTGCAAGGAGAGTGGAAAGGTTACAAGAGGTTGAGGAAAAGGCAGAATACAGTAGAAGAGAGAAGTGGAGGAACGATTGGGCAAATATGAATTGGAGCAGATGGAGGACGTGGAAGGTGTGTGCAGGATATTCACAGAAGAAATATGTGCAGCATGTGATGTGGTGTGTGGGATGAAGAGAAGACAGAGGGGGGGGTGCAAGGAACAGCATGGTGGAATGAAGAGGTGAGACAGGCTGTGGCACAAAAGAAGAAAGCATACAATGAATGGATGAGAAATAGGGGTGTGGAAGAAGTAGAAAGGTTGAAGAGAGAGTTATATGTAGAAAGGAAGAGAGAGGTGAAAAGATTAGTAAGAGAGAGTAAGAAGAGAGTGGATGAAGAATTTGGAAGGAATTTGAGTGTAAAGTGGAGGGACTGTAAGAAAATGTTCTGGAAAGAGGTGAAGAGAGTAAGACAGGGTGGAAGTGAAGGTAGCAGGGGAGTGAAAGATAAAAATGGTAGGTTACTAGTGGAGAAGGGAGAAAAAGTGAGCAGATGGAGAGAACACTTTAAGGAATTGTTGAACATAGAGGACGGAAGTAATGCGAGTATAAGTGGCTGAGGAATGGCTGGGAGAAGGAGGGAGGTGAGAAGACAGGAAGAAATCAGTAGGTTAGAAGTTGTGAAAGCAATGAAGAAAGTTAAATTGGGGAAAGCCCCAGGAATTGATGGAGTGTGTGGTGAAATGTTGAAGCATGGGGGAGAGATAGTAGTAGAATGGATGTGGAAGATGTGCAGATTGGCCTGGGAGGAAGGTAAAGTCCCGAAGGATTGGAAGTCAGGTATAATTATTCCCTTGTACAAAGGAAAAGTGGAAAAAGAAGTGTGTGGTAATCATAGGGGCATTTGTCTTCTCAGTATAATAGGAAAAGTGTACGGTAGGATACTTATTGACAGAGTTAGAGAAAGAACAGAGGAATTAGTTGGAGGAGAACAGGGAGGCTTTAGGAAGGGAAGAGGTTGTGTAGATCAGATATTCATTCTTGGATCTTTAGTGGAAATGTTTCTAGAGAAGGGAAAGGAGTTGTATGCAGCTTTCATGGATTTGGAGAAAGCATATGACAGGGTGGATAGACAAGGATTGTGGAAAGTATTAAGAATATATGGAGTAGATGGGAAGTTGTTGAATGCTGTGAAGTGTATGTATGATGGTGCTAAGGCTGCGGTGCATGTGGATGGTGAACTGAGTGAATTTTTCTCTTTGAAGGTTGGGTTGAAACAGGGATGTGTCATGTCTCCATGGTTGTTCAATCTGTACATGAATGGGGTAATAAGAGAGGTACAAGGTACGGTAGTGGATGTTGGAGTGGCCCTGGTGAGAGAGGGTAGTGTTTGGAAACTCCCTGTACTGTTGTTTGTAGATGATACTATGTTGTTGAGTGAAGATGAAGGGGAGCTGCAAGGCTTGGTAGATGAATTTGGGAGAGTGTGTAAGAAACAGAATCTAAAGGTGAATGTAGGGAAGAGTAAAGTGATGGTCTTTGAGAGAGGTGAAGGTAGTGAATATACAGCGAGGTTGGATGGTGAGGAATTGGAAAATGTGAGTACGTTTAAGTACTTGGGTAATGTGATGAGTAAGGATGGAAGTTTGGAGGATGAAGTACTTGAAAGGGTGCAGCAGGGAAGAAAGGTTGCTGGTTTTTTGAAAGCAGTGATAAGAAGCAGGGAAGTGAGCATGGAAGTGAAAAAGTTACTACATGACAGTATTGTGATACCAACTCTAACGTATGGAAGTGAAGCTTGGATGTTGTTGGAGGGACACAAGTCAAGAGTGAGAGCAGTGGAAATGAGTTATTTAAGAGGAGCCTGTGGAGTCACATGGAGAGAGAGGCTGACAAATGAGGATATAAAGGAGCATTGTGGTGTGGATGTGGATGTGATAGGAAGCGTTAGGAGGAATACACTGAGGTGGTTTGGCCATGTGAAGAGGATGGAGGGTGAGACTGACGAAGAGAGTGTATGTGAGTGAGAGGGAGGGGTAGACCAAGGATGAGATGGAGGGGTGGGGTGGAGAGGTATATGAGAGAGGGGGGTGTGAGTTGGGAGCAGGGCAGTGAAATGGCGGGGGATAGGGCGACATGGAGGCGATTTGTGTGTGGCCACCCCAAGCGGGATTGAGGTGTCTGGCAATAGATAGATAGATAGATCCACAGTAAAACTCAGGTTGGTTGGATAATCAGTTATTTGACACCAGTGATATCTGTTCCTGCACCACAAAAAAATTTCATGGCCAAGTTTGCCACTGGAAATTGGTTAAATTGATATAAGTGGTATACCATCATCTTCACTGGTGTTCATACCTTGAGATAAGCTAATAAAAACACAGGAAACTGATGGGTAAAAGCACAGAGATGCAGTGAGAATAAATAGTGTTCAAATGTAAAACATACCTTCATATAACTACCCACCATCTTAGTGCGAAATTTTGCCAGCACCTTCCAAGAGTTAAGCACGTCTAGATGCAGAATTTCATTAGCTCTCTTGTGGTCTGTTCATAATTTCAATACGACCAATAGTATTTGAATAAGTCACAAAAAAATCTGAAAACTTACAAGTCAGTGCTATCAGCGCCAAGGAGGGGAGGGAGTGAGGAAGGGAGCCAGGAGGGTATGGAAGAGGGACGGGAGGGGGGGAGACGCGAGGCTGTGGGCAGGATTTTCACCCTTCTGTCACGAGGCAGACGGGTACTTTACCGTACATTTACTTGTGGCTCTAAGTAATGCTGAATTGACATTGATGAGCTGAATGACAGACTAACAAAAGTGCTAAGAGAGTCAGCGGAGGCAGTAAGAAAACCTAATACAACCAAAGCCAAGAAGTATTCAGAAAAGACACTCGAGCTTATGAAAAAAAGAAAGGAAGCGAAAGTAAAAATGAAGAAAGATAAAATAGAATGAGCGGAGTTAAATAAGCTTATCAACGAAAGACAAAGAGAAGAAAAAGAAAGAGAAACATGGATCAGATCAAAGAAACCATCAAAAAAGGAAAAATCTGAAACATGTCTGAAGTATAATGGCATTAGGAAAGCGACAAATTACATCACTGAAAGACAAAAACGGTGAGGGTATCAAATGCAGAGATAGGATGGTGAAGAGAGTTGAAGAATATTACAAAGAAGTGTATGCATCAAAGACCGTAGTACCAATAGCTAACTTTTCAGTTGACATAAGTGAAATACTTGAGGTAACAGCAAAGTAAATATTTCTCTTAAAAATATGAAAAGAGGGAAAGCTCCAGGAGTAGATGAAATAGTAGCAGATTTACTGTTGGATGCAGGAGTAGAAGTACAAAATAGGCTTGCTTGCATATTTACTCAATGTATAAAAAAGAAAATTCCCCAAACATGGTGTAATGCAGTAGTTATTTGACTTTACAAAAATGGTAATGCAAAAGATCTTAGTAACTGTCGACCCATTAGCTTATTATCAGTCATTTACAAACTCTTCACTAAAGTCCAAATGAGCAGAATAACTACAAGCTTGGGGGAAAACCAACCTCGTGAACAGGCAGGATTCTGAAACGAGTATTCAACTACTGATCATCTACACACAGTGAATCAGCTAATTGAAAAAACTATCTATCTATCTATCTCTAGTCCGACGCCCTAATCCCGCAAAGGGTGGCCGCAGACAAAACGCCTCCAAGTCACTCTGTCACCCACCATTTGACTCCCCTCCCCCCAACTCACCCCCCCCTCCCTCATATACCTCTCAACTCCATCCCTCCACCTCATCCTCGGTCTACCTCTCCCTCTCCCTCCCTCCACCTCACCTACATACACCCTCTTAGTCAGTCTTTCATTCTCCATCCTCTCCACATGTCCAAACCACCTCAGTGTATTTCTCCTAATCTTTTCAACCACATCCACATCTACCCCACAATGTTCCTTCACTTCTTCATTCGTCAACCTGTCCCTCCATGTCACTCCACATGCTCCTCTCAAGTAACTCATTTCCACTGCTCTCACTCTTGACTTGTTCCCCTCTTGCAAGGTCCACGCCTCGCTTCCATACGTCAGGGTAGGGATCACAATACCATCATGCAGTGACTTCTTAACTTCCATACTCACCTCCCTATTTCTCATCACTGCTTTCAGTGTGCCAACAACCTTCCTTCCCTGCTGTACCCTTTCACGTACTTCATCCCCCAAAGTTCCATCCTTACTCATCACACTACCCAAGTACTTGAATGCACTCACATTCTCCATATCCTCACCATCCAACCTCACTGCACACTCTGTGACTTCATTCCTCTCAAACACCATAACTTTACTTTTGTTTACATTAACTTTCAGCTTCCTCCTCCTACACACTGTCCCAAATTCATTCACCAAACCTTGCAACTCCCATTCATCTTCACACAACAATACTGTATCATCAGCAAACAGCAATACCGGAAGCTTCCAAATCTCACCCTCATTCATTAGGGCCACCCCCACATCCACTGCCCTACCTTGTACCTCCTCTACGACCCCATCCATATATATATTAAACAGCCATGGAGACATTACACACCCCTGTTTCATTCCCACATTGAGATCAAAGAACTCACTCAGCTCACCATCCACTCGCACCGTAGCCCTAGCTCCCTCGTACATACTCTTCACAGCACTCAACAATTTCCCCTCCACTCCATATATTCTTAATACCTTCCACATACCTTTCCTATCTATTCTGTCATAAGCTTTCTCCAAGTCCATGAAGGCAGCGTACACTTTCCTTCCCTTCTCTAGATACATCTCCACCAAACATCTTAGAACAAATATCTGATCTACACACCCTTTTCCCTTCCTAAATCCCCCTTGTTCTTCTCCAACTAGCTCCTCTGTCATATGCCTAACCCTATCAATGAGTATTCTACCATATATTTTACCAGTCACACTAAGAAGGCAAATACCCCTATGGTTACCACATACTTCTCTCTCCCCTTTTCCTTTGTACAGAGGAACAATTATACCTGATTTCCAGTCCTCTGGAACCCTTCCCTCTTCCCAAGCCAATCTACACAACTTCCATATCCACTCCACAACAATCTCACCCCCATACCTAAGCATTTCACCACACACTTCATCAATTCCTGGGGCCTTTCCCAGCTTAATCTTCTTCATCGCTTCCACTACTTCCGACCTACTGATCTCTTCCTCCCTCCTCTCATCTCTTCTTCTCCCAGCCATTCCCCAACCACTTATACTCACACTGCTCTCACTCTCTACATTCAACAAAAAAAACTACAGAATATAATAAACCTCTGCGCTTAGTTTTTCTTGATTACGAAAAGCCTTTTGTCTCAGTGGAGCACATAGCAATTATAAATTCATTGTGAGAACAAGGAGTGAATGAGAACATTCTAAAACTGCTCAAAAACATTTATAAAGAGGAAACTACTACAGTTAAATTACATAAGAACTCAGAAAAAATTAAGATTGAGAAGGGCGTGCATCAGGGAGATACAGTTACTCCAAAATTATTTACAGCATGCCTAGAAAGTGTTTTCATAAAGCTAGGCTGGGAAAAAAAAGGAGTGAACATAGATGGAGAAAAGCTGAACCTTTCCTGACACAAGCCCCTTAGTTGCAATCCATTATCATTCTCTCATGGTACTCCTTTACAACCCATTATATCATTCATAGGACCAGTACCTACTCCTCCATTCATATCACCCATTACAAACACTTTATAACTCCTGGGTATTTCTCCTACTACTTAATTCAGCTTGTCCCAAAAGCTGTCTTTCTCTGTCTCATTCCTGTCATCACACGGTGCATACAGGTACACTACAATCACTGCCATTATCACCTTCTCAGACTTGAACATGACATACATACATCTCGAGCTGACATGTTTATAATCTCTCATTCCTCTCTGCCACACTTCATTCATCATCAAAGCAACTTCTTCCTTGCATCTTCTTTACCCGTTGATACCCGACCTTACACATTTCACATCCTCCCAGCCCTCCACTTCACACAGTGCCATCACAGCATATCTTGCACTCTTGAACACATTCACCACATCCACCATCTTGCTTTCTTCATTCACACCTCTCACATTCCACATGGCCACCTAACCTGCCCCATTTGGTTGGGGTCCTGCGCTCGTATTGTGCCCTCCAAGGCTCTCTGAAACAACTGCTATGACTTAATGATTTTGGATGTGGGAATCTGGGGGACATTTAACCAGCCAAAAACCCCAGTTATATGGTTACTACCCAGCATAGTAAATTGTTTCCTGGGTACAGGTTTGGCTTGTCACTCCGTGTAGAGACCATAAGGCAACACTACATTGAGTGAGTGGATGATGGACAACCCCACCTACAGCCAGTTGATAATGAGCAGCCTTTGACCAAGTGTTGGCAGTCATGGACCAACAGTACTGATGATGGCATTTTAGAGTTGCAGTTACGAAGTTTATTGGAACCAAATGTCTAAGAATTTTTTGTGGTATTTTGGTGAATGACAGCATCATCCAGTATGTTATCTTGCTGCTTGCTGCTCTCAGAGGTTATTAAGTTGAAATGTTGCTTTATTGTCTTTTGAAGCCAAGTTAGGTTTCATTGTAGGGAGAGAGGCAGAAATAAGTCTCGACATTATATATATGCTTTTGACTGATAGATAAGTGTTGTGTCTTCCAGAGTGTGATTTGGTGGAGCCTGCTGCAGTGCAAAATTGGAGGGATGCTGTAATGAACTGTCAAACCTATTCCCGCATGCACTTACTGGTGGGAATGTTTGACTCCTGCATCAAGTGGGAGAAATCTTTAGCGTCTAAGGTCAGTTTTGTTTTTGTGGTTAGTTGCTTGATTGTATAATATTTTATAATTTATGAAAGTTTTTTTTCATTCATTTATTCATTCATCATCCAATTCTACATTGCCCCATGAGAAGCGTAGGAACCCGAGGCTAAGCAAGTTGGTTTGTAATATCATTTATCTTTGGGAATAAATGAGAAAGTAGCCAAATATTCCATGCATCATAATAAGGCAGTTAACCCCTTTAATCTGTCTATCTATCTATCTATTGCCAGATGCCTCAATCCCGTACGGGCTGGCCACAAACAAATCGCCTCCACGTCGCCCTGTCCCCTGCCATTTCACTGCCCTGCTCCCAACTCACATCCCCCTCTCTCATATACCTCTCAACCCCATCCCTCCATCTCATCCTCGGCCTCCCTCTCCCTCTCCCTTCCTCCACCTCACTCACATACACTCTCCTCGTCAGTCTCTCATCCTCCATTCTCTCCACATGGCCAAACCACCTCAGTGTGTTCCTCCTAACGCTTCCTGTCACATCCACATCCACACCACAACGCTCCTTTATATCCTCGTTTGTCAGCCTGTCTCTCCATGTGACTCCACAGGCTCCTCTTAAATAACTCAATTCCACTTTAATCTGGTGATGTATTTATAATTTTATTGTTGGTAAGTTCGGATGATTTTATACTGGTTGAGAGACTTTCTGAACTGCACAGATTAGGTGTAGGGTTCATTAACTTTTATACTACAGGGGGCTCTACCAGGTTGAGTAATGTTGTCTATACATGCACAGTAGAAACATGAAAAAACCAAAAAGGATGTCACCCACTTTCACAGGATTAATGGGGAAGAGGTTAGAGGGTCAGTATCCCAACCCACCAACTTCTGGTGATCATCCCAAATACAGGATGGATGTAGACTGTTTGGGATGATGTCAGAGTCGCCCAAGGAAGAGGAGAGGCCTGTCACGGTCATTTTTGGCAGCATTTTCTTTGGCTGTGATACGCAAAAAGTGCCATCAGTGCCAAAATGATCATTCAGTATCCCAGGTGCTTCACCTTTGGCTTTGGCTGATGGAAACTTCATTACTAGCCCACCAGCCTTGGTCATGAGGCAGCTGTCAACCAGTAACGAGTCAACTAAACCTTTGATGTCTTCTGGTCCCAATTTGACTGTCAGAGCATCAGCACTGCTCTTTGGTTTTATGATCAGTACATGTTGACTACAAATGGCTTTTTTCTGGCCTTGAGCATTGATCTCAACCACACCCCTAGGCAGAGCCTCCCCCCTCCCCCCACGAGAGACCCCCAAACAGCATTCACAAATGACGTGGCCTGGTCCTGGTTGACTGCCATGGGTAATGAGACCTTGGTCTCTAGTGCCTCCAGTCTGCTTGAAATAACTTCGATAGCCTGAAAGATTGGCCCAACAACCCCATCTTCCAGCCCCTTCTTAGTGAGTCTACTTCCCCCACCAGCCAAGACCTCATCTGCTAGTGCAACACATTGGCTACTCAGCCAGCGAAAGCCCAGCTGGTGGCTCTTCTTCATAAATGGATAATCATTAGCATCCATATTTTCGCATGCCAATAGAGCCCACTCGCTGCAATAGGTGCACTTCAGTGCTTGTGCATTTTTGCTACAGACCTACTGCAGCAAGGGCACTGGTGTTGTTTGCTCATGGTTGGCCAAAAAGAAAAGAGCAAAAAAAATGACAACAACAACAGCAAAAAGCATATACACTACTACCTGGGATAAGTCACCCTGTTTGGGGGGGGGGGGGAGAAAACTAAAAAACAGAACAGAAATAAAAAAGCACGGTTTTTGCGATGTCACCACAAGCAGGTGGGGTACGACTTCACTACCCTTCTAGGAAAGGTAACCCAAACTGAGGTGCTGCAAAAGTCCTGAGATGGTATTTTACAACTTTTTCCAATTTGAGCTTTATGGCAGCAGCAAATATGTTACTTGGCAAGACCTCATTGGTTGCGATACTGCCACTGCACTTGTCACTCGGTGTAGAGTCACCAGTAGACGGAAGAAAGAGAAAGAAAGCAAAAAAAATAAAAAACAAAGAGGAAGGAAGGAAAGGATAGGGGAGTCGCCCAAGAACAATGCTACATGGAGTGAGTGGATGGTGAGTGTCCCGTTCCACCAACCACTATACAGTACTTATATACCCTATATATATATATGTATATATCTACAGTATATCTATATATCTATACCCGGTATATCTATCTATCTATCTATCTATTGCCAGACGCCATACTCCCGTAAGGGGTGGCCGTTTGTCTTTGAGTTAGTTGTTTTACGGGTGGGGCACTAACCCTCCACCAACCCACTTGTTGGCACGTAGGGAACACGTATGGTTTGGTTATATGGTTACCACCCAGCATTGTAAATGGTTTCTTGGCATACAGGAGACCATTAGGCTTGTCACTCAATGTAATGCCACCTGTAAAGGAAAGAAGAGTAATAAAAAGTGACAGGAAAGTTTGGGAGAAATAGGAAGAGAGGAGGACAGACAGAGAAAAAAAAAAAATGATAAGGCTAAGGAAGAAGTAGGCAGCACTACATCAAGTGAGTGGATGATGGTCGCCACCACCTACCACTAGTATATATATATATATATATATTGTGTTTTGAACCAGGCACCGGAGGTAGACGAGTGAAAACTGACTGAGTACAGCTCAGTTATGCTAGTGGTTGAACATTATTTGTCACAGTGGTTGAATAGGAGACCCGCGAAGGCATTAGTGTGTCAGGGCCAGAAATTCAAGACCAGGCCTGCCTGCTTTATGATGCAGTTGCAAAGAAACTTATCATTGCATCACCCCCAGAGTTCACTGCATCATGGGGTTGGCTACAGAGGTTCAAAGGTAGATTAATACCAACATTTCAGGTAACTTTAGGATGTATTTAGAGTAGGAAATACACTTGGGAGGTGAGTTTTCTTATGGGCCCAGCTCCTACCGGCTTATTTCCGCTAAGGTCAATGCTCCAACTTTGATGGAATTAACTTTGGCAGCACTTTTCACGGTCCCTGTCAGGAGCAAAACTTGTGCCTTACTGTAGATGATAAAGTCTATTGATTGCCAGGTACCAATATCCCATTTGGGTGGTCACAAATGAACTCCCTCCATGTGTCCTGTCCTCCACCATCAGGCTACCCTCTCGCCAACTGACTGCTCAGATTTATATACCTGTCTGCCCTATCCTTCCAGCTCATCCTCAATCTTCCCTGCCCCCTTCCCTTCCATGTCATTCACACACATTTTCCTAGTCAATTTTGGTAATTCATGAGTGGAACTTTTGAATGGTAGAATGAGTTGTTAGAGTGATAAACTGTTTTTGTTGAATGGATAGAGAGAAACAAGGAGATGGACACATTCAGAAAATGCATGTTGACTGAGTGGCAGAGTTTTTGAAAGTATATGATGTTACTCTTGAATGAAAGCAGGATATTGCATTTTGTGTGGGAGACAAGTGAACTGGTATGTTGGTGAGAGAAAAGGGAGAGGAATAAGTGTGACACTGAGAGGAACATGAATGGACATAATAATGTGGAGGCTCTTCTGTCAGGGCCAT
The DNA here is from genome assembly GCF_032717465.1 of Coenobita brevimanus. Lineage (NCBI taxonomy): Eukaryota > Metazoa > Arthropoda > Malacostraca > Decapoda > Coenobitidae > Coenobita > Coenobita brevimanus. Next base: position 12,345,945 of record NC_137050.1, on the reverse strand, counting down.
CCCCAGTCTGAGAGGTCCTAGAGGGCAAGACAGTGGAGATGATGATTATCCAGTGGTTGACTGGGAAGGCTGAAGAACACGAGGTCATTCACCTTCCTGCCTGTCCTTATGTGAAATAGGTTGGTAGCCAAAGAAATGTTGAGTTTTTATTCTGCTGTTTGCCAGAAATGCAAGGTGTGCCGACAACAAGGCAGTCCTGAGAGTCCGCTAGCAATCTGTGACAAGTGTGAAGTGAGCTACCATGGAAGATGTATGCGGCCCCCTCAGAGAGATACTCTCCCAGATGCATGGCTTTGTCCTGCATGTGTTCCATCAAAGAAGTCAGTCAGGCCTGATAGACGCAAGGTAAATTAACCATAATCTCTGTAAGGAAATTATACATTATATTACTAACTCCTGCGCATTGACATGAATAAATCATTTGACATCGCTGACACATAGGAGATTAGAAAATCTCCATTAACCCCATCAGTATAATTGCCTTTTTCATTCTGCCACCAAATTGTTTGATTTTGCAAGGAAAGACCTGTACAAGAAGAGGTTAATTTATGAGGAAGGTTATGGTCAGATGCCTGGAGCAGTGACTACATTGTTTTTTTAAATGTTGGTTTACACCTCTTGTTATAGTAACAATGATTTCCTTTCATTGCATTATTTTCACTACTCTTCCATTATGCCCCACTGGTTTGTTGTAAAATTAAGTCACTCTTGCAGATACCATCACACCAATTCCAAATGAGTCATCCATAGCATATTACAAGAGTGATGGTCGACATTAGTGATCAAGTGATGGCATATATGTGAAGCCCTGTCAGTAGGGCTCTAGAGTGTGATTCTTAGCTCATGATGAGGGTCAAATACATTAAAAGAGTTAATAGATAAATGAAACCCTGACTCTGTATCCAATACATACTGTATAGGATGATATGGTTGAAAATGTAACTCATTGATCTGCTTATTATATATTTATTTATTTAGTAGGGTATTTGTTTATATATTTTACTGGTTGTATTTTGGTCTGGTTTAATCATAATTTAAAAAGCAAGAAAATGTAACTCTGGTGGCAAGACTGTCAGTGTTAATGTTCAGGCTAATAAAAAGACTGAATCAAATTGACAAAGTTACACAGTTCAGACCAATGGAAATACTCTTTTATTATTTGGCAGGGTTTGTATTTCTGAATTCTGATCCATGAGTCATATTGTATCACATAACAAAGATACAGTTGTTTTGCTGAGGGTACATTGAATTTGTATACCTGACACAGACTCCCCTTGTTGTCATACGTCTCTCAGATCCTAAGTTGATTCAGTTTATTAGATGGAAAACATTAACTTGAGCACCCTTGTTAAATGGTTCTTGAAATTTATTGTGTAATCACCAAGTCATTGCAGGTTTTTGTGATACCCTACAGTCTCTGGATGATGGAGACGAGGGAGAGGAAAGGGAGAGAGAAAAAGTGTGCCGGGTATGCTTTAGGGGCTTAGGGCTCATCTTCTGTAGCCAGTGTCCTGCTGCTTACCACTCAGAGTGCCATGATCCACCACTCACCTCCAGGGCAAGGTTAGTTACCACTCCCCAATGTGTACTCTTTCAGAGTATCACCACCACCACCACGAGTAATCATCAGTCATCATCACAGTGCTTTTAATCGTATGATGTATTTTTCCCACTTTATTCTTGCCACTTAGAGAGAGTTTTATTCTGCTTATGAGAGAGTGAATTGGAGAGGTAAGTAAAGCCTGCATTTACCCTTTCACCACAAGAGGTCTGCATAAAGCATTACAGAATCATCTGGAGGTAGCAAGAATGTACAGTAACCTCTCGTTATCCAATGGAGTTCTGTTCCTGAAAGCCCCATTGTATAGCAAGCCCATTATAACATGGAGTCAATGGGGATACATTCCCTGACCTGCCTAAACTCCCACATACACACACCTTAGCACTCACATACATGAAATATCCTTATGTTTAAACATTTAAAGTAACACATTAATAATGAATAAAGAGGAATAAACATGAAAACTGCAGTATACAGTAGTTCTTATCTTTACTGAAGCAAGTAGGGTTGTTGATGTGGTTCCGAGTGAATTAATCGTGAAGTCAATTCGCCATCAGAATATGGACGATTCTCCATCAGGACAATTCCCCATCATTCTGTAAATATACTTATTGATTAATTGATACATCAATAACTAATTTTCAGAGGGATCTATCAAAGTCTGTGTTCATTCAGTAGCGTAGGGTTTGGATATCATTTATAAGTTGCACTTTTAGACAATAATTAACTTGTTTCTACCTTGCTGTAGTTGACTTTTAATTATATTTTAGCATCACCCATAGCTGTCTTCATTAATTTCCATTGGTACTAAAACACCCTGGGTATATTTTACAATGACTTTGAAGAGGTACAAGTATTCAGTAACTAGTGTACGTACTAAATAAACTGATATGTAAATAAACGACGGGGAATCATCCTGATGGCGAAAAGTGCTGATGGGGAATTGTCCTGAAACGTTTATATAGATGTAATATGAAGATTATTCGTATAAATCCAAAGTACAGTAAGACCTCACTATAACGGACTAATTAGGGCCCAAGCCATTCTGAAAAAAGCAAAATTCCAATAAAAGCGACATACAGACTTCCCTCTGCTAAGCCGGACTTTTTCTGATATATCGGACATTAGTGCGGATCGCACCAACGGTTTTTAAACTGCTTTCATTACCACTGCAATATTGTACTGTATTATACCTTCACTACAATAATCAAATGATATAATAAATATACAGTAATAATACTGTACTGTACACTGATAAACATGTATTATATACTTAATTGTGGTGAACATAGCTGTAGTGGTCAAGCAGTCCGGACTGCTTCTGGCTTTATCAGACATTTTCCGATGTGTAACAGTTTAGTCCAGTAGGCTCCTTGAGTCCGATAAAAGCAAATTCCGGTATACTGAAGTCTGTTATACTGAGGTTTTACTGTATGTAGATCGTTCACTGAAGGTCATTAGGCATTTATATATGTGCCTATGTCTTGTATGTAACTTTATGTTAAACGATGAAGGAAAAATAATAAATTGCCTGATTCGCGTTTCAGTATACAGTAACCCCTCCAATATCCGGATCAATAGAGCCATAGGCAGGTCCGGATAGTGGTCCTGTCCGGATATTGGGCCCCAGCTTATGGACTAGTACTTACGGACCCTAACTCTGAAAAACACCTATACAACTCCCTCTGGACATGCATAGCACCTATTTAAGACCCAAATCACACCAATAAGGGACATAAAAGACTGAAATAAATGCAAAAGAACCATAAAATGAGGTTTTAGAGGTGAGTTTATACAATATTAAACATTCTGGGTACTTACAAGTCCCTTGGTCTTGGACTGGTTTGAACCGCCAGTTTGCAGTCCACAGTTAATCCTCTGCACTCTAAATTCTAATTTCTTAACACTGCACAACACTGTAAATTCCTGTGTGTTCTAGTGGCAAGGTATTGCAGTTTATTCACTGTTTATTCACAAAAAACAAGCACCTGTGGCTTGCACTGTTATGAGTATCTGCTCTCCATTGGAGTTAAGCTGTGACTGTTGATGTTGGTGGGGTAACAGAGTTGCCAGATCGCAACAGCCACATTACCAATCTCCTCAACTTTCATTGTCAAATATAACTTTTCATTACCAAATTCGTAAAGCTAGCATATATTCTTCACTAATTATATATACAAGTGGAAATACATGTAATCACTCTCCTTATAACTAACACCATGTTGATTATTTTCACACTATGTAGGGTAGCAGATTAATCAGAGAGAGCAAACAATCCACCATCTCCATCCTGTGTATCCTCATACATGTGAAAAATCCATTTGGTAATGCATTATTCTAATGCATTACCAAACGAATTTTTCATTACCAAATTGGTCCACACTTGGTAATGAAAAATACCAAATGGCAACCTGACAGGGGAGGGGGGAGGGGGAGGAAGGAAGGGGTGAAGGGACCATGGTGTAACAGCTGTTTGGCGCCAGGCGGGAATTTCAAATTATGGGAGGGAAAAAAGTCAGATTTTTTTCGAATTTTTTGCAGTTTTTGGCCCATTTTGGGAATATTGGATCCCAGGAGGATTATGTCCGGTTAGTGGGGATGTTCGGATATTGGGCGTTCGGATATTAGAGGGATTACATACTGTATTTATATTTTTTTCAGTTAATACCCATTATTTGATGCCATATTTTACATTTATTATAAAGAAAATAAACCATCATCACATTTATAACTCATAATTCAAAAACTAGTGTACTTGCTAAATAAACTGATATACAGTATATGTATATATGAATGACGGGGAATCGTCCTGACGGCGAATTGACTTGACGGTGAATTGTCCTGACTGCTAGGCTAAGGGACAGTAAGGGCCTCACAGCCCTCATCAGTGTCAGAACTGGCTGGCTGGGCAGGGCTGGTTGATGAGGCTGGACCGATGGACGTGTGTGTGTTGTCCAGTGCTGACCGTGTGGGGACGTTTGCGTTGCGTTCGCTATTCACTGAGCTGTAGATGATCCATCATTGTAGCGAATCGTTCCCATCGTATAGCGAGCGTAGGGTACTAAAATGTCGACATTGTGTAAGCGAAATATTGTATAATGAGGCATCGTATAACGAGGGATTAATGTATGTTGAAAAACACATCACAGGGTTTAAGGAGTTAACTATACTTCCCCCCATTGTAGTGAATACAGCAAAACAAGAATACAAAACTAAGGGTGTGTCTATTGAAGAAGGCATTACTTCCAGTCTTTCATTATTTGATACTGTACAACACTCCCCTGTCTTATGATGGAGAGGTGTTTTTGAAAACTGTTTGTAGAACAAGTGATTGTACAGTATAATGAATTCACCATTATAGCAAGAATATAAGGGAGGAAAGGATCATGTAATGAGAAACTGGGCATCATAATGATCTTATATATAAATAAAAAAGGCAATTGTAAAACCAGTAATGCTAAAATGTTACAGTTATACTGTATATGTGAATTACAGTCAGGTCATATGATATGTTTGCTTGGTATGTGATAAATCGATATAACGATGAACTAAAAGTTATACTCAATTTTGCAATAACGTAGGCGAAATTTGCGTATATGATAATTGTGGTGGCCAAGTACAACAATTCAGTGCATACACGATGTGTCCCACAAACTGACAGTCAGATGTTTGAGCCATGATTCTGCCTAGTATTTACATTCACTGTTATTGTCTCCTTTTCGTTCTGTTTTGCTGATGCAAGGCTGTTGAAAAAACATTGCTGTCACCAGATAACAATGCAAGTGCTTAACAAATAGTGCAGCGTGTGATATTAAATGGCATTAACTTGTTGTGTGTGAAAGTATATACAATACTGAAACTTGTGACATGGAAATCACGTCTGGCAAGGATGCTACCATTAGTGGAAAGCATGATGCTACAGTACTATGTGCAAGCCTAAAAGGGTAAGTTTTTTTGAACCCATGTCACATTGACCTCACTATACATTACATTGTTATGCAATGGGTTTTAGCTTGATGAAATCTCATCATACAGCGAGGCGTGACTGTATTGTATAATGATGTTATGTAAATAGAGTCTGCATTAACTCTTCTCAGTTATACATATTTCATTAGATGAAAATTCACTAATTGATATTATGGTGAACATTATTCCATTGATTGCCGGTTAAAAAAAAAAAGGAGGGGGTTTCTAGCCCACGTCATGTGCACCTCCATACATACTTCATCCATCCATATTAGTCTTTTATTAGTTCTTCTGCTTGTGTAACTTGACATTCACACACCACATTGATTCTTCCTTTTGGATTTCCTTGCCGCATGGTGGCTCAGTGGTAGAGCGCCTAACTGGAGACTGAAGAAACATGAGTTCACGCCACACCTGGGTAATCTGCCGTGCTGGAAGAGGTAGCACTCTCCTGACACCTAGCTGGTTGTAGCAGCTGTGGCTCAGTGAGTTGGAATGCTTTGACTGAAGGGTTGGAGATTCGAGTCCACCCAAGGGTCATTGGTAGACATTAGGAAGGGCATCCAATCATAAAGTGCTACATGCTCCAAAACCAAAGTCCTCTACCCAGGGGCAATGCCTTAGCCCTTATCAACAAAAGAGGACATGGGATAAAACTCAGAAAATAATAATAATAATGACAACTATAATGACAGTAGAGCACATACCTCCGCCAAGGCCCAACATGCAGCTGGAAAAAGACTACCCCCCTATAAAAGCCTATTTAACCCATGGATTGCGCAGTTATCATTTCTTAACTCACCCTGTGGTGCACAAAAAAAAACAAAGGGGATTTTTTTTTTTTTTTACACTTGAAGATAAACATCCAGGGCATCATCTGGTGAAAAAAAAAAGAATAATAATAATAATCACTCTGTCTGTCTCTCTCTCTGTCTTTACATAGGGCCATGTGTAAGTTTACATGCGGGAGTAGTGGAAAAATGAAGAAAAAAAAATTGATTATTATAAACTTGAAGATAAACATCCAGGGGATCATTTAGTGAAAAGAAAAAAATCTCTCTCTCTCTCTCTCCGTCTTTGCGTAGCGCCATGCATAAGTTTGCGTAGGGGTCGACTCGTTTACGGTGATGCACAGCCAGCACAGCCTGAGCTGTGGCTCAGAACACGACGCCACCCAGCCGGAGCTTTGGCTCACAATCCACAGGTTAAATCTGCTTGATCCAGAATTTTATATGAATCCTGCCAAACTGTACACATTCGTAAATACCAACATCCTAAATATGCCTGATTTTTTCATCAAGATCCATGCAATATTCACTGAAAAATTTACAAAAATGTAAGAAAACACCCTATCTCGCAGTGTGAAAGAAAGTGAAAAAAAAAAAAATCCTGGATCCGCACCTTTATCCTGATCCGCACCAAACTGTAGTGGAGTGTATTCTGGGCCAAGGCCCGTCCTTTTACCAAATTTCGTGGAAAGCTGCCCAGTAGTTTATGTGTAATCTTGCTCACAAGCTGACCAACAAACAAACAAACAGACAAGGGTGAAAACATAACCTCCTTGGGGGAGGTAATAATAACGATCCATTCCATCCATTATCCAATCCTATGTTGACCCATGAGGAGTGTAGGAGCCTGGGGCTAGGCAAGTTGGTCCTGACATTTAAGATGAGGGTTACCAGCCTCACTCATCCCTGAGTGGTATTCCGTGAGCAATAAACCCCAACCACTCCTTGGATATAAACCTTCACTGGCTAAATCCGATTGGAGCGCCTTAATTTCCCACTAAACTACCAGGCGCCTTAATTTGGTTATGTGGTTACCATCCAGCGTAGTAAATGGTTTCCTGGTGTATAGGAAACCATTTGGCTTGTCATTCAGTGTAGGGTCACCCACAGGCAGAACAAAGAGGAATGAATGAAGGAAAGACAGACAGAAGAGGGAGTGTAAAGTCACCTGTAGGCAGAAGGATGAGGAAAGAATGAAGGAAAGAAAGACAGAAGAGGATGGAATGAAAGAAGGATGGAGGAGAGGAAAGGGCCGACACCTGAGAGCAGCACTACATCAAGTGAGTGGATGGTGAGCGCCCCCACTTACCACGTAACAATAATAATAATAAAAATTGTGGTAGGTGGGGGCGCTCACCATCCACTCACTCGATGTAGTGCTGCTCTCTGGTGTCTGCCCTTTCCTCTCCATCCTTCTTTCCTTCCATTCTCTTCTGTCTTTCCTTCATTCTTTCCTTGTCCTTCTGCCTACGGGTGACTTTACACTCCCTCTTCTGTTTTTCTTCATTCTTTCCACTTCCTTCAGCCTGTGGGTGACTCTACACTGAGTGACAAGCCAAATGGTTTCTTGTGCACCAGGAAACCATTTACTACACTGGCTGGTAACATGTAACCAAATTTTGGCGCCTGGTGGTTTAGTGGGTAATTATTGCGCTCCAATCGGATTGAGCCAGTGAAGATTTATATCCAAGGGATGGTTGGGGTTGATTGCTCATGTAATGCCACTCAGGGATGAGTGAGGCTGGTCACTCTCATCTTAAATGTCGGGATCAACTGCCTAGCCCAGGACTCCTATGCTCCTCATGGGGCAATGTAGGATTGGATGATAGATGGATGGATGAAAAGAATAATAATAATCACATACCATTTTCATCATGCTTGTCATATCCCTTGGCATGCAGATATTTCATACAAACACTCATTTACACTGATCAGTAGACTACCATACTGCACATTTTTTGTGATTACTTTTCATATCCAGTTCAACCGTTTCAGTCCACTTACATTACTCGCTGCCATTTCGCATGACCTGCTATTTTTGGGTTTGATATTTCACAGAGAGTAGGTGGTCATTCTTCAAAAACATCTGAAAAGTGCTGGAGGGTACCGATGGTGTACCACATGGTGTATTGTTTCCGCCTACACAACCCATGCAGCGTTTTCTTACATGGCCTGCACTCTCGCTTCCCTTGTGTCCTGTTCAGGCCTCTCCAGTGCTGTCGGTTTGGGCTTTCCTAGCTGAGGGAATGATCTAGCATTAATTAGAAAACAAAAAATTATATATATATATATATATATATATATATATATTTTTTTTTAATGTGAAGAAGAAGGAACCAAAGGCCATGAGCCCGCAAAACTGTTCCTTCCAAGAGAAAAACAAAATACAAGAGAGAGCCAAATTCAAGATCCATTCATTTCGAGATGCCTGGACACACTGCATTTGAAAGACTGGAGATCATAGGAAGCAGGAAATACAGACAGAGGGAGACAGCTCCAGAGTTGACCTGTTGCATAAATGAAGGACTGGGAGTAATGGTTAACTCTTGCATTAGAGAGTTGGACAGAAAAGAGGTGAGAGTTTGCTGCTAGACGGGTGCTACGCGCCCGTCGTAGAAGTGGAGGAATGCATGCAGACAGTTCAGAGGAACAGTGACCATTGAAGTAGCGATAGAAAAGAGATAAAGATGCAACATTGCGGCGAAGAGACAGAGGTTGAAGGGAGTCAGTAAGAGGGGGAGAGTTAATGAGACGAAAAGCCTTTGACTCCACCCTATTGAGAAGAGCTGTATATGGGGAGCCTCCCCACACATGAGAGTTGTACTCCACACAGGGGCGGATAAAACCCCTGTATAGAGTCAACAATTGTGCAGGGACAAAGAAGGAACAGAGTCAGCTTAGCACACGCAATCGCTTGGAAGCAGATTTTACAAGAGATGTAATATGATCTTTCCAAGACAAGTCCCGAGCAAATGAAACCCCAAGCATGCTCAAGGATGATGCAGGATTGAGTACAGTATTATTAAACATAAGTGGGTATACCAGTGGAAGATTTTATTTGGTTGATAGGTGCAAAAACTGAGTCTTTGATGCATTAAAAACAACCAGATTATTTTTACCCCAGTCAGAGATACGAGCCAAGTCAGACATTAGGTGTGCCATAGCCTCATCCCTTGCCTGTTGAAGTAACTGCTGATATGGACGTTGTGGGAATCGAATGGAAAGGTGAAGGGTGGAGTCATCAGCGTATGAGTGGATAGGGTTAGATGTACAGCTTAGCAAGTCATTGATGAATAAAAGGAAGAGAGTTGGTGATAGGACAGAGCCCTGAGGAACACCACTGTTAATAGATCTAGGAGAAGAACGATAGCCGTCTACAACAGCGGCTATAGAATGACCAGAAAGGAAGCTATAGATGAAGACACATATAGAAGGATAGAAACCATAAGAGGGCAGTTTGGAGATTAAAAATTTATGCCAGACTCGATTGAAAGCCTTTGAGATGTCAAGTGCAATGGCAAACCTTTCGCCAAAGTCCCGAAAGGAGGATGACCAGGAGTCTGAAAGGTAGGTGAGAAGATCGCCTGTGGAGCGTCCCTGACAGAACCCATACGGACAGTCAGAAAGAATGTTATGATATGAAAGATGCTTTAAAAATTTTCTATTAAGAATAGACTCGAAAACTTTTGAGATACAGGATGTTAAAGCAATTGGGCGATAGTTAGAGGGTTGGGAATGGTCACCCTTCTTTGGGACTGGCTGAATGAGAGCAAACTTCCAGCAAGAAGGAAAGGTACAAGTTGACAGACAAAGGCGATAGAGTTTGCCTAGGCAGGGTGTAAGCACAGAAGCACAGTTCTTGAGAACTACAGGAGGGAAGAAAATACATCGGCTGAAGAAATTTTAATGTTAGCCATGAGGAAGTCAGAGGGGGGAAGTGATGGTGGTCTAAGGTGGAATTGGAGGAGAAAGTCTGAGCGAAGAGATCTACTTTATCAGTAGAAGAAATAGCTACAGAGCCATCAGAGTGAAAAGAGGAGGGAAGTATGATGAGGTAAAGTTGTTAGAAAGGTTTTTGGCAAGGTGCCAGAAGGAGCAGGAAGAGTTCGAGTTGGAGAGTTGAGAGCATTTTGTACGGATGAAATTATTTTTAGCAGAGCGAAGAACAGACTTAGCACGTTTCCGGGCAGAAATGTATAAAAGATGTTATTCAGGGGTGGGTTGGCTCCGTACCTTTTATAGGCCCTCTCCTTGTTGCGGACAGCATTAGAACAAGCGTGATTAAACAAAGGCTTTCTTGCATTAGACAGTGGGTATGAGAAAGGAATGTATGCTTCAATGCCTGGGAGAATAATCTCCTTAATGCACAATACACACTCAGATGGCTCCCGGCCATGGAAGCAAAAATCATTCCAGGGAAAACCAAAGAAGTACTGCCTGAGGTCTTCCCAATCTGCAGCTCCAAAGTGCCACAGTCAACGTTTCTTTGGAGGGTCCACAGGCGAAAGGACAGGTTAAGGTAATAAAGTTGTGATCGGAGGAGCCCAAAGGAGAGAAAAGGTTAACAGTGTAAGCAGAAGGATTAGTTGTAAGGAAGAGGTCAAGTATGTTGGAGCTTTCTCCAAGGCATTCAGGGATACGAGTAGGGTGTCGTGCTAGCTGCTCTAGGTCATTAAGGATAGAAAAGATGTAGGCTTGTTCACCAGGTGGATCAGTGAAAGGAGAGAAGAGCCAAAGGTGGTGATGAACATTTAAATCACCTAGAATGGAGATTTCAGAGAAAGGAGAGATGAATTAGGTGATTTTGGGACGAAGGCACAATGAGAACAGTCATCATTCAGGTTGACCTCATGTTAACACACTTCTACAAAACCCAGAAATACTGTAATCACAGAAATGAAAGGCAGCACCTGAAGTAGTACTTATGCCTAAAGAGACGAACTGCAATTGAATGAAGTACAGGCTAACCCCGAGATACAATACTGCTATATGCGATACCCCGGTTTGACGATGGGGGTAGAAATACCACCCTGCCCTGCCAAATGATGGCCAGACCTTTGTATAACGATGGTGGTTGTTGTTTTTTTTTTTAAACTGGTTTTGATGGTATTTTAGACTTAAATTTTGTGTTTAGGTTGATTTATAAATTGTTTTTAGACTTAGATTATGTTATAGGTGGAGTGAACATTGTCATTTGGAGATACAGTTTCCTAAGTTTGATTTTTTCCAGACTTATTTACAATGATTTTCATATTTTATTTATAGGTTTAAGTGAGTTATAAACTGCTTTGAGGCATAGTTTAGCTTGTTTGGAAATCATTTAGGGGTTTAGGTTAGCAAGAAACTTGTTTTTGGACTCTTTGTGAACGTTTAGGACTTGGTTGGGGGGAAACCCATGACTCAAAAACGCATCCCTATACTTTACGTGTTAAATCTTCCCCGAGATATGATACTTTGCCAAGTGATGGGTTTTTTACTTAACCAATTGCATCGTAAAACCGGGTTATGCCTGTACATGAATAGTCTTACATAGATTTCAGTCATCAGGGTTATTTGTTTGGACTCCCTCCTGTAGGATTAATTTCACCACTAATTGCAAAACATTCGATCATCATTATACGGTAACTCTCCCCTCTTGTGTAAAAAAGTTTGTACTGTTTTGTTTGATAACAGTGGCAGATAATGACAGTCACAGCTCATAATTATCAACTTAAGTTGAAGTCGAATTAATAAAGATGTGATTTCAGGACAGTTCTTTAGCTAATTGAATTGAAGTGTTGCTAACATGACAGCAGAAAAGGGAACAGATGAGACATGGTTCATATACAGTACATCAAGTAACATTAACAGTTAATTAGCAGCTGAAAAGCACAGTATATAGATATGGTTTGCTTAGTTACCAAAATTATAATGACATCCACAGGCTCGTCACCAGGAACAAATGGCAACTCATGTCAGTGCTACCAACTGTCTGTATGACAAAGTAGAGCACACCAAAACTTGTGCCTTTCAGTGGATGTTTTTACCAAATTTCACAGCACAACTTTTGTCTCTGATTGTACATTATCAGCTGTTTCTTAATGGTAATTTTTCCTGAACTGTGTTGCTGTTGAAATTGTTAGTACTGTTCCGTATGCAAATTAAGATATACTTAGTGTTTATTAGATGAATGTGGTGTCACATTGATCATTTTTGGTAAACATCTTTGTTGTTTTTGCTAGCTGTTAGCCACGGTGACCACTGAGCAGCAGGATCTCACCTGCTACAAGAAGTGGATAGAAGCTGTGAGCTCTGTTGCTGTGATGAGTACCTAACTGAGCTTTATATCAGTTCTTGTAACTGTGAATAAAATATTCCATTAGAGCACGATATAATTGTAGTTAGGCACATTTGTAATGAAGTGAAAATCTTGTGCTTATTAAGTGCCTCAAATTTTTTTAATGGTTGGTACAAAATCATTTCATGAACTCCCTTGACCATCTTTGAACAGCATTTGTAAACACATTTCATGACTTGTGCCATCGTCAGCCAGTATTAAGCTCATCTGACGGTAAAGACTCAGAACTCATTGCAGGATCCATGACAGACACCATCTGTCTTCTGTATATTGTTAGGCAGTATACCAACAAAGCATGCTAGTGTGACAAACACCTCATTTTGCCAGCCAGTTCTGCTAGCAAAAATGACACTCATGTTAGCCAGAAATGACCAGTATGATGCCACCTTTTAATGTATATTGTTAACTAAAAGTTATAGAGAGAGAGCGAGCGAGCGTATGTTTATGAGGCATTGAAAATGACCGGGGCAAACTTACCAAAACAGTTTTGAGAAAACAAGAGTTAAAGTTTGCCAATATGCAAATCATATCTTTGCTGTACATTTATTAATTTTGCTGAATGAGGTCTCTTTAAAGCCCATTTAATGCAGAATATGCCTGTTGTGGTAAATAAATTGTTATATATTGTTATGGAGCAAACTGATGTTCAGTAATATAATGGTGTGAAATGAACATTAAAGAAATTAATGTCAAGAGTTTTTATGATGGTAGTGAGGCATGTGTAAGGGTTAATGGGCATCTAAGTGAATGGTCCATGATCAGTGTGGACATGCGAGGAGGTTGTGTGATGTCCCCATGGTTGTTCAATATACATATGGACGGGGTGATGAGACAAGTAAAAACACGAGTAATGTAGAGGGGGATGGTGTTGGTGATGGATGTAATATCTCAACTTTGTTGTATGCTGTGATGCAAATACTGCACGAGAACTTGGTAGACTAGTGCAGAGTTTTGCAGAGGTCTGTGAGCGTTGTGCCTTGAGAGTAAATGTAGAAAAGAGTAAAGTGATGGTTATTGAGAGAGAAGGTGACTCCCAGTGCGATGTTACAGTGAATGGAGAGAGACTGGAAATGGTGAAAGAGTTCAAATACCTAAGTACAGTGATAGAAAAGAGAGGAAAATGTGCTAAAGAAATTGAAAGTAGAGAGACACAAGGAAGAAAAGTAGCTGGTTCAGCGAAGGCCCTGACAAGAAACAGAGGCTTCAATGTTGCAGCTGCACAAGGCTAACATGAAGGAGTGTTTGGTGCCAACTTTAATATACGGATGCATGTCAAGTTCAAGTTTGAGACGGTGAAAATGGTGGTGATTGTGGCATGTGCATCGTCTGAGGACAGGAGTGAGGGAGAGAAAGACAGGTTTTGGGATGAGCTGGATGAAGCAGTGGGAGAAATGCCCAGGAGTTATAAAGTGATCATAATGGGCGATATGAATGGAAAAGTAGGCACTGGTCCTGAGGATAACATAATGGGTAGTAATGGAGTACCAGGAGAAAATGATAATGGGAAGCAACTGAAGGATATGTGTCAGGAAAGGAGGCTGTGCATTTGTAACTCGTATTTCAAACAAAGATGCACATAAATATACATGGTGTAAAGGGAACAGGGATCGTGTTGAAAGGAGCCTGATGATTACGTGCTCGTAGAGAGGTCGATGCTGGGAACGGTTGCTGATACAAGGGCCATGAGAGGACGATGTGGAGGTCTGTCAGATCATATGACTGTGGTATGCAAGATTAAGCTGAGATTAGTGAGGTGGACCAGGAGAGAGAGGAGCAGTCATGGAGAAAGACTCAAAGTCAAGAAGCAGAGGATCAAAGAAATGGCAGATGAATACTGGACCAAAGTAGGGGAGGAGTTAGAATCGGTCAATAGGAATTAAATGACTCTGGACAGCCTGTGGAATGCATATAGGGATTGCTTAGTTAGGAATGCTAAAGTCGTGTGTGGTGTGGCAAGAGTAACAACAGAGCAGAAAGGTATGGCATGGTGGAGTGAAGAGTTTAAGAGAGCAGTGGAAGAAAAGAGGAAGAAGTGGCTAAGTGGTTACAGGACAGGGGTTCAGTTGAAATAATAACTTAGTATATTGAGAGAAAGAAGCACGTAAAGAGACTAGTGAAGAGGAAAAAGGAGGTAAATGATGAACTAGGACGAGAAATGAATGAAAACTACTACGAAAATAGGAAGTTATTCTGGAAAGAGGTGCGTAAGTGTAGAAGTGAGAAGCGGAAAGAAATGTGAAGATGTGGAGGATGTAAGTGGTGGATTATTAACTCAAGGGGATGAAGTAAGGACCAGATGGAAAGAATATTTTGAAAGCCTGGTGAATGGTAATAGAGAGACCAGAGCCACTGTAAACATGATTAATTTTGGGGATGTGCAGAGGAGTGTAGTGCCAGGAAATGTGACACTCGCACAGGGGAAGAATGCTGTGAAGCGGCTGAAAAATGGAAGCAGCGGGAGTTGATGAGGTGTATGCAGAGATGATTAGGTGTATTGGAGGGAGTGGAATGAAGTGCTTTTTGGAGATATGTAAGAAGGCATGGATTAGTGACACTGTGCCTGCAGAGTGGAAAAAGGCTGTGATTGTATCCCTGTACAAAAATAAAGGTGAGAAAAGTGAGTGCAAGAATCATCATGGCATAAGTTTATTGAGTGTGGTAGGGAAAGTAAATGAAAGAACTATTATAGAGAAAGTACAAGAGATATCAGCGAGTGAGTGATGAACAGGGTGGCTTTAGGAGTGGCGGAGGATGTGTGGATAAAATATTTGCAATGAGACAGATAGTCAAGAAGCCTTGTGAGAAGGACTACAAGGTTTTTATGGCATTCATTGATCTGAAAAAAGCATACAACAAAGTAGACAGAGGAGCATTGTGGAAGGTTTTGCACATGTACGGTGTAGATGGTAAGCTGCTAGGTGCTGTCAAGAATTTTTATGATGGCCATGAAGCATGTGTAAGGGTAAATGTGCATCTGAGTTAATGGTTCATCATCAGCGTGTGCACACGACAAGGTTGTGTGATGTCCCCATGGTTGGTTGTTCAGTATACTGTATATATATATATACAGTAATCACTCCAATATCCGGATCAATAGAGCCATCGGTAGGTTCGGATATTGGTTTTGTCCGGATATTGGGCCCCAGCTTATGGACTTGTACTTACGGACCCTAACACAGAGAAACACCTATACAACTCCCTCCGGACATGCATAGCACCTATTTAACACCCAAATCACACCAATAAGGCACATAAATGACTGAAATAAATGCAATAGACACATAAAATGTGGGTTTAGAAGTATGTTCATACATTAATAAACATTCTGGTACTTATGGACTCTAACCGAACCTAACCTAACCGAACCTAACCGAACTCTGAAAAACACATTCCTACTGCACATGCATGAGGTAAGTTTAGTATGGAAAGAAGTACAGTATGACACTTTCTGGTAAGTATAGTATGGGAAAAAATACAATATGAAACATTCTGGTAAATATAGTATGGAAAATAGTACAACATGAAACATTTTGGCTACTTACAGCAAGTCCCTGGCCACCTCGATGAATAACCGCCTCCTCTCGGACTCTGACAGTAAGAACGATTTCCTGAAGCACTTGCACTACACTCTTCCTGAAGTCTTGCACTGAACTTAGTCACTAACACACAGAAGTCCGTTCTTTTCACAGTGTTCACTTTAGTCCAAATAATGTTCCATTAAATTTAAGTGTTGCACATTAACTTTTCCCAAGTTTTTTTAAGTTTCCAAAGCCAAAACAAAGAAGGTTAGTTACGTTAAATTTCTTTTCTACTTAGTCTTTTCTCCCAACTTGAAAACCTTAACACAACACACCGTTTTTTTCACTGCACAACACTCAAAATTCCCGTGTGGTCTAGTGGAGAAGTTCTTGCTGTTTATTCACTGTCAGAGCCCGAGAGTATCACTGGCAGGCGTCCAAGGGGTGCATCGGTGGGTAGTGGTGATGGCGTACCGACTACAGAAGACTCTGAAGACAGCCGCAAACTCACGTCGAGCGGTGACTCCACTGTAGCTGATGTGCTGGGCTGTGGCTCGGAGCATGAGGGCCTGTCTTGGGGAGGCAACGGAGTGGAACCAGGGCTTGGCACAGCGGGGGTCACGGGCCTGAAAAAACTGTCAATCGTTGACTGACGCAAGGACCGACGATTCTGGCGATTGATGATGCGCTGCCGGAAAGCACGCACTTCCTCCACGAGTCCCAAGGGCCCCATCTCCCTGTCGCAGTCCGGGTGTTCCAGGTAGTCTAGGACGAACTCTAGATGTTCCAGTGCGCTCAGCTTGGGGATGGCTGGAGTAGTGTCCTGCTGGGCGGAGTCTGCATCATCATCGCCTTCGTGATGAATCTTCAAGTTCGGGACTGACACCAGCAACCGAAGACGCGATCTCGATATCAGACAACGTCTGATACCCAGGATCGCCCGTCGTCGTCCAACCACTCACGAACATCGTCCACATCAACATCGTCGCCGTGCGTACGTAGCCGTGCATGGAAGTCATCCACGTCAAACCCTAGGAAATCGTACTCCACATCTGTTCCGAGAAGCAGACGAGACCAACCATTTTCAAGAGTTTTCACAGGGACTTCCTTCCATGCACTAGCCCAGTTGTACAGCGCAGACTTGATGTTGTAGCGGCGAAGGTTTTCCAAAGTCCGCTTGCCTCGAGTGTCACGTCCTTCCCTGCGCTCGTCCTCGTCCTCGAGAACCACCATCACCTCGTCCAGGAACTTCCGACGGTACAGGCGCTTTGTTGCCACGATCACTCCTTGGTCCATTGGTTGAATGAGAGCAGTCGTATTGGGTGGCAGAAACATGCACCTAATACGGCCATTCTCAGCAACCAAGTCCTTGTCGCACGGGTGGGCAGGTGCATTGTCGAGGAGAAGGAGAGCCTTTACCTGGTCGCGAGGAATTCCCAGTGTCTTCGTCTGGTAATGTATGACCTCCTTGACGAAGTGATGGTGAAACCAGTCTTTGAAAATCACAGCTGTGAACCATGCTTTCAAAGAATGGTACCATACGACAGGAAGGACATCCATCACCCCACGAAGGCACCGAGGCTGCTTTGCACGGCCAACAATAACGGGCTTAAGCCGGTGCATGCCGTTAGCATTGGCACAACACAAAGCAGATATCCGTTCCTTAGAAAGCTTGCGGCCAGGGTACACGCTTCTCCGTCTCATCGGCGAGAGTGTTCGTTGGCACCGAGCGATAGAATAGGCCAGTTTCGTCAGCGTTATAGACTTGACCCGAGTGAGGCCCTCCCTGTCGATCAAGCCTTTCACCTTGTGCCGAAACTCGTCCACTCCATCCTCGTTAGCGTCCAATGCTTCGCCATGTGCTTTACGGTTAGTAAGGCCATGTCGCAGCTTGAACGCGAAGAGCCAGCCCTCGGATGCCTTGAAGTCTAGGGCGTCGTGAAGCCTTGCAAACTTCTCAGCAGCAGCCTTCAGCTCCCGTTCCACGTACCATCACACCAGCTGCACGTTGCTGTCGATACCAAATCAACGTGGAGCGGTCGATCTCTGCATACTTGGGAGTAAACATAACCTTCCTCTCCACGTTGCGTTTGCTTCTCGACGAGAAGTCAGCCGTGTACTGCATGAGCTTGTCTCGGGAACGCTTGATATCAAACAAAGTCGACCGGGCCAGGTTGAACTCCGCGGAGAATGCGAGGAGAGGAAGACCAACCCGCATCAACCTTCTCCAATATCTCCCGTTTCTTCTCCAGAGTCAACACCACTCTCTTCCTTTTCTCAGGAGGCGGGGCCATCATCACACACACTAAGAGTAGGGCAGAGAGCAGCAGGAGGCCTTGCAGCAAGTACGGCACCACCACAAAAGCGAGCACGTGGGCAGCCATTACGAAGAGCGCAGGTCCAGTCGCGGTGAGAGACAGGCGGGAAGTGGGGAGGATGCAGCGGCGCTCTATCGGACGTCGGAGGAATGACGAACCAAAACAATGCTCTCACGCGGCGCGCGGCAAGTTCAAATTACGGACGGCAAAAAATCGTTTTTTTTTCCAATTTTTTTGGATTTTCGGACCATTTTGGGAATGTTTGATCCCAGGACGATAAGGTTCGGTTAGTGGGGATGTTCGGTTATTGGGCGTCCGGATATTAGAGTGATTACTGTATATATATATATATATATCTATATATATATATATATATCTATATATATATATATATATATATATATATATATATATATCTATATATATATATATATGGATGGGGTGATGAGAGAGGTAAAAACACAAGTAATGGAAAGGGGGATGGAGTTGGTAATGAATGGTGATGGATGGAATATCTCCAAATTTGTTGTGTAGTAATGATGCAGTACCACTTGCAAATACCGGACAAGAACTTGGTTGAGTAGTGCAGAGTTTTGCTGATGCCTGTGAGTGTCGTGCCTTGAAAGTAAATGTATAAAAGAGTTAAGTGATGGTTATTGAGGGAGAAGGTGACTCCCCAGTGCAATGGTACAGTGAATGGAGAGAGACTGGAAATGGTGAGAGAGTTGAAATACTTGGGTACAATGATAGAAAATAGAGGAAAATGTGCAAAAGAAGTGGAAAGTAGAATGACATAAGGAAGCAAAAAGTAGCTGGTGCAATGAAGGCCTCGATAAGAAACAGAGGCTTGAGTGTTGCAGCTGCATGAGGCTTACATGAAGGAGTGTTAGTGCCAGATTTAATATATGGATGTGAGACTATGGTGTGGCATGAATATGAAAAGTCAAGAGTGAGAGCAGTGGAAATGGGACTGCTGAGGAATGTATGTGGAGTACAGAGAGTGGATAGGATAGGAAATACAGTAGTATGATTTGTGAAGGATGTGGAGTGAGGAAGTCTGTGGACACTGAAATGAAAGAGTGTGTACTGAGATGGTACAGTATGGTCATGTGGAGAGAATGGATAATAATAGAGTGGTGAAAAAGGTATAACTGAGTGAATTTGAAGGTGGGAGAAGGCGAGGTAGGCAGAAGAGAACGTGGAGAGATATGGTATATAAGTGTGTGAGGAAGAGAGGCTTGGAAGTTGGTGAGGCTAGGAGACTGACAAGAGATCGAGCTGGGTGGATGAATATTGAGAGGAGAAGCACATGATCAGGGATTTGGTACCCCTTTTTTATGTGACAGCATCTGGATTGATTGTCGGTTACGTTTATGTGAAACTACTGAACGTGGTGAATGTTTCTGGCGTATCAGATAAAACCAGGATTTCAGGGTCTTGAATGATGAGTGAATGGAAGCGTGGCCCATTGGAGTGAGCAAATTTGGGCTATCTGAACATTGCTACTCCTCACCCTACCCAAGGGTGGGAAAGGAGGTCCGGCTGGTGTGACAAGAAAATGAAAAGTCAAGAGTGAGAGCAGTGGAGATGGGACTGTTGAGGAATGTATGTGGAGTACTGTACAGAGAGTGGATAGGATGTAAAATAATGTGATTCGTGAAAGATTTGGAGTGAGAAGTTTGTGGACACCAGAATTGAAGAGAGTGTACTGAGATGGTATTGTCATGTGGAGAGAATGGATACAATAGAGTGGTGAAAAAGATATATCTGAGCAAATTTGAAGGAGGGAGGGGGCAAGGTTGGCCAAGAAGGAGGTGGAAGGATATGGTGGATTAGTGTATGAGGAATTGAGGTTTGGAAGTTGGTGAGACTAGGGGACTGATAAGAAATTGAGTGGGCTGGATGTATATTGTGAGAAGCTCATGATCAGGGATTTGGCTCCCCTTTTTACTGTGAGAGCGTCTGGATTGACTCTATTGGATACAGAATGTGGTGAATGTTTTTGGCATATCAGATAGAGCCAGGATTCTGGGGGGGCTTGAATGGTGAGCGAATGGAAGCACAGCCCATTGGATTGAGCGGATTTGGGCCATCTGGACATTGCTACTCCTTACCCTGTTCTATGGTGGAAAAGGATGTCCAGATGATGATGATGAATGAGATAATTAATTTTTTTTCTACAAATATTTTAAATAATAGTAATTACTAAATAAATGTTAAGCTAAGGTAACACACTCTAGATGATGTGTCTACTTCGCTAAAGAAGCTGGTGTGCTGAGGAGGAATGGTAGGTAATTAGTAGTCATTCTGGTCATTATTTAATGCCACCTCCTTCTCTGCAGCAAGTGAAGTTGATTGTCTGGCAATGACATCATCAAGAATTCCACATTGGTACTGCCCTAAGTATTCTCTGAGTACTTTGAGGTCTTCAGCTTTTTCCTTGGAGATCTGTATGGCTAGATGGTACTTGACAGGCAGGGTTATCACAGTTAAGTTAAAAGATAGATTATAAGCTGGGGCCCATCCCTTTTGAAGCTTGAGTTCATTGGTGTGAGATAAGTCGTAGTCTGGTGCAATGGCAAAGCCTTGTTTATAATTTTTGTCAAAAATGAAGACCTTGCCATACTTAAAATTGACACATTGGAAAGTTGGGAGCTGCACAGAAACGACTGTATCATTATGCTCATTAGCTCAAGCCATCCTTCCCGCATGCTGATTGGTTGAAGAAGAGATGAAGTTGCGTGAGTTCGCCTCTGTCACCCCAAGCCAGACACCGACTCTCATTCGTGATCTTGGCTGACCCCACCATAGCTTTTCTTGGGGTTTACCTTAGGAAAGCAGAGGCAAACTCACATCCATCCATTCTCATACTGTAGAGCGAAGTCTAATGAAAATGTTTGTATAAAAATCCAATTTTCACTTGGGTGGCGAGTTTGCCTCTGTCATTCTCAATGCTTCATATAATATATAGATATAGATACAGTACATACATATACTGTGTATATATATATATATCATCACCCTCATATAGAAACTGCCTAAGTAATTTTTTCTACTTTTCGGGAAATCAAGAAAAACCTGTCTCATTTTCTTAACTTTTAAATGATTTAGACAGAAACCTGAGGCGCATTTTAGACCACTCACACCCTAGACCTGGCAAAGGCAGCTATACCAATAGGTGCACCACGTGATGAAGAATTGATTCAGGCAAAAATCCAGAAATCGCTGAAAAATGACTTAGGCAATTTCTTTTTGAGGGTGACGATATATAAACAAACCTAAGTGCTTTGTTGTGCTTTCCTGCATATTACAGTGTTGTTTTGATGTGTATTTGCAGAAAAGACTGGGAATGTGTAGACTGCGTTGATAGAAGTAAAAGAAAAGGGCGCAGTAGCCGAAATCGCAGGGCGGTTGCCGAACCTGATGTTGTGGTAAGGATATATCAGTTCTGAGCACTAGTATGGTTTCATAGTTGGGTTTATAGTTCTTCAAACTGTTGCCCATATGCTTTAATACAGTATCTTGCATTTCCAATGTCTGAATCTGTTCACAGTAGAAAGATTCTGGACAACCTTCTTCACATAACCCACTTTCTGGCCACCAGCATGGATTCCACAAGGGAAGTTCCACTGGTGATCTCACCTTCCTATCTGTTTTTGGTCATCTTTGCTGAATATTGGTGAAACCTTTACCATTGCACATGATATCTCAAAGTCTTTTGACTCTGGCACAAATCTGTCATTTCCATACTGCCCTCCTGGGGTTGGTATCTTATTTCTTCTTTCATCTCTAGCTTATGCTCTGGTTGTTCTATAAGTGTTCTGTTAGAAATTTTGCAATATATTTTAACTCAAAGCTAAATTACAAGGAACACATTAATCAAGTAGTCAGAAGTTGTAATCTGCACATCAGCAACCTGTACTCTTTGGGACAGTTTCTGAATAGATGTAACCTCATAACATTGGCAAGTGCAATAATCCAGTCTCATATTGCTTATTATAATCCAATGTGGCTTGCTTTTCCAAATGATTTATTAAAGTGAAGGTTCACTTAACGTTGTATAAGGCAGCAAGGCTTATCCATGGCCTCCCTCTGAGGACCCCCTGTACTTCATTTCTAATCAAGTTGCACTGGCTGCCAGTAAAAGCTAGAATAGAATTTAAACTGTTCATGACTTTAAAGATGCTTATTGGTATATTTGGTGAACTGAAGTGTCTTACTGAATTGTTAATAGCTTTATCGGCATGCCCAAGTGTGATGTTGCAATATGAAAGTCCTCAGCATCTCAGGGAACTAGGGGCTGTTCTTCATTCATCTTGTTCTGATCTGTCATTGACCCTTGTGGTCCTTAGGTTACATAATAGATTGCTGTTATGAAACAGTTGGCTTCTGTTGAATCATTAAAAGGCAGCAGAAAGCCTTTCACTTTTTGAAAAGCTGTGATCTTGAGAGAGATGTTGTGGTAGATGATTTCAGGGTGCAGTTATTGCCTTTTCTGATGAAGTTTGTGTTGTATATGAATAATGTCAAAGTTCTTGTAATTGTATAGGTACATATGTGTTTTGAGCATTAATGAATTCCTTTGGAAAAATTGACACTTTCGAAAAACAAAATATGAGATTAGTAGTAGTAGTAGTATATAGCCACCATTCTGTAAGACCTGTCATTATTGATGTTTGTTTGGGATCTGTCTTGTCATCAAATCTCTCCATCCTATTCATGAATGATTTGAACTACATTTGTTGCCCTATCCACTGATAGTGATGACTCCATCCATCACATTTCTTCTTGCATTCACATCACCCATCACAGCATTTACTTCACGCACGCCTGGTTACTGACCTGGCTGTTATTTCAGTGTGGGGATATAAGGAATGTCATTGCATTTAATGTATCAAAAATTAATACTACATTATTCAGCCTGCCACAACCTTTCAAAGGAATATTCATTGATATTCATCACTACAACTCGGTCCTTCATCACCTTCCAGCATCCAGCATGCTTAGGATTCCTTTCTCTGCCCCTGCACAGCTGTTGACTTTGTACAGGGGCCTTACTCACCCCTCTGTAGAGTACAGCTCATATGTATGGGGAGTTTGCCACATACAGCTCTTCTAAACAGGGAGCAATCAAAGACTTTTTGTGTCATCAACGCTCCTTCATTTAGTGACTCGTCAACCTTGCCACTGCATTGGATTGGTGTACCTTTATCCCTCTTCCATCATTAATTCAGTGGTCACTTCTCTTTTGAACTGTCAGCTTGCATCCCTCCTCTGTTATGGTCGGCGCATAGCACCTGTCTGGCAGTTCACTCTCGCCCATTTTCTGTTCAACTTGTAAGAGTCAGTTCTCTGCCTTCTTGAATGAAACAGGTCTACTCTGGAACTGTCTTTCTCAGTCTATTTCTCTTGGTATATGACCTCCATTCCCTTAAAAGCCATGTTTTGATATCTCAGAGCAAACAGATTTTTATTTTGCTTTCTTTTGGTTAATTTTTCCTGGAAATAATAAAAATAACATCTGCCGGCTTCTGGTCTTTGTTTCTTTCTTCTTTGAGAGAGAGGGAGGGAGGAAGTTCGTTGAAGTAATTTTTTTTCAATATGGTTATTAGTGGTTGGTGAGGGCACTCACCATCCACCCACTTGATGTAGTGTTGCTCACAGTTGCCCGCCCTTTCCTCTCTTTCTTCTTTCCATCTTTCCACTTCTGTCATTCTTTCCTTCATTCATTCCTCTTCCTTCTGTGTATGGGTGACTGTACACTGAGTGACAAGCCAAATGGTTTCCTGGACACTAGGAAACCATTTACTACGCTGGGTGGTAACTGTACAACCAAATTATGGCGCATGGTGGTTTAGTGGACAGTTAAGACGCTCCAGTTGGATTGAACAGGTTCAGGTTTATATCCAAGGAGTGGTTGGGGTTTATTGCTCACATAATGCCACTCAGGGATGAGTGAGGCTGGTCACTCTCATCTTAACCCCTAAAGACTGCATTTTTCTTGAGGCTATGTTCCACCCCAATTGCAATTCGGGGTCAGTTTTTCATCTTATACCAAGGTAAATTTTTTTCTTGCAGATTTGAAGAGCTTGAATTTACACATCTGAAATTGCCAATCTCAGTCCCTTAGGCCTAATGGTTAAATTAAACTGTCCATGAAAGATTATCAAAGTCCCCCCTTGCAGTAAGAGAGAAAACCGGAAGAAATCAGCAGAAACCTAATTTTCGCAAGAGAACCACACCAAAATCAGTGTCAATGTAAAATATGTTTCTGTTGATGAAACTTGGTGTAGGAGTCAGCATGGGAGTTAAAAAAAAAAATACAAACAAAAAATTTGGTAAAAACCTAATTTTTGCTAAAGAACCTTACCTAAATCAGTGAAATCAATGTAAAATACGTTTCTATTGATGTAACTAGGTGCAGGAGTCAGCATGACAGCTAATAACTTTCCATAAATTACTATAAACTTATAACAAACCTTTCTAAGCATCAGTCAGAGTTATTTGGCAATGATTAGAAGTAGACCATAGCAGGGAAATTCTATCTGTCTATTGCCAGATGCCATTATCCCGTAAGGGGTGGCCATAGCAGGGAAATTACTATGTCATATTCCGGACACAGACTAGGAAAGGAGTTAGGTGGAGGTGGGACGGGGGGTCTCAGGCGAGGGTGAGACATACCCCCAGTGCGGGGGAGAGGTGGTATGAGGGTAATTTTGATGAGAGTTGACAGACACAGGCTGATCATATCAGGGAAATTACCATGTCATATTCAGGACAAAGGATAGGGAGGGAGGTGGAGGTAGGGTGGAGGGTCTCAGACAGGGGAGAGACATACCCCCAATGTGGGGGAGAGGTGGTGTGGGGGATTATTTTTGTGTGGGTAGAGATAGAGAAACCACTCATGGCAGGGAAATTACTGTACCATATTCAGGACAAAGGATTGGGAGGGAGGGAGGTGGGGGTGGGGTTGAGGGTCTCTGGTGGGGATGAGGGGGAATGAGACCCCCCCAATGTGGGGGAGGTGGTGTGGGGGGTATTATGGCTGGAGGAAACACACACAAAGCAATTATAGCAGGGAAATTGCTGTGTCATTTGATTTAAAGGTGGGGAGGGAAGTGGGGGTGGGGGGAGGGGGTTAAGCGGGCATGAGACACCCCCCCATATGATGCAGATCTGGTATTGGTGGGTAGTTTGGGTGGGAGGGGACAGAGCAGGCTGTATCCAATCAGCCAGAGGGAGGTGAAGATGGCTCTTAGGGGGGATTCCCCCACTGACCTCGTGAGGGGGTGGGATCTTCCATCCCACCACCTTATTCCCTAGTTCTGATTGGTTAGGAGCCATTTACGTCATAAAAGGGGCTGGCTTAATGCTTGGCAGTTTTTGACATTCCTTGTACGATCGTCATTCTTGGGATTCTGCAAACTCGCAGACTGATGATCATCAGTCATATGATTTTAGGGGTTAAATATCAAGACCAACTTTGCCTAGCCCTGGGTTCCTACACTCCTCATGGGGCAACACAGGAGTAGATAATGAATGAGTTATCTTTAACTTTTTCATATGCTGACATCATTTTAGATTTGCAACCTTCACATAAATTATTTGAGCCTCACATGCATTTTAATAACGGCCGTTAATATGTGGGCCATACTTTCCCAGTTGATTTTGGGCCATAATTGCACTCAAGATATTTATTATCTTCCACATTTAACACGTTATGTACTTGCATTGTCATATTTTTATGGTATGAATGCTTAATGATGGAGAAAAGGTTGAAGTTTAACTTGGCCACTTACAGAAATAATCAACCCTAGACTGCCTGACTGAGCAGGCCTATTAACCACAGGCAGGCAACTGCCCCTGTAGGGCTGCCCTGTGCTGTGAACCTTGCCACAACGAGGCGTGAGGGAATGTGTGGAGGTTTGGTTTGTTGGTGGATGCCACATTTGTGTCAAGAAATAAAAACTACCTTCAGTTCCCCTTGCACTCAGTACTGCCTCTTTTGCATCTGTTAACATGAGATGCACATGAAAACAAAGGAAAAAAATGAGGAACACAATGGAAAAAGCAGAAGCTAGATACACCTATTAATAGTACAGTATTGGTATTTAAAGAAAGAAATTCATCCGCACTCACTTTTGGTATTCAAACTACTGTATCCAACATTTCATTGAAAAGTTGTTGTTTTATTACTAATCCATAATCTACAACCTTTTAGGAAAGGAGAACAGTAAACTAGTTTATCATACCATACTGAGAATTGGAGTAATCGATTTTTTTAAATAGTTACTTTCTGTAGTGGCAAAAACACTGCACAGTGAGAAATGAAGTTAATGTTTACAGTTTCTTGACTAGTCTGTACTGCCACTTTTGAAGATACTTATATACAACACGCCAGGCCAGAGAGAAAAAATCATGAGGAACATGAAGCAAACTGAAATCACATGCAGGAAATCGTCTTTATCCAAAAGAATTATGTAAAGAAAAGTCCTTTTGGTATCAGTTTGCTGTAACCTTGGTTATATACTCAGTACTCACTTTCAGCAGCAGAAATCATGCAACAGTCAGTAAATACTTATTGCAAAAGTAATACAACACTTCAGGGTCTGAGTACTGTATATGAGGCGTCTAGAACCAAAGGGGCATCGGCGCCAAAATGTACTTTTGAGTTATGACGCTTTAAAGTTGTGTTTATGGTAACGTCATAGCCAGAAGGCAATAAACAAACCTTTTATGCATCAAAATGATCATCAGCGCCTATGCTCTACATGTAAAGCCAAAAAAACAAAACAATAATAACCGTAACCACAAAATAGGCAGTAAACCAAACCCCCAATTTATAAGTGGGCATAATAACATATTGTAGGGATTTAAAAACATAGCAGAAAAAACATCAACGAATGTATTAATGTACAAAACTTTATTAACTGAAGATTCCAGTTCACTTAATATTAATAAACGAATAATTATTACTGTAATTTCACGTTTTTGACAACTAAAACTGAAATCAATGCAGTTATTATTTTTCCTCTACCATAATATATTGAAATAATAACACTAAAAAAAAAAAAAAGTAGTGTAGTGCTTAAGTAAATTGAGAAGGGGTAGTGGGGGGTTAAATGGTGGGGTCGTCATCTAGGAGATAGACATCCAACTCTGCCTCCTCGGTGCCACGCCCCCTCCCGCTGTCTCCCCCTCACCATTCTCTTTTCCTCTTCCTTTCTACCTTTTTCCACTTCTCCACACACTTCTGACACTTACGAGAGGTTATTGGCACCACCTCCTCACCGTAACTATGTGATGAACTCATTTTGTCACCTCTCCTTCAACCCCAATAACAACAACTCATCTTGTCACCAATAATCCACGATAAATGGGGTAAAAATCCAATACGTAATAATTATACACCTCAGTGAACACGATAAGGAAGCCTCATCGTCACACCGGGCGGGCCACAAGCTTGCTGATTGGCTGCTCTGGGGGAGTGGCAGAAAGTGATAATGCTGATTGGTTTGGGCTGTGTGGCTTAGATGCCTGCCTGCTCTGATTTGTTCGCCCGGCAGCATGGACAAACCCACGTGACTTTGAGCACCTCTACCACTGTCCAGAAGGCCGAATCTTGTATGGCAACCAGTGCTGTCACTGAGAAGAGGGTTAAGCCTGTTGTCTCCCCTACCTAACTCAAAACCAGTATATTGGTGGGGATGCCCCTTTGGCTCTAGACGCCTCATATGCATGCAAAGCCATGCAGGAAGTTGTGTATTGGGCGACACCAGCAAAGTTATGGTGGCTGTGACATTAAACGAATTGTCCCCCAAAAGTTATAGTGTCAGTTGGTTAACCTAGTGAAAAGTAAAAGTACAGTATACTATACCTGGAACAGAAGTACCTGTAATATATCCCTCTTAACAGATAAAGAAGAAATAATGCAACATTTCATGGTGCGAGTTTAAACCTGTGAAGCCACATAGCGGGTAGTGTATTAGGTGATGCTAAAGTAAGGGAAAAGTGAAAGTACAATATACTAAACCTGGAACAGAAATAATATACGTAGTCCTCTTAACAGGTAAAGAAGAAATAATGCAACATTTCATGGTGTGAGTTTAAACCTGTGAAACCATGTAGCGGGTAGTGTATTATGCGATGCTAAAGTAAGTGGTTTGCGGTCAGGGGGCTGGCTGGGCACTCAACTGGATTCTTGTAATGATTGACAGTGCCTTTATTTGATGACTTCATGTGGACATCAGGCAGAATCAGAAATTCATTTGGGTGAACATTGGGCTGGGGCTGGGGGGAGGTGAGACATGTTGTGTGCTGGAGGTGGGGCTGGAGCTAGCTCTGTGACTAAGGTGAGAAGTGGTTGGAAGAAATTCAGTGAGCTCTTGCCTCTTCTGACATTGAGAGGGCTATCCCTATGTGCTAAGGGGTCTTTATATGCAGCATGTGTTAGGAGGGTAATGCTGTATGGTAGTGAGACCTGGGCAGTAAAGGAGGAGGATATTCGCCAGCTCAGACATACAGAAATGACAATGATTAGGTGGATGTCTAGTGTGTCCCTGCGTGCAAGGTCCGGGGGGGCTGGGTTTACGATGGAAGAGTTGAGAGGTAGGATGGGGCTGGAGTGTATTGGTGTTGTGATGAGGAGTGGTAGATTGAGATGGTTTGGACATGTGGAGAGGATGGGGGATGATAATTGGGTGAGGAAGGTGAGAAGTGTTAATATTGGTGGTGGGGTTATGAGGGGTAGACCGAGAAAGACATGGGACGAGGTCATTAAGTGTGACCCCAGGGTTAAGGGACTGAACAGGGAGGATGCAATGGATCGTGCAGCGTGGAAAGCCGCCATTAGGTGACCAAGGCCGACGCATGCAAGCATGTTGGAGCCTTTAGAAATGAAACGAAAAATGAAATGAATTGTGTTGATACATTTCATAAAGTTTGAGCTGAAATTTGCATTGAAAGTGTAAATTTGTCACACGCTTTTTATATACCAGCATACCTTGATGATGTGATAGAATGTATTAGGAGAAATACATTGAGGTGGTTTGGCCATGTGGAGAGAATGGAGAGTGAGAGACAAACTAGAGTGTGTACTTGAGTGAGTTGTAGGGGCAGAGATGGAGGGGAAGACCTAGGATG
Organism: Coenobita brevimanus; assembly: GCF_032717465.1. NCBI lineage: Eukaryota > Metazoa > Arthropoda > Malacostraca > Decapoda > Coenobitidae > Coenobita > Coenobita brevimanus. The sequence continues at coordinate 12,316,315 of NC_137050.1, read as the reverse complement.
AGATGGAGGGATGAAGTAGAGAGGTATATGAGGGAGAGGGATCTAAGTTGGGGGGAGGGCAACAAAATGGCAGGAGTCAGGGTGACATGCAGGCAATTTGCTTGTAGCCACCCCTTACGGGATTAAGGCCCATGGTTATAGATAAATAGATAGATACTTTAATGAACTTATTGGATAGTAGAGTATCATTACTGGATATGTGACTGACTTCATATGAGGTCTGTTTAGAAAGTATCCGACCTCATTTTTTCTTACCAACCAATAGACAAGTTTCCGGTCGAAATTTTTTTGAAGTTAGATATTTGTATGGGTAAAAAAATACGCAAAAAATAACTATGTCAATCATTATTTCCAAAAAAAATGTGCAGAAATATGAAAAAATAATAGATAGAGTAGCCGAAAATCACATGACTCTGAAACAGCCTGTGATTGGTCGTGACGTCACTACTCACACTGAGGCAGCATAGTCTGCTTTGTTTATGTTTAGCCAGCATACACTGTGCTTATTTCTGACCTCTAAGAATGTCCAGTGACAAGAGGAATAATTGCTAATGTTTCGTTCCAATGTGTAAGTGCACTGACAGAAGGACAGTAGGGAAATCATTCCTCTGTACTAGCCAATGACAGTAAACGAAAGCAGTGGTGGCTGGCTGCTTGTCAGAAGTTCCCAGTGCTGGAATGCAGTCGTTACTGTTGTGAAAATATTATATTCTTCACCATATAGGTTTATACACACCTAATTACTGAGTTGAGAGGTAGAGATATTAGACTTTGTAAATGGATGTCTGAGTGTGAATGAACTGTGTAGTGTTGAGTCATCTGCATATGAGTGAATGGGATTGTGGGTGACAGATAAGAGATCATTAATATGAACCAGAAATAGGGTTGGCGCCAGAACTGATCCCTGCGGCACGCCGGCATTAATTAAATGGAAATTGGAATATACATCATCTACTTTTACTCTTATTTTCCTGTCACTAAGATATGAAGAAATCAAAGGAACAAAAGACGTTAGTCCATAGCATGGGAGTTTGGACAGCAGGGAACGGTGCCATACTCTGTCAAAAGCTTTAGAGATATTAAGAGCTACTGCATGAGTTTTGCCAAAAAGATCAATTGATTGATGGATGGTATGAGTTAAGAGATTGAGTATGTCAATGGTGGATCTTTCGTGGCAAAAACCACATTGTCTATCACTAATTAAGTTGTTGGATTCAAGATGTTTAACAATGTGCTTATTAATTAAAGTTTCAAATACCTTACCACGAGAAGATGTGACAGCTATTGGTCTGTAATTGGAGGGATCAGACGAACTTCCTTTCTTCGGAACTGGGTGGATATTGGCTTCTTTCCATGAATTTAAGAATAAAGAAGTACGTATGCATAGTCTGAATAATTTAGCTAGGACAGAGGCAAGTTCAGGGGAACACTTTTTTCAAGACAATTGGCGGAATTCCATCTGGGCCTGGAGCTTTGTTGGTAGGTAAATTGTCTAGGATGGATTTTACGTATCTTGTCTGTATTATAAGTGGGGCAATTTCGAGAGAATCAAGTTCCAGTACTGGGACATTCTGGCTGGTATTGTCTATGGTAGAGTGATGCTGTGTTTCTCAACTGTGTACTGTATTGAGATATTTAATATCTGGTTGTATCACATGCAACTGCAACGTTGTCTTCATATGCAGACCAAATATGACATGCTTCATGACATCTGGGGTACTGGTATAATCTTGAGAAGGAAAAACATGCATTTATGTGTACATATTGATCACCTTACCCTGTAAAGGTAGATAGATATATATTATTGTCTTTCATTTGTGGATATATATAGAATACAGTGCACTGATTATGATAGTCTTTAAAGCCATTTTTTTATTGGGAGTATGATTTTGGTGATGATCTACAGTATTTTTACCACTATTTTGTGAATGTAATACCATCTAACTGTTCACTCATTCCCAAGGGTAAGAGTGAAAGAAGCAGCCGTAGTCGACCACACAGGGATGTGGTTGAAGATAGCCAATCACACAAGTATGAGGTTGAGGAACCTATGGATTTGGTAAGTGACTGACGTGTGTGTTTATGTACTGTTTGATCATATGACTGATAAAGATGTATGTGTTTGTCATCTGAACAAATATCGAAGGTCCAGTCCAGGTACTCATTGTATAATTCTACAGGGTATTCTGTTTTTGCTTCCTCCACTTGATATTTTTTCACATAAAGGATGACTTGTAGGTCTTGGTGAGATATATTCTATGTCCTCTAAGGAGGTTACTAATACATTTTTGTGGGTGTATGTGCCATCTTGGCAAGTGAATGATACATTTGTGTGTGTTTCTGCATTTTTAGTTAGTAAGTGAATGATACTGTATACTAATACTGGTATGATTTAGCTGAACAGAAATACTCTCATGTTGGCAAGTGACTGATATGTACAGTACTTGTGTTCTGTGTATTTTTCATCTGAACAGATGACGGACACCCAGTACATTTGCATGTGTTTGTATTATCTGAGCAGGTGACTGATACGTATGTATGCGTTTATGAGCCATCTTGGCGAGTGACTGGTACATATTTGTGTACAGTGACCCTTCCAATAATGCAGGTTCCATTTGCCATTTTCACCATTTATGCGAAGAGACAAACTGTACTCTGATACCTGTTGCGTGAGAAAGAATCTTGTTTGTGTGGGAGAATCCCAGAAATCAGTGATGGGGGGAGCAACCTTTAGGGGCTCGAGGCCTCATCCCTCAAGGGATTAGAGGCCTCCTTTTTTTTTTTTTTTTTTTTTTTTTTTTTTTTTCCATATGCAAGGAAGAAGGAACCAAAGGCCGGAGGCCAGTGGAATTCATTTTTGCTTAAAAAAAAAAACTGTTGGAATACTATCTTATCATACACTCCTTGCTGAAAATATCTCTGGTAGGTGGTACTTCACTTATCTTATTGTTTGAGCTCATGCTATGAAGACCTTGATCTCAAGCAAATGACTGGGTGTTGGAGCTAAAATAGGTTTGTATGAAGGTGTGTTAGTGCTCTTGTAAACATTTGGGTGTGAAATGTCAGTACGGTGTGTGAGTGAAAACTCGAAGTAAATATGATTGGTAAGGAGTGTGTGTGCTGTGCATAGAATACCATCCATCCGTTTAAGATGAGAGTAACCAGCCTCTCTTATCCTAGAGTGGCATTACATGAGAAGTAAACCCCAACCATTCCTTGGATATAAACCTGCACCAGCTCAATCCGATTGGAGCTCTGTAATTACTCACTAAACTACCAGACGCCGTACTTTTGATATACGATTATCACCCTGCGTAGTAAATGGTTTCCTGGTGTACAAGAAACCATTTGGCTTGTCACTCAGGTAGAGTCACCCATAGGCAGAAGGAAAAATAAAGAAAGACGGAAGAGGGAGTACAGTAATCCCCCCATTATCCGATGTAATAGGGCCAAAGGCATGTCCCAGAAAGTGGGCACCTTCCTGCTGAACTGGTACTTAAGGTCCCTAACCCAGCCTAACTTTGAAAGCCACCTTAATAACTCCCTACCGGACATGCATAGCACCTATTTAAACCTATTTAAGACCTTATTCACACCAATAATGGACATAAAGCATGAAATAAATGGAACCAAAGAATGAGGAATTAGAAGTGACTGTACCACAGCCAGGGTACTTACAGCACGTCTGTGACTGCCTTCTTAAGGCTTTGGCAGTAGTGAAAATGCTCTTGAACCACGTACAGTAATCCAGTGTTGTGGTGCACTTACAGTAATTCTTTGCACTGTGAGTTATGATTGTTCAACACTGCACATTGTTAAATGCACCACACCAGTTTCAGCTGCCAGTTCAATCACCAGTTTGCACTCCACAGTTAATCCTTTGCACTCTAAATTCTAATTTCTTAACACTGCACAACTCAGTAAATTTCCATGTGGTCTACTGGCGAGGTATTGCAGTTTATTCACTCTTTATTCACACAAAAAAACGAGCACGTGTGGCATCCACACTGATAGGCATCCACACTGATAGGCATCCACTCGCGATCCAAGTTAAGCAGTAACTGTTGAGTGTTGGTGACGGGGAAACAGAGTTGCCAGATCGCAACAGCCACATTGCCAAACTCCTCAATTTTCATTACCAAATATAACTTTTCATTACCAGATTCATAAATCTATCTATCTGTCTATTGCCAGACGCTTCAATCCCGTTTGGGGTGGCCACAAACAAATCGCCTCCACGTCGCCCTGTCCCCCGCCGTTTCACTGCCTGCTCCCAACTCACACCCCCCTCTCTCATATACCTCTCCACCCCATCCCTCCATCTCATCCTCAGCCTCCCCCTCCACCTCACTCACATACACTCTCTTTGTCAGTCTTTCACCCTCCATCCTCTCCACATGGCCAAACCACCTCAATGTGTTCCTCATAACGCTTCCTATCACATCCACATCCACACCACAATGCTCCTTTATATCCTCATTCATCAGCCTGTCTCTCCATTTGACTCCACAGGCTCCTCTTAAATAACTCATTTCCTCTGGTCTCACTCTTGACTTGTGTCCTTCCAACAACGTCCAAGCTTCACTTCCATACGTTAGAGTTGGTATCACAATATAGTCATGTAGTAACTTTTTCACTTCCATGCTCACTTCCCTGTTTCTTATCACTGCTTTAAAAAAACCAGCAACCTTTCTTCCCTGCTGTACCCGTTCAAGCACTTCACCCTCCAAACCTCCATCCTTACTCATAGCACTACCCAAGTACTTAAACGTACTCACATTTTCCAATTCCTCACCATCCAACCTCGCTGTACATTCACTGACTTCACCTCTCTCAAAGATCATCACTTTACTCTTCCCTACATTCACCTTTAGATTCCGTTTCTTACACACACTCGCAAACTCATCCACCAAGCCTTGCCGCTCCTCTTCGTCTTCACTCAACAACACAGTATCATCTACAAACAACAGTACAGGGAGTTTCCAAACACTATCCTCTCTCACCAGGGCCACTCCAACATCCACTACCCTACCTTGCACCTCTTTTATTACCCCATCCATGTACAGATTGAACAACCATGGAGACATGACACATCCCTGTTTCAACCCAACCTTCAAAGAGAAAAATTCACTTTGTTCACCATCCACATGCACTGCAGCCTTAGCACCATCATACATACTCTTCACAGCATTCAACAACTTCCCATCTACTTCATATATTCTTAATACTTTCCACAATCCTTGTCTATCCACCCGGTCATATGCTTTCTCCAAATCCATGAAAGCCGTATACAACTTCTTTCCCTTCTCTAGAAACTTTTCCACTAAAGATCTAAGAATGAATATCTGATCTATACAACCTCTTCCCTTCCTAAAGCCTCCCTGTTCTTCTCCAACTAATTTCTCTGTTCTTTCTCTGTCAATAAGTATCCTACCATACACTTTTCCTATCATACTAAGAAGACAAATGCCTCTATGATTACCACACACTTCTTTTTCCACTTTTCCTTTGTACAAGGGAATAATTATACCTGACTTCCAATCCTCTGGGACTCTACCTTTCTCCCAGACCAATCTACACATCTTCCACATCCATTCTACTACTATCTCTCCCCCATGCTTCAGCATTTCACCACACACTCCATCAATTCATGGGGCTTTCCCCAATTTAACTTTCTTCATTGCTTCCACAACTTCTTTCCTACTGATTTCTTCCTGTTTTCTCACCTCCCTCCTTGTCTCAGCCATTCCTCAGCCACTTATACTCGCATTACTTCCATCCTGTATGTTCAGCAATTCCTTAAAGTGTTCTATCCATCTGCTCACTTTTTCTCCCTTCTCCACTAGTAATCTACCATTTTTATCTTTCACTCCCCTGCTAACCTCACTTCCACCCTGTCTTACTCTCTTCACCTCTTTCCAAAACATTTTCTTACAGTCCCTCCACTTTACACTCAAATTCCTTCCAAATTCCTCATCCACTCTCTTCCTACTCTCTCTTACTAATCTTTTCACCTCTCTCTTTCTTTCTACATATAACTCTCTCTTCCGCCTCTCAACTTCTTCCACGCCCCTATTTCTCATCCATTCATTGTATGCTTTCTTCTTTTGTGCCACAGCCTGTCTCACCTCTTCAGTCCACCACGCTGTTCCTTGCACCCCCTCTGTCTTCTCTTCCTCCCACACACCACATCACATGCTGCACATATTTCTTCTGTAAATATCCTGCACACACCTTCCACGTCCCCCATCTGCTCCAATTCATATTTGCCCAATCGTTCCTCCACTTCTCTCTTATACTCTGCCTTTTTCTCATCCTCTTGTAACCTTTCCACTCTCCTTGCAACTACTCCTTCCTGTCGTCTTTCCCTTCCTCTATTTCTCCATCTTACTTGGATTCTAATTCTGGCCACCACCAAGTAGTGGTCAGAAAGTCCACTCCCCCAACCTCTATAAGCTCTTGCATCCATTGCACATCTTTGCATCCTTTCATCCACACACACATAATCAATCATTGCCTTCCTTTCATTCAGTTCACCACCCACCCTTCTCATCACTCGCCATGTATACCTGTGGATCATTTTATGCCTGAAGAGGGTACTGGCTATCACCAACCCCCTCCCAGCACAAATGTCCACTAATGCACTGCCATTCTCATCTATCTCAGCAGGCACACCCCACTCACCAACTATTCCATCCACCTTCACATTCCCTACTTTACCATTCATATCACTGATCAAAAACACTCTCTCATTCCTTCCAAACTTTTCCATGCACACTTCTACATTTGCTCAGAACTCTTCTCTCACTCTGCTAGCACGATCTTGCTTTGGTGCATACACACACACAATCGCCCACATTTGTATTCCAACTTTCAACCTTACCCACACAATCCTTGACCCAAGTGATCCATACTGTCCTATGCTCTTCTTCCATCTTTTACTCACAACTATACATACTCCTTCCTTTGCCCTCTCATTCTCACCTACTCCTGCACATATACCCCATCCATACTCCCATTCTCTCACACTTTCTCCTCTCCATTTTGTTTCAGTTATTCCACATACATCCACTTTCGCACCCTCAGTCCCTTGGACAATCTCTCTCTCTTTCACCTCATCATTCGCTCCTCTTACATTCCATGTTGCCATTACCAAGTACTTTGTCCGGTCCTGGGTCGTCATCGTTTGGTCAGTCCTTGTCCGAGGCTTCTTGTTTGTCTTTTTAGTTAGTTGTTTTCCGGGGAGGCACACTAAACCTCCGCCAACCCTTTTAGTCGCCTTTTACGACAAGCAGGGATACTGGGGGAGTATACACAAGTAGAAATACATGTAATCACTCTCCTTATAATTATGGTTGTACCATTCTAAAGTGGCGGTTTGGGTGGGGCACGAACCTCTGTACAGTGTTGCCACGTTTTCCATACTCGTGACCCCCCCCCCCTCTCTCTCCTGGGGGTAGATATGCATCACCCTAGGGAATTTTGTTTCTTTTATGTGTCTTATAAACTTGTGCTTTCATTTCTTTATTTTGTTTTTTATTATATTATTGTTTTACATATGGCGCCAGACGACCTCGGTGTTGAGGCGCTCGGATTTGTTTTCATTTAATCATTCTCGCCCTTCTTCCTTCCCTCCCTTCATCTTTCCCTCGGCTTGACAATGCACTCAACACTGCCCCTTGCCTGCCTTCTCTCTCACTCTCTCTCTCTCTCTCCTGGAGGGAGATGTGTGTCACCTTAGGGAATTTTGTTTCTTTTATGTGTCTTATAAACTTGTGCTTTCATTATTTTGTTTTTTATTATATTAATGTTTTACAGATGGCGCCAGATGACCTCGGTGTTGCAAAGCCTTGATTTGTTTTCATTCAATCATTCTCGCCCTCCTTCCTTCCCTCCCTTCATCTTTCCCTCATCTTGACAATGCACTCAACACTGCCCCTTTCCTGCCTTCTCTCACTCTCTCTCCTGGGGGAGATGTGCTTCACCCTTGGGAATTTTGTTTCTTTTATGAGTGACTTATAAACTTGTGCTTTAATTTCTTTATTTTGTTTTTATTATATCTAATTATGTTTAAAAATATTATTGTTTTACATATGGCGCTAGATGACCTTGTTGTTGTGGCGCCATGATTTGTTTTCATTCAATCACTCTCTCCCTCCTTCGTTCCCTCCCTTCCTCCATCTCTCACTAAGCTGCACTCAACGCTGCCCCTGGTCTGCCTCCCCCCCCCCTTCTCTCTCTCTCGCTCTCTCTCTCTCTCGTCTGTGGTATTTTAGGATACATTTTGGTTATTTTCTTTTACTTTATAATGTACATATTGTAAATTTGACTTTATTTCCACACCACCGAGGAGGTAAAAGTCTTGGCGCATCTTTTTTTAAGAGGTGTCCCCAAACAGGCCTAGGATAGAGGAAGCTCTGGCCAGGTGGGACTGGGTGTGTGTGAGTGTTGCCATTCACGAGGGTTTAATGTATTATTTTTTTTTACTAAGAAATTGACATATTTTTACTTATATTCTTGCACATTATCTTATAGTCATAATTGTGACATTATTACCAACCCCAGAAATACGGTAACAGCCAATAAAAGTGACTACTTGTTTTTAAGCAACACTAAAATATTTATGCCACGTTTCTGTATTGCCGTATAAATATTTTACGCATAATAAGTTTACTGTTCTTTCATATATTATAATACACACGTTACCATTATATTCTTATGTGTTTATCTTATTGTGATGCCTATTACATATATATATCGGAGCCGTTCATATAGCGGGTATGGAACACATGGCAACACTGTACAGAGGTTGGTGCCCCACCCAAACCGCCACTTAAGAATGGTACCACCATAGCAGCATGTTGATTGTTTTCACACTATGTAGGCTAGCACATTAATCAGAGAGAGCAGACAGTCCACCATCTCCATCCTGTGTATCCTGATGCATGTGAAAAATCCATTTGATAATGCATTATTCTGATTCATTATCAAACGAATTTTTCATTACCAAATTGGCCCACGTTTGGTAATGAAAAATACCAAATGGCAACCCTGACAGGGGAGGGGGGAGGAAGGAAGGGGTAAAGGGGCCATGGTGTATACAGCTGCTCGGCACTGCATGGGAATTTCAAATTACAGGAGGGGAGAAAATCATTTTTTGGGGCGTTTTTTTTTTTTTTTTTTTTTGAAGGTCCAGGTCCACAATGTCCAGTAAGTGAGGTGTCCAGAAAATGAGCATCCGGATAGTATAGGGATTATTGTATAAAGGAAAATGAAATGACAGTGAACCTATTGGTCATTTCAAGGCTGTTTGTTACAGAGAAGACTGTGACATTAATAACTGATTCTGAGTTGAAGACGATGTGAATAGGGAAAGTGGTTTTAATAGTGTTTAGGAGATTGTGCTTTAATGGTATTAACCCAACAACAGGATGGATGCGTTCTTACCTCGATCCTTCAATATGAGCTTTTTTGTAGTGACATTTCCCAAACAGGACAGTCTTTATGATCATTATTTGTATCACTCACTACTTAATTATACATGCCTTTGAATATGAGACAGAATACATAAGCATGTGAAAATCTGTATATCAGTATATGTTTATTGTGAGGTAGGTAAAATAATAGATAAAAGCAATGCAGGGTCATGAACATTACAAAGGAATGCCTGATAAACTTATGGTAGAATGAGAGAGATGACGTGTTCATGAGAGAGAGAGAGAGAGAGAGATACGACCTCAAATACAACTGGCAATGGTGTAAGGATAGTGGAATATTGTAAAGAAAATACATACCACTTTGTTTATGACTAGTTTAAAACATCATTCATTGTACCCACCAATAAATTAAGAGTATCCCTTCCCTTTACTTTAAAATTTCAGAACCCATGGGCAATAAATGTATACATGTCACTTTCGGTCATGGGCCTCCACTTTATGCTGTTTAGTTCCCCCTCTCCCTTTTTTTTAGGGGGGATTGGGCTTGAAAGACTTATCCACTTGATTTGTCCATCCACAAGGTTTCTTCTATCTTGTTATCAAAAATCAGCTAGAATGCATCAGCAGGGGCTACAGTGGCGGAATGATCAATTACTGTACATGGTTCAGACTCAGATTTTCGCTGGTGAATCTTGGTGCTGCATTTGGTCTCTCATTGCTGAAAATGTCACTAAGTAACCACCACCCTCCCTCCACTTCCATCCTCTCACTATCACTACAATAGAAAATACATATTTGCAATAGAAAATAGACATAGGATAGGATCCCTGCAGTTCCCCCATTTCTGTTGAAGAGGTCAACGTAATCAGTGATATTACAGGTAGTGAAAGTGATGTACAACTTGTGGGAAGTAAACTAAATGAGGATAAAACACTGGGACCAGACAAAGTATCTCGACATGTATTAGAGGTACAGTACTACAAATTGAAATATCAAAGCCTCTCTCTGAACTTTTTAACTTATCACTTAGGAACAGTAAGGTGTCATACAAGTTGAACACGAAATCCTAGAACAGCCTTCAAAACCACAAAGTTACCGCCCAATAGGAGCACTCACAAACTTCCAGAAGTTGCCAATCTTCACCTGATAACTTAATTTGAAAAGTAAAAATGCAGTCAACTGAACTACTGTTTTGTAAGTGTTTCCTTTATTTCGTAGTTCATAAATATAATTTTATGAATGTATTTACTCAGTAAAATGAGGGAAAGAAGCTTTAGTTTGATAAAGTTGAAGGGAGTCACAAAACTAACCATCTACATCTTGGGACAAATATTCTTCGTTGCATAAAACCAGTTACCTGTCCAGGTATTTACATTCCAGTCATATTTTTAAAAATAGTTTTAATCAGATTTTGTGGTAGGTGGGGGCGCTCACCATCCACTCACTCGATGTAGTGCTGCTCTCGGGCTTTTGGCCTTTCCTCTCCTTCCTCCTTTCCTTTGGTCTTCTTCCGTCTTTCTTTACTGCATTCTTTCCTCGTCCTTCTGCCTACATGCAACTTTACACTCACTCTTTTGTATTTCTCTCCTTCATTCTTACCTGTTCCTTCTGCCTATGGGTGACTCTACACTGAGTGACAAGCTGAATGGTTTAACACATGTGTTGTACACTGTACCGTCTCATTTATCAACCCTAGTTCAGTAAAACAGATGAAAGTTCGGTGGGCTTAGAAGCATTCGATAAATCTGAAATTCAATTACATCAAGGTCTGGTATAGCGAGGGTCTTCTGTAATGTGAAGCACATCTATGAGGAAGAATGCCAAAATACAGTAAAATTCCTGTAATTCGAATCATAGGAGACTGAGTTTTTTTTTTTTTTTTTTTTTTTTTTTTTTTTTTTTTTTTAAAGGGCCCTTTGAAAACATTAGAAATATGTACATGATCATTAAATAAACACTTAAAATGATATGGGTTGTTGTTTTACCCACTGGAAATGCATAGAAGTACAGATGAATAGTTGCAGGCAGGTACATCCAAGTCCAAGAGCAAGTCCAAGCCAGATAAATCCATAGATAAAGTCCAGAAAAATTTCGCCACGACAAATTCGGAGTATTGGGATTTTGAATTGTTGGCGGTCGGATTGGAGGACTTTTACTGCATACGCACATGGTTAAGCCTGTGAGGTGAGGTCAGGATTCCTTGGGCTTGAATGATGTGTTAAGAAGTGTCTATCCCATTTCACTGGTCATGCTGTTGATATTCTCTTTGTGTTCCATCTTCTCTCCATGTTTTCTTGGCCATACCTCATTCCATCCTTTTGTGGAAAAATGGTCAATATGATGATTGTTATTTCTGTATTTCCAGATAACTGACACTAGAAGGGCATCAAGGCAGACATACAAGGAAATAGAGGAAGATGATGATGATGATGATGATGATGATGAAAGTTGGGGATTAAGAACAAGAAATACAAGGAATAATAAGACTAGAGTCATGCCTAAGAGGAAAGGACAGGTGCAGCAGAAAAGCAGTAAGCCACAGCGGCGCTGCAGCAGAAGATCCTACAAAGATTCCACAGAGGATGATGATGATGATGATGATGATCAAGATTATGTTGCACCATCAAAAGGAGTCAGAAGGTATGTTTTATTATTGTTGCTGATAATAAAATTTAGAAAGATGTTGAGAGTTTAGTAAAATAACAGTAATTCATAAAAGTAGTTCCCAGAACTCCATGAATTTTGGAGTACAGTAACTGTAAGATAAATTTGTAAGTTCATTAGGGCAATAAAAAATAGTTGAAGCTGCTTAACGGAAGAGTTGTAATTGTTTTATTACTTGAAGAGTGGATTTTTCAAATCCTCTGACACTGTTACCATACCTGTTTGATGCTGCCAGACACACCAAAGACTGTCTATCTACAACGAGTTTGTTCCTATGAGAGTCTGCCAATTAATCCTCTCAGCACCACCTGTGCAAATAAGTAAAAGAGATAGTAAGCTGTTTGAATATGAAAGTGCTGTTCTTTTTATAATTTTCTTGAATTTTTTTTTTCCCCTCTCCCTTTCTCTTTTCTTTCACTCTGTTATTTCAAACTTTTCAAATATTCATGTTCTCTTCCTTCACTTTCTGTAAGTAAATACTCTCCCCCCCACCCCCCCACTGCTCAACATGCACGAAACAGTTGTGTGGTTATTATGGATGCATCATCATCGTGAACAGATGGAAAAAACATTTTACTGATTTGCTGAATGTAGAGAACAAAAGCATCAATAGTGAATGTGGTTGGGGAATGGCTGAGAGAAGACGAAAGGCAGGAAGAGAAGAATGGATCAACTGAACAAATGTAGATAGGGAGGGGGAATGAATCTGGAGAATGGGCAGGTTGGTGGTGCTAAAAGACTGCATGTCTGTTATAATACCGTACAACAGTCCCATTGTAAAGGGGCAGGTAGGAGGTGGAGTAGGTACACATATAACACATGTAGTAGGAAGTGGATGGTTACTATCATCCCACGGATATACTACCATGCGAGTAGCATGGGGTCAAAAGTTCAGTAGCTGGTCTTGCACAAAACTTTTCAGTAGGTAACTCATCATATTTATTCAGTCAGAATCAAAGGTGAGACTGTTATAAATATATACTGTATATCTTCTATATAATGGTGGCCAAACTTGTAGAGAGGTGGCCTGCAATCCTAATGGACCCAGGTTTGAATCCTGGCTAGTGCAGGGAACAGTTTATAGAATTTAATTTTATTGAAGCAGACTTTGTTGGTCTACCAGAAGATCCGCCAGCATGTCATAAAACTTTCCCCGTCAATACCAATACATAGTCTTGTATGAGACAGCCCTAGCATGGATTCAGAATAGACAGTGGGTGTGTTAGCACTGAATCGGTGGCATGAGATGTATAGTATCTAAGAGGACTGCTAGTTTGGGGAATGAGCTGTGAAGCCTATGCCCAGAGTTGGACACATTAAAAAATTAAGAATACGTAAACCTGATCCCTGGGATTAAGTGGAATCATTAACCTGGGACTAGTAGTTGGCATAGAAGACAAACTCCTAATTCAAATTGAAATCCAAGGTCCTAGGAAGGGTTGGCATGAATAAGAAGATATGGCCATTAATAAAATCTGGCTCAGGTTACTTGTTTGGTGGCCCACTGGCGGTGCTTGGGCCACATGGCACCCAGTCACAGATAATTGCCATCATCAGGTGAAAAATGTGTGGAAGTGAGCTTGGACTTAATTGGAAGAACAAAAGTCAGGAGTGAGAAAAGTAGAAATGTGTTATATGAAAAAGAGGATGGAGACAAATGAGGAAGTTCAAGAGCATTGTGTTGATGTGGATTATATCATGGTTTCATACCATTTATAAATGCTCCAACATGCCTGCATGTGTCACCTTATTGCAGCTCTCAACACTGCTTGTTTTATGGCAGCCTCCCTATTCAGTCCCTTATCCCTGAGGTCACACTGTGTGACCTCGTCTCAGGTCTTTTTTGTCTGCCTCTCGCAGCCCTACCCTCAAGTGTTCATACCTCACACCTTCCACACCCAGTTGCCATCTTCCATCCTCTCAACATGCCCAAACCATCTCAATCTGTCTCACCTCATCATAACACCAATACACAGGAAGTTGTTGAGAGCAGTACCCTGAGATGATTAAACCAAGTGGAGTAGTGGAAAACAAGAGATTTACTAGAAAACTGTGTAGGAATGATGTGGAAGGAGAGAAGAGACATGTTAGTGGAAGGCAGGGTGATGTGGAGGTGATTTGTTCACGGCCACCCTCTCTAGGATTAAAACATCTAGCTGTAGATAGAGATATAGATATTAAATATTAACAACAGGAAATCATATGGAAGTTGACAAAATAATCCTGAAATTGTTGCATCATGATCATTGTTATCAATAACCTTAGTCTTGCAAAATGAAACCCTTTTACGGCTATCTCCATTTGGGCGTTAGTGTGTTCCAGCTCCAGCATACTTTCAGATTTCACATTCATCATATTCTCTGTCTATATTTTTTTCCTACTCTAGTTTACTATTTAGTTACCTCAGCTTTACATCTTGTACTGGGTGATCATGATGAAATTTTATTTGGGGGACAATGTTTGGTGGCTGCAAAGACGATATGCCTATCTATCGGTAAATAGCCAGACACCTTCATCCCAGCAGAGGTGTCCTCAAACAATTTACCTCCATGTAGTCGTGTCCCCTGCCATTTTGCGGCCCTACCCACAGCTTACACCCTCCTCTCTCGTATACTTCTGCTCCATCCCTCCATCTCATCCATGGTCTCCCCCTCGTTCTCCCTGCCCCCCTCCACCACATACTCTCTCCTTGTAGGTCTCACTCTCCATCCTCTCCACATGGCCAAACCACTTCAGTGTATTTTTCCTAATGCTTTCTGTCATATCCACTTCCATACTACAACACTCTTAACCTCCTTATTTTTCACTCTCTCACTCCATGTAACCCCACATGTTCCTGTCAGATAACTCATTTTCACTGCACACACTCTTGACTTCTGTTCTTCTACCAAGGTCCAAGCTTCATTTCTATACAGTGCTCGTCAGAAGTATCGAGCGCCCTGCGTCTCTCTTACGAAACAAACCGTTCAACATTGAAAAAACATGTAAATAATGCATTATATTTACCTTTAATGCTTGGTAGGGCATCCTTTACGCTTCTTCACGGACCCGAGATATCGTGAAAGTGAAAGGGTGAGGTTCCTGAGGTGCTGGAGTGGTATTTTTGCCCAGGAGTCACGAATGGCTGCTTCCAGCTTAGGCAGAGAGCTCACGTCCTTCCCTTGGAGATTCTTCTTTACGAGGCACCAGAGGTTTTCTATCGGATTGAGGTCTGGGCTATTGCCTGGCCAGTCTTTCATGAAGGATACCTCGCAGTCATGAAGCCAGTTGGTGACCGATTTGGCTTTATGAGCAGGTGCACCGTCCTGCTGAAACACTCGTGCACCTGTGAGCTCGAAGGACTCAGGTAAATGATCACAAAGAAGCTCCAGGTAAATGTCATGATTCAGTCTGCAGTTCTTGGGAAGCACAACAAGCTTCCCTAAACTTTTCCTAGATAAACAACCCCATACCATAAGTGAATCAGGGTGTTTAACTGTGCTCTCCACGTAACAGGGGTCAAGCGGGTCACTACCTTTGCTCCGGTACA
Source organism: Coenobita brevimanus (assembly GCF_032717465.1). NCBI lineage: Eukaryota > Metazoa > Arthropoda > Malacostraca > Decapoda > Coenobitidae > Coenobita > Coenobita brevimanus. Next base: position 12,300,685 of record NC_137050.1, on the reverse strand, counting down.
CGCCCGCTCCTCGATTACAGGTAACACTAAACGCTGCCTCATCAGACCACAACACTGACAACCATTGGTCCTCACCCCAGTTAAGGTACTTGTTAGCAAAGGCAAGCCTACGAAGTTGCTGGTAACGTGTAAGAAGAGGCTTTCTCACCGGCCTGTGACTTGTGTAACCAAGTTCATGGACTCTTCGAGACACCGTGCGCACTGAAACTTCACCAAACACTTCCGGGTTGCTCTCCTTAATTTTCCTTGCACTCACACGAGGATTAGACTCCGCTGCACGTTTTAAAACATTAACAGACCTGGGGGAAGTTTTCCTGGGCCTACCAGACCGCGGTTTCTTTGTTGGAACGTCACCACTATTTTCCACTCGAAAACGGGCACACCACCTAGCACTGTCGATCGAGCCACACCAACCAAATCACTAATTTCCTTTGTGGGGTGGCCTGTCTCCTTTAGAGCAATGATCTGTGGTATTATTTCACTAGACAATTCACGGGTAGGGGCCATAACAAAGTGGCGAAAGCCAAAACACTGCGGGACACTAGGTAAAAAATGGCACAAGAAGAGAGGGAGGTGCAGCGGAGTTCTTCTCACTCACACAGCCCGTAGGCAACTGAGGCAGGAGCCAACCAGCGCACAGTAAGGCCTCAAGCTGCCGTGACGTCATGTTAGTGGCCCAAACATCTGGCTCAGTTTTTAGTACCAAAAACGGGTGATTCTTTTTTCGCCAAAAGTATTGCGCGACCTGCCATAGGCGCTCGATACTTCTGACGAGCACTGTATGTTAGAGTGGGAATCACAATACAATTATACAGGACCCCCCCCCCTCCCTTTTTTTTTTGTGTGTGTGTGTAGGTGGAGACACTTACCATCCACTCACTCAATGTAGTGCTCCTCTCAGGTGTCTGCCCTTTCCTCTCCTCCATCCTTCTTTCCATCCATCCTCTTCTGTCTTTCTTTCCTTCATTCTTCCCTCATCCTTGTGCCTACTGGTGACTTTCTACTCCCTCTTCTGTCTTTCTTTCCTTCATTCTTTATTTTCCTTCTGCCTGTTGGTGTCTCTATACTGAGTGACAAGTCAAATGGTTTCCTGTACACCAGGAAACCATTTACTACACTGGGTGGTGACCATATAACCAGATTTTGGCACCTGGTGGTTTAGTGGGTAATTACGACATTTCAATCTGATTGAGCCAGTGAAGGTTTATATCCAAGGGGTAGGTTTTTTTTTTTTTTTTTTTTTTTTTTTTTGGGGGGGGGGGAGAAGGAACCAAAGGCAATGAGCCCGCAAAACTGTTCCTTCCAAGAGAAATTAAATACAAGAGAGAGTCAAATTCAAGATCCATTCATTTTGAGATGCCTTGACACACTGCGTTTGAAAGACTGGAGATCATAGGAAGCGGGAAATACAGACAGAGGGAGACAGTTCCAGAGTTGACTTGTTGCATAAATGAAGGACTGGGAGTAACGGTTAACTCTTGCATTAGAGAGTTGAACAGAAAAGGGGTGAGAGTTTGCTGCTAGACGGGTGTTACGCGCCCTTCGTAGAAGTGGAGGAATGCATGCAGACAGTTCAGAGGAACAGTGACCATTGAAGTAGCGATAGAAAAGAGATAAAGATGCAGCATTGCGGCGAAGAGACAGAGGTTGAAGGGAGTCAGTAAGAGGGGGAGAGTTAATGAGACGAAAAGCCTTTGACTTCACCCTATTGAGAAGAGCTTCATGTGTGGAGCCTCCCCACACATGAGAGTTGTACTCCACACAGGGGCGGATAAAACCTCCGTATAGAGTCAACAATTGTGCAGGGGCAAAGAAGGAACGGAGTCAGCTTAGCACACCCAATCGCTTGGAAGCAGATTCTACAAGAGATGTAGTATGATCTTTCCAAGACAAGTCCCGAGCAAATGAAACCCCAAGCATGTTCAAGGATGATGCAGGATTAAGTTGAGTATTGTTAAACATAAGTGGGTATACCTGTGGAAGTTGGGGTTTATTGCTCACATAATGCCACTCGGGGATGAGTGAGGCTGATCACTTTCATCTTAAATGTCAGGACCAACTTGCCTAGCCACCCTATGGGTTAATAATCTACCACCTGCATCCTTCACACTTTAACATTTCTTTCCATTGTTACTGCTACATTTCCACACCTCTTTCCAGAATAACTTCCTATTTTCAGAGTAATTTGCTTTCATTTTTCTTCCTAGATTATCATTTACCTCCTCCTGTTTCCCCTTCACTAGTCTTTTTTACATTCTTCTATCTATCTATTGCCAGACGCCATAATCCCGTATGGGGTGGCCATTTGACTCTGAGTTATTTATTTTACAGGGAGGGGCACTAACCCTCCACCAACCCACTTGACACGTAGGGAGCACGTATGGTTTGGTTATACGGTTACCACCCAGTGTTGTAAATGGTTTCTTGGCTTACAGGAAACCATTTGGCTTGTCACTCAATGTAAAGCCACCTGTAACGGAAAGAAAAGCATTAAGTAGTGACAGGAAAGATGGGAGAAATAGGAAGAGGGGAGGGCATCTAGCTCTCAATATATTCAGTTCTTCTTTCAATTGAACCTCTGTCCTGTATCCACTCTAGCCACTTCTTCCTCTTCTCCCCCACTGCTTTCTTAACCTCTTCATCTTTCCATGCCATACCTTTCTTCATTGTTGTTACTCCTGGCACATCACATACTGCATTAGCATGCAATCCCTATGTTCATTCGACAAGTTGTCCAGATGCATTCATTGCAATTCACTGATTCCCGCTCCTCCCCTACTTGCGCCCTGTATTCATCTGCCATTTCTTTGATCTTGAGCTTCTTGACTGTCAGTCTCTCTCCCTGACTGCTCCTCTCCCTCTCGGTCCACCTCACTCCTCGCAGTTTGATCTTGCATACCACAATCGTATGATCTGACAAACCTCCACATCGTCCTCTCACTGCCCTCGCATCAACAACACATCCCAGCATTGATTTCTGTACGAGCATGTAATCAATCAGGCTCCTTTCAACATGTAACTTCCAGTCATCAGGGTCTCTGCTTTCCTCCCAGGCCAATCTACATATCTTCCATATCCACGCCGCTACTATCTCTCTCCTGTGTTTCAGCATGTCGTCACACACTTCATCAATTCCTGGGACTTTCCACATTTTGACTTACTTCATTGCATCCACTACTTCCAAGACACTGATCTCTTCCTCCCATCTTATCTCCCTCCTCCTCCTCCCAGCCATTCCCCAGCCACTTATATTCACATTACTGTTGTTCTTTATATTTAACAAATCCTTAAAGCGTTCTCTCCCTCTGCTCACTTTTTCTCCCATCTCCACCAGCAAATCTGCTATTTTAATATTTACAACTGTACTACTTCTTTATCATCATGTCATAGTCTCTTAACCTCCTTCCAGAACATATTCTTACATTCCATCCACTTTACACTCAGATTCCTTCCATACTCCTCATTCATTGTCTTCTTACCCTCTCGTACTAATCTTTTCATCTCTGTCCTCCTCTCTACATATAATTTGCTTTCCCATCTCTCAACTTCCTCCATGCTTGTGCTTCTTGTCCACTTACTATATACTTTCTTCTTTGGTCCCACAGTTTGTCTCTCCTTTTCATTCCTTGCACCCCCTTGCATCTTCTCATCACACCACCTCACATGTTGCACAAATCTCATCTGTGATTTCCTTGTATGCACCTTCCACCTCCCACATCTGCTTCAAATCATATATACCCAGTCACTCCCCAACTTCTTTCTCATAGTCTCCCTTTTTTACCTCCTCCCACAACCTTTCTACCCTTTTTTGTATGGACTGCATCCTCCTGTGCCTCTCTCCCACTCATCCAGTACTTTTGTACCTTGACTCTCGCCACCACCAAGTGATGGTCAGAGAGTCCACGTCCCCAGGCTCTGTATACATTTGCTTACCACCATCAAGTGATGGTCAGAGAGTCCACATCCTCAGCCTCTGTATACATTTGCATCCAGGACATATCTTCTCATTCTCTCATCCATACACATATAATGAGTCATTGCCGTACATTCATTCAGCTCGCCATCCACCCTTTTCACCACTCGATATTTACACCTGTGGCTATCACCAGTACCTTCCCTGCACAAATGTCACTAGAGCACAACCATTCTCATTCTCTCTCTCTCTCTCTCTCTCTTTTTTTTTTTTTTTTTTTTTTTTTTTTACCCCATGTGGAGAGCATGGAGGGTGAAAGACTGATGAAGAGAGTGTATGTGAGTGAGGTGGAGGGGGGAAGAGGGAGGGGGAGGCTGAGGATGAGATGGAGGGATGGGGTGGAGAGGTATATGAGAGAGGGGGGGTGTGAGTTGGGAGCAGGGCAGTGAAATGGCGGGGGACAGGGCGACTTGGAGGCGATTTGTTTGTGGCCACCCCAAACGGGATTGAGGCGTCTGGCAATAGATAGATAGATAGAAGGAACCAAAGGCAAGGAGCCTGCAAACTGTTCCTTCAACAAAAAAAAAAAAAAAAAAAAAAAAAAAACAGAGAGCCAAATTAAAGATCTGTTCGAGATGCCTGGACACACTGCATTTGAAACTCTGGAGATTATAGGAAGTAGGAAATACAGACAGAGGGGGACAGTTCCAGAGCTGACCTGTTGCATAAAGGAAGGACTGGGAGTAATGGTTAACTCTTGCATTAGAGAGCTGGACAGAAAAGGGATGAGAGTTTGTTGCCAGACAGGTGCTACGCGCCTGTTGTAGAGGTGGGGGAATGCAAACAAACAGTTCAGAGGAGTAGTGACCATTGAAGTAGCGGTAGAAAGAGATAAAGATGCAACAGTGCGGCAAAGAGACAGAGGTTGAAGGGAGTCAGTAAGAGGAGGAGAGTTAATGAGATGAAATGCCTTTGACTCTACCCTATTAAGGAAAGCTGAATGTGGGGAACCTCCCCACATTTGCGAATTGTACTCTACACAGGAACGAATAAAAACTGTATATAAAGTCAAACACTGTGCAGGGGTAAAGAAGGTATGGAGTCGGCTTAGCACACCTGATCTCTTGGAAGCAGATTTTCCAAGAGATGTAACATGATCTTTCGAAGATAAATCCTGAGAGAATGAAACCCCAAGTATGGTTAAGGATGATGCAGGATTGAGCTGGATATTATTAAACATTAGTGGGTACTCCTGTGGATGTTTTTGTTGGGTTGATAGGTGTAAGCATCTTTGATGCTTTAAAAACAACAAGATTACTTTTACCCCAATCAGAGATATGAGTCAAGTCAGACATTAGGTGTGCCATAGTCTCATCCCTTGTTTGTTGAAGTAACTGCTGAGGTGGACGTTGCGGGAACCGAATGGAAAGGTGAAGGGTGAAATCATCAGCGCATGCATGGATAGGGTTAGATGTACAGCTTAGAAGGTCATTAATGAATAAAAAGAAGAGAGTTGGTGATAGGACAGAACCCTGAGGAACACCACTGTTGATAGATCTAGTAAGAACGATGGCCGTCTACAGCAGCAGCTATAGAATGACAAGAAAGGAAGCTGTAGTTGAGGGCACAGATAGAAGGTTAGAAACCGTAAGTGGGCAGTTTGGAAACTAAAGATTTATTCCAGACTCAATCTAAAGCCTTTGAGATGTCAAGTACAATGACAAAGCTTTTGCTAAAGTCCCAAAAGGAGATTGACCAGGAGTCTGAAAGGTAGGTGAGAAGATTGCCAGTGGAGTGTCCCTGACGGAAACCACACTGACGATCAGAAAGAAGGTTGTGATAGGAAAGATGCTTTAAAATATTTCTGTTAAGAATAGATTAAAAAACTTTTGAGACACAATGTTAAAGCAATTTGGTGATGTCATACTTTTCTGTTCATATCTCAAAATAGAAACACTCTCTCACTCCACACAAAGTTTTCTATGCATGCATCCACATTTGCCCAGAACTCTTCTTTCATTCTGCTTGCATGATCATCTGTTGGTGTATATAAACACACATTTGCCAGTGCTTTTCCTACTTTCAGTCTTACCCACACAGTTTATGAACCAGCTGATCCATACTCTCTCATATTCTCCTTCCGTCTCTTGCATACAACAATACATACACCCTCCTTTGCCGTCTCATTCTCGTCTACTCTCACACAAATACTAACACCATACTTCCAGTTTCATACACTCTCACATTACCATTTGGTCTCAGTCAATACACATATGTCTATTTCTGCATCCTCAAGCTCCAGGACACTCTCTCTTTCACCTCCTCATTTGCACCCCTCACATTCCAAGTTACCAATCCTCATCATGTCCTTTGTTTGGTCCTTGGTCGTCACATTTGTGTATGTTCAGTGTCTGAGGCATTTTGTGTCTTTTAGTTGTTTTGTGGGGAGGCGTGCTAACCCTCTGCCAGTCCACTTATTAACACATAGGGAACACATGTGGGTTGGTTATATTGTTACCACCTGGCATGTTAAATGATTTCCTGGCTTACAGAAAATTATGTGGCTTGTCACTCAGTGTAGTCATCCTGGGGGCACCCTACATTGAGTGAGTGGATGATGGATGCCCCCATTGACTACAAGGTTCAGTGGCTGAAAAGTTGGTGTTAGAAAAGCAGCATTCATAATATAAACGACCATTCATGATACCAAAACTTTTCTTTAGATATGCTGATGCTAGATTTTAGTTGGTGCTGAAGAGGGATGCCTTCATAGAGTGATGCCAGTATGACTGGGCAGTGGAATTCCTTCCTTATCCTCCAAGAGGAGGAATATGTATTGTAGAAAATTGGTATCTTCAGCTTGAAATCCACCAGGTTCACATTCAGAAGAGCCTGGAGTCACAACAACAACATACAGAAGTCCAAAATATTAGTATAAGCTTGAATTGCAGTTGCTACACATGAAAATACATGTTGTCCACAAAATTATACAATGTGGTTATTAGAAAATTGTGAACTCAAAGATATGACTACATGTAGTGTGTAAAAATGGGTGCCACAGTGCATCCTGGATGGAAATTAGCCATGTAGTTTTAGATGACTAAGTATGGTGCTATTGCTGAAATATTTCGGTGAAGAATAGTTGTTGATTTATATCTGCAGTAGACTGTGCATTTTGTTTGCGTCACTGCACAGGTACAGTTTACTTCACTTTTATAATGAAACTGAATTTTAATTGTTACATTTCAGCAGTTACAGCAGAAACAGAGGCACACGAGTTGTTAAAAAAGTAAAGAAAAATCTTAAACTAGACAGTACTGATGATGATATTGATGATAAGACTGAACAAGAGGAGGACGAGGAAGAAGAGGAGGAGGAGGAAGTGGAGGGGGAAGAAGAAGAAGATAATGAGATACAAGAGGATGATGAAGAGGAGGAGGAGGAGGAGGATGTAAGTATTGCAGTGGACTGAATATTAATTTCATGACAGCTTTGTTTGCAGTTACTGTACTTACCCCATTTCTTAGTTGGAGCCTTTTCTAGTAGGGTAGTTTCATGAATGAAGGAGGGGCTATATATTAAAAGCAGTAACATGCAGGTGGTCTGGCCTGTGCATTAGGATCCTACAGACTTGAACAGTGAGTGATTGAGTGTCAGGCACTTTGCACTGGGCATGCTCATGATAGTTTTCCCTCCACTGATCTTTGACCCTGTTTAATTTGTGAACCTAACATTACCCCATCCTTTAGTAGGAAAGGGATGTCAGGATGATGAATATGATTAAGTTTGTTATTGTTTACTGTACTTAGTATCACTGTAATTTCTTCCACATCAAAGGAAACTCCTTAAGTTGATACATAGTACACATGTTGACAGTTTTGGCTGCATTTGCATAAATTTTATACCACACAAGTTTGAAGTTTTCCAACTGATGTTTTGTGTATGATTTGTAATTTGGTTACCTGCACATCTGTATATGTTACTAGAAGGGGTTCCAAGCTTATAAGAAATCTGGCCTTTAAGTCTAGATTTCTTAACCCCTAAAGTACTAATTGGATCGATCGATCCTCTTCCAGAATTTTGCTTAATGCCGAATAGGGTCGACAGAGGAGCCTTTGTAAAAAAAACTGCATACACTAGGCTTCGGCCTGACTGTGACGTATATCGATGCAAACCAATGAGAACTAAGTCCTGAGTAGAGAGGGGGAAGAATCTGGGCCCGTACCCATGGTGGGGGGAGGTGATTCCCCCACCTCCCTCTCGTCACCTTCCTCTGCCCCAATTCCTTTGTTCCCTCTCCCCCTCCCCCACCATCTTCGATCACGCCATCGTGGTCCCCCCCCCCCACCCTTTTCCCCTCCTCTCTGTTTCTTTTGGGAGGGTTATACCTCCCCTACCCATCCTCCACATCCCTGAACTCCCTCTTTGTCTTGTGGTGTCTATCTCCCACCTCTATACCCCCATACCACCCCTCCAGGCCTCTCTTCTCCTACCCCCTGTAGTATGCTGTCTGCTTACCTCCTTCCCCCCCTTGCCTAGAGTATTATGTCATTATTACTATTCATGTTGTGTGTTTTCATTCAGTACCAGATTATTGTTTGTATAATTGCATACACCAATGCATGAAACAGAATGTGTGTTTTTTCATGTTTTTTTTAATGAATTTGCATGTTTTTTGGGGGGAATTGTGTATTTGTCTCTCTCTTACACCATTATCATTATTTAGCATGCTTTAGCTTTTATCTCCCCTTGAAATTCTTACAGCTACTTCATTTGACAGCTCTGAGGAGAGGGGATGGTGGAGTGTGTAACAGCAAGAAAAAGATTTTACATGCTTTGGCACAATTTCCTTTTTATTTTAACAGCTACACAGCTATGAAGGAAGAGGATGGGGGAAGGGAGAAGTGTTGGGGGGAGCAAGGGTGTTGGAAGTGAGTGAGGAACACCGACATAATTATTTTGGGTGCTATTGTTTGGGGGGGGAGGGGAATGAGCTGGAAAATTCTGAAGGGTGGGGGTAGGGGGGAGGGGGCTAGGGGGAAGGGGAGGAAGAGGGGGGGGTGATGGGAGGGGAGGAATGGGGGGGGGGTATAGGATGGGAGCGCATGGAAAACTGGAGTCGCCCCACCTGGAAGGGTAACATTTTTCAACTTTGACGGGCTATAGCTCATGAACCAGTTGGTCTAAAATGCTCTGGTTTGCAGCATAAGGTGTGTAAATTCAAGCTCTAAACCTTGGGCATAAAACTTTTTACTTCTGTAAGAGTTGAAAAATCGGCTACATACAGGTATACCTGGTTTTCAGTGAAGTTCTGTCGATCGAATTGCTTATTCTAGGGGTTAAGAGCTGTATGTAAGATATGTTTGTACTACCTGCAAGTGTAGGTTCTCATTGAGACATTGTATTTAAAGTTAATGGCCCCAGAAGAGGTTCAATTTGTGTTACATTTCATTTTATATATATATGATACAGGTATACAGTAAGCTCGTCCTGAACACGTTCTCGCCGAACGTGCTCGCAATTATACACGGTTAGTGCTGGGATACGTATAAGACAACATTAGATTAAAGAACCATTACGAAAACTATAAATTTATGCGAGAGGCCTTTGAAAGGCCAAATCCTCAAACCTCAGCGCAGCGCGCACAGTTTGTTTTGATCACGTGATCATGATTCACTGTACTGCTTTTCCACAGTACTGCATTTGTAAGGTAAATATTTACATTACTCTTCTGGTAAGTTTATGTACAAGTTAAAGTATTATTAAATAACATTAAAGCAAGAAATAAAGTCTTACAACTAATTTACCTGATAGGCGTTGGAATATTGCCTTTTTTATTTGTTCATTAAAGATTTGCAGCACTGATTTTCCACAGTAAAGTTAAATATTTACTGTTCTGGTATGTAAGTTAAAGCATTTAAATAAAGTTAAAGCATTAAATAAAGCCTTGTAACCAGTTAACCTGATTTATATGATTACCCATGATCGGCAGGTTCCGAGACAGTTCTCAGTGAAGTCAATTCCCCGTCAGACAATTCCCCGTCAGAACATGGGCAATTCCCCGTCAGGACAATTCGCACCCTGAACGATTCCCCGTCATTCTATAAATATACTTATTTCGCCTTTGAATCATATTCTAGCATCGCCCACAGCTGTCTTCATTAATGACGGCAAATTGTCTTGTTATTATTGTGATGGCAAATTGACTTGATGATGAATTATCCCAAAACCAATCAGCATCGGATTGTTGCCTTGTGTTTATATATTTGTGTGTTGAAGATTTGCTGTGCAGTACTATATTTGTAAGTTATAACTTTAAATAAACCTTTTAACCACTTAAAGTGCATCATATTGATTACCAATGGCAGATAACAGCAAAACACCACATTTAGGAGGTCTAGGGAGCAAAATAAGGAATAGTTAAAACTTACACGGTTTTGCGCCGAACGTGCCACGGTTGGAACGAAACCCTCGCGTTAGGGGCGAGCTTGCTGTATGTATATATATATATATATATGCAGAATTTGGTGGATAGGAAGTACAGGAAGGTTCTCAGTACCGGTACTTCTCATATTTTTCAGTTACGAGTCAGAGTTGCCAGTTAGCCTGTTATTTGTGGGCAAGAGATATTTTGTTAGTAATGCATTCAATTTTATGCTCTTTTTCTGTATAATGTTTTATATATGTGATTGTTTGTTAGATTATTTAATTTTATATCAATTTGTAAGCTAAATAATGTAGTGTTACAGTGTAAGAAAACTCTAGGAGTCTAGGATATTTTGTGTATCTCCGAGTGGTGCTTGTTGCTCCTTCGGGAATGTGTTGGAGCTTTGCAGAAGTGGAGAGGGCTGTATAGGAGGAGGAATAGCCTAGGAGAGTCAGTTTTGTTTCAGTTTTAGTTTCAGTGCAGCCTAGTGAAGATTGTATCGCTCCGATACTTGTGAAAGCAGTGAAGTGTAGTTGGCAAGCATTAAGTGTAATTATATGGTAAATAAAGACCATGAACTTCAGAAGCCAGTGTTTATTTACCATGCCTGGGCCGATCTTGTTTCACACCGAACAGCTGACCATAGGAAGAACTTCTCACTGGGCAACGTCCTTCCTGTATTGAACTACTGTTGTTGGAGCCTGTGGGAGTGTGGGATGGGGATGTAACAGTGGTGTCAGGAGTGTGGTTCATTAGAGAAGTACTGCAGGGGGTCTGATCTTCGACATGGTGCAAGGGAGTGTGCAGACAAGGAACTAAGCCGGGCAGGAGTGTCCCTGGCTGCAATCTTGAAGCTATTACAAGCACAAAGTGTACAAGCACAAAATGAAGAACAGAAAGAGCTCAAGAATGAAATCAAAGAACAGCTACAAGCACAGAATGAAGGACAGAAAGAATTCAGAGGACAACTACTAGTACAAAGTGAACATCTGGTGCCACAAAGTGAAGATCAGAAAGAATGATATGTATGACCTCAAGAGGCATTACAGGAGCAACAGGAGTTGAAGCTGAGGATGCAAGGACAGCTTTCATGGAGGAAATGAAGGAAGAACAGCAACAGTTGAAGGAGGAAGTATATGCTGAGCTACAGCAGCAGAAGTGTGAGGTAAGCAATAATGTGATTGAGTGCAGACAGGATGTAGACGACCGATTGAAGATAAGTGAGGGAATAGTGATGGAGTGCAGAATGCATGTAGATGATGTATGCTGTGCCAAGAAGGGACCCAAGAAACGTGGTTGTGCCCCTCTTCAGCTGTACCAAGTGGATGCATCGATGGAAAGAGTCATGATGGACATTGCTGGACCTCTGCTACTCACTGAAAGAGGAAACCGGTATATCTGTGTCACCATGGACTGCTTCACAAAGTGGCGCGACGCCTATGCCATTCCCGATCAAAAAGCTGCGACTGTTGCTCAGGGGTTGGTTGACCAGTTTTTCTGTCATTTTGAGATACCACAAGGTCAACATTCAGACCAGGGTAGACACTTCAAGTTTGCTGTGTTCTGTGAGTGCTGCAAGTTACTGGGAATTAAGGGGACTGGCCTGTTGAAAATGGCCAAAAACGTCGGGTCCGGGCGAAGTTGAGTTATGCCCATAAAAATAATCCTTCAACATTCCCTCAATATGCCTGTAAAATATTACTGCTGAAAACCGATTAAAAATCGGTCAGTCTTTACCTTATTTCAAACTTTTGCGGAATGTCTGAGAGTAGGGCAACACAGAGTGGGAGGGTGGGACCTATAAAATGACCGCAGATTAAAATCTATAAATCCTAATTTATCATTGTGTGTTGTTTATATTTTTCAGGATAGTGCAGAGAAAGGAAATGAAATGGAGGATGAGGCCGGGGGGCAGCAAGGAGAAGATGAAGAGGAAGAAGAAGGAGAGGAAATGGAAGAGGATGAGAAGGAGGAAGATGATGAAGTGGAAGAAGATGAGGTGGAGGTGGATGACAATGAGGATATGGAAGATGAAGACGATAAAGATTGTGATGAAGATGATGAGGAGGACGAAGATGAAGAAATAGAAGATGAAGAGGAGAAGGAAGAGGAAAATGAGGAGGAAGAAGATATTTCAAAAGATGATGAGGAAAGGCAAGAAGAGGAAAATGAGGAGGAAGAAGATATTTCAAAAGATGATGAGGGAAGGCAAGAAGAGGAAGAGGAAGTGAAGGAAGATGAAGATGAAGAGGGGGAAGAGAAGGATGATGAAGAGCAACAAGAGGAGGAGGAGGAAGAGCAAGAAGAGGAGAAGGAGAAGAAGGAAGAGGAGGAGGAGGAGGATAATTAAGAAAGGGAACAAGAGCAAAACGAGGAAGATTTCTAATAAGGCAGCCATGGAGAATGATTTTGTGCACGTTGGTCTGTCTCTTCTACAGATCAAGTGCTGGACACCTCTTTCGTCATTTTAAAAGGATAAGGAACTATCAGCCCTCTTGCCTCCTCCTTCTCCTACAGCATAATGGTGATGTATATACTATGTAATTACTTGCTTTGTGGAACCCCAGTACCTTTCAGCAGTGCAGTGCTGCAAGGTAATTTTTGTGACTGTGAATGTTGAACTTCTAGAGCATCTTGATACTGGATTACTCATGAACCTGATCACAGATTTGTTTGTTATGAGTGTTCATTAATATTTTTTAGTGATAAATCTAAATTAGATTAACCCTGAAAACTTAGTGATAGCAAAAATTGTTGCTGAAGATAATTTACCAACCAACTTTGAGAGCCTTTTTTACACATAAACTGTAATTTACAGAAAGTATTTGTGGAATTTTCTTTACCAAGTAAGTGTGTAGTGGACATTCCAGTGTATACTTAAAAAATATCATTTTTAGCAAAAAGTTGACCAAGGGAAGTGTCCATGGTCTGCATAAGAAACACGTTAACCTGCGAAGCGTCTGGTGTGTCGCTCCACAGGGCATCTTTTTATTCTCATCTCTGTATTTTAGTCATTCCTTCTTGCAGCATCCTAGGCTGAATCAAGAAGAATGTGGCTTGTCTCAGGTCTTGGTTTGATGTGAATGAGTCTTTGAGTCTGAATTAACCCAACTAAGTTGGGGTTCATTGGTTATGATATAGGAATGGCATTAGGTATAAGTCATTCCAAGATATACGTGTCTTAGAATGTCTATTTTGTGATACTTGTGTAAATATTGCTATATGTTTAATTACTGTACTGTATATTGCATTCATTAAACAAACTGTGAGCATTGCAGAATGCCATTCCCTCTAAGTTTTCCTCAGCTTTTATTGTAGTTAGAACACAAACTAAAGAGTCCCTCTGCATAACACAAAATACTTTTTTTTATGTTGAGATGGGCAGCAGTTTTCCCAATTACATATTTGCACTTGAAGAGTTCAAGAAATTGCCAAATGTTATAATAGCTCTGTGAGGACTTTCCTAAATACTGTACCAGTTCTAAACTAGGTCAGTTATGGGGTTGTAATTTACCTAATGACATGTGGTTAAAAAAAGAATAAGGCAGATTTGAATAGGATCTGGGCTAATGAAGAACAGTGATCAGTACTGTTATCTTTTGTCATTTCTGTTGTGAACTACCTATTCAAGTCACAAGCTGAATTGGGTTTTCCCAGAACCAGACAGATAGTCTTAAAATGTTGCCCCTAAATATGTCTAGGACACTGCTTTATTCTGTAATGGGTCTGGACAGGTTTCACCATAATCAAGAGAAATAGCATTGTATACTGAATAGTATAGTTCTTGTTGGGTTCATCTCATATGCCTACCCTTTTGGTACAGTGATACTTTGTTTACTTGTGTGTGTGTATATATATATACCTGTATATACATAACACATACAGTACCCTCGCATCCAAGACAGTAATATTATCGGCTGAGGGTCCCGTCTAGGATGAAAAACGTTTTGGACGAACACAAGACCTTTTGGGAAAAAATAATATTGTCACAAAATCGTTGAAAAGTGCCTCTAAAAACATCAACCTAGACCTATTTTGGCATCAAAACATATTTCCTCACCTTGAAAGTGTGTTTTCTGAGCTTGTTATCTCCAGCTTAGTATCCTGAGGTAGATGGCGGCGCTTCAGGGGGTTAGCAGGTTTCCTAGACACGGTTACGTAAGGAGAGGCATTAACCTAGGAGCAACATTTGAGTGCAACGCGCAGTAAGTGTGTCCACGATGCTCTGGTGAGAGACAAAAACAAGCTCCGCTTGGTCATCATGCGACCAGATGCCAATATTTTATTGGACAACATCTCAATACGTCACTCTCCTGGGCGTGGGAACTGTGTTGGATCAGGTGAGACCGTCATAGCTGTCATCTCCTCGGATTTGGGCTGTATGAACCGTTGGTTTCATATGCAACTGTATTAGAGCAATATTTTGAATTATTTATGGTCTTCGTCTTGGACATGAAACATCTTGGACAAACCCATCTCGGATGTGAGGGTACTGTGTATATTTGTATATATACTGTGTATATATATATATATATTATAATATATATATATGTATGTATGTATGTATATGTATACATACAGTAAAAGTCCAATTTTTCAGCAGTTGATTATTTGGAAGATTTGATATTTCAGCACAGTTTTGAGAAATACTGTATTCCTATTTCCGAAAGTCTTTGATTGTTCAGTAGATATTCTGAATCATCTCAGAAGTCCAGGAAGTGTTATTTTGGACTTGTAGGCCTATTGTGTCATTTCACTTGTATATGTCAGCTAATTTCTATGGTATTGTACAGTAGCTTATAGTACAGCCCCCCCCCCAATTAGCGAGGGTTACAGGCAAACCCCCTCGGTAACTCTTGATGCCTTCGTAAGAATGACATTTACCGGTAATTGCGTAGCCTGTGAACCACTGATACTGTAATGCATTACCCATAAATAAACATTTCATTTTAAAATCTGTTTCCCCATTGTTTTTAGCTGTTCAGCTGTGACAACTCTGGTTTGATTCGTCAGCATAATAGCGGAAGGGACTGTTTTAAGTGTTTAACTATGCCTAACCTATCCTAGTTTAACTCTACCTAATAGTTTAACCAAGCCTAATGTAACCTACAGTTGGGAAATTAGGAAACGAAATCCATCTTTGAGTACGTAGAGTAAGTTTCTTCCATTGCAACGGAAACAATCGTAGGCTTAAACCCTCTATGGCCATGGGATCAGAAATTTGTGTGCACCCTTGGCCGGCCCTGGAACAATTTTTTAAGAGCTCCAGAATCAACGTATTTTTCTTACAAGTTGTGACGAGAATCATCTGGTGCACCTAGCATTGTGTTTTTTAGCTTCCTAAACCCATTCTATGAATTTCAGTTATTTTCGGATGAATTGATAATATTACGGTGCATGTGCCACATGTGGCAAAAGCATCTGAGATTAAGTGACCGCCTGACTGCTTGGGAGGGTAGCATCGAGTCGTGTAAACATACCAGTGACCTTCGTTCCCATCCCATAATTGTTCACCTTATTTTATAACTCGCGCTAACTCGACATCTCTGACATCAGTACAGGTATACTTCTTTGTATGATACCCCTAGATGCAATACCCTGGCTTAACGATGGGGGTAGAAATACCACCATACCCCACCTAACAATGGCCAAACCCCAGTTTAACGATGGGTTTTTATTTTTTTAATGATTTTGATGATACTTTAGACAGATTGTGTATTTAGGTTGATCTATAAACTGTTTATAGACTTAGATTAATGTGTTTTAGCCATAGGTGGTGTGAACATTGTCATTTTGGGGTACAGTTTACTAAGCTTGATTTTTTCCTGACATGCGACTATTTTCAGATTTTATTTGTCGGTTTTAGTGAGTTATTTACAGGTGTTAGGCTTACGTTACCATCTTGTAAAGCTGTTAGGCCATTTAAATTGGCTTTTAACTTGTTTTTGGACTCATTTGGGTGGATTTAAGACTTGGTTGGAGGGGAAACCCAAGGCTCAAAAATGCATTCCTATACTTTACATGTTAAATCTATGACGAGATACGATACCTCACCTAACAATGGGTTTTTACTTAACCAGTTGCATCATTAAACCAGGGTATGTACTGTAAAGGGTTGTTCAACAGTGGAGGTTATTAAGGGGTTAATGGAATACATTACCGTTTGCATCAATACTCTTTGCTTCACATGGACCCACAAAAACGAAAATTAGAATGAGTGCTAAATGTATGTATAACTTTCAGCAGAAAGATCTTACCAATTCATTTCATATTCCTCCAGTTTATTGTCTGTATTTTCCCGATTATTTTTATTAGGAAGAAATCGATAATTAGTGAAGTCGTGACATATGAGTTCAGCTATTATGGGGTTCTGCTGTATACAGTACTCTCCCCAAACACATTTGTAGCAGTATAAGCAGTAATGACATTGTTCAGTAATACATGTAAGGTACTGAGTGGGTAGGTAATATTTCGTATCGTCTCTGCAGTCCAGGAAGTGTTGTCTGTGACTTGTAGGTCTACTGTGTCATTACGCTTGTATATGCTCACTGATTTCTAGATTTTTCATATTCAGGTGTAGCACTGTATTGATTACAGTATTGTACAGTATCATACAGTGTACAGTACTCTTTCCAAACACATTTGTAATAATGTAAGTACAGTAGGCACGCATAGTACACAAGCTCACAGTACGCGAAACGCATTGTACATGAGGACCTATTTTTTATCGAATTTTAGTGTATTCTTAAATAGTGACACAAATTCAACTCATAATAGACGAGACAGCAGCGAAGAGTGGCCCAAATCCGGGGTTTACCCCGAGCACGTGACATTGCCACTCCAAGAAGCGCCAACCACCATGATGGAGAGTGGAGACTTGTCGATGAGCCATTTCCTGGGGAGGATCAAGAGGGTGATGCGATGTCTGAGGTGTCAGAAATAGACTTTGAAGGGTTTATGAATGAAGTGAGTTCATTACCCAGTGAAAGTGTCAAAAGTGCTGGTGACGAGAGCGGTGAGGAAAGTGGTGTGTCAGGTGGCGTAGGAGTTGCACGCTAGGGTTCCGAGACAATTCGCTGTCAAGTCAATTCACCGTCAGACAGTTCCCCGTCAAAATATGTACGATTCCCTGTCAGTCCCCATCATTCTGTAAATATACTTATTATTAATTAAGCAATACTTCAATACTGTAACTATATTTCAGGGGGATTCATCAAAGTCTATGTTCAATGACGTAGGGATAGGATATTATTTATTAGTTGCTCCTTTAGTCAATAATTAACTCTTGTTTCTTCCTCGCTATAGTCGCCATCGAATTATTCTAACATCACCCACAGCTGTTTTCATTAATGACGTTGAATTGTCTTGTTGTGGCAGCGGAATGACTTGATGACAAATTGTCCTGAAACCCACGCTAGGTACCTCTCCCTGCCTCGGATCCCCTTCTTACCTCCATTAAGCATGTTGTCCTCTTGGGTTAAGGTGAGCAGCCATATTCTTGTTGGTTTAGTTAAGCCATATCCTTGTTGATTTAGAAAAGTCATAATCTTGTTGGGTTACTTTATCTTAGGTAATATTCCTGTACAATACATTACTTACTAGTAGGTCTGAAAGGAGTATCAAGGGTTACCGATGAAGGGGGGTGCTGCCCATATATAATTTTTCCCATAAGTTTATGTATTCATAGTAAACAAATTCCTAGTAAGCGACCTCGTCTGCTGCTCATAAACTTGCGTACTGTGCATGCCTACTGTAGTAATGACAGTGTTCACCAATACATATAAGGTACTGAGTGGGTAGGTTTTTCTATTATTCGGCAAATCTGATTACTCGGCATCGGCCCAGTCCCATAGATACCAAATAATTGGACTTTTACTGTATGTGTGTGTGTGTATATATATATATATATATATATATATATATATACAATATATATATATATATATATATATTGTATATATATATATATATATATATTGTATATATATATACTGTGTATATACAGTATATATACTGTATATATATATATACAGTATATATATATATATATATATATATATATATATATATATATACAGTATATACACACACAGTAAGACCTCACTATAATGGACTAATTGGGGCCCAAACCATTCTGAAAATTGCGAAATTCCGAGAAAAGCGACATCCGGACTTCCTCCTGCTAATTCCGAAAAAAGCGAAATTACAATAAAAGCGACATCCGGACTTCCCCCTGCTAATCCGGACTTTTTCCCACATATCAGACATTAGTCCGGATAGCATGAACGGTTTTTAAAACGTTTTGACAACTACTGTGGTACTGTACTGTGTTATAGCTTCACTACATTAATCAAATGGTATAATATATATAATAATACTGTACCGTACACTGATAAACAGGTCTTTTATTTACCTTATTGTAGTGAACATAGCTGAAGTGGTCAGGCAGTCTGGACTGCTTCTGGCTTTATCGGACTTTGTCCGATATATAGGAATTTAGTCCGGTAGCTTCTCGAGTTCAATACAAACGAATTCCGGTCTATTGAAGTCCGTTATATTGAGGTTTTACTATATATATGTATATATATACTGTATATTTAGCTTTGGAGTGACCTTTCTTGTTAAGGGGATTAGACCCAGCCTTCACCTGCTTCTTCAGTGCAAGAAGTCTTGCAAAGCTTAATGAAATTGGTAGTATTACAGAAAGAATTACTATTAAAAAAAAAAAAAAAAAAAAAAAAATCAGCCTACTGAAAGAGTTAA
Source organism: Coenobita brevimanus (assembly GCF_032717465.1). NCBI lineage: Eukaryota > Metazoa > Arthropoda > Malacostraca > Decapoda > Coenobitidae > Coenobita > Coenobita brevimanus. Next base: position 12,281,582 of record NC_137050.1, on the reverse strand, counting down.
TGTTTTAATCGTAAGACTGAAACATGTCCTCATAGGAGAGTAGTCCATATTTAGTGTTATTATATTTTACACTGCACTTTAGTTCCTCCTCATGCCCAGTGTGTTAGTCTGACCCATGATGTATCTTAGGCTGCATTTACTTGAAAATGGTTGGTATAACTGAAGCTTCAGCTACCAGGCCAAAAGCAAGATATCTGGGTCCCATTGTGTTCACTTCTGCTGTAGAACTGAAACAGAAACTTGGATTTTTGAAGCGACAATTGTGTGCCGTAGTGTGAGGGAATGGGTCTTGGGTACTTCCCTCTTCAGTCACAGTGTTGAGAGAGAATTGGAACAGAGCCATCATTCTTTCTGATTGGACCAGCTACCTAGACCAGATATACTTCCACTGTACCTGTCCTTATTTTAATGTGTAGAATTTTTCTGTATTAATTACTAAATGTATGCATTTTGTTTTCTTTTTTTACCTTTTTTATTATTATATAATGAGAGGATAACTTCTTAGCAAGTTAAGTCTCACTCAAGCTTTCCCGGTAATCTTGTACCTTGTTTTTAACTATTATAGTAGTTAGGTATACCTTTTTAATGCAGTTTTGCTTTTTATTCATTTTTATCGATGTATAGAGAAGATTATATCAGGAATGAATGAGGCTGATTTGTAATGACTGAATTGCTGTATGTTGAGTTTGAAGTATGTAGTGTCCTTAATCTGTTACCAAATATGAGCAAGTATTGACCTTTGGGTACTGGTATTTTGTGCACCATTTTAGTTTAAATATTGTTTATTTATCTCCTCATACAGTTCAAGTTCTGTAACTGACAGCTAAATTCTAATCCAGTCATTGATTTTTAAGCTGAGTGAAAATTTTTGTAGTAACCCTAAGGTGAATCCTAATGCAGTTATCCCATTCTGAGTATTTTATTGTATTTATGTTAGTTTTTTATATTCCCAGTCAAACAAAAAATCCTACTTCATTGTCTGGATTTAGCAGCACGTTCCAAGATCCACTTTTATACAGTGTACTTGTTATTGTTGTGATAGATTGTTTTCTTACACTGCAGTTCTTTAATTACAGGTATAGAAGTTCATCAGTTATTATTTTAGCTTATCAGAGTTGTATATATAATCCACTTCCCTTTATATCCAGTAACAAATGGGAGCATTCACAGTAGGGCACAGATACTACGTACTACCAGAATTTTTAATTTCTGATGTTATTTTGCGGGCGATGCCGAGTGCTCACATACAGGTGTTTTTTCATGATAATATATGTGGTAGGTGGGGGCACTTACCATCCACTCACTCAATGTAGTGCTGCTCTCGAGTGTCTGCCCTGTCCTCTCCTCCATCCTTCTTTCCTTCCATCTTCTTCTATCTTTCTTTCCTTCATTCTTTCCTCGTACTTCTGCCTACGGGTGACTTTACATTCCCTCTTCTGTCTTTCTTTCCTTCATTCTTTCCTCTTCCTTCTGCCTATGGGTGACTCTACACTAAGTAACAAGCCAAATGGTTTCCTGTACACCAGGAAACTATTTACTATGCTGGGTGGTAACCATATAACCAAATTTTGGCACCTGGTGGTTTAATGGGTAATTATTGTGCTCCAATCGGATTGAGCCGGTGAAGGTTTATATCCAAGGTGTGGTTGGGGTTTATTGCTCACATAATGCCACTCAGGGATGAGTGAGGTTGGTCACTCTCATCTTAAATGTCAGGACCAACTGCCAAGCCCCGGGCTCCTACGCCCCTCATGGGGCAACGTAGGATTGGATGATGGATGGATTATGTACACATTTTTCTTGTTCATTCAAGATGAACTCTGTGTCTAATAATGTCACAAAATACTTTGTGATGTTCTTCAAATGGTTTGTGGTATTGGCTATGTGGTATTCATCAGCGGATGAAGATTTATAATTTTTTTCACTTATGTACAAATATTTCTTGATTTGTACTTTTATTCAAATACTCCCAGTGGTCACCAGCAAAGGTATTAAAAGAAAAAAATAAGATTTTCATCAAAGAGACTACAGTTTCTATGGACAGAGACCGCAGGGGCAAAGGAACAAACTCGGCAAAGAAGGTCTTTGATTCATCTCTCAGCACATATGTGCAGAAACTTTTCACTACCTGAGAAGCAAATAATAGTTGATATATGTCAAAAGTATTATTATTGAGAGATAACATGCATAAAACTATTTATATTTCTCAAATACCAACCATTATACCCTTTGCTGGAGTTTGTCATGTAGATATAGGATAAATAACTATCATTACGACTGAGGGCAACAGTATACTGTATTAATATTCATCTTTTTCCGAACTGACACCATCATAAAGTCTTGGATATTGCTGTCAAGTCAGATTATCAGACTTTTCTGCTGTAATGAGGTACAGAATGCAGTCTGAGCTCCAGAGCTTCAAGGTGCCTGGCGTACGAGCGTTTGCCACCAGACTGTGTCTACATTCAGTATGACATACCTTATATGTGCTGTGGCCAGCTACAAATTGGACTGAAGAAAGAAGATAACAAGAAAGAAGGGTGTAAGAGATGTCAGAGGCTGGGCCACATTCCCATCTGCCAAGAAAGAACCAATACGAAGAAAAATATGGAAAGAGAAGTGCAGAAGGGAACTGGGGAGGAAAGCCACTTATAATCTGTAAAGTGTGTTGTACTGTAGGCAGTGGCCATCTGGTGAAACAACTTTTTTTTTTCTTTTAATACCTTTGCTGGGGACCACTGGGAGTATTTGAATAAAAGTTTAAATTAAGAAATATTCATACATATATGTAAAACCGATAAATCTTCATCCCTTGACATATATAGCCAACTCCACAAAACATCTGAATGTCACAAAGTATTGTGTAACCTCATTATTAGGCATGGGGTTCACCTTAAATGAATAGGAAAAATCTATCTATCTATCTATCTATTGCCAGACGCCTCAATCCCGTTTGGGGTGGCCACAAACAAATCGCCTCCAAGTCGCCCTGTCCCCCGCCATTTCACTGCCCTGCTCCCAACTCACACCCCCCTCTCTCATATACCTCTCCACCCCATCCCTCCATCTCATCCTCGGCCTTCCCCTCCCTCTTCCCCCCTCCACCTCACTCACATACACTCTCTTCGTCAGTCTTTCACCCTCCATCCTCTCCACATGGCCAAACCACCTCAGTGTGTTCCTCATAACGCTTCCTATCACATCCACATCCACACCACAACGCTCCTTTATATCCTCATTCGTCAGCCTGTCTCTCCACATGACTCCACAGGCTCCTCTTAAATAACTCATTTCCACTGCTCTCACTCTTGACTTGTGTCCTTCCAACAAAGTCCAAGCTTCACTTCCGTACGTTAGTGTTGGTATCACAATACTGTCATGTAGTAACTTTTTCACTTCCATGCTCACTTCCCTGTTTCTTATCACTGCTTTCAAGGAACCAGCAACCTTTCTTCCCTGCTGTACCCTTTCAAGCACTTCACCCTCCAAACCTCCATCCTTACTCATCACACTACCCAAATACTTAAACGTACTCACATTTTCCAATTCCTCACCATCTAACCTCGCTGTACATTCACTAACTTCACCTCTCTCAGAGACCATCACTTTACTCTTCCCTACATTCACCTTTAGGCTCCGTTTCTTACACACTCTCTCAAACTCATCCACCAAGCCTTGCAGCTCCTCTTCGTCTTCACTCAACAACACAGTATCATCTGCAAACAACAGTACAGGGAGTTTCCAAACACTATCCTTTCTCACCAGGGCCACTCCAACATCCACTACCCTACCTTGTACCTCTTTTATTACCCCATCCATGTACAGATTGAACAACCAAATGTGTACATAATATTATTATGAAAAAACACCAGTCTGTGAGCTTCCTGCATTGCCCACAAAATAAAATCGGAAGTTAAAAATTCTGGCGATATGTAGTATCTGTGCCTTGTTTTGGGCTTAGTACAGCATCTGCTATTGGTCTTAGTTTTGTTACTCAGGTGCAGTAAACTCTTGATATACCGAAACCTCTTTTAATGAACTTCGTTTGTAACGACCACCTTGAGCTGGCTGAATGGTATGTTCAATTAACGAATTTTGTTCAGTTCACTCTCATCTTAAAGGTCAGGACCAACTTGCTTAGTCCCAGGCTCTTACGCACCTCATGGGGCAACATAGGATTGGATGATGGATGGAAGAGAATGGATGCAGGGGAAACACCAACCAGTGTGGCATGACAAATAAACAAATTTATCCAAGACCTACTTGCAGTCTTTGTTTGCAGTGCAATTGCTTTCTGAGAGGTAAGAATAAATGCAGAAATTAGTAAATAGAGCAATTGTTGAGAAAAAGAGCCATTTAGACCTAGATGTATGATATTGTGTACGAGTGTACAGCCAAACGACACTCAGTATTTAGCAGTCTTTGTTCACTAAAAGCCACGACACCTGGGAAATTATGACCAGCATGGTGTTCAGCCCTAAAGAACTTTCGGCCTTAACGTCAAGGGTCTGCCACCAATTAGTTCGTTATATCAAGGGTGTACTGTACTGTATTTGTGATGATGGGATTGATCACATGTAATACCAATTTCTTTTGTTCATTGGGTTCACATACAGTTGATATTTTGGGGGCACTCACCATCCACTCACTTGATGTCATGCTGCTCTCAGGTGCCTACCCTTTCCTCCTTTCATTCCTTCCTCTCTGTCTTTCTTTCCATCATTCTCTCATCTTCCTTCTATCTATGGGTGACTCTGCACTGAGTGACAAGCCAAATGGTTTCTTGTACACCAGGAAACCATTTACAACACTGGTTGGTAAACGTATAACCAAATTATGGGACCTGGTGGTTTAGTGGGTAATTAAGGCACTCCAGTTGGATTGAGCCAGTGTATGTTTATATCCAAGGGATGGTTGGGGCTTATTACTCACATAATGCCACTCAGGGATGAGTGAGGCTGGTTACTGTCATCTTAAATATCAGGACCAACTTGCCTAGCCCTGGGCTCCTGCGTTCCTCATGGGGCAACACTGGATTAGATGATGAATGAATGAATGAAAAATGAATAAAGTTGTTCGCAGTGTTGCATTTATTTCTGCTCCATGACTGTTCAAGATACTCAGCAGCAAACAAAGAAACAGTATTCTGATTGCCATGACTATTGAAATAACAGGTACTGACATGCTACAATGCTTATTTATGATTGTGCCATTACATGTTAGTATCATTCTTCAATTTTCTTGAAAAATGTTTGCGGGCACTAGAGCAGCTCTATATACCATATACAGAAAGCCTTCATTATTTTTGTCCCTATTTGGTCTAGTAGGCCAGTTAAATATTAAAATTGCTGGAATGTGAAAACTTAGGTAAATTGGACAATGTTGTTGAACTTGGCAGCCTTAGTTACTATACCAATTGCCTATTTTATCGTGGATATTTTTTAATTGGAAGCAACAGTATATTTTTTTGTGTAAAGTATTCAGAATGAGCTAATATAAAAATGTTGGAGTCAAGGGTGGAATATTTACCAGTAAGCATTAAAGAAGCTTACTGTATACAGCAACTGTTATTTCTTATTGGTAGCATTTTTTTATCCATAGAGTATAATATTTTGAACTCTCTAAATCAAGAATAGTGTGCTTGCATGAATTGCAAGATTAAACCTGATATACAAATGTGAAAAATTCTTCTATATTACTTCCATTCTTTGTGTCTACCAACTTTTTGCTTTAGTAGATGAATTCAGTTACCTTCTGTCTATTGCATCCGTTTCTTTATTACAAGTTTAACATTAATTAGCTCTGCCCCTTAGTAAGCTTAATGTAATTTACTTCCTTGTACGTCCAGGTCATCACCCCATAATGGGAAAACAGGTGTGGATGATGATGATGATGATGATGTATGTCCAGGTGATTTATCAAGTACATTATATTGTCTGTATCTTGTGTATTATCATGACGGTTCTGCTAAATAGTTTATCAGTTTTTATGCTGTCTATGAATACAAGTGATCAGCAAGTCCCTTCATCCCCCCTCCCCCTTCCCTCTTCATTTTTAGCACAAATTGTTTAAAATATGAGTATCCTATAACCTGTGGTAAAGTTCCCACATTGCCTTTTTATAGTACATTTTCCAAGCTTTGATTCATCAGTTAAATATTGAACTGTAGTGAGGTGCTTGTAGCATCCCTCAAGTAGTCAGTCTTGATTCCAAGTAGTGAATGATACAGCTTTAACCCCTTTAAACTGATGGTGTATTTTTGATTTATTATTGATTCCACCAGGTGCTTTATTCAGCTAGAGAGAATATTTTTTTGAAATGGGGGGTTTCAAACAGCCTTCATTAGCCCCTTCAGTTAGAGGTCTTCCCTGAGTTGAATAAAATCTTACGATGATAGCAGTAATAACAAGACATGCCATGATAGTGAAGGGGTTAATTATGAAACTTTTATTACTGCTCAGATATCAGAGTGTGAAGTGTATCATAATGGGTGTTCTTCGTCTCTCCAAAACTTCTCCCCAAAGAGCATATAATATTTACAGATAGATAACAACTGGTCATACAGGTATGTGCTATTTTTTATAATGGCTGTTCAGTACTGAGCTTGTGTATATAAAGTAGCTGCTAAGTTTATTACAGTATTGGGGTCTAGGTAATCTGGTAACTTTCTCCTGTGCTTGTAGTAGTCTAGTACCTGTGTCTGGTTTGGGGCATTGTGCATATTGTAGTCAAATGTTAAGTTAATAGTTTCATGCAGATTAAATTGAAGCAAATAAAATGTGTATAAGGTTTTTCAGGGAATGGAAAAAAAAAAAAAAAAAAAGTTACTGTATTTTTGTGCAAAATGAAAAAAAAAATCATACCATCATTAAAATTGCTTATTTTAATATATATTCCTAATTCCAGGTAGAGATTACAGAATGCTTTTCATACATTAGTTTGTTGAATTATTCAGAAATTAAATGTGAATAACAGTTTACCCATTTCTTTCTTAAACTTACAGGAAACTTCAAGCAAAATATGGTTAAATGATGATTTCCACAAGGCTTAATGAGAGTTTTTTGATGATCCTTCTTTTATCAAGGAACAGACTTAGCTACTTATACAGTGCTTATGTTTATTTGAAGGCCATTTTAAAACTAATGAATTAGATAGGAACAGGTAAGGTTTGTCTGAGGGACTAAGTACTCTTCACCATCAGAGTAAACTGTATGCAGTACTTTTCCATAGTAGGGACCTGCACAAAATGTAGTATTGTTTTTAAATGTAGCACAGTTCCTCATGTGTTATATATGGCAGAATCTCATGTAGAAAATCTTCTACAGTATTTTATTTTATTCTTGTATCCAGTAAGATGATAAGATACATTACATCTCTATCGTAGACTAATCGTACAAACTATTGTTTTTAGACTTATGTCATGGTGGTAGCTCATAGTTTATTAATAATATTATACCATTAACCTTCTGTTAATATATAATGATGAAACCATGTGCAGTAGTGTTGTAAGGCTCTTATCATTATGGTAGTCATATTCTGTAGATAGCTTTTACGATGCTGAAAAACATTCATTGGACTATAAAATGTTATTTAATTAGTTATTGTTGATTGTGATCATGTGCCGAATCCAAAACATTATCAGGTTTACTTAATCCAAAAGCATGTAATTTCTCACCTCGCGCTCATCGGGAAGGTGTAACTACAGTCAGCAGCTGGATTTACGCCAATAATAAAGCATGTAATTAATGAAACTGTGTAGTACTCTATTTTTCATGTATCTATAAATAAATAAATAGGCAAAAGTGACTAATTTGAAAGTTTCAGCTTCCATTTATTAGATAAAAAGATACTGGCTTTGTAATGTAAGAATAATAGAAAAAGGTTACTATTGTATGCCCTGCATGTTGTACAGAATAGCTATAAGAGTGTAACTGAAAAGCTTGGAAACTCAGCCAATTTTGTCCCGTACAGGTGTTGGGTTTGGGGTGTTGCAATTCCATCAGCCAGCACTTGCTGCAAGCATCCGTATGCCGCCTCCAGCTGAGGAGGACATTGTACATGTGGCTTCCCTTCTCAGATGCATTTTTCCAAAGTAATCGGAGAGCAGTAGCTTAGATATCCTCACCCTCATTTTGCCAGCATCATCAGAACCTTATTTCTCACAAATAAGTCATAGGTGCACACTTCAAAAAATGAACAGTAACGTACACCATCCATCCAGCCATCATCCAATCTTTCCACCATCAGGAGCACAAGGGCCCAGGGCTAGGGTGTTTAGTCGCTACATTTAAGGCAAGGGTAACTAGCCTCTCTTAACCGTGAGTAGCATTATGTAAGCATAACCCAGTTAGCCGTCAGATAGAAACCTTTACAGGCCCCATATGGTTGGAATTCCTTTATCCACAAGACCATCAATTGTCATTTGGTGTTATGGCTGCCACCCATCATAGGAAATGGTTTCCTAGATTACAGGAAACCTTTTGGCTTGTGCTGTAGAGATACTTTTCAGGCAGCCGTACAGTGAGTGAGTGGATGATGGGTGCCCTCACCTACCACTAAGAACATATTTAAAAAATAAAAGTCCATTGAAATATACCATAGGTTACAATTATTTGCTCATTCATGCCTTCAAGTTTGCTGGTTCCACCATTCAGACATACACCTTCCGCACTATGTACGTCATTTGAATGTCATTTTTGCAACAAGTGCAGGAGAGAGAATTCTGTCAGTTGCCAAAAACAGATGCAATTCTTGTGCATCTCCTTTGTCATTGCTTTTGGTTCTTTCCCTTACATACTGTAACTGGTCGTCTCATAAATGTATTGATAGTATCACATATAATCTTGGCTGTCCACACCTCCTCCCATCCTCAAGCTCACTCATAGATTCCCTTTTCACCATCCTGGAAACATCTGCCTTTTGTATGACCATAAGATCCAAGTAGCCATGTTTACCTACAATCATTTTTACTTTACTATTTCACATCATTCATGAATCTCATGCGAGTTTTGTTCTTTCCAAGCTATTCCTTAAATCTTATTTCCAGTACCCTTCTTACATGGGTAGTGGTGCAGTAGGTGCTGGCTTTGTAGTCAGGTAATGAACTATAGAGATGAAGAGAGAACTTGTATAGTTTTAACAGACTTTATAATGAGCACTTGTTAAGGCTGCCTGAGAGGTTGTGCAGCTGTTGTTAAGTTGGATGGAGAGCTGATGACAGGGAGAGCTGGAGCTCCTGTTTCATCAGCCCTTGGGACTACCAGTAGCTTCTGACCATTTCCCCTTACTGAACTTCTGCGGTATTTCAGTAACAGAGGGTAGGCCAGCATACTCTCCTATACAAATTTTTCTTTAACTGTCAGTACCAACCCACATGGACATTATACACTACACATCCTATTCTGACTTAAGAAAAAATGACATCTCATCACCCAGCCTCAGAGTTCAGGGGAAGGGGGCATCAAAGCCCCTGTTATCCACCCCCATCCTGGTGATGGCCACTTTCTGCAACATTTATGGTCTTTCTTCTAATTTTCTATATGCTGAACACCACCTCTCCTTCTAAACCTGACTCTCACTTCCTCACTGAGACTCAGCTGTTTGAGGCAACTGATAGCAAACTCTTGTCTGTATTCTCCTACTTTACTCACTTCACAGCCAAAGATTGATGTGTATATGTACACAACATCATATCTTGCTTCCATGTTCCTAAACTTGAATCATTTGAATTCTCTATTCTCTGGCTTTTGCTGTCCTGTCATTCTATGACTAAATATCTTTGTGTTGTGTACGTATCCCCTAATTCTACTGACTATGAAAAATTCTTTGACCATCTCACATCTAAGATGGACTGCAGCCTACCAATTTCTCAGTTTTCTGAAATCTCTGTTTTAGATTATTTCAATGTTCACCACCAACTTCGGCTCACCTCGTCTTTCTCTGATCCACCTGGTCAACAAGCCTGCATGTTTTCTCTCCTTAATGACCTAGAGCATCTCATACAGCACTCTACCCGTATCTCTGATCGCATTGGAAAAAGTTCCAACATATTTGACCTCTAACTATTCCTTTTGCTTATGCTGTTAATTTTTTCTCTCCATGGGGTTTGCCTTATCACAGCCTTATCACCTTAACCTTTCCTGTCATTCCAGTAAGGCCTGTGGATCCTCTCAAGAAGCAGTGGCTTTGGCACTTTGGAGCTGTTGATTGAGTGGCCCTCTGGCAGCTCTTCTTTGATATTTCCTGGTTGAGAGCCATCTGAGTGTGCCTCGCACCTTATGGAGGTTATTCTCTCGGTCATGGAAGTACTGTATACATTCCTTTCTCTTATCCATTGACTAAAGGACACAAAAAAATTGGTTTAATCACACATGTTCTGATGCTGACCACAACAAGGAGAAGACCTACAAAAGGTACTGGAATCAACCCACCCTCAAATCTCATCTCTCGTATGTCTCAGCCCGGGACCATACTAAGTCTGTTCTTCGCTCTGCTAAGAATAATTTCATTCATATTAAATGCTCGGAAATCTCTGACTCTCTTCATCTTGCTCCTGGCAGCATGCCAAAAACCTCTCTACCAGCTATACTTCATTGTCCTTCCCTCCTGTTGTCTGCTCTGCTGGCTCTGTAGCTGTTCCTTGTACTGAAAAAGCAAAACTCTGCTCAGACTTTCTCCTCCATTTCCATCTTAGATGACTCCAGTGCTGTTGCTATATCACTTCCCTCTTCTGACTTCCTCAAGAGTGAATTAAGATTTCATCAATGAAAGTACTTTCTACCATCACTGGCCTCAATACTGACAAGGTAAATGGGCCTGATGGGTTCCTCCTTTTGTCCCCAAGAAATGCTTCTGTGCATACACCCTGCCTAGGTAAACTCTCTGTCAACTTGTATCTTTCCTTTTACTGGAAGTTTGCTCTCATTCATCCTTTCCAAAAGGAGGGTGACCATTCCCAGCCCTCTTAACTATTGCCCAATTGCTTTAACATTGCCTATTTAAAACTTTTTTATAACTATTCATAAAAAAATGTGAAGCACCTTTCCTATCATAACCTTTATGATCACTAGTATTGGTTCCACCCGGGAAACTCCACCATTGATCTCACCTTCCATTCAGACTCCTGTCATCCTGCTTTTGGGACTATGGCAAAAACTTTGCCATTGCACCTGAGGTCTCAAAGGCTTTCGATCGAGTCCAGCATAAATCTTTATTTTCCAGACTGTCCTCTTATGTTTCTAACCTTCTATCTGTTCCTTCGTATCTAGCTTCCATTCGGGTCATTCTGTAGCTGCCGTTGTAGACAGCCAGCATTCTTCTCCTAGGGCTATCAATAGTGGTGTTCTTCAGGGTTCTGTCTAATCACCAGCTGTCCCTCCTATTCATTTAGTGACTTAAGCTGTACATTTAACCCTATCCACTCATGTACTGATGACTCCATCCTTCACCTTTCCCTTTGCTTCTTGCAGTGTCCATTCTGAGCAGTTGCTTCCACATACAGAGATGAAGCCAAGGCACACCTAATGTCTGACTTGGCTCATTTCTCTGATTGGGGTAAAAGTAATCGTGCTGTTTTTAATGCATCAAAACTCGGTTCTATCATCTTTTGAACTGTCAGAATCTTCCTCAGGAGTATCTTCTCATTTTTAAAAATATGCAACCTAAACCTACATCATGTTTTAACAAACTTGAGGTTTCATTCTCCTGGGATTCATCTTTGAAATATTATATTCTCTCTCGTAATATCTGCTTCCAGGAGATAGGTGTGCTAAGCTGACTCCTTGCCTTCTTTACTCCATCACATCTCATTAACTCTCCTCCTTTTACTGGCTTGCTTCAACCTGTCTCTTAGCCGCAGTTGGATCTTTATCTCGTTTTCTCTCAAAGCTTCAATGGTCACTGCCCCTCAGAACTGTCTGCTTGCATCCCCTTACCACTGTGGCAAGCGCATTGCACCTGTCTAGCGGCAAACTCTCATTCCTTTTCTGTCCAGCTCTCTAATCAGAAGTTAACCATCACTCCCAGGTCAACTCTGGAACTGTCTTCTCTTACGCTACATGTTCAGAGTCCAACTACTTGTTCTCTGGACACGAGCGACTCATCTGGGGTTCCCTTCAAGACCAGGTCTAGAGCATACAACTAGAGGAACAGGGCATAAAAGCTCGAGTCAACCAACCTTACGTGTATATTGCTACAAAATCAACACAATGCTTAATACAACTTAATACACTGTACAGATTAAATGCACTATACAAGACAGGAGGACTTCGGTTGGGCTGCTGGGGACTGGGCTATCACAGGTGTCGTCCAGGTGTGGGAGGGGTCCCGTCAGGTGTGCCTTCCCTCATGAGGCATGGGACCACTGCTATGGGCCGGGTCATCCAAGGTGGGCTGCTGGGTGGTGTAGAGGGAGGCCTTTACCCGGTGGGGCCTCAGTGAGCAGGTCAGCTCTCGGGACTGGGGTTGAACAGGGCGAGCAGGCACGCTTCTCTGCACCCACTCCTGGAGGAGGATTGCTTGCCGGTGGGGCTGGAGAGGTCACGTCCCGGAGTCCTGGGGGTGCCCCTGAGTGACCGAGGGCTGCGGTCTCACTCGGGTCAAGCCGCCATCAGGAGCTACCTGCGGCGTCCCTTCCCTCGGGAGTCAGACAGTGAGGGGCGTCGTAGGGGCACTGACTGTAGGGAGCGGATCCCCAGACTCACTACGGGGCCACTCCAAATCTCCTCCAGCTGCAACTCTGCCAGGGGGCTGACTCTGAGGAGAGAGCAAGAAGGGTGTCCAGCTCAGCCACTGGATGGGTGAGGCAAGTAAGGGACATCCTCCATGAGGGACATCACAGGGGTAGCAGATGAGGGACATACGGTGGCCGATATCGCTGTTCCTCTTGCCCCTGCGACAGCAGGCGAAGGGCGTAGGATGGCCGACCCTTCCCCAGCACGGACAGTGGCCGTCACTGCGGTCCTGCTCCCTGCGGAGGTGGCAGACAGGAGACAGGCGGTGGCCGATCCTTCCCTGGCGCAGATGGTGGCCGTCACCGTGGTTCTACCCATCTCTGGGGTTGCAGCCAAGAGATGTACAGTGGCTGATCTCTCCACGGTGCAGACAGTGGCCGTCACCATGGTGCTGCTCCCAGCAAAGGCTGCAGGTGAAGGGAGTACAGTGGCTGAGTGCTGACCCTTCCCCAGTGCGGACGGTGGCCATCGCCGCGGTCCTGCAGGGTTAGTAGCAGAGAAGCGTACAGTTACCAACTTCTCCCCGACGCGGACGGTGGCCGTCGTCTCGGTGCTACCCGGGACTGTAGGAGTACAAGTCCCACTCCAATCCTGGCGAGTGCTGGTCCGGTTGGAGAGTAGTATGCAGGGGCGGCGTTCCTCTGGCTGGCTCTGTTGAGAGGTAGAGGGGTGCAAGGTAGTGGGGGACATAGGCCAATCTGGCCTAGGCCCTTCACACCCTATGCGCCTCCCTTGGGGTGGGTGTTGCGCAACCCTGTCCGTGGCCTCTGGGGTGGGTATTTCATCTTCCTCAGTCTGTATTTCCCACTGCCTCTGATCTCCAGTCTTCTAAAGTGTCTATGCATCCGGAAATGAGCGGATCTTGAATTTGGCTGTCATTTACTTTGTTTTTATTTTTTCTTGGAAAGAAGGAATAATCAAGAACTAGCACCAAGCCATGAATTGTTTATATGGCACTAATGCTAGCGATGAAGCAGTTTGGTGATGAAATAGTTTTGCGTTAAAGCACAGGGAGGAAGGGTCAGTGTCAGTAGGAGGTCCTTCAACTATCCATGTCATAAAACCAAAACCAAATATCTCACCTGATAGGATTAGAGGGAAAATAAAGGTCGGAAGAAGCAAAGAAATATCAAGAAGAGATGGAGCAGAGGACAAGAAGAGTACTGCAATGAGAGAAAGACGAGACAAAATGACCCATTTTAATCACCTCATACGACAAACACGGATGCTGGGGAAGTATTCTTCCCACCCCCCACTCTCCCCAGGGATAATGGTTGGTTCTTGTATTAATGAAACGTGTGACTGCGTATAGGTAGTTACACCACATGAACCTGTTCTGAGCGTCTTATTTTTTATTATTATTTTTTATTTTTTTTATACTGTTCTCGAGGCCTTGGAGCGTTTCACGTTCAGGTTCTTGTGGGAGGTGCTGTTTGCAGGTGAATGATACTGACTGGCGATAAACAAGGTTTTGGAGGGAAGGTATGCAGTTTGAGGGTTGAAGGGTAAATTTCAGCAAGATAATTGTTGCAATGGTTAGTTGGGATGAGAGTGTGTAATTGCGCAGAATGTGTGTTGCTTATGCAAAATGGGAAGTAATAACTGCCAACTTATCTAGTGATTATGGATACTGGGTACCCGGGATGTAGTACGGTAGTGTAAAAGGTACAGTAGATTGCCAGACATAGCCATATTTGATTGTGTCCTTTGCATGGGAGACTATGTGACCTAGCCATAGGTGGAGAAGATTGCTGTAGAGGATATGGCTCTAGAGTGCATTGATGAATTTTACCACTAGGATGGCATGATTAATGCCAAGGGTATTGTAAAAGAGAGCTAGGATGTGCGTCAGAACTGGTTATACGAGTTGTTGTCCTTTCTGATACTGAAGGGAAAACGTTCGTGTACAGTAAATTACCAGCGACGATCTCCTCTATCCTATTCTTTTCCGAAAGGCAACTGCTGTTTTTCGTCGAACGGTTTGGGAAACCAAGACAGAGAGTTGGATGTTTCTTCAGTTAGCTCTTCTCCCATTCCCCCACAGTTTCTGACTCTTTGCTTCAGAGTCGGCAGATGGGTTGTTACGTCCTCCCTGGATAGGTAACCTTAGTTTTCCCTACGTTACCGGTAACCCGGGGTCCGTTGGACCCCACAAGTTAAATATATTGTTAAGCGAGATAGTGAAGCTTCTCGACATTTACCGTAGCGTAGTCGTTTCGTAAGTTATGCATTAATTTTGTACTCTTTCTTTATAATGTTTTATTTATGTGATTGCTTGTTAATTATGTAAATTAGTTTACGTCAGTATGCTAAATCATTTAGTGTTATGTAATGTAAGAAAACTCTGGCATGTTTTGGTTGTCTCCGAGTTGGTAACTGTTGTTGCTAGGGGCAGGTACAGGACTAGCACGTCCTAGAATGTTTGAGGCAAGGAACCTTTTATAAGGATGTGGTAGAGACTAGTTCAAGTTCAGTCGGTTTTCAGTTTAGTTTGAGTGCAGTGTCAGTGAAGTTTGTATATTTTCGGTACTTGAGAAAACAATGAAGTGTTGTTGGCAAAAGTGAAGTGTTGTCAAGCAATTAGTGTAACTGCAGTTAGTAAAGTTTGTATAGATCCAGTGCTTGTGAGAATAGTGAAGTTGGAAAGCATTAAGCGTAATTATTTGGAAAATAAAGACAGTGAACTCAAGAAACCTGTGTTTATTTACGACGCTTGAGCTGATCCTGTGTACTGTACTCTACACCTAAAGGCTGACCATAGGAAGAACAATTAACTGGGCAACGTCCTTCATATACTGAGCTACTGCTGTTGAAGCCTGTGGCATTGTGGGATGGAGATGCAACACTGGTGTCAGGAGTGTGGATAATTTAAGTGCTGCGGTGAGTCTAACATTCGACATGGAGGCAGAAGGTGTATAGACACGAGGCCAAGCAAGGCAAGAGGAGGCATCGCTGGCTGCAATTATGAAGTTATTTACAGGCCCAAGGTGGACAGTTACAGACACAAAAGATAGAACTTAAAGAAGCTACAAGCACAAAGCGTACAACTGCAGGCACAGAATGAAGGACAGAAAGAACTGAAAGAACAATTACGAAGTACAGACACAGGATGGACAGAAAGAACTGAAAGAACAATTACAGGCACAGAATGAAGAACAGAAAGAACGATATGAACTGCTTCAGGAGGCATTACAGGAGCAACAGAGGGAATTACAATTGAGGATGCAAGAACAGTTGGATGCTTTCATGGGGGAAATGAAGGAAGAGCAGGAGCAGCAGAAGGAGGAAATATACGCTGAGCTACAGCAGCAGAAGTGTGAGGTAAGCAATAACGTGATGTAATTCAGACAGCATCTAGATGACCAGGTGAAGCATGCAGACAACCAGTGGCAGTATGTAGTAAGAGATAAAGATGGAAGTGATATAAGAAACCCAGAAAAGATAAAAGAAAGAGTTACAGAATACTATAAAGAGATATACAAAACAAATGACTTAACAAAAGGATATGAGGAATACACAGACTGTTTAGAGAGTATGATCAGAGAATGTTGGATGTATGAAAACAAGGAAGAGGAAAAATTAAGTGAGGAAGAGGTGAAAATGGTAATAACAAAGTTAAAGACTGGTAAAGCAACTGGCCCAGATAAAATTAGCAATGAAATGATTAAAAGATGTGGGAAAAGTATGAAGGATTCAATAATAAGAATGATGATGAAAATATATGATAGAGAAATAATACCAAATGAATGGCACAAGGCATACATAAAAAATATATATAAGGGAAAAGGTAACAAGAAAGATTTAAACAATTATAGAGGACTGATACTGAACTCACACCTGATGAAAATGATGGAGAAAATAATAGAAATGAAGGAGACAGAAAAGCTGGAGAATATGAGTGATTACCAGTGCGGGGCAAGGAAAGGAAAATCAGTAAGGGAACATCATTTTTTTTATAAGAAATATTATTGAAGAAGCACAACAGAAAAAGAAAGAAATAACAGCAGTATATTTTGATGTATCAAAGTGCTTTGACAAAATGGTATTAAAAGAAGTAATGAAGGAGTTATGGCTAAAGGGAATAAAGGGTAAAAACTGGAGAATGATATATGAAATTAATATGAAAAATGAATTGATACCTATGACAGAAATTGGGGAATGTAAAGGAGTGTATGTACAGGAGATGATAAGACAGGGATCAGTGCTAGGGGCCAAAATAAGTTCAATAACTATGGATTCACTAAGCAGAATTATGAGGGAAAAAGAAAGTAATTGGAAAATAGGAAATGTAAGGATAAGCCCATTAATATTTCAAGATGATATCATGGCAATAGAGGAAAATTACAAAATACAGGATACAATAAACACAATTGAAGTATTTCTAAAATTAAAAAGACTAGAAATTAATGAACATAAAACAAAGCAATCAGCATTAGTAGGCAAGGGAAAAAGAGTAAAAATAAATGGTAAAGAAATTGTAAGAACACAAAGTCATAAGTACCTGGGAATAATTATACAAGAAAAAGGGAAACAGAATATTAAAGTGGAAAATATGAGAAATAAAGCAAGGGTAGCAGCAAATGAATGTATTAACATCTTAAATAGAAAAGAACTGAAAAAAAGTAGAATTAAAATAGGGCTAAAATTATTTAATACTTGTGTATTACCGATAATGTTGTTTGGAGGGGAAAGTGGGAAAACATTAAGAGAAAAAGAAAGCTCTAAATAATGTTCAGACTCAGTACTTAACAAAATTAATCAAGGTACCAAGGACAACACCGAAATGTGCTTTATTATTTGAAACACAGGAAGTAAAAATAGAACACAAAATTAATCAAAGAAAATGTAATGCTGAGTAGAATTTGGCTCGACTTCTCGTTCCAAATCAACTCAACACTGAGCGGGGTCCTCTTTCGAGACCGGAGCTAGTGCAATGAAGAGAGGCAGGACATAAAAACTTTCGGCAACACCATACACGTATATTATTTCAGTTAGACACAAGACATTTCAGTAGACATTACATCACAATATGGAGCAATACAAAACCTTATCTAAAATATTGTGTATCTCGCAGGATACTAGCTTCCTAGATATTAATGACAATACAACAAATCTTAGTACTAGGAGTACAGTAAATACCCGTGCGCGCGGAGCGCGTGAGGGGAAAGAGGGGGGGGATTTGTGATTTACCAGGAAGGGGAGGGGAAGGTAGGGAGACACGGAGAGTGACAGAACGGCGAGGGAGAAGTTATGATAATATTTAATGAGGCCCGATATTAACAAGGGAGTTTTGGTGTTTTCTATTGGCAAGAATTCTTTGATAATTAACTCTGGTTCTTATTTGGACTTTAAGAGCGGGGGTGAGGGGTGGGGAGAGTTTTCAGGGATAGCGTGCGGAACAGGGGAGTACAGTCATCACTCACGGTCCTCGTAGTTTTGGTAACACTAGATTTCCGTCAGCACAACTTATATACTACACATCTCCCGGGTAGGTTATGTAGACTCGCACTTCCCAAAGCGTAACAAAGTCGGAACCCTCGTAATTTCTATTCCACTGTATTACTCAGAGTTTAACCAATAGCACTCCAATAATGTATTATCCTTTCTTTGGGCTCTAGAGAGAAGTCCTTAGTACTCTCGGGATGACACTCGCACGTATCTTCACTGGGGGTCTCTACCCATATTCTCGCCCTTTAATGTAGCATTATGTCCTGGGTTACCCCAATGGAAATTACATGAAATCACTGCACTAGTCTTATTCTAAGAAAAAAGACAGAGACGATCTATGGTCGCTCACAACAAAATCAGGTAGAGACGATCAATGGTCGCTCCCTGAAAGCTAAGGTAGAGACGATCAACGGTCGCTCCCTCAGCACCCCGGTGGAGACGATCGATGGTCGCTCCCAGGGTATAGTGAGGAGGAAAGACCTCCCTGTCTCCCCCGGCCTCTGTTCCCTGCGCGAGGCCCTTGAGAAGACCCACCTGTCGGGCCCCCGTGACAGCCGCTGCCGCAGTCCTTCCCTGCCGGTGCCCCTGCCCATAGGAGACCGCAGTCCGTCGCCTCTTCCGGCCCGCCACAGGACACCCGGGCGAGACCTCACCACGCCCCCGCGACGCCGGGACCTGACCCAGAGGTTCCTAGCCCTCTTCGGCCCCAGTCCGGAGCCCAGTCCGGAAGCCCCCGGACGTGAGAGGACGCCCTAGTGAGTCGCCCCGTGCCCTCCCGACTCGCCCTACCCTGGCGACGCCCTCAGTCCGACCGGATCATCACTGAGGTAACCGTGTTTCTCTCCACGAGAGATACCAGGGTCCTGCAATTGTGAAGTAGGTTAAGTGTGACTCCTTTTTTCTTAGAATAAGACTAGTGCAGTGATTTCATGTAATTTCCATTGGGGTAACCCAGGACATAATGCTACATTAACGGGCGAGAATATGGGTAGAGACCCCCAGTGAAGATACGTGCGAGTGTCATCCCGAGAGTACTAAGGACTTCTCTCTAGAGCCCAAAGAAAGGATAATACATTATTGGAGTGCTATTGGTTAAACTCTGAGTAATACAGTGGAATAGAAATTACGAGGGTTCTGACTTTGTTACGCGTTGGGAAGTGCGAGTCTACATAACCTACCCGGGAGATGTGTAGTATATAAGTTGTGCTGACGGAAATCTAGTGTTACCAAAACTACGAGGACCGTGAGTGATAACTGTACTCCCCTGTTCCGCACGCTATCCCTGAAAACCCTCCCCACCCCTCACCCCCGCTCTTAAAGTCCAAATAAGAACCAGAGTTAATTATCAAAGAATTCTTGCCAATAGAAAACACCAAAACTCCCTTGTTAATATCGGGCCTCATTAAATATTATCATAACTTCTCCCTCGCCGTTCTGTCACTCTCCGTGTCTCCCTACCTCCCCCTCCCCTTCCTGGTAAATCACAAATCCCCCCCCTCTTTCCCCTCACGCGCTCCGCGCGCACGGGTATTTACTGTACTCCTAGTACTAAGATTTGTTGTATTGTCATTAATATCTAGGAAGCTAGTATCCTGCGAGATACACAATATTTTAGATAAGGTTTTGTATTGCTCCATATTGTGATGTAATGTCTACTGAAATGTCTTGTGTCTAACTGAAATAATATACGTGTATGGTGTTGCCGAAAGTTTTTATGTCCTGCCTCTCTTCATTGCACTAGCTCCGGTCTCGAAAGAGGACCCTGCTCAGTGTTGAGTTGAATTGGAACGAGAAGTCGAGCCAAATTCTACTCAGCATTACACTGGTGGCCAGCGGTGGTTCTAGATCCGAGCGTAGAAGAGAGGTAAATAGGAAATATTTGGAAAAATGGCAACTAAACCGCACGTCCAGTTATCCAAGTTTGACCCTGACCAGTATGACATACAAACATATCTTGCAATAGTTAAACCCTTATTGGATATTGGCTTCGATAATGACCAACAAAAAATTGCAGTCACACTTCCACTACTGGGTAAAGCCGCAGCTAACATTGCGCCAAAAATTGTCCCAGAACTCACCTGGCAGAACTTTACCAAGTTCGCAGTCCAAGCCATCACCCCATCATTAGGGAAAGTGGTGGCTCTATCCAAGTTGGATAGCTTTACTTATAACGGGGATTTAGATAATACCCTGTTGCAGGCGAGAAGCCTGATTACTGCTGCCTACCCGGAATCAGACGAAGAAACCCGGGACCAGCACACCTTCAATACTCTGCTCCGAGTACTTCCAAGTGTTGTGAAGCAACACTTTACCATCCACGATCCGACAGGAGACATGGATAGGGATATACAGCTGGATTTTTAGGCCCGCCCCCGCACCAACCCACGGTGGCGGGGGCCATCACCCCTAAGTATCGCCCCCCAGTGTACCACAAAATGAAAATCAACGGCGTGAAGGCCAGACTACTAGTCGATACGGGAGCAGCCAGATCCTGTCTTTACAGCCATTATTTTTCCCGCTACAAATCGCGGTTTGGCCCGCTCCGCCCCACTACCACCCACCTTATAGATGCGGGGGATGGCCCCCTGCCCATCCGTGGGGAAACTCGGGCCCTACGGGTCGACACTGTGGTCGACACCCACCAACCAGTATCTACCCAGCACCCCTTCATCATTTTTTATTCCTCCTGCCGGAGCTATGACGGCTATTTAGGGCTGGACTTACTTCAAAAACTCGGAGCCACTATGGACTGTCGCAACCGACAACTCCAGTTCCACCCCCTACCCCGCTCCACCCCAGCCGTTTGTACCTGCACGCCGCAACCCCGGCCGGAGGACACACACAAAAAAAAAACCCTCGCACTCCTTCTTTTCCCCTTCTTCGCCTCCCCCTTCCCCCGCGCAACCCCACCCCACTCTTGCCCCCTCCTTCCCTGCCACCGTTTCCGCCGCCGTTACCATCCCCTCACACCACGAGGCCTGGGTGCCCCTGAACAGGCCCTCAGGCCCATCCGTTTTGTTCTCCCCCCTCCTCCCTGCCGGACCCCTCTCCGCCTGCCTCGTTTCCCCTACCTTTCTCCCCCCCCACCGCGCTGCCATTCACATCGCCAATCTCGCACCATCCCCTCTCACCCTTCCCAAAGGGCTTATCGTCGGAGAGATGGAAGAAGCCGAGCCCTGCGTCCCTTCCCCCCAATGCCCCGCCCCCCTTCCCCCCATCCCTGACCATCTCTCCGACCAACAGTCAGACGCCTTACGCTGCCTCCTCCTGGAGTTCCAGGATTTGTTTGCGGCAGGGCCCGCAGATATAGGACACACTACATACCTGTCTCACGAGATCCTTACGACAGGCCCCCCGACAAGGTCCAAGGAGAGAAGGTCTGTCCAGCCCGGGCGAGAATTCAACCTGGTTGGCGCATGACGTCACGTGGGAGACAGCTACTCACTCCACTCACTCAGTCACTTAGTTTCCCTAGGCCGCAATGGTGGAGAGCTCGGTGTTCCCATATATTTATCTCATACTAGGACAGTTATCAGAAAGATGCCACTTAACTGTGCAGTATTTGGATGCTATTCAGTCAGCAGAAAAGACAGTGACATCAAATTCTTCAGGTTCCCTCAAGATGAAGACACTAGAAAGAAATGGGTCCAGCTGTGTAAGGGACAAGACCTGGTTAACACAAAGGAAGCCCGTGTCTGTCTACATTTTGCTGTTCTATCCCTCATTCCCCTTCTCTCTCTCTTCACTTTCTTCCTCACTCTCTCCATTTTCTCATCTCTCCGGAGTAGTCCACCCTTCCCTCAATTACTGCTTCTTTCTCTCACATCCTCTATTCCCTCATTCTTTTCCTTCAGTACTCCCTGTTTCTTTTATTTCCTCCATTCCCCCTTTCCTTTCCTCCATCACTCCCTCACTCTTTAACTTCCACTACTCCCTCCCTCCTTCCACTATTCCTTCACTCCATTACTCCCTAACTTCATTCCTTCTATGCATTCTCTCCCTCCCTCCGTTATACCCTCTCTCCCTCCACTCATCCATCATTCTCTCCATTCCTCCACTCCCTGCCGCCCTTCACTGCTCCCTAATTCTTTCCTTTCATCCACTCCCTCCATCCCTCCAAGTATTCCCTCCCTCACTCCTTCCATCCAACTATCTATCCTTCTAGCGAATCCCTCCACTCTCCCGTAACCGCATCCCTTCTTTTCCTTCCTCGTTCTCCATTTTTTCTTTCTCTTCTACCAACTTTCCCTCAAGGTTTTCCTGCATCTCCTTTTCTTCCTGCCTCCCTCCCTCCATTAGCTGTCTTTCTCTCCCACTTCTCCTCCTACTTTCCTCTCCCTCCAATTTCCCTCACCCGTTCCCTCAATCTTTCTATCCCTCAGTCAATTACCTACTTTCCTTTCTCTGCCCGTCCATCCCTTCCTCTCCATCCTTCCATCCTGCCCTCCTGTTTTTCTTTTCCTCCATTTTCTCTCACTCTTTCCTCATATCTACCTATCTATCCCTTCAGCTATACCCTCACTCCCTTCCTTTAAAAACCATTATTTTATACTCTCTCTCTCTCTCTCTCTCTCCTTTCATTAGTACAGATATTACCTCCCTCCATCTTCCACCTGCTCCTTCTTCTCCTCCTCCTTTCTTCCCCCATTCTGCAGTCCATCTCTTAATTTCTGCTCCTCCTCCTCTCTCACTTTTCTCTATCCCTCCTCTTCCTCATTTTCCACTTCTCCTCTCTTCCACCATCCCTAACTCCCTTTCTCCTTTTTCATCCTCCCTCCTCTTCTTCCACTTTTCTAGCTCCCTCCTCCACCTCTTTCTCCTCCTCTCTTCTCTCTCCATACCTTCTACTCTCTTCCTGTCTTCGCTCACGTCGTTTACTTCATTCGCAAATACTATGTCTCCCTTCCTTCTCGCCCAATCACTTTTCTTTCTCTCCCGTTCCTCCCTACCGCTTCTCCCTCTCTCCCGTCTTGCTCTCCTTCTCTGCCTTCCACATTTTCTCCTTCATTTCTTCCTTTCTCCTTTCCTTCTCGCTTTCCCTCCCTCCATCTCTTCCCCCCCGGCTCCAAATCACCACTTTTATTTTTTTTTCTCCAATCCATCTCTCTCTCTCTCTCTCTCTCTCTCTCTCTCTCTCTCTCTCTCTCTCTCTCTCTCTAACTGTTACATCCCCATTAACTAGTAGAAATGTTAATTATACAATGAAAACACTTTAACCATAATATGATCAGCTGAAAGTTCTGGGGACGAAGCTATATAACAGTATATTACCTCAGAAGAAAGCAGTATACCCTAAAAGAAAACGGAAGTCACCTTCGGCCGCCCGTTTATCTCCCACCTGACGTCATCAGAATGTGCGCACGAAGAGACCTTCTCTCCTTGGACCTTGCCCCCCGATACGACAGCCTTCCCGACGGAAAAACCCCCGACAGAGAGAAGAGGAAGACCGCCGAGTGCGCGAAATGGAAGAGGCGGGCGTTATTTCCCCCTCCACCAGCCCGTGGTCCTCCCCCGTCGTTCTAGTAAAAAAAAAAGACGGCACGATGCGGTTTTGCATCGATTACCGCCGCGTGAACGACGTCACAATTAAGGATGCCACTCCCCTTCCCTGCATCGACAAGTCCCTAGACTCCCTATACGGGGCGTCTTGGTTTTCTACCCTTGACCTCCAGTCTGGATATTGGCAGGTCCCAGTCCACCCGGATCATCGAGGCAAAACGGCCTTCTCTACCAGTAATGGCCGCCATTATGAGTTTAATGTCCTGCCATTCGGCCTCTGCAATGCCCCAGCCACGTTTTCCAGGCTGATGGAATCTGTTTTAAGCGGCCTCACTTGGGAGATCTGTTTGGCCTATCTTGATGATGTCATCGTTTTTAGCCAAACTTGGGCCGATCATTTGCAGCGCCTCCGCCGAGTTTTCACCCGAATTCGCCAGGCAGGCCTCAAGTTATATCCAGCCAAATGTGTCTTGGCCGCAAAAACCGTCGCGTTTCTAGGCCATACCATTTCCCAAGCAGGAATCTCCCCAGACCCCGATGAGCTGCGCGCCATAGCAGACATACCACCTCCGCAAGATGTTCACGGCATTCGTGCCTTTTTGGGGCTCGCATCCTACTACCGCCGCTTCGTGAAGGGGTTTGCACAAATTGCTAAACCTCTTCACGATCTGACGAGGAAAGGAGAACCTTTCCTCTGGACAGAGGACCGACGAACCGCTTTCCAACAGCTGAAAGACAAACTTATCTCGGCCCCCATCGTGGCCTTTCCCGACTATGCCCTCCCTTTTCGCCTCTACACGGACGTCTCCCTGGACGCCATTGGCGCTGTTCTAGCCCAGGTACAGGCCGGTCGGGAACACATTATTGCTTGTGCCAGCCGCACACTAAACCCGGCAGAGAAAAATTATGCCGCCACCAAGTGAGAATGCCTCGGCATAATCTGGTCCCTCCAATATTTTAGAGCTTATCTTTCTGGGACCCAAGTCACTATAATAACCGACCACCAATCACTCCAGTGGCTGCGACAATCGGATTCCCAGAACACCCAAACCGTCCGATGGCGTGACACCCTAGAGGAATTTCAATATGAAATCTCGTACAGACCCAGGAAGCTCCACACTAACGCAGATGCCCTCTCCCGCCTTCCCATCCGCGCCGTCCAACCAGATCAGGACCTGCTAGAACTCTGGCACCACAAAGAACGCCCCCCCTGGATCCCAGCCTACCTGTTTCCCAAATTGTGCCGACAGGGCGACCACCTTTTGACCCCGTCTGGACACATCCTCTTGGCCCCCGATGCGGCACGTGACACCCTGCGCCAGTTACACGCCCACAACGGCATCCATTTGGGCACCAAAATATTGCTACAGGTGTTTAATGACATCTACTGGGCCCCGAACCCCTCCACCCTCGCCAAGGAAATTAATCAAGCTTGCCGCGCCTGTGCGCTCGGGAAAGACATTACCCGGACCGCCGGGCCTTCTGGCCATATCACCGCCCACAAACCCTGGCAGCTCCTAGCAGTCGATGTAGTAGGACCTCTCCCTCCTAAATCAGGATATAAGTACGTGATCACGTTTGTTGACACGTACTCCAAGTTCGTAATAGCTTGCCCCGCTAAAGAACATCACGCCGTCGCGGTCGCCGATGCCTTACTCCGACACGTTTTTCCCTACTTTGGCATTCCCCAGGCCATCCATTCTGACAATGCCCCCGAATTCTCCGGGAAAGTCTGGGAAGAGCTGGCCAGGATTTTTGGATACGAAATCTCCCACTCACCATATTGGCCTCAAGGGAACGCGGCGTGTGAGCGCAGCCATCGTACCTTGGCAAATCAGCTGCGGACCAGAATCGAGGCTACCAAAGACAACGATTGGCCAGCACACATCAAAATCGTCCAGTGGGGCATGAATTCCTGCCCCCTAGAAGACGGGGTTTCCCCCCACGAGAGGGTCTTTGGCGAAACCCCCCTCCTACTACCCTTACGCCATCACTTACAACCACCCACCTCTGCCCCTGCGACAGACCCGCTACACTTGCTAAAAAGGCGGGTATACCACCTACAGCGAAACTTAGATCTTGGACCCGACACAGCCGCCAATCCCTACAAGCAGGGTGACACCGTAGTCATCGCCCAACTCCCCACCCCCCACAAACTTGCCCCCCGCTTCACAGGCCCGCACACCATCACCAAAATCCCCAATCCTTACCAGGTGGTCGTAGACTACCACGGCACTCCCTGTACCCTCCGAAACCGACACGTACGCCCTTTCCGAACACCCATCCCCCCCGCCATGACCCCGCCCCCCCAACCCCCCACGGCTCCCGCTCCACCCTCTACAACCACATTTGAGTGTTACATTTCCTCCTCCCCTTCCCCCTCTCCCCCCCCTACCACCTCCACCTCTCCCGCCCCAGGCACCTCACCTGACGTCTCCCCCGACACCCCCCCTCCCCCTCGCCCCACCCACCCGTGGCCTGCCCCTCAGCCCGCACTCCCCCATCTCCGGCTCCTGCCGCCACCCCCATCCCCCAGCCCATCACCACCCCCTCTGCCCCCACCACCACCCCTTCACCACAACCCTCTTCCACTCCCCTCCCCCTGCCCACCACCCGGACGCCCACTCCACCCATACCACGTCCTACCACACCCACGGCACAAGAGACAACACGCCCACACCTAACGCCCCCCTCCCCCTCCACCCCGGCCCGCACCACCGCCACCCCTTCACCAACACCCCCTTCTTCCCCCCCCTCCCCTGCCCACCACCCGTACGCCCACTCCACCAATACCATGTGCTACCACACCCGCGGCACGAAAGACAACCCGCCCACCCCCAACGCCCCCCTCCCCCCCACCCCTACCCTCACCACCACCACTACCCGCTCGGGCCGCCTCTCACGCCCACCCGCCCGATATTCCCACACCCCTACACCCCCCACCTCCCCGCGACTTCACACTGTCCAGCTACATCGGGCCCAAATCCCTCCTATCTGTACTCCCCAGAGACTTAACGCCGCATTACTACCACACAAAACCCGGCCTTAGCCCACTCTGTCCGGCATTCCACCTCCAACCACGCCGACAACCACACCAAACAACATGAGGATTAAGCGAGCTGTATGGGCCCCTTCCTTTGCCAAGAACCACCGGCTCCGTGGACCCCACCACCTGTTAAGTATCCTCAAGCACACCACCACCCCCTCCGCCCTCTTCCTCACCTATGACCAAACACAAGAGAATTCTTATACTACCGCCTGGCAGCACACACTCCGCCACCTCCAGCCCATCTCCACCCCCTCCAACACTCTAGCGTTCCACCTCCAGCCACAGGGACGTGACTTTTTTTAAGAACACGGTGGTGAAATGCGTGGTTTTGACCGCATCAATTCTCCGGAATATTCCGGAGAATACCGCAGTCAAAACCACGCATTTCAGAAAACTTGAATATTACATTGAACTCAAGAATAGGGAAGAAGACGCTGTTGAAGTAAAGATGAGAAAACATTGTGAAGATTTTGAAAGAGAGTACGTGAGAGAAATAAAAGACATTAAAGAAAAGTACAGCATACCTGAAGACTTAGAAACATTAGAAGAGAGAGTGGCAAAAAGGGTAATAAAAGTAAAATGCCCGCCGTGCCCGCTGCAGGACCTCCCACCTCACCACCCCCCACACCACCACCGAGCCGCCACCCCACCACCACCCCAGGAGGACACACCGGTGAGGTTAGTGGACCTTGAGCAAGAGGGTCATCGGGGCATCCCGACCCTGAGCCCCTATTCCCCGCAAGTGCCCCAACCCCAGGCGTTCAGGCAAACTGAACTACTGTGCAGGCGGGGTAGTGACCGTCAGACCAGGGGTGGGACTGAAAAGAGGTCAGTCCCAGGTAACACCATCTTGACGGTCTTGTTACACCCTCTAGGGCAGGAAGAGGCCCAAGGCTACGGCCAAAAGAGAGAAAGAGAGATAGACACAGGCTACGGCCTGACAGAGTGTGAAAGGGGAAGGTGACCCCAGGCTCCAGCCTTAACACGCTGAGAGAGAGTTGCCTGTGTGCATCCCTCTCCAGTTGTACTTTGGCTACGGCCAGAATACGGTCCAGGGTAGAGAGACCCTGCTACCGTACGTGTAGCACTACCCAATTACGGAAGCGGCGACTCGGGGCCGGCCTCTCACCGGAGCAGACGGGTGATCCCGTTTCTCCGTTAGTCGTTTCCCGTACGGGCAGACACTCAGCTTCGGCTGGGGCACGTACCAGGGTGGAGAATTCCCTGACGGTAGGATCTGTCCGTATTGGAGAGAGTGCGGCTCTTGAGCCCCTCACTCCGGCTTGTCTCCTACTGCGGGAGGAACACCACGTCGGCGGCACCTTGCCTCGGCGAAAGGGCGACCTCGATCACCCTATAGGTGTCCCCCACACGCCGGGCAAGTTCACGGCTCCAGCCAAAGTCCACACTAGGGGAAGTAGAGCCCCAACTCAGCCCTATGAACATACTCAGGGAACCACGAAGACCGTGAGTCTCCCTTTAGCCTCTTTCCCTTCGGGGAGCCCTTCGTCGCCATCCAGGCTTCTTGGCCAAGAGGAGGCGTTAGAGTGGTGGCAAGGCCCGATAGCGGACTTACCGCCCACACCCGGGAGTTCCTTAGCCCTGTCGGAGCCCTACAGGAGACGCTGCCGCAGCCCAGCCCTGACGGCGCCTCTCCCCCTGAGCACCCGCAGTCCCAGGACGCCCAGGCCCTCCACCGCAGTCCACAATGACGGAGACCCAGGCTCCCTCACTCCCCGGAAGCAGAGGAAGCAGGCCCGAATCCTCCGGCTGTTCGGCCCTAGCCCCGAGGGTCCCCGATCAGGTCGAGGCCCCCAGACCACAGGGCCTCCCTGCACCCCACCAGCGCGGCCCTAGGAAGGAGCCGCCCCTCAGGTCGAGGCCCCAAACAAGGGAGCCTCCCTGACAATAAGTACCAGTGACTTAACAACCCAAGAAACAAGGGTAAAACAGTGACAGTGACAGTGACCCCGAATACAGTGACAGTGATCCAAAACACAGTGGCAGCGTCTAATAAAAGATATATTAAACAGTGGTATCATAGAAATTAGTGTGCAAAGTGTTAAATAACTCAGTCCCCCCTGCAGGAAGGAACCGGGGAGTTTTCTGTGGAACTAGAGGTAGGTGCGCGAGTGAGCCGAAAGGGAAGTGAACTGTCCCTCCCCCGCGACTTGGTGACAGTGTCGAATGTCGCCATCCGCACCCTACCTCTATTATAGAAATATCTCCGCCACAGACTCCCGATCACAGTGACCAAAGTGAGACTCCCCCATTTATTATTATCCACCAGTAACATGATAATTAATACAAACTGACAACCTCAGTGAAGTGATATTCCATCTAAGCAACAGTAAAGCATATCCACGACTGCCCTGTGCCACGTGTTAATATATATTGGATCAGTCTATGTAAGCGAGTGTAATATTGTATCTCTGTTCTCTTATGTGCCAAATATTGTTGTATGTACACTGTAATGAGTAGAACTTAAGCAATAGATGTGATACGGTGTACTGTCTCTTTTTATGCCCTGTTCCTTTGTTAGTGCATTACATCCGGTCTAGTAAAAGGACCCCGTTCCAGTGCTCGTGTTTTTACGACGAGAAGTCGCCTTAAAAACACAGCATTACAAAAAGAAAAAATAATGACAAAAAATAAAGAAGAAATTTGTGAAGACATGAGAAAAGGGAGTAAGACAAAGGAATCAGTGGAACAAGAAATGGGCCAACAGAGATACCTAGAGGAAATAGAGTTTGAAAGCGCAAAGATTATATTTTTTATTCGAACCAGAATGCTAGAAGTGAAGGAAAATTATAAGAAAAAGTATGAGCCTAACCTTATATGTGACATGTGCCAAGAAGAGAATGAAAATCAGCATCATTTATTCATATGTGAAGCATACGAAGATTTGACAAGCGAAATTAAAGGAAAAGAATCAATAACCGAAATTGAAATGCGTGGCTTTGACAGATACACATACAACACTCCGGAATATTCCGGAGCATACCGTAGTATCCCTGACATCGAGGCGGACCAGGAGCAGTGGAGTTCGCCCTCAAGAATGCCGACACCCCCACTCGGACCCCACGGGGTAGCCGCCGCCAGCCACCACCACTCCGGGCAACAACGGCGTATGTCAGCCCGGGCCGTGCGCCCCTGTGACACTCAACCACCACGCCGCCGCCACCGTAGGCGAAAGACACTACCTTCGTGTGGCGGAATCACCGAGTTAGCTAGGGGTGGAGTCAGAAACCATACTCCAGGCAGCGCCCCTCAGGTAGAGACGATCTATGGTCGCTCTGATAGTGCAAAGGTAGAGACGATCTATGGTCGCTCCCATAAAAACCCGGTAGAGACGATCTATGGTCGCTCCCATAAAACCCCGGTAGAGACGATCAATGGTCGCTCCCGTAACACCCAGGTAGAGACGATCAATGGTCGCTCCCTTGGCCCTCCGGTAGAGACGATCTATGGTCGCTCCCGTAAAACCCCGGTAGAGACGATCAATGGTCGCTCCCCTAAAACTCGGGTAGAGACGATCAACGGTCGCTCCCCCAAAACCCAGGTAGAGACGATCCATGGTCGCTCCCTTGGCCCCCCGGTAGAGACGATCAATGGTCGCTCCCCTAAAAACCAGGTAGAGACGATCTATGGTCGCTCCCCAAAAAATCAGGTAGAGACGATCAATGGTCGCTCCCCTAAAGCTCAGGTAGAGACGATCAATGGTCGCTCCCCTAAAAACCAGGTAGAGACGATCTATGGTCGCTCCCCTAAAAATCAGGTAGAGACGATCAATGGTCGCTCCCCTAAAGCTCAGGTAGAGACGATCAACGGTCGCTTCCTCAGCACTCCGGTAGAGACGATTGATGGTCGCTCCCAGGGTATAGTGAGGAGAAAGACGTCTCCACGACCGGAGGTTGAACTCCAGGGGTCTCGCTCCGGAAATTCTCGGAGAGACCTCCCTGTTTCCCCCGGCCTCTGTTCCCTACGCGTGGCCTTTGAGAAGACCCACCTGTCGGGCCCCCGTGACAGCCGCTGCCGCAGTCCTCCCCTGACGGCGCCCCTGCTCGTGGTTGACCGCAGTCTGTCGCCTCTTCCGGCCCGCCCTAGGACACCCGGGCGAGACCTCACCACGCCCCCGCGACGCCGGGACCTGACCCAGAGGTTCCTAGACCTCTTCGGCCCCAGTCCTAAGGGCCTTACACCGGAGCCCAGTCCGGAAACCCCCGGACGCGAGAGGACGCCCTCGCGAGTCGCCCCGTGCCCTCTCGGTTCGCCCCGCCCTGACGACGCCCTCAGTCCGACCGGATCACCGATGATGTGTCCGTGTTTCTCTCCATGAGGAAATACGAGTGACCCTGTAACAATCGTGAAGTAGGTTAAGTGTGACTCCTTTTCTCTTAGAATAAGTATGGTGCAGTAACTTTATGTAATCTCCATTGGGGCAAACCAGGACATAATACCCAGTTGAAGGACG
The DNA here is from genome assembly GCF_032717465.1 of Coenobita brevimanus. Classification (NCBI taxonomy): domain Eukaryota; kingdom Metazoa; phylum Arthropoda; class Malacostraca; order Decapoda; family Coenobitidae; genus Coenobita; species Coenobita brevimanus. Next base: position 12,250,381 of record NC_137050.1, on the reverse strand, counting down.
AGAATGTGGGTTGAGACCTCAAGTGAAAATACGTGCGAGTGTCATCCCGAAGTTTTCTAAAGACATATCTCTAGAGCCCGAAGAAAGACTAAAATATTATTGGAGTGCTATTGGCTAATCTCTGAGTAATATGGTGGAATAGTATTTACGAGTGTTCCGACTTTGTTACGCGTTGTGAAGCGGGAGTCTACATATCTAGGAGATGTGTAATGAATAAGTTGTGCCTATAGAAACCTATTTCCACCAAAACAACAAGGACGGCGAGTAATAACGATATTCCCCTCCTCCGCACACTATTCCTAAAAACTCTCTCCCTTCCTCGCTCCCGCTCTTAAAGTCAAAGTAAGAATCAGAGTTAATTGTCAAAGAATCTTCGCCAACAGAAAACACCTAAACTCCCTTGCTAATGTCGGGCATCCTTAAATATTACCATAACTGTCTCCTCGCCGTTTTAAGTCACTCTCCGTGTCTCCCCTACCTCCTCCTGGTGGATCACAACCCCCCCCCTCCCTCCTCACGCGCTCCGCGCGCACCTGTATTTACTGCACTCTTAGTACTAAGATTTGTTGTATTGTCATTAGTATCTAGAAAGCTAGTATCCTGCGAGATACACAATATTTTAGATAAGGTTTTTGTATTGCTCTATATTGTGATGTAATGTCTACTGAAGTGTCCTGTGTCTGACTGAAGTAATATACGTGTATGGTGTTGCCGAAGGTTTTTATGTCCTACCTCTCTTGATTGCACTAGCTCCGGTCTGGAGAGAGGACCCCGCTCCGCGTTGAGTTGAATTGGTACGAGAAGTCGAACCAAATTCAACTCAGCATTACAGAAATACTAAAACAAAATGAATTACAGGTTGTAGCAAATACAGTGGGCAGAATAATGAAACGAAGAGAAGTAATTATGAATATAAGGAGCAACATAGAAATGAACAATAGACAAAAAATAAATAAAAATAAATAAATAAATAAGCCATTTTGTTTAAAGACAAGAACTCCCGGATGGGAGTAGGCGCCAACAACAACAAGAACAACAACAACCAGCTGGAGATTAGCGAGGGGGTCAAATTTTACACGTTTCCTTCATCCGATTTTAGACATTTCGTTAACATTTTCTAGTAGATTTGGTCATTCTAAGAATCTTTTTTTCTATGACATTTCTCTCGCAAATTGATAATAAACGAGTTACACGCGATTTACTTCCGCCAATCACAATCACAGACGAGCGTGCGCTGTGTATGTTCACCCGCTCACATTTGAAACTCCTGGAAGACCTAACTTTACACGTACAGTATACGTCATGCTATTTTCGACTTTTCATTAACATTTTCAATTAACTCACCTTACACTTTACGCAATTCTAAGCCATTTTTCTTCTATGACATTTCCGTCTGAAATCAACCGTTTATGAGTTATGAAATTTACCTTGTTATTTTCTATGGGAGAGAGATTTTCCCTGCCGTGGTCGGACAAATGTGTGTGTTCGTTGGTGCGTGTTATGTGTGTGGGTGGATAAAGCGCATGCGTAGGACATGATTCAACCAATCACAAAGTAGGATTTCAAACGCCCCACGCTAGGGCCCGCAAAATTTGAAAATCAGTTCGTCTCCAACCATGGACTGGGGAGCCTGCAAAATTTATTACTTCACTGCTATTTCACAGTTCTCCCAGCAAGAAGATAAAACTGTAGCCTTTGTGCGATAGCATGGTGTTTTACCTTCAAGAGGAACAAGTACCCAAATCAAGACAAAAGTCTCATTTTACGTGAGGATCAGAAAGTGTTTCGCTGTCGCCCGTCACCAGTTGCCTTTACAACTACAGACGACTCTTAGATGAAGACGAGGAACTAAACTGCTAGGTAAAGGCATTATTTATTTACACCCGGTTAGGTTACGTTAGATGAGGTTTGGTTAATGTGATGGGGGGTCTGGGGGGCGAAGCCCCCCAATTAGGAAGCACGGCTAGGGCTAGGGAGTCTGGGAGGGCGAAGCCCCTCAATTAGGAAACATGAACGGTCAGTTTATGCTACCGTAAGTAAAGCCATTATTTCGTACCTACACCTGGTTAGGATAAGTTAACTGTTAGAGGGGGTCTGGGGGGGGGGAAACCCCAGGTAGGAAGCACGGCCAGGGCTGGGAGTCTGGGGGGTGAAGCCCCCCAGATAGGAAACACGAACTCCCTAAGAAGCTTAAAATTATTTTTTTTCCCGAAGGATTTTTGTGTTTTTCGTTTGATTTTGATAACAGTTCCAGTAGGAAATCACTCGCTTTTGCGTGTTTCCCCCACCCAAAACCCCGGTTTCCCACAGGTCCCCCAGTATTCTTGGGGGGAGGAGGAAGGACCGCAAAAAAATATTTCCGACATAAATGATTATCAGATTCAAACGACAAACACTACAATCCCTCGGGAAAATAAAATTTTAAACTTTGGGAGTTCACTGTAAATACGAAAATTTAACAGGTTATTTTCCTTTAGGTATAAAAAGAGGACGTTTCACGTGATACGGTAAAGGCATCCAACCTGAGTGTTTTCTGTTGTTTTTGGTGCGATTTTGGTTGATTTGGACCAGTTCTTTCCACCGGAAGTCGCCAGTGGCGTTCGACAAAAACTAGCGACTTGCGATAGAAACGAAGGTCAAATTCGATCGAATCACACCAAAAACAACAGGAAACGCCCAGGTTGAATGAAAAAATTGGATGAGGGAAACGTAAAATTTGACCATTTTCTGTACAGTGATATACCGGTAATATTTTTTGCTCTTAATGCCTCAACACGATTTTATATACGTTTGGGAAGACCTTATTGTGAAAAGGCTATAGAGTTGTAGTATGCCTTTAGTATTCAGTCATGTTTTATATTTAATTCTGATACCATCAAACTATTTCATGCCCCTTAGTAGAGCCCCTAGTTGGTGAAGTAAGTTAATGTTTTAAAAGGATTGTACAGTGAGTTTTTTATAAGTACCATATCTTTTTCGGCGTTTTATTTTACTGTTACTTCCACCAAAAGTTACAGAGTTAAAAAATTGCTAATTTAAGTTCCATTAAAGCTCCTATAAAGCTGAATTGCTAGTTTCACCCAAATTTAAAGTACCAGTGTGTTGAAAAGGTGATATGCCGGAACAAATCCCTAGCATGTAATGAAGACTTATTGACTGTTGGGTAGCAAGAGGAAATAGGTGCCACAGTCAGCCCTGCCCAGCTGCCGGGTAGAGCCAGTTTGCCCCGTGCCATGCGCTGGTGCAGATTGGTACGCTGTTGGTGATGCTATTGGGAAGGGTTTAACATGAGTGTTACCAGGTGTGAGTGTCGTCATTTTATGGCCAAATGAACAAAGGCACTGGACAAATTACTAATATATTTATCTCATGATAAAATATATTTCATGCCTAAATGTCCAATACATGAGAACAACTGATGATATTTGAAACATTAAATGTCATACTGGCCATGTAAAATGTGCAAACAAACAAACTTCGTTGTGATCGGTTTTAACTCACCGCTGATTACAGTGTAACGCTTGCAGTGTAACACAGGTGTAGTGAATACACGGTAATATCATCGTGATACAGTTTATTGTGTCCCCACGTGTGTTCCTGTGCTCGCCGCGGCCTCCACACCTTGATGGCACCCTAACTGGCGCCGCCGCCCGGGTGCCAAGAATAGCAGGTCCCACTGGCACCCTTGCTGACACCCGTATTCACACCCCGCCACCCCCTTAGCACTCATTTCTGTTGCTGTCATTCTCGTTATCCGTACTTGTAGACACATTAGCTCTAGCCAAAATACTTATAGTTTGTGCCAAAGCTGCCATATCAGAGTAGTAGTAGTAGTAGCAGTGCGGCAGTATTATTTCCTTTAAAGTATGCACCTACATTCGTTTTCTGTCAAGTAATGTGGGGTTCTGGGATTAGCCTTGTGTCACTCACATGCGACACTACGCCACAGCAGAATTCAAATATTACCTAAGTTTCGACGTTCATCTTATGTTGACGTTTGATGTTCTCACTCTTTGAACACTGCCGGTTATGATGCCCAGCTATCTGCTACGGGAAGAGTACAGAAGGATGGCAGGATCTCATTGATTTGCCCTCACTCAGAATGCTTCATTCATTTTCTTCCTCTGTCGTCTTGCAGTTCTGCGGTCAGTTCACTGTTGGGCAACATTCATTTCGTTTATATATATATATATATATATATATATATATATATATATATATATATATATATATATATATATATATGGAGCCTCTGTAGTACAGTGGTAAAGTGTGTGTTTTCGTACACTGAAGAACGAGGGTTCGCGCCCCACCAGGGTAATAAACTTTGGGAGCGTTCTTCTGGCCATTTACTGCATTGGCGGACATCAGGGGTGCTGTGATTGAACCAGTGTCGCATACTATAAAGTATGCTTGCACCCAGTCGGCTTGCACGGGCCGATTACACTTGGTTCACAGACTACACACACATCCGAAGCCGCTCCAACACTAAATACACTTACAAGCACTTATCACCCTACATACAATCTCCAGCAGACCGCCTAAGCCACTTGGTAGAGATACATTGGCTTTATCGTTCCCGCTTCGGCTGGGATAGGCCGGTCCTGCAATGGACACTCAAACGGCTGATGAGATGAGAGATTATATATACATATTTTTTATTCATTTATCATCCAATCCTGTGTTGTCCCATGAGGGGCATAGGAGCCCGGGGCTAGGCAAGTTGGTCCTGACATTTAGGATGAGAGACAGTGACCGCCCTCACTTATCCCTGAGCGGCATTATGTGGGCGATAAACCCCAAGCACCCCTTGGATACAAACCTGCCCAGGCTCGATCCGACTGGAGCGCCTTAATTACCCACTAAACCATCAGGCGCCATAATTTGGTTATATGGATACCACCCAGCGTAGTACAGTAAATGGTTTCCTGGTGTACAGGAAACTATTTGGCCTGCCACTCAGTGTAGAGTTACCCGTAGACAGAAGGAAGAGGAAAGAATGAAGGAAAAGACTGAAGAGGAAGGAAGAGGGGAAAGGGCAGTCACCCGAGAGCAGCTCTACATCGAGCGAATGGATGGTGAGTGCCTCCACCTACCATTATATATTTATATGTGTGTATATATATATATATATATATATATATATATATATATATATATATATATATATATATATATGTGTAGAGAGAAAGAGAGACGCGAGCAAGCCTTCTACTTTCTATAGTGGTCTTCACTGTTACAATTCCGCTACAACTGTTCTACATTTTTAAAAATTATTTTAGAGTTTTTATTGATATTTCACTATTCTCCACGAGGAGGATTTCTTCACTTGTGACGTTGATAAGAAGGCGAGTTTTACCGTTTCAAGCGTCTTGGGGTACTGACATTTTATATAAGAATTATTGTGTCAACTGAAACCAATGTTAAAAAGACCGTAGTTTTATTACAAATGATATGAGAAGAAATAAATAATCATAGTGACCTTAGCCTAGAACCTTGTTGATGTGGCCCCAGGCTCATATGGACGTGAACCTGGAGGACTGCAGACTGATGTTGTCTATCTCGTGCAGTTCACCATCGTTATTTCCGGGAGTAGGGAGAAAGCTGAGGGATGTCTATAACTGAGTACTGGAGCCACCAGGTTATCTCGGTACCGCCAAGGGAGGGTTTCCCTCGCGAACGCCACCCTAACCTATTTCTGCAAGTACTGCAAGGGTCAGCAGCGGCATGATAAATCCTGAGTCAGGAGGTCTTCCAGGTGTTGCTATTTTCCACCTTCTGAGGCGGTCTGATGTCCTACGCATTGTTGCAGGGAATAAGATATTGCCGTAATGGTTCATCTAAGGAGCATTTTTATCTGTTCTCTAAGCATTGTTCGTGTAGTAGGTGAGTAGGCATCTTGTTGGACATGATATGGCTTGTGCGGAGGTTGTGCAGAGTTCTATGTTGACTGTGAGGTGGTACATGGAAAATGGTGCGGGAGTGCCACGTTCGGTGTGAGATAGTCCACCAGAGACCGTGTGTGTGATGATATACTATGCCACTTACAAACCAGGGACAGCATCATTCACAAGCGGGGGTATAACTACATTTCCCAACGTACATACATATCACTTATTTGATCAATTAAGTTGGTGGTTCCCAAACTTTTTCATTTTATGGCCCATGGGACAAAATATGGTAATATACGTGGCATCCATCTGCATTTTGCGCTGAAGAGACAAACAGCAACGCCACTCGAATGAGCATGTTAGATATGAGATTTTTTAAAACTCAGATAACTGAAAATAGATATGTGGTACATAAAGTGAAAGAAGAACCAAGATGTGAACTGAAAACTAAGTGGTATGGTTGAAATTGCATTTTGGTTACAACTCAGGCATCTGTGGTTGAATCACACAGTAAGGGCAATGCAGAGATCATCTTCCACTTGGAACTGATTAAGTTCTTCCTTATAGGATAACCATGGGGGTTGAAAATTTGAACTCTGCGTTACGGGTAAGAGAGAAAGAAACAACCAAACCTTCATCAGCTCCCTTTTCCGCACGTATCTTTGGTTACTAAGTGAGTTTGAAGTCCCAGGAATTCACCTTGTTTTGCCTTCTGTTATACTCTTCACGACGTTGTTAACGAAAAGGGGATTCCTCACAAATCTTGTCTCAGAAAAATAATGCAATTCTGTCACTAGTTACTCCAGATGCTGAAGATTATTCCATTGCCCCCGAGATATGCGCCATGGTCTCCAGTTTGGGAACCACTGATTTAACTTAATGATTGGCAACATCGTTCATTCATGTTGCTGCAAACAACAAACACGTGAATACATAGAGGTTATCAAGTGTACCACCTGCCAAACTACTGCTACACACTGATGCTGTCCCTGGTTCAAATTTAGCCAACTGTACTGTACACTGAATATGAAGTGGCCCACCAGAGAGGGCATGCATGGTCAGCAGGAATTAATTTAACTTGGAGAAGTATAGTAAAGTGTTTAGTGACTTGCCATTATCTTCGTAACAAAATGTTCCATTGCTAAGGGCGTGGTTCTTCATCACCGCTGAGGTGCCAACGCGAAGCCAGGGACGTCGACAGATACTGAGCCGTGTTCTAGACATAAGAGACTTCGTAGTACCTCGTGCTTAGCGATTTAATTTACATATTATGCCTTGATATTTTCATGTACGTCATTTATGTTTTTATTATTCATATAGTTTGCATCATTACCGTAACGTACCAGAGAATATGAAAGTGTAATGTGCGAAATAAATCGCTGAGAAAGAGGTGTTACGAAATCGTGCAAGTCAAGGAGTATACGGATTGCTGTATAGACACAGACGACACGGCAGGACAACCCGGCAGCCATGGGGGACATCCACCACATCAAGGTTATGTACGACTGGTTCAAGTACAGCGTGGTAAGTGCCGTTGTCAGATTCGAATAGGCTATCACTGCAAATTCAAATACTGTATAGTAAAAAATACAGCCTGGCCAAATTAACATAGAAATTCACAAGCAGATATATTTGTAAGGTCAAATATAGTGTGATAAGTGACGTGTTCAAAGTGGAGCATATCACTGAAGACAAATAGCTTACCTCAAAGGGACAATGTAGCTTAGTGTATAGGACTATCCTCTTCTGTGTGCGTGGTAGCCTCAAGCTGTCTTTCATTCTTGCTGTTTCACGTTAGGGTAAACTTTTTGAATCGGAGGGGGTAGATACGTTAACCCCTTCCTTAGGTGAAGAAAATCGTCCGGTGTTTCCAAGAACAGATTTTTAAAAGGCATTACAATGCTGGAGAGGTTAATACAACAGGCGTAGAGGAAGGGGGGGGGGGAGTATACGAAGGAGGACATTGCCTTTGTTATGTCTTTTTTAAGTAATGCTAAAAAAAAAAAAAGTATAATGATTTTTCTTGTCATTGTTCACTCAGAAGTGCAGTTCAGGACTTACATGTAAATTCGTCTGTTACGGGTCGTATCCATGGGGAAGATGGAACCTTGAAAGAAAAGACGGTTTTAATAACCCTGTTGCAATCGACAGGCATCTAGTCAGTCAGTTGGTTAATCTATGTGTCTGTCTGTATATCTATCTCTGAAGAGTTTTGTATCTGCCCATCAGTTTCTTTATATATGTTACTGTCTGTCTTTGTCTGTATCTGCTGCCTACAGAATGTATCAGGCTATGCCTCTCTCTGCCTATATTTGTGCGTCATGCATTGATCTATGTATATACTTGTATCTGTCTATCTGTCAGCCTCTCTTTCTTGTCTCTATCTGTCTAACCGCCCCTGCCACATAATGCACATTAAGCTTTAGGTGTTGTCTACCCACAGACAAAAGCGCCGCCACATGTGATAGACAAGAAGGAGGAGAGGAAATGGAAGCTTGAAGTCATCGAGCCCTATGGCAGGTAAACTGAACATTCTCTGCGCATCGTGTGTTGCAGTCTTATGGATTTGTAGCTTTATGTTGTACAGTCACGGGCAAAAGTTCGCTTAATGTTTCATCTCATCTACTTGTAACTTTTCTTTGTTGACTTATATTCCTAGGCCGAGTGAGGCTTAGTATATTTCACTGCATATGTTTTCTGTGATGCGTCAAGGGGGAAAGTGACGGACATGCTCTAACTGTGATGTACTGTAGACGCAGAGGAATAGCATGCGAACACTTTTTTTACCTGAAGGTACTTGAGAGTCAGGGACCCACTTACATAGTGTATAGACATGAAGTTTATTAACGTGAAGCCGCTTATATAATTACCTGTATCAGAGTTTGAACTCATGCCTTAAAATGATGCTATTTACTGTTTGTAGCGCTGACATGACAACCACAGTCTTTCCCATTACCATGGTAAAATTCACATCGTCAGTCCTGACACACACACACAGTCTACGATCCACCACAAAAACTCCTATACACCACAACAAAATCGCATCATCACCTCGACCACAAAATCCGTCCTGCCTACCGCAAAACCTCTCCCATCTTCTATAATAATCTCCCATGAAGCCTCTCCCTCCCTCATTCCTAACCCCCCAGCCAGCCCCATCCTTCCCTCTGAATGCCCCCTATCCCGCAGGTGTACCATCGCCACCAGGGACGTGCAAGAGGGCGAGGTGATATTCGTTGACCACCCCATCGTGACGGGACCCAAGCAAACCACAGATCTCATGTGTCTGGGATGCTACCGACGACTAGAATCATGGGACAACTATCAGTGCTCAAAGTAGGTGAAAAGTAGATGGATGGACAGAGAGATAAATAGACAAATAGGTAAGTGGATGGATATGTAGAACGTGAGAGATGGACTGGAGTTAGACCAGGCTACCTCTCTTTAGTCTTCTTTTCAGTGTTAAGTGTATGGTTTGAGGTCTGGTGGGCGAAGGTGGTCTGTTGGAAGTCGATTTTTTTTTTTTTTTTAATTCCTGACATTTCAAGATATGAATATTTGTCTTACGTAAGAGTATTCTCATGATCAGTTGTGCATATCAGTCATGTTCTACAAATGGGTACAGGGTAATGATTAAATGGATGTGCCGTATGTATCAATTTATATCTTTTATCTAGATATATACAGTATATATATCTATATCTGTCTATATCTGTCTGTCTGTCTATTTATCTATCTATCCATCTCTCTCTCTCTCTCTCTCTCTCTGTAAGGAGTGAATATTGATGGAGAAAAGCTAAACCATTTAAGATTTGCAGATGACATTGTCCTACTCTCAGAAACAGCGGAGGCATTGCAAGGAATGTTAAATGACCTGAACAGAGAAAGTATGAAAGTAGGAGTGAAGATGAACCGAAATAAAACTAATGTTTAATCCACAAACACCAAAGAGCGTTATCAGAATAAGCGATGAAATTCTTGAAGAAGGTAAGGAGTACAACTACTTGGGACAACTACTAAAATTAACGAAAGACCATGATAGCGAAACAAAAAGACGCGTTACAATTAGATGGAAAGCTTTCGGTAAACATAGAGACATTATGAAAAGTAGCTTGCCAGTTTGTATGAAACGAAAAGTATATAACGAATGTACAATTCCATTCCAGCTATGACGTATGGTTGTGAGGCCTGGAAACTGACAAAATCGATGGAAAGTAAATTAATCCGTTCTCAGAGAGCAATGGAAAGGTCAATGTTGGGAATATCTTTAAGAGACAGGAAAAAATCAACTTGGGTGAGAGAGCAGACTAAAGTCAAAGATATTATAGAAGTTATAAAAGAACAAATGGAGGTGGGCAGGCCATATAGCAAGAATAAGGGATAACCGATGGAGTAAGAGGCTGACGGACTGGACACCAAGAGAATGTAAGCGTAGCAGAAAAGAGCCAGACAGGAGATGGAGAGATGAGATAGAGAAATTTGCAGGGAAAACGTGGCAAAGATTGGCTTAGTCAAGGAATTCGTGGAAAAGGTTGGGGGAGGCCTTTGTTCAGCAGTGGACTAGTTATGGCTGATGATGATATTATAGTAGGCCACGAGGCTCCCCTAGTACCTCAACTTTGATTGTTTTTGGATATTGCATTTCAGCATCCTCCTGTCTGTTATGTATTCAGTCTGTATAAGCATAGAAAAGTGAAATTAATGGTAGAGTACGGAGGTGCAATAAGTAAATAATTTTTTAAAAAGGAAGTGTAAAAAAGCCACACTAACCCACTAGATTACGGCCTGTAGTTTGTTTTCCAGTTTACTGTCAGTCAGTAGTTCCTCTCACTTGATGCCCAGCTGCAGGTGTTATGGTCCGGAATCCTAAATGAACTCATGATAACGGTTCCGTATCCGGGAAGTAAGAAGATAGCGACCGAAGCAGTTTTTAGTCTCCGTGTGATGTGCATGCTCTGTACATCTGGGTGTGAGTTGGGAGGGGCTTTTGTCCTTGAGTGTATTGTGCTTTAGCTCTTATAGAACTTTTAGAGCTAGAGAAAAAAAAATGCCATCACGACACGAATTTACTTAGCTAAATAGATCTACGTTATTTAAGAGTATAAAATGGTCTCAAGTAAGCCCTTCAGGACACAAACACCGTAACTGATTTGTCCTTTCTGGTACCAGACGATTTTGTGCAACTTAGGAGAGTCTTGCCGTCCTCTGTGAATTAATTGTGTATTCACGTATTGTAATGCAAAGGTATTAACTCTTCTTCTTATATACATCTTGTATCTGGTGCAAATGTTGATTGTGTGTGTGTATGTTTAGGTGTGGGTGGCCCATGTGTGGTCCGCAGTGTGAGGGTCGGGGCTATCATCCGCTGGAGTGTCGGGTCTTCTCTGCGTCAGGTTACAAACCACGCCGCCAGGACTTCAGTGAGGAGCAGTACATGTATGAGGCCATGCTTCCACTCAGGTAGGAAAAATATACAACACAGTGAGTACCTAATGGGTAAAATAGAATAAGGAACAGTACATGTATGAGGCTAGGCTGCCGTTCAGATCAAAATAATACATAACACAATAGAATGTCTTCTGAACAGAATAGAAAGAAATAAGAAGCATTGCAGATATTGGGCCATGCTGCCACTGGAGTAACCATACAACAGGATAAAATATAAAGAAACCTAGAGTCCCCCCCAAAGGAGGAATCACGCCAGCCGCTACATATCCAGCGCGGCTCGGAATATGACTTTGACCTACTTTCACCAGTTTGGAACTCGTAGATTTTTATCCCTACTACACACCTGTAAAGTTTTGTGATAATATCTTGGGCGGTTGCGAAATTATCTTGGTAACAGACACACAGACCTTGACCTACTTTCAGCAATTTCGAACTTGTAGATTTTCATCCCTACTACACACCTGCAAAATTTTGTGATGATTAATTGAGTGGTTGCGAAGTTATCTTGCTAACAGACACACAGACAAACTGAAAACAATAATCGTAGATTTTCATCCCTACTACACACCTGTATAATTTTATGGTGATGTCTTCATCGTTGCGAAGTTATCGTGGTAACAGACACAGACCTTGACCTAGTTTCGCCAATTTCGAACTCGTGATCGATTTTTTCCGTACTACACCTGTAAAATTTTGTGATGATATCTTGAGCGGTTGCAAAGTTATCATGCTAACAGACACAGACACACACACACAGACAAATTGAAAACAATACCAGTTTCGCTATCGCGGCCGGTAATAAAGTGAGATAGAGCAGTACAGAACAAAACAGCTATAAGCTTACGTGTACTACCAGGAAGTCTTATATAAACTTATGAGAGTATGCATATTGTGAGTAAAACCCTCATCCCACGAGAAGATATCCTTGTGATTATGATTCTTTGAAGACTTATGTAAAATTTACGTCAGCGTTTAATCAGTCACTTGATCTTCATTAGCAGTTTATTCACTTTATTTCATTCATTCCTTTATCACCTAATCCTGTGTTGCCCCATGAGGAGTGTAGAAGCCCTGGGCTAGGCAAGTTGGTCCTGACACTGAAGATGAGAGTGACTAGCCTCACTCATCCCTGAGTGGCATTACGTGAGCAATAAACCCCAACCACCCCTTGGATGTAAACCTGCATAGGCTCAGTCCGATTGGAGCGCCTTAATTACCCACTAAAATAAGTAACGCAATACGATAAACTTAGGTACTGTGACTGACTAAAGTACTGAAAGGGTACAAACTCAGGGTAACTTACATACAGAACTTTGGATGTGAAACAAAGAATTCGGTCGTTTACTTGACATTTTTCACTAATAAACAGAAAAAAACAAAAGAAATCACCTCTTCACTCGCCGATTTCTGACCGTAAACTAACACACTCTGCACACAGTGCACAGAAGCACCGTTTATATACCCCAAATGAAACATTCCCACTACTTTCTTCAAACTTCCATTTTTTTCAGTAACTTTCCATGACATTCCATTTATTGTCTTCCGTAACAAAACATTCTAGGACCTTCGTGAAACTTCTTAATTCGTTCTTTCTTATATTTTGTAGTACTTTTTAAACCTTTTTCTATTGTTTTTTCTCTTCTTGTAACACTCTTAACAGGATTTAGTTAATTTAATGAGTTGCTTTTTTAGTATTATTTTCATTTGAATTTTTCATTCTTTCCAAATGGAGTTAAACCCTCAACTCTTCCCCCCCCCCACCGTGTGCACGGCCCTACATCCAACTGATTTCTTCCTCCTGGACCTAGACATTCCCCAGCCATGCATACTCGGCGCTACTTTCGTTCGCCGTTTTCAACAGATCCTTAAAATGCTCTCTTCATATGCTCACCTTTTCTCTCTTCTTTACCGATATTCTGCAATTGCTATTTTCCACCCTTTTACTGCTTCCCTTACCATCTTATCTTAATTTCTTGACCTTTTTCCAAAACAGTTTCGTACATTCCTCCGTTTTCCATTTAGATTTCCTCCAGACCCCTCGTCCACTCTTTCTCTCTCTTACAAGTCTTTTTCGCCTCTCCTCTTCTCTGCATATCTCTCTCTATATCTCAGCATCCTTCAATTCTCCACTTCCCATCCAGTAACTATATTCTCTCTTCTCTGCCACAGTTCTTTTCACCTCTTCAGTCCTTGCACTCCTTTGCGTCTTCTCTTCACCCCACACACTCTCTCATCCTGCACAAATTTCCTCTGTGAATATCTTACATATACCATTCATCTTTCTTATAGGACTTTATTTTTCTAAGTACACTTGTATGATTAAGTTTTCTTGAGTACTTTTCAAATTTTCATCCGGAGTGCTCTCAGATTGAAAGAGTTAAGTCATGTCACTAAGGGTTTCTGAAGGTCTTCTCACCCTTATTCCCATCATCCATGTTTCATTCAACCCTCGTCTTCTGTCATCCACTCTCTCTTATCACCCGTTCCTTTTTATTTAACATCATCCATTTCTCACCCATCTTCTCCATCATCTGTCTCCTTTATTTATCTGTTAATTTATTCTCCTGTCTCCTACGTCCCTCCTCCTCTAGGTGCTTCTGCCTGAGCACGACTGAGCCAGACAAGTGGGAGACGCTGGTTGCCATGGAGAGCCACAACGCACTCAGACGCGGCACGGAACTATGGGAACGCGAAGAGGTTAGTTGTTGTCTAGCCCCGGGCCCCTACGCTGCTGATGGTAGAATAAAGGATATGATGATGAAGAATTGTTTCTGTAAAACTGTTCAGTTTGCCAGTAATATTCTCTCTCTCTCTCTCTCTCTCTCTCTCTCTCTCTCTCTCTCTCTCTCTCTCTCTTCTCACATCCCCCCCCCCCACAGAGGAACGTAGTGGAGTACCTGCGAGAGAAGGTGAAGATGAAGGCAGACGAGGAGCTGTTACACACCATCACCGGCATCCTGGACGTCAATTGTCACGAGGTCCGCAGCAACATACCAGGTCAGCACATGTAATATACGTGTACTACTTATTTCCCTTACTTTTTGTTACATTCTACTAGCTGAAAAAGAAAAGAAATGATATCCTGCACCGGAACTTCAGTAAGAGGTCCAGTCAAACCAGTAGAACGTTCAATTAATTCAGTAAGAGGTCCAGTAAATTTAGTAAAAGTTTCAGTAAAATGATAATGTGTTCTCCTGTACAGGTACCCGTGAACAGTACCTGATTCGTGGCGTGTACCCGCTGTGTGCCATGATGTCCCACTTCTGCTCCAACAACACCCACCACACCCTCATGGACGACATGACCATGGTGGTTATCGCGTCCAGGCCCATCAAGAAGGGCGAACAGATGTCATGTGAGTCTTGTTTGTTGTCACTGCATCCTGGCCCAACAAGAATAGGGATCCAATGTCATGTGAGAGGTATCTGTATTCACGGAGTGCGGTAGCCACTCGGTAAGTAGGAATGGGGCAGGATCAAAATGGCGCCCAGTACATAGGGTATAGGAACATTTGCGTGAAAACGGTCACAAAGCCCAGTTCTAAGCTTGTGAACTAAAAAGCTTTCGCTATTCAAGTGCAAAACTACTCGCAAAGTCTTGCTAACCTTCGTAGGAGTCGCAAAATCGAACTGCAAAAATATCGATTTTGTTCTTTCTTTCATCAGTTATAACTCTACAACAAAAAGGCGAACCCGAGATTACTATACACCAAAACGTTGCTTGTCAAGTGTAGATGTTTCTTTTCATGTTTAGAAAAGCATTCAGGCTACGGTTCGCGAGTTACGGCCTGAAAACCGCATCGCGGTCACCCGTAAGTACGCCATTTTGCGCAATATTGGTTAGCTACGGCTCGCCTGCAGTTAAAGAATGTATCAAAACACTTCTCTTCATAGGAAGGCATCCTCGCTTTAGTCTGTCAGTATGCTGTGCATTTAACAATCCAAATCTAACACTTGCCTTATGCATAATTATACTTCCACAAAAAAGATCGTAAATTAGAAGACAAAAATTTTCATCTAAAATGCTTGTTAAGAAGAAGGAATGGCGAAAATGCACAGCTAAGAGATGAAAAAAAGCACAGAAACATGGGAGCATTCAGGAAGGAAGGAGATTTGGAGACCTATACTAATTACTACATTCCACCAGCTACAAGTTTGTGGTTAAAGTGTAGAATGTGGTAATGGGTATAGGTCTCCGAATCTGCTCCAGTCCTGAATGTTCTCTTGTTTCTGTACTTTTTTCATCCCATACCTGCACTTTTGCCATTCCTACTTCTTAACAATAATTTTAGAAGAAAATTTTTTCTAGTATGTAAGGGCATTCGAGGTGACAGAAGAAGCTTCCTGTATCTTTTACTTTGCGATTAATTTTGCACATTACGCCTTGACATTCCCATGTACACTGTTTTCATCGCTTTTATATCGACATAGTTAATATCAGTAACTTAAAAGAGGATACTGAGGTGTTACGTGAAGAGTAAGTAGCTAAGGAAGAGGTGTTATGGGACCTCCAAAGCCACTTACAGTATGACCTTAAATGCAGTACAAAGCTAACATCTCGGGCTGATATTTGTGGACTCCTTAAAGTGGAGGTAAGGGAGCGTGAAGACAAGTTGGAGGGGAAGCTGGAAAAAAAAAATGGACAAATAACGAGGGGGATAAGTAGGGAAGGGGTCTAATTATCCACAATAAATCATTCAACTAAATTCTAAGTTTATAGTGGGGAAAAAAAAAGTGTAGAGCCTTTAAGAGGAGCTTGAGAGGTGCAGTGAAAGGGATGCAAAATAAGAAAGTGAGAGGGAAGGAAAAGTTATTTTGCTGAGAAAAGGGGAAATGAAAGTGACAATAAAGAGAAATTAAGCAGATTTCAGTTCTGTGGTGAGAGAAGTATCTGAAAGTGAGGGTGACAAAAAGGAAAATTAGTGAACAGGGTGAAAACATAAATAGTAACTTCTCGCCTCCATCATATTTTAAACCAGTCCTTAAACCTACAGTGTCTGCAGCACACATCCTATCTTGAACTATTTTCCTCTAAGTATTGTCCCTCAAAGTGTTCCTTGTATAGTGTGTTGCTTATCTGATGGTGAAGTGGTCTACAGTGCCAGGCAGGGTGATGATTAGTCTCTAGTCTGGCAGTTGATTATGTGGGCTGGATTATATTTTTTACTTTATTCTCTTTCTTTTCTTTTGCCCTATTCCTGTACTGTTTTCCTCTCATTATAATTATTTTCTTATATGTTCTTTATACAGTTATGAAATACATTAATTTTCTTCTACTCACCCTCTTTAATCCCTTATTGTCAGCTAGACTTCTCTCGTTCACCATTTTGTGTGTGTGTTTTGAGAAAGTTCAAGTTGCGGTAGACAATGAAGTTAAAGGGCAGGATCCTGAACCCTGCAGACGTTTAGTAACGGACGTGATGGTGTGGCTAGCACCAAGTGCGTTGGTGTCACGCACATACTTCGTAATGCAGCAGAGTTTATAGTGGCATAATAAAGCGTTTAAAGGTATTAATGGTGGTAGTTTAGTGAGGCACCGAGCATATAGCGTCGACATGCGTTTTTTTTTTTTTTTTTTTTTTTTTTCTGAGAACAAGAATAGTCAAAAGGAAGCTGAACATGACACCGTGCCGTACTACTACAGTTCGTTCACCTTAACAAATCAATCCCGGTGCTCAGGGACAGAATAAGACAGTATTACAGGAAATCTTTTCCAGAGCACTTCTTGCGAGGCTAGCATCAAAATCAAGTGTTACACCGTTGTTACAGCTCAGTATTCAGCATGGGGAGAGGGCAATTGTTGGCCAAGTTAAAGTGGGCAGAGTATAACCGTCTGCTTTCGTATTCTGACTGCCCATTTCCTGTGTATTTCTGTTTTTCATGAGCTAATTGATCTACTTTCGACAGCAAAAGTCCTTTCATCTGTCCTGCTTCTCTTTTCTTGGGCTCTGAAATTAAGTCTGGTGAGTTCGCAGCAAGCAACGCTGATGATATGTGGCCACAGATCAGTATCATCCGTGTCGGCTGCGTGTGCTTCACCAGGCTGACTTTAAAGTCCATGAAGACAGAAGCAAGAGAGACAGCTAGACATTTACTGCTGATAGCACCTCACAAGCAGTCATTTCAGTCTAGTTCGACCTACCTTTTTTTTTTTTTTTATAGTTATATGCTTAGGCATTCTTTTATTGAGTTTCTTTGGAAGGGATGATTTTATTTTACATGCATTAAACCACTGTATCCTTTCTGAGAGAGAGAGAGAACTTGTCTTAGTGCTGATGGAGTTCTGCGGTACATTTACTGTGTCGGTAACAGCCAGTCGCCTACTATCCCTATAGAAGCGTAGGGATCAGAGGCTAGGTTTGCATAGTGTAGTACATTTAAGGGTAGATGACCGGTCTACTTCCCTGATGGCATTACTTGATCGAAAAACCTCCACTTGCCTCTTTGAGATGGGCCCAATGCCAGGTTGCCACTTCGATTAGGGCGTTGTAGTGCCCAGACCAACCTTTTTTTTTTTTTTTTTTTTTTTTTTTTTTTTTTAAAGCGGACACACACACTAACCTCTGCACCCTCCCCCACCCACAGCCACCTACACCCACCTGCTCTCAGCCACCACGGAGCGCCGAAAACACCTGCGGTACGGCAAGTTCTTCGACTGTATGTGCGACAGGTGTGCGGACCCGACGGAACTGGGCACGTACTTCGGTGCTCTGAAGTGCTCGCAACCTGGATGTGGCGGCAACATACTCTCCACAGACTCCCTGCTGCCCTCCAACGACGCGCCCTGGGCATGTGACAAGTGCAGGTACCAGGTGGGTCATGACAGACAGAGGTGGTAGTAATGGTGGTGTCAGTATGGTAGTGATAGTGGAGTTGTGAATTTGGTAGTACTAATTGCAATGAACATGTTAGCTAACAGTAGTGGTGAAAAGGTTAATAATGCTGTTACTACTATGAGTGATTGTGATAGTGGTGATTATGATAATAATGACTTTAGTTACGGTAGTGCATATGGTTGTTGTTCTCGGGTAGCTGCGGTCTGTATGGCCGAGCAGACACATAACCGCAGGCGACCCCTGCAGGTTCCGTGCAGTGAACCGATGTTCCCTTGCGGTAGACAGCGCCTCGCCACAGCGAGGCGCGGGGACGAATATGGAGGTTTGGTTCCTGGCTGGACGCTGCATTTACGTTTCTCCACCCAGTTAACACAGGCACCATAGTAGGCTCCAAATCACCCCGTTATTTGGTTGTAAAGCTACTACCCAGCTTTGTAAATGATTTCTTGGGTTACAGAAAACCATCAGGCTTGTCATCCAGTGTAGAGCCACTTGAAGTAGAAAGAAGAGTAATAAAAAGTGACAGGAAGGACGAGAGAAAGAGACAGGAGGACAGACACAGAAAAAAAAAATGATAAAGGTACAGCAAGTGGGCAGCATTACACCAACTGAGGATGATGACCGCCACCACTCATCAGCAGTGCGTATGACAGAAATGGCATTGATAAATAATAGTATGTTTGGTGGCGATTATGGAAGAGATGGTAATGGCTGGTAGTGATAGCAGAGAGTATGGTAATAATAGTGATAAATGTAGTGGTTATGGTAGTAATAGTGGTAATGGCTGTGAAAGCTGTATGTAGTAAGTACAGTGGTATCAGTGGCAAAAATTATGGACTTGATGTTAGTGGATATAGTAGAACGCTCGCTAGGCACGGAGAATTTTTACATTTTAAAGCTGTTATTAGATTTGAATTGTGGGTACTCACCCCATTCTTTATTAGGAATTTGCGTTAGATGATAGTATAGTAATTATAGGTGCGTCCGTGTGTGTGTGTGTGTGTGTGTGAAAATACCTACGACCGTAATATGAAAACAAATCGCTTAGGCGGAGATACTCCAAATTATATTGTCATAAGTGAAACGGATGGTGACGGGAATATTGACTTTAGACTCAGTTGATTGCATTTCATAGCCAGGAGATGGTTAGGCTGACTTTATTTCATATCCACTTTAACACTGATTGTCAATATTTTGGAGGTTTAGTTCCTGTTCAGAATGTCAAGCTTAACACTTCACCTGATGATTTTTAAAAGACTTGTGGAACTGACGCTTTATAAAGCCTTAAGTAACAAAGTCCAAGAGATCCACCCTTAACAAAGAGAAAGTAAGTCAGAACTGCTAGTAATAATCTAAACAAGGCATCATCCTACTGAATAGTTTATGAAAAAATCCAGATAGGGACTCAACTGTACAGGTGTCATCTCTCCACACCCTCTCCCAGGTGAGCGCGGCCACGGTGGAGCGTCTGAACAAGATGGTGTACTGGGAGCTGCGTGAGGCGGGAGAGGACGACCCGCCCAAGCTGGAGGCCATCCTGAGGAAGTACCAGTTTGTCCTACACCCACAACACTTCCATATGGTCGGCATTAAACACTCGCTGTCACAGGTAGGGAAGGTAGAGAGAGAGAGGGGGGGGGGAGTTGTTGTTGTTGTTCTTGCTGTTGTTGGGTAACACTGGTCTGCCTGGCCAGGCAGACCCATCAGCCGCAGATAATCAACCGCCCCTGTAGGGTCATCCCATGAAGTGAACTGACGTTTCCCTGCGGCAGACAGTGCCTCGCCACAAAGGGCACGGGATAGACGCCGCATTTACGTCTCTTCATTCATTAAACAGGGGAATTATCGTAGGCTCCACATCGCCCCGTTATTTCGTTGTATGGTTACCACCCAGCGTTATAAATGGTTTCCTGGGTTACAGGAAACCTTCAAGCTTGTTACTCAGTGTAGGTTCACCTAAAGTGGAAAGAGAGTAATAAAAAGTGACAGGAAGGACGAGAAAAACAGGAAGAGAGGAGGGCAGATATAAAAATGGCACCACTTCATGAAATGAGTAAATGATGGTAGCCACCGCCGACCATTAAAAATGTGTGTGTGTGTGTGCTCTGTTTATATATATATATATATATATATATATATATATATATATATATATATATCTATATATATATATATATATATATATAATGTGTGTGTGTGTATCGTGATTTGTCATTTTATTATTATGGTTTTGGTAAAGTTTTACAAGTTGCCCATAACGGTTATGGACGCGAAACCTGTCCTTCTGATGGCTTCTGATAGTACCTCAGTCCATCCTGATATTGAATTTTGTCTAAAATGTGTAATTTTATAATGTGGCATTAGCCTCCCTGACGATCTTAATAAGCCAGATGAGAGAAACGAGTGATATACAAGCTTTTGGGACAAACTTACCCAGGCCACACTTAGCCTAACCTTCATCCCTGTAAATCAACCCCAACTAAGTCTCGGAAATACTGTTTGTGGGCAGCGCCATCAGGCAGCCAATGTAAACGTGTCATTATGGGCAGCTTGTTAAAAATAAAAATTAAAGCTTTTTTTTAGGAAGAACATTTTTATCGCCTATTATCAGTTAGTAGAACTGACTGAATATTTATTTATTTATTTATTTACCAGACATGGCCTGTTACATATAGAGTAATGTGTTGGTACAGAGACTCATTTATTTATGTCGTGTGTGTGTGTGTGTGTGTGTTTATACCTATAGATGTACGGGCGTGTGACTGGGTACCTGCTGCCAGAGCTAACAGAGGCCCAGCGGATGCGTAAGATGGAGTGCTGCCGTGATCTGCTGAAGGTGCTCGACGTGCTAGACCCAGGCATCTCTAGGCTCAGAGGTACGCGGGAGAGGGGAGAGGAGGATGCTGGGGGTATGGGAGAGGGAAACGGAGTGGTTAGGGTGGAGGTAAGGGGAAGAGCAGAGAGAAGTGGAATGGTTAGGATAGAGGTAATGGGAAGAGCAGAGGGAAGTGAAATGGTTAGAGTAGAGGTAAGGGAAGGAGCATGGTGAGGAAGTGTGGTCTGGATAAGGGATGAGGTATGAGGAGGGAAGGGAAAGGTTGGGGTAGGGGTGAGGGAAGAGGTATGGTGGGGATGGGATATCATATCCACAGCCATGATATCACGGACTTCTCGATGCTCCTCTGACTTATACAGTTTCCACCGAAGTTTCAAAGTAGTTATATCACAGGTATTGTAAACCGCAAACAGTACACAGGGGATGCTACTGCTACTTGTATCAAATGAGTTACTGAGATATTATTTCACATCACCAGTCTTAATTGTGGCAAAAGTGTCACAGTTGTAACGATTGAATTAGACGTGTTAAAGATTCAGTACAGGTACATGTGTGTGGTACTTTATGTAGTACAGGGGATAATAATATCACTTGACAGGCACTCATGTGATATCTTAAATACTCCAAACATATCACAGTTACATCCGCCTCATCAGGAAAGGCAGGTCATAAGTCAGCGGTATCCTCACACATTTCCCGATCACCATTACAACCCTTAGCCTGATATTTTTTTCCTCTGTTGGAGAAAATCGCCTGGTTCAAATTGTGACGATGTAGGATGCTTGATTTGGATACTCTCTCTCTCTCTCTCTCTCTCTCTCTCTCTCTCTCTCTCTCTCTACCGGTATATATATATATATATATATATATATATATATATATATATTATTCATCTTCGAAGATCTAGTTCTATTGAGGAGTGCTGTGAGTCTGTTCAGGTATTGTAGCTGATTAGTATTATCATTGTTATTATTATTATTATTATTATTATTATTATTATTATTATTAGACATCCAGGCGAAAACACTCACCAGTATACTGTACACTTTACAGTAAGGGAAAATATAATGGCTAATGTTTTTTTATAATAGTTAAAGTATGTGAACATTAGTTTCTCAAATTAGTATGGGTCTCAAAACCTTGTTACAGAAAAATGTAAGCATACTTTAAGATTCAGAATATCCCTGATGAAGCATGCTGAACGAGGTGACGTTATCTTTAGATTTCTTAACATTTTTTTTTTTCCCCCGTCAGTAACTACAGTATCTTGAATTTTATTTCTGTCTGCCATTTGCTGCTACCCTTGCTTTCTTCTGCTGTCCAATGCTGCTCTCCCTCCCTCTAGGTCTGACCCTGTACGAGCTGCACGCCCCCCTGCTGCTGCAAGCCAACAGAGCCTTCCAGAACACCGCCATCACCAGGGCTGTGTTCCTTTCCCAGCTGAGGGAGGCGGAGGGTTACCTGAGTCGGGCCATATACTGCCTCAAGCACGAACCTGTCTCTTCCTTCGAGGGAGAGATATGCAAGGTGGGAATCACTCATATACATGCACTGCGGCAGGAATACCGGGATAAATAGTTATTTTTACGAGCATCTAAAAAAAAAAAAAAAAAAAAAAAACCATTCTCCATGTACTTGCTTTTTAACTGCTGGCGTCAGAGGTATGCCCTGTGAATTGATGAAAACTATCTGGCGGTGTATACTGTACTATCACTGGCACTATGAACATAGCATGGGCAGTTTTCCCTCACATTGTTTCACTTTCTGGTATAACACTGACTTCTTGGCTACTAGGAGTTGCCCTCAACTGAATTAAACGGTCCAGCAGTAGCTAGAATTATACAGCCAAGTGTGACGACAGAAGTCCAGGCTCAGAGGTGGTGTGTAGAGGCAGGGTTGGGCAGGAAAGATGTGACGTAAAGGTGGAAGCAGTAAGTATGTGTATTCAGACTATGCAGCGCAATTTTGATGCCAGGGAACTCATTGAAATGCTTTCGCTTTACATTTCTTCCTCACTTCATGTACATTATTATTGAGAGAGAGAGGCTGGTAACATTTTACTTTTTGCATATAATTATGCTCAAATATTTGGTGTGTTTTATGACACTGACGGATTCAGGGATGTCTTCACCATGACTTTTCCGTCGCTGATGTTTCGTTTAGCGTTTAGAAAGTAGTGAGGGAGGGAGGAATGAAATGGCTACTTCTCCACTTCATATCTTCGTACTTTGTCATATTTACATTAAAATTAGGTTATGTTATGTTAGGGCAACTCAGGGTAGGTTAACTCATTGTAGACTATATGCAATAACAGACGGATCAGAGCTGGAGAGGTGGACCTGTCCCCCACCTCGTTCCTAATCTATAAGGACGGTACTTAACGAAGCATCTGCGAGAGAGAAGTTGCAGGGAAAATCTCCCAGTTACTGTCAGACAGTTTCACAAAACACACACACACAAAATCGTACTTGTGGGGAAAAAAATATCGATCAGTTGTCTAACAGAGTGAGGCAAGTGTAGAAATATGAATTGCCACGAAATAGGTTATTGATGATGATTATGGTGGTGGTGATGTCCTTTGCCAGATCGCGACTAACTCTGTGGTGGAGCTGAAGAAGTGGATCAAGACGGTGACGACGCTGCCAGACTCGCACTTTCTACCGGAGCCACAGCAGCCAGCACCTGCCTCCACCCCCTCACAGGAGGATCTCACACTCGAGGCGCTGTTGAAGAAACTCGAGGAACAGTGATATAAGGGGTGTGTCGAGGGGGGGAAGGAGGAGGTGAAAGGAAAAGGAGTGAAGGGTTGTGGGAGGGAGAAAACATGTGCGAGGAAGAAGAAAAGAAGCAAGTGAGAAGAGCCAGTAGATTACCCGTTCCTGAAATATTTAAGAAGCTTGAGGAACAGTGATATTGGCGCTTGGAAGGGGAGGAGGAGGTGGTAGCAAGGAGTGGAGGAAAGGGAAAAAGGAGATGAAGTTGGAGTAAGAATGAAGACTAAGAAAGGAAGAGGAGACAAGGAAGAGAGGAGAGGAGTATAAAAGAAGCTCAAGGAATATTAATAAGAGGGAGGAGGAGTTGGGAGGACGATAGACAAAGAGAGAAGGAAGAAGGAGAAAGGAGACGAAGGCGAGAGAATGAGAGAGGCCAGAATGTCCCTCACCTGTCTGTGGACACTGCAGAAGCTGAAAGGCCACCCATTCCCGTCAGAGCCCCAGCAGCAGCCACCACTCCCCGTCACTGTCTCTTAGGATCACCTTACACTCGAGGCGCAACTCAAGACCCTCGAGGGACACCGATAGAGGGGTGTTTGAAGGAAGAGAAGGAGGTGAGAAGACGGAGGAAGATGGAGACAATGAGAACGGGGAGAGGAGACAAGGAGGAAAGAATTAGAAAGGTAGAGTGGCCATTACTTCTTTCCAGAAAAAAAAAATCGAGAAACAGTGAAGAGACTGTTTGAAAGGGGGAGAGGGAGGGAAGAGGAGACTGGGAAGGTGGGGAGATGATGATGATGAGATGAATTATGATGATTCGGGAAAGAAGAGGCGAAAGAGACAAGGAGAAATGTTAGATAAAGAAAATCAGTATTATAACACAAGAGAGTCTATTATCTAGACTGAAGAAGGAAGAATAACCAGAGGGAGGGAGAGGCGAGAAGATGTGGAGAGAGAGAAGGAGACTAGGGAAGGAGAAAGAGGAAGAAGAGCGGGGAAAGAAACAGGGAAGATAAGAGAAAACCTTTGACATCACCTCATCCTGAAATATCAATGATGACGGGAAATTATAAGAAGAAATATGAACGGAGGGAGTGTGAGGAGGAAGTATAAGAAGTAAGAAAGGAGGAGAGAGGGAAGTGTAAGTAAGAAATGAGACGAAAGAAGTAGGGAGTAAAGAAAAACAAATGGAGAAGGAAGGGGAAAGGTTGGAAAAAGGAAGGAGAAACACTGGAGATAGAAGGGAGGAGAAAAGAAGGATGATGTTTTGAGAAAGAAGGGTAGGTGAAAGAGAGCACATCAGTAGAGAAAAAACTGAGAAGACCACAAGGCAATCCGTATCTGCAGAAACTCAAGAACCTGATGGAATAGTAGCGGGGAAGAGAGGTGCAGAGAGTGACGAAGGTAGGAGGAAGAGAAAGGTAAAGGGGAGAGGATGGGGGAAGAGGAAAGGAAAAATGAAAGGTAGAGAAAAGGAAGGAGGAAGCTCAAGGAATAAATGAACAAAAAGGAGTCAAGAAAAGATGGAAAAGGATATATGAGAGAGAGGAGAAAATGAGAAGTAATGCCTCAGTCGAAACGAGAATTTC
Organism: Coenobita brevimanus; assembly: GCF_032717465.1. Taxonomy (NCBI): domain Eukaryota; kingdom Metazoa; phylum Arthropoda; class Malacostraca; order Decapoda; family Coenobitidae; genus Coenobita; species Coenobita brevimanus. Next base: position 12,225,068 of record NC_137050.1, on the reverse strand, counting down.
AAGGATAAGTGACCTAGAGGGAGTCAGAAGATGGCAAGAAATGGGAGAAAAGAATATGGAAGAGATGAAAAGAAGTAAAGGGTAATATCTCACTCGAAATTAAAAAGGCTCAAAGGAAGAAAATGCCTTAAAGGGAAGCAGCAGGAAGAGAGGGGGGGGGGGGTGATGCAAGAGAGAGAAAATTGGGTATGAGTCAGAGAGGCCTGGAGTGGTATGGAGATTTACGTGCAGAACAAAAACCAACTTGACAGGTTGTGAAGGAGGTCGACGAATGGACTAGGAAGAGGATAAAGAGAACAATATTAAGACAGCGAAAAAGGAAATAAGGAGAAATGTCGATATATATAAGAGGATGAAAGAAGTCAGAATAGACAAAAGAAGAAAAGGAGGTGAAAATATCAGAAAATGAACATCCGAAGTAGGGAAGAAGAAAAGAGAATGAGAAAAAAGATGGAGTCTGTTTCTTGAGTGATGAAGAAAGCAAACAAGCATAAGCCCCTTCACCATGAAAGATATACCCTGAGCAAAGTTATCTGGTGGCAGAAAGAATTAAGATATTCGTATTCAAGCGGCTAATGAAAATCGAAAAGCGATAAAAAGCAGTTGTCAAAGAAGATACTATACACCAATTCCTTACCCTTCCACTACAAGTCGTCTTAAGATAAATTACTCGTCTCACGGTGGCAAGAATAAAATAATAATGGCTCCATCGTACTGAAGGGAATAATTAAGAGTTTCTAACCCCTTCACTAAGCTATATACAAAAGTGTGATCGTCGAAAGAATGGAATTTAAAAATACATCATCGTAGTGATAACATAACATTTGCCAAGGTTGTTATATAGTTAGTCATTTTTTGTACGATGCTTAGCGTGTTTGAATTATATTAAACAGTTATCTGTTTACACTCCAGACTTTTTTATTTATTCTGTGGCCGAATTAGAAAATAGTTTGTGTTTTTAATGACTTGTTTATTATGCATGAAACAATGATTTTGACACGGAAATCGCATGGTTAAGGAATGTGTTTGGGCTGCGTAGTCCAGATACGATAAAAAATATAGAGATAGTATATAGGGGGAGGCGGCGGCTCAATCAGTAGAGAGGTGGCCTGCGGTCCTACCGGACCCACGTTCAAATCCCCGCTGGGGCAGGGAACAGTTTAATGATCTGAATTCATGTAAAGCAGACTTTACCAATCTACCAGAAGACCCGCCGACATGTAAAAATACCCCCGCTAATGCCAATACACCAGTCCTGTATGAAACAGCCATAACGTGAATTCAATGTGGACGGTGGGTGTTAGAGCCGAAGTGGTGACATGTAGAGGTGTATGATATGCAGGAGGACTACTGGGCCTTGGGAGCAGGCTGTGAAGCTTATGCCCAGAGTCGAGCACATAAAAAAAAATATATATATATATATAGACGGAGTATGATAGGCTGGTGATAAAAAATGAAGAAAAGAGTGTGCTTAGATCATTAGATGGTATGATCACAAAGAGTGGATGTGAACGGGGTAGTGCAAAGGTTAGGGTGTGTATGAATTAATTTGAAGGTGCAAGGAGGCGTGGAAAAACAAAACAGATAATTGTATATGATATGTAAGTGTGTGAGAAAACTACAAAGAAAGGTAAAAAGAAGGATCGATGTGGATGGAGAATGTATTGAGATGGCTGAGAAAAATGTCGCATCCCTTATGCTCGTATAACTTGGTAGTCGATTGATGGGCTTTGTTCCACAGGCATTCGTAAAACGCATAGGGGAATATATAAGGGGAATATATATATATATATATATATATATATATATATATATATATATATATATATATATATATATATATATATATATATATATATATAAGTGTGGATTGTTTATGCGTATGAGGTGTAGTCGCTTATGTACGCCTCAGCCACTGATGAGATTAATGGAGATTGAGTCTACTTCTTTACTACGAAGACCCTCTCCTAAGCTGAACTGGAAGTGGCAAGAGTAAAGTATCTGTTAGACGACATCATCATACAGGATTTAGGTGTCATCAAAGCAGTAATCGAAGACAGCCATCATGAGTAAATGTTCGGGATTATTAGGTTTGCCCTTGATGAACTTTGCCCGGGTGTCTATAAAACAAATGAGCAACACGACATTGACCAGGTGGGATGCGATCGATGGCAGGGGATCGAACTCTTCCTGTCCTTGATGGAGGTGTGTGTGGCCTCAGTAGTGTTAGGGCAGGTGTGGTGGTAGTTAAAAGGTGAGTATAACAGTGGCAGTGAGTGCTAAATCTTCATCACTAGAGGTCAGCCTAAATAAAATTATCTGGCCGTTACTACTCCAATAAGAGAGCTGTCCCTTAAATTGGGAGAACAAAAATAATCTTGGAAAAAATCATCATACTGAAAGGATTAAAGTGTTAATGTTTGTAGTGGCTAAAGGTAATGGTATAGGAAAAAAAAAGTATGATTCATGGTACAGTGATAAAGGTATGAGTGTGTGGAAGACGTGAGGAGCGGAGGGTTGCTTCATATTGCTGCCACCTCCAGCAATTTTGCTTGGGGTGGTCAGGAACATCTTCACAGTGGTAAGTGTTTGGCTAGCATCTATGAGGGGCCGAGTAAAGTCTCACATAGCTGTTTTTATTTTAGACTCATCTCTGACATTATCATTACCGTTCTGTGAGCAGGAGTTGTATTTATAAACTCTCCTAAGTTTCAGTCATATGTAAGAGTGATGGTACATATATTTGTCTTCACTCATACGGTTACCAAATATTTCAAAATCAAATTAGAGTCAGTATGAAAGTGATATAATAAGACATACGATCACTGATATTCAGTTTACTATTACGAAGATGTCTGTGTGTGTGTGTGTGTGTGTGTACATTGATGACGATCCTCTATCAGTATAACTCCTGGTAGGTGTTTTGATTTGTGGAAGAGAATGGCTAGGATTATTAAGTAGCTGTGTATAATAGACTCGACCTGTGGCAACTGTCATGACTGACTGATGGATGAGCTGATAGCATTATACGAACACCCACAATCCCGGACGAAAAGTTTATTCCTAAATCGAGGTTGCAGCTGTCGCCCCCATCAGTGGACGGACAACCCCTCTCTCCCCTCGCTTCTCTCATTTCTTCTTTCTTCCATATCGTTTCCTCTTCCGATGATGATAGTGTTGGTAAAAATGGTGATGGTTGTGATGATTGCAGCTGTGGCGATGATGGTGGTTGTGGGGGTGATGGTAGTGACTCGAAAGTGACCCACCTTCACTATGATCACCTTCATTTTCCATCCTTCCTTTACATTCGCTATCCCTTCTTCCTCTATCTTCGTCTCGTCACCCTTCCTCTCCGTCGTTCCTTTCCATTTTTCTCATCTTTTTCTGTCCTTTCTATTCTGTCTTTCTTTTATATTATTTCCTGCCTCTTTCTCCTCCCTTCTCTTACGCTTTACCCTCTCTCGTCTATACCTCTCCTCTCAGTTCTTCCACATACTTCTGTATTCTTCCCTCTTCCCCCCTTACTTCTCTACCTCCCTGTCATACTTCCAGCTATTTGATATCTACTCTCTCTCTCTCTCTCTCTCTCTCTCTCTCTCTCTCTCTCCACTTCCTCCCAGTGAGAGAAGCCTTTCCTCCCCTTCGGTTAATGATCAGGGAACTGAAGGGAGGAAGTAGGAGAGTGGGAGGAGGAGGAGGGGAGGAAGGGAAGAGGACGGAGAGGGGAAGTGAAAAGGAAGGGAGATGGAAGGTAGAAGAGATGGAGAGAAAGAAGAGGGAGGTGGTGGTGGAGGTGGAGGGGAGAGGAAGAGGGAGGGAGGGAGAGTAAAAGAAAAGTAGAAGGCGGATGGGAGCGGAAGGGGGAGGGGAAGAGCTATCCTCCCCTCTTCATGTGAGCCATTGACCTGGGGGACGGGTGGGGGAGAGGGAAAAGAAGAGGGAGGGTAATATGGAAGGGGAAGAAGTGGGAAACCGAGGAAGGGGAGTAGGAGGTAAGGATAGGGGTTATAAAGGGGGGAGAGGCGAGAGGTGTGAGGAAATGAAGAACAGGAGATAAAGAACTAACGATGAGAGGAAGAAATTAAGAGGAAGGGAGCGAGGGAGGGGAGGTAGGTAAGTGAAGAGAGAGGTAGAAGGAAAAAGGGGGTGAGGAGCAAATGATGGGAGGGAGGGAGTGAGGATTAAGAGGGAAGAAAGTGTAGGTGAATGGAGGAGGAGTATGAGGAGGAAGGGATGGACGAAGAGAAAGGAAGAAGAGTTGAAAGAGAGAAGAAATAACAGGAAAGAATGGAGGAGGAGGAAAAAATGGAGGGGAGGGGGAAGGAGGAAAGAGTGGAGGAGGGAGTAAGAGAAGGAAGGGGTGGAGGAAAGGGGAAAACTTAGGGGAAGGGAACGGAGAAGAGAAGCGGAATAGAAAGAAATGCGAGGTAGGAAGGTAAGGAGAAGGAGAGGAGGAAAGAAAAGGTATATGAAGTACTTAGAAGGGAAGGGAAAAGAAGAAAGAGGAAAAACGTGTGGAGGGGGGGGGTTGGAGGAAGAGAGGGAGGAGTAGGAGGAAGGGTCAATTGGGTCGCTCCAAGATTCAGACATGCAAGAATGTTGATCAGGCTCCCGGATATCTTCGCTCATAGTCAAAAATGGGAGTTAAAGGATCACAGTTTTGTGGATTATTAGCCATTTTAACTTTCTGACATTTAGCCATTTTAAGTTTGTGACATACATTAATTCGTTTGGGATAAGAAATATTGCTTTAAAAGGGATTAGTTCGATGTTTAGCAGGGCAGTTTACATCAATATGCGACAAGTTTTGACGAGAGGCTGGAATACTTTTAGGGCGGATCTGTGTTTCCCCTGCGCCTCTTGCCCACCCTTCTGTGTCATTTTTGTTTATGGTCTTGCTAGACTATTTTGATTAATAAAAAATACTACGTAAACGCGATATTAACAAAACTGATATTAAGGGAACACTACACGACCCTACAGTTCCTTTTTCATGTTAGCAGTACTTATTCTACCCGACTGTGACGTAATCTTTGCAACACCATGAGGAATTAGTCAGACCGAAAAATTACCATCTATTCGTCAGGTAAATTTGAGGCAAAAAATCATGTGGGATACCGGGGTTCTGCAAGGTAAGAGTGTTTTCCCTCTCAGTTTCCTCGCTCGACTTTCAAGGGATTATGGACTCTAGGGACACCAGGCACGAGGGTTTGTTTACCTTGACCCACACGTTGCCATGACACCGGCTTCCCTTTAGTCAATGATCAGGACAAAACGGATGTCTGACGTACGACCGTTGGGCAAACAAAAACTTGGTTCTTTCAGTTATAAGAAAAATTCTACGTGCGAGTTTTACTGAGCATCATCATAACAGTCTTTAAAACAAGAACCTCAGGCACAGTGATTAATCCTGCCTGACAATTTAATCGAGCAAATGCGAAGGATTATGGGAAGTTTAAAGCGGTACGACACTTCCACCTCGCGCCTGGCGGCAGCGTCATCATGTTCATGCTCACTCAAGTTCAGTGCGCCTCATGAGGTTGTGTGATTAGGTGGTGGTAGTATTGGATTTACCTCGTGCAGGCCTGTGTGAGTGTTTACCCTGTATTACTTGTGATTGTTGTTATGTTGTTGACTCTACAGAAAAACAAGTTTAAGTTTGATCAGTGAGAATGCATTACGGTGAATTCTACATTATTTTCAAAACTGTCCCAATTCCAGGTCTTTTGTAGTGTTGAAACCTGTGCAGCGATACGTTGCTGTGCCTCTGTTTTGCTTGTGTTTACCTTTTGTTCTTTAAGAAATGCGGATAGTTCCGATGTTACTTTTGAGGGCAGCTGTCCCGTGTGTGTGTGTGTGTGTGTGTGCCGGCTGGGTGCTCACCGCCTGTTACCTGTCTCACCTGCCCTTCCAACCCCTCTGCCCCTCCCCTCTCACCTGTCCCTCACCCACCTTCTGTCTACCAAGTTCCCAGACGCCTAATAATTTCTCATCCATCACAACCATTTTCTGTTAATTTTATTGTCGTTTGTTTAAGCTCGGTAGCATTTTTTTCCCTTGTCATTTTAAATATGGTGATCGGTCATCACCGTTGCTCCATCTTTATCTACTGTCTGAATATTTATCGACATCATTTTCCTATCTGTTGCACCTTGTCAGATGTCTTGTATGATGTTTTGTTGTATACTGTATCTTGCGCCATATTTTCCTCTTCTCAGCTAATACAGCATCTTATTTGGTGATATGTTTATCGTTATCTTATACAGTTGCGTGACTTGTAGCCTATCATGGCTTTCTGTTATCCGTTTTGAAATATTAAACAATCTCTTATCGTGCCTTATCACAATCCTGTATGGATCCATGATTAACCCCTTCAGTCCGATGACCTGTTATTTGTTGCCGTCAGATGCTTTTATCCACTTGGGAGGAGACTTGAGGTTGTGAATGAGTTAATGGAGACTTGAACCCTGTCACTGCAATGATTGGTCCATAGTTATTAAGCTGGCTGGAGGTGGCAGTGAAAAAGTCGTGGGATTGAAGGGATTAATTTATATTTTTATAAAACTACAGTTCCACCAGCCTTACCTATTGTACCTTTAGTCTGCTGTACTGTAGCTTAGTTTGTATTAATTCGTTACCGTAGCTTACTTTATTGTTTACCTCCATAGTATATGTTTCATCAGGATGCATTATTTATGTATTAGTCACTAATCATACCGTATAATGGCTGGGAGCTAGACATAAGAACATTACTAGGCTCTCAGAGTAGCAGACAGTGGCTCAGTGAGAAAGATCCAGCATCACACACACACACACACACACACACACACACTTAAAAGTTGGGATATGATTCAAATGGCACCCTATATAAGTTGATACCTCAGAGCACCCTCCGCCTATGATAATTTTACTTGCGACAGTCTATCTATCTATCTATCTATCAATCAATATATATTGACGAAGCTGAGCTTTCACAATTTTGGCTGCAATAGTAGTGTTCCATATAATACACTGTTGGTATTTTTTGTTAGAGGTATGATTATAGCATTACCAAAGTGTTACCCTGCGGGACTTTTCTTAACAGCGTTACAAATATAACCAAAGTGCATTTGATTTCAAAATCATTGACCTAGTTACAAAACTAAACAACAACCAGGGTTATAGTAAAGAAAAAAAAATGCTTTATCTACGCACTGTGATGCTCGTATATTTCGCAAAGTTTCATTCATACATGTGTTGATAGCGTCCACAAACTATTTTGCTTTCATACGATTTTAAGAAACTATATGGTGACACCCAGGAATAAATGGAGGGCTGTAGTTATATTTAGCCAGTTTGTACTCTCTGTAGCCCGCTTGGAACGCCAGTCAGGAAGTGCTTGCGCTTTATTTGCTAATGCTGTCAGTCTCTTGTTTTAGGCCATACCCTCATGCTATGTCGCCTTTTACCCTAGCATATACCGGTGTATATATACACCGGTATATATATATATATATATATATATATATATATATATATATATATATTTTATGATAGATGTTCTGTCACTTCTGTAATGCACGTATCATCAGCATCAACATGACTATCATCATCATCATCTACACATTGCACAGTGCTGTCGTTATTCATCGTAAGCATGAAAATCTAGATAAGCCTATGGGACTATAATATTACAAATGTTCTGATACATTTATGGAGCATGAGGACTTGACCGTAATTCAGATGACCGCATTACCAGGTTCACGCACCGACCGTCAGCTGACCAACGGGACGGCAAGCAAATGGCCATTGTCTTCATTGTCTTCCTTTTTTCTTTCTATCTCTCTTCGTATCGTGGGATTTGGTTTAGTTTGTGCAGTGTTTTTCTTCCTAAGGTGAATAATAGCGGATTAATCTTTTTTTTACTTTATTATATTATGTATCGTATTTCAGACTTTTCTCGCCTGTTACTACCTTGGGTTTACCGTATTGCAGTTTTACTCGTATTTATTTATATTTATGGCTTTTTTCATCTACTTTTATTTGAATTTGTGTATATTTGGGATCATTTATTTACCATATTTTTTTGTAGTTTTTGTTAATCGTTACTCAGAATTGACTTCTTGAATTCCTTGCTTGTATTTTCGTTTTTTGTTAACATTTGTTGGAATATGTATTTTTGTTCGGTAATTCCTTTAATTTACATTGCATTTCGGTTTGTTCTTTCATATTTATTTATTTAAGTTTAATGTTATTTCTAGCTACTGGTACATTTTTTTTTTTCCCTGGCTCCCCATGGCCTCTGCAGTCATTGTTTTAGATTCCTTTCGTTAATCGCTTGTCAACCAGGGCATATACTTCCGTCATAAAGAGACGAGTTATGATCCAACATTCCCTCGGTGCTAATTGAAGCGTAAAGAATAATGAAGAACAAAAGAAGGAATCATGAGAATATCAATCTGTTTGATACTGATTGTAAAGGTGTTCAAGGTGTTTCGGTGACGTACGGTGTATTGGTGCATTCCCTTCACACAAATATAGTTTTTGTGTTGACTCATGTGGAGGGTTAGCCTATTATGAACATTTGGTAACACTGTATTATAAGGAAGTCAGTTATATACTACAGATAGTAAGAAACTTTAGCATACCTCTTTTTTTTCACGTTTTCCACTAAAGGATGTACTCCTCTGCTGGTCTTGAGTTACAGTCTTGCCCTCAAAAACCTATTCTTTGTAACCGTGATTTATGTCGCTTCATAGCATACCTTAGGTTTACTCTCTCTCTCTCTCTCTCTCTCTCTCTCTCTCTCGTAATACCCAATGAATGTTAGGACAATCTCTCTCTTTCTCTGTCTCTCTCTCTCTAATAATGATATTAATAATAATACCCGGTGAATGTTAAAACGCTTCCTCTCTGTCTGTCTGTCTGTCTGTCTGTCTGTCTGTCTCTCTCTCTCTCTCTCTCTCTCTCTCTCTCTCTCTCTCTCTCTCTCTCTCTCTCTCTCTCAAATATATAGGCAGTATCCTTCGTCGGCTAAGCTTGTTTATTTTTTAATTTAAAAACACTGGGACTCAGTGTCTGTTCAACCTTGAATTGTCCAAAAACCACCTTTTATAGCTTCGTGTAAAAATCCTGTTGCCATTATAGACGATTTCAGCCACCTCTTGTCATGAAGGAAGCAAAAAATATCTCCGTCAGAAAGTAATCGGGCTTCATTTTGTGCAACATCTGTGAAAATAGTCATGTAACAACCCGTATCTCTAAGGTGACTACATCTGTCATCCAGTTATCCTTATAAAACTGGACTTTTTGCAACTTTGGTTTGTCCATAGGTCTAATCTCCCTTCAAAAGCTCTGCAAAGACGTAATATAACAGCTTTTATAAGCAATCTATGCAGTAGACTATATAATTCCTCCCGCTAGCTTTAAAAAAGAAGTCAGTGTTAATCTCTTGCAGCTTTTATCTAAGCATAATGTCCAGCTGAAAGCTACAAACCGTTACAACGACCATCCCTCGCCTGCCACCATCCTCTTGTGGTGCGGGTGTAGCCCTGGCCGGTGGATGATGGGCGCAAGTGGGCGGGATTGGGTGAATTGGGGACTGTATTGGTGTCAGAGATTGGTGAGGGTGACCAGAGGGTAGGAGCATGACCTCGCTGAAGTGTTACTGCTGTATGTTTTGCATGGCTGTGTATTGGGTTGGTTTTGAACTGAATGATAAATGGGAGGTGGTGAAAGGCAGTATATTAACGAATGAAAATGAGGGGAGAGAAAGGCGGATTTTAATAAGTGTAAATTGGATATGAATTAAAGGTGTATATTAGGAGCTGAGTGAATATAAACTGGAAGAGAATGAACGTTAAACAGAGGGGAGTGTTGTACCGGTGTGTATGGGTGTCATGAATGTGGAAATTTAACATTCAATAGCGTACAAGTAATGCGGGACGGCATTGTATGGTGTTGCATTGATTTCCCGGACTTGTGCTAGTAGTGTGTTCTTGATGGCCAAGAATGTGAATTTGTATCTCGGGATTGCCTGCATAACCTTTACTAGGGAGGTTGCTCTTTTATTCACATTGGCTAGTTAATAGCCGGGCTTAGCTGTGGATTCATATTATTCCTTTTGATTAAATATCGATATAAGTTGTGTAGCGGTGATGAATATTGTCGAGCTAAGGTAAAACTGGCGTAAGTGGTTTAAACAAACCTGTTTAGCCGTGTTGAAAGGAAGACCATACTTCATATTCAAGAAAATATGTAGAGCGGTGGGTAAAATGGTCAACATACAAACGTGTGGGCAAAGAAACGGTACAGGACAGTGAAAAGTGAGGGTTGTATCAGATATTTAGCTAAAGTGGAGCAGATTTGAGATTAGTGAGAGGTTATTCATAGAGCATCAAGGATCAAGGTCGGTGAGAACGGAGCCAACTGACTGCAGAGCGAGGACGGGAATCAGACAAATGGGGCCGTATTATCTCGGAGTTCGGAAGCTGCCCAACACCTCTACCTAATTTAGCCATTTTCTCGCTGCCAGTGGATAAAAAGAACCGGGATGACGATGATGATGATGCTAATTATGATGATATATTTCAGGCTTTGCTTATCTGCTCCTGCTTCTGGAATCCTTACCTCGCGCATAGCCCAAGTGGAAAGTAGGCAGGATCACTCATAGATGAGCCTGGGGCAACAATAACAGGGTTATTATGACAAATATTTTCCTGCTTGCCCTTTACAGCGTTTTAGATTCTGACATGACCAGATTACATAGGCCTAAATGCATTTGCATATCGACACGGTATACTAAAATGCATTTTTATATCGACATAGCTAGCATAACATACTGAAAGTGAATACTGACGTGTCATATGAAGATAAACTGGTAAAAACGAGGCAGTAGGGACCATGGTTAGCCTACGTGCATGCGGTTCAAGGTGTGTTACGTCTCCGGGGGTGACTGGCGTGAACGGAGATCGTGTGGTGTCCTCCGTCTGTGAAGTGAAAGTAAGAACCGGGAGTAGAGGAGTCAGGCAGGAGGAGGGAGGAATTTTGTAGGTAATGCAAAGGAACAAAGAAAAGAATCAAGAAAAAGAAGATAAAACTGGTTAACAGGAATATGAAGAAAGTATAGGCCTAATTAGTGTTTATCACAAGAATCGGGAGTTAAATAAAACGATGCGGCAAAAAATGAGTACGGTAGGCCATGTATTTCAAATAAGCGTAACACATGGAAGAGTATTAAACATTTTGTGGTAGGTGGGGGCGCTCACCATCCACTCCCTCGATGTAGTGCTGCTCTCGAGTGTCTGCCCTTTCCTCTTCATCCTTCTTTCCTTCCATTCTCTTCTTTCTTTCCTTCATTCTTTCCTTGTCTTTCTGCCTACGGGTGACTTTACACTCCCTCTTCTGTCTTTCTTTCCTTCATTCTTTCCACTTCCTTCAGCCTGTGGGTGACTCTACACTGAGTGACAAGCCAAATGGTTTCCTGTGCACCAGGAAACCATTTACTACGCTGGGTGGTAACCATATAACCAAATTTTGGCGCCTGGTGGTTTAGTGGGTAATTATTGCGCTCCAATCAGATTGAGCCGGTGAAGGTTTATATCCAAGGGGTGGTTGGGGTTGATTGCCTATGTAATGCCACTCAGGGATGAGTGAGGCTGGTCACTCTCATCTTAAATGTCGGTACCAACTGCCTAGCCCTGGGCTTCTACGCTCCTCATGGGGCAATGTAGGATTGGATGCTGGATGGATGGATGGATAACACAAGGAACACCTCTTCCCTTCTCCAAAAGAAAGATGTCGATCTAGCTGGACCAGTGCATTTTTTGCTTATTATTATTATTATTGTTAAACTGATGGACGTGGGGAAGGGACTTAAAATGCTTAGCGGAAAAAAAGTTACATGGAACATTTTCATATGAAATTAGCTATGTTACATGAAGTGTTGACTTGAGTGACGAACGGAAAACTGAATGTGAAAGGTAGCGTTGTATAAGGTCTCCAGAAGAATAGAGAGAAACATGTTGAGTGATAAAAAGTAGCCAGTTTTGTGTTGGTGTACGGTAACTGAAGGGCAGAAGTTGAGAATGCGAGGGGGTGTAAATACCATACCATATACTGTACAGTCTGTGCCGTTACTTACAGCTATTCATATTTCTGGAGTGAATGTCATAAATATTCGCTTGCAGTGTTCGGTATTTTCCCACAGACGATAATAGAAGAGGTATTATTATTATTTGGAATGGACGTCGTGACGATTTACAGAGAATAACCAAAATACGGCTTAACAGGAGATAACAGGATAATGTCTGAAGATAGGAGTAGCTATGGATTCTGATGTATGGAAGAAAATAACAGGCACGTTTCTAAAGTGAATATTAGTAAATAGACTGACATGACTGACTGCCAGCAAGGACAGTAGTAGTGTTTGGAAAGACGTGGTTGTGTAGTGCAAGCTATAGGGCACCCTTGCCGTGGGGTGCAGGTTGAGGTGCTCTTAACCCCGTCAATCAGGTGACGTATTTTCCTATTGAAGAACATAGCTCTCTAGAAGTGGCTCTGTTCCTGTTTCCCAGTAACGATTTTCGGACGCGAGGTGCTTCATTCCTGTTGATTTTAGTGAAGTACCGAAGCCACATGACACTCCCACCATCCTCTGCTACCACTCCACACAGAAGCACCCTCCCACACCACACCGCACCACACTATTCCATTCACTGACACCACTTCATACAAAATAACCCTCCCACACCAATTAATACTATGCTGTCCACCGACATCACACACGCAAAATCACCCTCCCAACACCATACCACTCATCAAGGTCATTACAGAAGAGCCCTGAATCTTCCGCATCAAGTAGGCTACTTTTGTACTTTTTTTGCTACCAGACGATTTTCCTCGGCAACAGAGAGACTCCGATCTGGAGGAGTCACCGTATATACCGTATAACCTTCATTAAGTCTTCACTGCAAGATGCCTCCCGTCATAAGAATATCACGTAGATGAAGTACATATTTAGGCTGAAGAGATTAAGCACGATACTAGAGAAGGATGTTATTTGTATCGCAGACATTACAGAAAATCTTCCCTAACCTAAAGGAAATTGTCAGGCGGTGGCAGGAGTAAATTAATGTAGAAACATTATCAAATTGGAGGTTATCATGAGTACCGTATGTTTTCAGCTTATTCATGTATAGATTGTGGCCTTGTTTAACTTACGATCGTTTGGAATAGTTTTTGAATACGGTACGTTTATTTAATTTCATGGATATTCTCGACATGTACCGTACTGTACTGGTAAATGTCCTTTATGAAGCGTTCGAATGAAATCCCCAGGCCTAGATGGTCTGCGGATGCTGTCGTTATATTTTTCATAAATGTTAGAGGACAGTGGGATGAACAGTTAGAGCCCCTGCACATAGAGATAATGGTTGTAAGAGAGTAGTTTTCATCATCACCATCAGCATCATCACATCATCATCATCATCCGAATCCAATTTCCCACATATAACTAGGCCATGATAGAAAGGAGTCGGAAACAAGAGAACTGCTAATCGTTTTCAGTGTTGTAAGTAAACGGAAGAATAGCCTGTTTATTTCCTTCCGTGTAAGCTGGTCTAGTTTTCTCGTGTTTGATTTTGAGAGAGTGACTGTATAGATGGTGTAGGTGTTTACTATTTGCACCGATCAGCAGTAACGCTGGGATTTGTGGCTAGAGGGAAGAGAGCGTAAACCATTATCTAGGCTTGATGTTTGTTGTTGCTTGAGGAATAGCTGGCTGAGGGTGAATGTGGGGAAGAGTAAGCTATTTTTTTTTTTTTTCCCTGAGGAATAAAGTACCGGTACCGTATAAGGTATGAAAGTTGAGTGCTTGCTTTCATACCGTATTAATTGTGTGTGTGTGTGTGTGTGTGTGTGTGTGTGTGTGTGTGTGTGGAGATGACATATCCCAGTTAAACCCTTGATGTTACGTTGGACTCACTTTCAACGGTTTGATTCATGTTTACTCCAGAGTTACTCATTCAAAAGGAATTCTGGTTGTCAGAGTTAAATCCCGTTTAATAATTCTTTTACAGTCGTAGGGTTTCGAATAGTGAAGGGAAATTTCAACTCATTTGATAGTATTTAGCTAGATCTTACTGGGTTTGACGCTTCTTCAAGGCGGTGTAAAGGAAAGTTGACCGAAGTACCGTACGTGTGAGTGAAATGTTAATTGTTAATTAAAGGATAAGCAGCCCTGCCTCCAACACGAACTGGATGGTTACCGGCACAGTTAGCAGCAGACATGGGCATTGTTAACCACTTTCACTGCCTGGAAATTATACTAAGATAACTAATATCGTCAGTCTTCGGTTTCCATAAGCTAAGTAGAACCGTGAAGTGTTAGTAAGGATATCAGAAAAAATCGACGTATGTAATGGTACAGTCTAATCTTCAGTGGCAAGGAGCCAAATTTTATGGATGCATCTAAGCCGGGCTCTGACGCGTAGGTGGATGGATGTTGCAAGAAGTAGGATGGACGAAAATTTTAACCGTAACTGCTGGTCCGGCCACGTGAAGCTGAGAGAGAGAGAGAGGTGGGGGCGAAAGTTAGCATGGTGACGCCTTGTTTTTTTTTTTTTTTTTTTTTTTTTTTTCGCACTTCAAGTAGAATCTGGGATGAGTCTTGAGATAGTAGCTAGACATAGAAATGAGGGGTTTGAAAGGCGAGTAAATTGTGATTGTTGTAGCCAAGTTAGTTTATGCAGAACTGACTGTTATGGATGTGCGTTTAATGTCACAAGATTATTACATGAGTTCAAAATACCGATGTTCTCTTTAACGCAACCACCAAACGATTTTTTTCTTTTTAAAGTTTGGAGATAATTTTTGAGAAAGCGGGGTTAGCTGTGACCTTTATTAACCCCTTCAACACGGGAAGGTTTTATAAAGATAAACGAAAGCGTCTAAAAGTAGCAAGAATAGTTAGATTAAAGATTGTGTGTGTGTGTGTGTGTGTGTGTGTGTGTGTGTGTGGAATATGTTGTGTGGCAGTACAAGTCATAAACCTAGATAAACCCAGGAAAAGTTGGCTGTTAATTTGCCGGTTTTGACGTGAGTGAGAAAAGTCTTCCCAGTCATGTTATGAGAAAGTTACCACGACCATCATCATCATCATCATCAATAACAACAACAATAACCATATTAAATCTCTCTCTCTCTCTCTCTCTAGTTATTTATCTGTCGATTCATCTAGCTAGCCTGTTTCCATCTATCTGCCATCACCATCATCAGCATCATTATCATCATCGTCATCATCATCAATAACCATATTAAATGTCTGTCTGTCTGTCTCTGTCTCTGTCTCTGTCTGTCTGTCTCTCTCTCTAGTTATTTATCTATCATTTCATCTAGCTAGCCTATTTCCATCTATCTGACACCACCACCACACTACCATCATCATCATCATCATCAATAACAACAGTAACCATATGAAATTATCTCTCTCTCTCTCTCTCGTTATTTATCTATCAGTTCATCTAGCTAACCTATTTCCATCTATCTACCATCACCACCACCACCACCACCACCATCATCATCATCATCATCATCATCATTATCATCATCATCATCAGTAACAACACCAATAACCATATTAAATGTCTGTCTGTCTGTCTCTAGTTATATATCTATCAGTTCATCTAGCTAGCCTATTTCCATCTATCTGCCATCACCACCATCATCATTATCATCATCATCATCATCATGTTAAATAATCGTCTGGGGATAACAATAATAAACACAAAAGCTGTCCTTATACTGTTTTTGTTTCTCATCTTTTCTTCTGAGGTATACAAACACAAACCATACCGGTACACTTTCTTCAGCCCCTCAGCTGTGTGTGTATAGAGTTTACGTCGGTGTGTCTGTTGTAGCGGGGAGATAACACCAGATAAGATTAGATTAACTCACATTGTGGCCGCCTTTACCATGGTAGGAATCATACGGTGCTGTTTCTTAATAGTTAGGCTTAATAAATACTCAGGCTCCTTTGACTCACTCAGCGAAATAAATTCATCTGGTGTTTGCTACAATAGGGTATTAAAGTTGTCGCGACCATGAGAGGGTGGGAACAGAGTCGGGATGATGATGATGATGATGGTGATGATTGTTGTGGTTTCTCTTCTTTGTTTGCAGTGGCTCGTCATACAGTTTAACATCTCAGAAAGTATGGCTTGATAAGTAAATCACAGTGTAAACAGTCCAAGTTATTATTTGTTGTTAGTTGTTTCTATTGTGTTGACTTATGGTGTTACAGTTACCGGTATACGGTACTTTATTAATGCTATAGCGATTAGAATCTTAGTTAGGCTGTCGTACAACCATTTTTGAACTTGGTAAAAAAAATATATATATACTTGTCGTTGACCGTGCTGTCCAGAAAGTGGGAAATGTGTAACATAGATTTAGTTTTCTTTTCTCGTCCAGCATCACCAGTGACACACACACACACACACACACACACACACACACACACACACACACACACACACACACACACACACACACACACGCACGCACGCACGCACACACACACACACACACACACACACACACACACACACACACACACACACACACACACACACACACACACACACACACACACTGCAGTTTTATTTTCCCCCCGAAAGGAGTAAGTGGGATAGTGTAGGTCGGGTGGAGTGTTTCCCTTTCTAGGGGGTTCGGGTTGGTGGCTTGATGCGTTCCGAACCACCGAATCCCGCCGCTACGGCTGCTTCGGGGGCGGGCGGGTTCAGTGGGGTGTGAAGAGAAAAGGATGCAGAGGGGTGGCGTTCACACAGGGGTGGCGGAGCGTGCCAGAGGGAGCAAGGGAGGAAGGGAGGAAGGGAAGGGGCGTGATTGAGTGGTGAGATTATTTTCCTCGACAGTGAGGTAAACTGACGCTGAGGCTTAGGATCAACATGACGTTCTGCGATTGTTCTTGGGTAAGCTGTGCCAACTGATGATTTGACTGATGATATCACGGTATGTCTTTTTTAAGTACGGTAATGACATTGCATCACTGAGATGAACTTGTCTCACACAGTACCTGGTTCATGTTATTTGCTTATGTTAAATTTACTTAACGTTTTGATCATCATCATCATCACCACCACGATCATGACCATAGTTCCTAAAGTTGTACCGGTACCTAAGCAGGGTGGGCAGAATCAAGAAACAGGGTCAGACAAACATACAAGCAGGGGAAACTATCATCTTAGGAACCTGTGAAAAGGCCATAGGCTGCTCCTGTTCATTCAGCGTTCAAGGCTCACGAAAAAAAAAAAAAAATCAGAATGATGATTGACCGGAGGTCAGATCCATTTTCTCTGGCCATTCGATTAATGGTTCCCTTTTTGCGTTTTTCCTTTTACGGTTTCAAAAGCTTTCTCACCCTTTCCTCGTCCTGTGATTTAATTCTTCTAACTTTACAGGAGTGGAGAATGGGTGATATAGGCAAATTATTTCCATTCCATTACTAACCAACTGCTTATACTGACCTCTTCAGTACGACGGTGGCTTCTTTATCTGATGCCAATAACCCGTTGATGATCTCCAGCTTATGAATGTTTGGGAGAATTTAAAGAGATAAAAAAAAAAAAATCTTTGGCTCTGCCACTACGGTGACGATATTTGTACGGTACTCTCTTCCGATTTCCCCTAGACAATTTCTCTCAGCTTAGGAACGCCATCTCGGACTCAAGGGGCTAATAATGCAAAGTGAAAGTATCAGTTATGACGAGAGAGAGGGAGGGAGGGAGGGAGGGAGGGAGAGATTACAGCATGGCCACAGGATGCAGGATAGTCAAGTCTTTTACCGGGGGAAAAAAAAAATGACGCTTCACTTTTTTTTTTTTATGGCGGTACCGGACATTATTACCACAGGCACGTATGATACTGCCTTCTACCTAATACTGTTCCTCCTCCTCCTCCTCCTCCTCCTCTTCATCACAATCCATCATCATCTCCGTCGTCATCGTCAATCATCACTCAGTATCATCATCATCATCATCATCATCATCATCATCATCATCATAAGATGATGATGATGATGATTATTTAATCACCAGATATGATGTTTACTCTTGTTCCAATTAGGCCGATATGATGTTTACTCTTGTTCCAATTAGGCCGATATGATGTTTACTCTTGTTCCAATTAGGCCTATTATTACTCAGCTCAAGACGATGATTACTACAATGAAGCTGTGGAACCCTGTAGCTGTTTCATGCAGAACGTTGATTATAAATTCCTACTCTTGTTTTCCTGCTGAGCACCATTGTAACAGGTAGGCTATACCAGTAGGAGAGGAGTACATCAGCAGGTTTACTTTGTTTTTGTTGTTTGAGTATCATGTTATGTGGTTGGGATATTGTTGGGAGCCACTGTGGTTGGTGCTGGTTGTGGATATCATGTGCGTGTGGTTGTAAGGTGTGGTTGTTGTCTTTGTTCGTGTGGTTGGGTTGTGCAGTGTGTTCGTATGATGTGGGTGTGTTGTGGTGTCATGTAGGGTGAGGTGTGTTTGGCCTTTGCTCTTTGTTGTTTGTTGTATGGTTGTGATGTGTGTTGTGATGCTGACGCGTGGTGTGGTAGTGTTGTTGTTGTGTTGCCTGTGGTGTGGTATAGTTGTGGCGATGATAATGGCAGTATTATTAATCTTACTGTGGTTGTATAATAATGGTTTGCGGTGTTTGTGGTTGTAGTGCAGTACGCGAGGAGCAGGACGTAATGTAGTGAATGGTGGTAGTTAAGGTGGTGGTGGTGGTGGTGTTGTGATATTGGTGGCAATAGCAGCGGTGGTTGTGATGGATGTGAGAATGATGATAGTTGTGCTTATGATCATGACAGTGGTGGTAGTGGTGGTAGCTGGGTATTGGATGGTCGGAAGTCAACCCCTCCCCCTATCGCCTCTCATACTCATCTTCCTTCCTGTCATTCATAGCAAGGAGGAGGGGAGGGGAGGGAACGGCGGAAGTAGAGAGAGAGAGAGAGAGAGAGAGAGAGAGAGAGAGAGAGAGAGAGAGACGCAGGATTGAGTAGAATAGCAGAAGGAGGGGAGGAAACGATAGAGGTAAGAGAGAGAAGTTGATGTAAGAAGTGGGGAGGCAACGAGGCTAACATGAGAAGAGGGGAATGGGGGAGGGTAGTGCAGGGGTGAAAGGCGAGGAGGAAGGTGAACACAAGGGCGAAGCAGAGAATCTAAGGAAAAAGAGGTAGGGATGGAAGAGGAGAGAGTAAAGGGAAAAGAGGAGGGGATAAAGTTTGGG
This sequence comes from Coenobita brevimanus, assembly GCF_032717465.1. Taxonomy (NCBI): domain Eukaryota; kingdom Metazoa; phylum Arthropoda; class Malacostraca; order Decapoda; family Coenobitidae; genus Coenobita; species Coenobita brevimanus. The sequence goes on along the minus strand of NC_137050.1, from coordinate 12,205,776 downwards.
AAGAGGAATAAGGTAAGGGAGGAGGGAAAGAGGATGTGGGAAGAAGAGGGAGGAAGGGAGAGAGGAGGGGGAGGAGAGATTAGCCGTAAGAGGGAAACAGGAAGGAAGGATTAAATTTGGTGCATTTAGGAGTTGAGGAATGTTTACAAAAAGCAGGAAAAGTGATGGAAAGGGGAAAGAGAGAAGCAGGATGGAGAGGAGATAGCATAGGGGAAGGATGAGGAGAGAGGGATTGATGATATGAGGGAAAGGGGGGAGAGGATGAAGAGGAAACAAGATGAGAGGAAGAGTTGAAAAAATATGATAATCAGAGGGAAGGGGTTCAAAATGAAGGAGGAAGGGCCAAACAGGGAGAATATTAAGGAAATGCGGAAATTTTGGCTAGGTAGGGGAGGAGAAGGCTGGAGAGGATAGGGTATGGAGGGAGGGATATAAGTGGACAGGAGGAGGAATGGGAATAATGATTGGATGAGGAAGAGAAGTTGGGTTGACGGGAAAATGAAACTGAAGAGAAAAGATGAGGAAGGGAGAATATTAGGGGAGGGGAAAAAGGGGTGGAAGGGGAGCGAGAAGAGAGGAAGGGAGAGAAAAGAAAGTGAAAAGGAGAGCGGGAGGGAGAAGTATGGCGGGAGTGTGGAGGTGGGAGGGGGAATGAAATTGACAGCTGAGATGGGGCTGGGGAAGAAGAAAGCAGTGTGTTGATAAAGAGGAGATAGGTAGGAAAGGGAAAGGATGAGAAGGGTTTCATGATGAGAGGGAACAAGTACAAGAAGGAAGAGGAGCAAACTAAGAAGAATAATGATGGGGTTAAGAGTGAGAGACGTTATGTAGAGGTGAACAGTAGGAATGGAAGAGAATAATGAAGGAGGAAAGAGAGAGGAAGGGAAATGAGAGGACTGGGAGGTAGGAGTTGATGGGAGGGTGGGAGGGGGAGAGAAGTATTGAGGAAGGGATAGCGAAGAGGGAGGGACAGGAAAGAAAGGGTGGAGGGAAGGAAAGGGGAAAGAGGGACAGGGCTATGAACAGAGGAATGGTGGGCAGGAGGAGGGATAGAGGGCAAAACAAGAGCGAGTGAAAGGAATAGAAGAGGCGAGAAGAAAAGGGTGGATGGGAGAGAGGGAAATAGGGGATGAGTGAGAGGAGGGGAAGGAAAGGAAGGAAAGAAGAGAGGTGAGAGAGGGAGGGAGAGGCATGGAGGGAGCAGATGTAGGAGGGTTCATGGTAGAGGGGGGGGGGAAGGGAAGTGAAGTTGACAGCTGCTATTAAATTGAATGGCTTCCTTGGATCACTCACTCACCCCAAGCGTAAATTGCTACTCCGCGATGTAGTACGAAGGTGAGCATGTGGTTTACGGTACTGATCTGCTGAGGTACGGTACATAGCAGTGATGATGATGTTGTCGTTGTTGATGCTCCTCATACTCACTCTGTGCATTCATACTTTCATTCTCCCACTTTCAGGTCCATACTCATTGACTCATACTCACTACGTTTTCAGAACTTGGGTACTTTCTTACTCGCTCTCACTTTTACTGTACACGCATTTACTCTCACATTCAGGTCTTCTGCGCTCACGCCTTCTCACAGTCGCTTTCACTTACTTTGCACTCATTCCCGCAGTCACTCTAACACCGTCACCTGCAAACTCTCACACTCACACCCTATTTAAACTCATTCACTCACATTCATTCATTCTCACACTGATAGCTGCATACTGTCACACTGGATCCCACTCAGTTTCATACTTATTCACACTTAGGCCTACATTTACTTCATCTTTTGAAGTGTTTTGGTGAGGCACGCTACAGGATTGACGAGGTGATGTAGTATCGTAGTTACTCTCGCTCTCACAACCTCTCATTCATTATTACACTCTCACCTTAACATTCACTACTCATCTAGCAGCCACACACTCTTACACTCTTAATTATTCTTCACTCGCTCTTGAACTCATAGACTGTCACTCACTAACTCACTCACTCACCCGTACACTTTCTCTCACACTGCCACTCACACCCTTACACTGTCTGACTCGCTTCGATGGAGTGGTTTTGTGGTGAGACACTATGTATTACTTAAAATTGCATGTACTGTAACTTGTGTACTGTGATGAAGATGTACAAAACCAAGGTAAGAGGCTGATGTACTGTAGTCACCTGTGATGAGCGTAGGTGGTGGCGTACATATGAGGCGTAACCCAATGCGTATAATAGCGGACATTATTATCGCTCCACTGTTTCCTCAATGCCTTGGGTCTTATTATGTATCGTTATGGGGTGAGTCAGTATTTATGTCTGCAACTGCACCTGTGATAAATGATGCTTCGGAAGTTTCAAAGCCAGCGATGATTTTCCTAACTCCTTCACTGCAGTGGTGTTTTGTAATTTATTCCTGATACTGCCACTTGGTTTTTGTTCGGCTTAGAAGAGACTTTTATTTATTTATTCATTTATTTTTTGGTGAATGGGTGAGATGCAGCCTTCATTGACCGCTTCACTATTCTCCTGAACTGAAAAAATTATCTGTAGGTAACAAATATAAACTAAAAATGACGTGCTTTGCCTCTAGGCTGTTGGGAGTGATGATTCCGTAAAGGCTGCTGAGAAATGGCTGTTGTGTAAGTGTGAGTGACGGAAAGTTTAAGTGTACTCTAAGTGTAGGTAATCAGGCATACACTACTTATCGTGGATGTAGAGTTGGGGTCAGTACTACCATTACACGCCTTCGCATCTTAATATTTACAGAATTCTTGCTAAACTAATCCTTAATAATCAGTTCAGTTGGAAATGGCTTCATGTGAGAACCCCAAACGTGTGAAGGGATTACTGACCCTGACAACTGTACTGCACCTTGGAGTTAGTCTGGAGGCTGTGTTTTATCTCCCCGTACTTTGGCAGATTTTATAATGGTCGGCTTTTGCAGGCATATTCTCGTAGGCCAAGGGGTCTCACTGCCACCTTTTCCTTATCAAGCCATTTCTGCTTCTGACACGTTATTTGACCTGTTCATTTGTAGCTGTGCCGGTACTAAAGCGAGGAAACTATGTAACTCACTAGATAATATTCAGATGCAATACACAAAAAAGTAATAGGCTGTGTGCAGATGGGTAGGCCTGTAAGATGGACCGAGGATTCCAGGAGTATGGTTGATGTGTGGATGATTGTGTGGCCCGTATCTCTGGACATACTGTTGATAGTTCTTTCGCTTTTTCCCCTTATTCCCTTCCTCCTGGACTGTACCTCTTTCAGCCTTCATTGGAAAGGATGATGATGATGATGATTAATATAATGACGACGATCATGATGATGATATATGATACGGTAGGATGATTACATAAAATAAATGTCCAAGGAAGATGTGTCAGGGAACCTCATAATCCCCTGAGAATACTGCCAGTAGTGATCCAAGATGTGGAAATGTTCAGTACGTCACGCTTTTTGACACCGGCGGAAAATTGTCCTCTGCTCAATTGAATTCCCGGTGTGAGACGTTCCCTAGAGTGGTTGGCTTCTCCTGCCTGTTCTTTGTTAATCACCGTAAATATGTTGAGAGTTGCGATACAAATGACGTAGATGGTTGATAACAGATTCTTTTATCATTCATGACGCAACAATAGGGTTTACAGGAAGCGTGCGTAAAGTATACATTCCCAGGAGTGTTTTCTCCGCTACTCTTCTCCACACACTTTATGATGCTATGACACCAGCAGAGTAGGATGCAGATGGGCCTTGTGTATTTACCTATTTGTAGTATACAGGAATTGAGCAATGCTCGTGTGTGTGTGTGTGTGTGTGTGTGTGTGTGTGTGTGCGTGAAATAGTCAGTCACGTGGGACAGCTAAGTATACAGTAGGTTGATTGTTACACGTCACTGATGGATTTCTAACTGTATGTGTTGGTAGTCATTTATCTCTGTGTCTGTCTATCTGTCTGTGTCTGTCTGTCTGTCTATCAATCTGTGTACGATATCTATCTGTCTGTCTTTCCATCTAGTCTGTGTATCATTGCGTGTCTGTCAGTTTATCAATATTTGTCCGTTTGTTAGTAGCTATTTTATCTATCTATGTCTTTATGAATCTTCACTCTACGATATTTGTGTTCTGTCTATATTATATCTATATTTGTCAATTTACCGGTTGTCCCGTCCTTGTACCTTTTCGTATTTACCTAGCTATCTTGGTTTCTCTTTCTACTTACTTAACTATTTGGCTGTTTGTCGGTAAGTCTCTGGACTTGTATAGATAGATAGATAGATTGATAGGTAGGCTTAATGGATAGATGGACGTAGTTACTGGTAGACAGATACGTAGAGTAATACAAGTATATAGGTGTTTCAGTGGATAGAGGTAGTTAGATAGAGGTACGGTAGAGAAGGTAGATGGATAAAGTAAAAGTTAGACTCAGTCATACACTTACCAAATACTTCTAATTTCTGATGCTTTGTGATTTTTCCTTCCACATCTCCAACTTTCTAGTACACTTTCAGTCATTCGTACCGGTATATCATACAGTATACGGCACGTTACAGTAGGCCATCTAATAGCCATCATACTTTATTTTGTAGTGGTCTCCCTTCTGTTCAGCCTTCAGAACACTAGTATTTTCCCCATCATCATCATATTTTTTTTTCTTTTATTAGATTCTCCTTATGCTGTATAGATACGTTCGGAACATGGTGATGATGATGATGATGATGATGATCATGATCATGATCATGATCATCATCATCATCATCACCATGTTCCGAACGTATCTATACAGCATAAGGAGAATCATGATCATCATCACCATCATCATCACCATCATCATCATTATCATATTTCCTAGCAGTAGTCTACGTAAGGTGGGTAGGGTTGAGATCTAGGAGTATAGATACAAAAACAAATAAGCCCCGGTAATATAATAAAGTACCGTACATATAGAAGCAAGTACATAAAAATAAGCAGGAAGTTATACAGGAAAAGGATGCAGGTATTGTCCAGGTGCACAAAGGTAGAGTAATTAGGCTAGGAGGTGGAGTTCCAGGACTGAATATTAGGAGGTAACTTGGAAGAGGCACAAAAGACCCTGATAGGATTGGGTTGAGGAGCCGAACAGCCTGGGTACCGAATCAACAATAGCCAAGGTAACCTGAGATGCACAGCCAATAGAACCCATTGTATTTACCCTACTTTTTTTGTTCGCTCTTTTTAAAACTAATTCTGACCCTTAATAGCCATCACTGCAGGCAAGAAATTGGGCGCTTCCTCGTCTCGGATTGCAGAGTGGGCGACGGTTGATAATGTTGCTTGCCAAGGGGGAAAAAAAAAAAAGTTGTTCCTTTAACGTGTTCAATGGTCAACCGTGCCGACGCGGATTCTCGCCCACTCATTCCCTGCCAGGCGTAGGATTTTTTTCTGCCTTATTGCACAGTTTCTCTATTTAGAAGCTGTTTTATAACCCTGTGTGATTGTATGTTATCTTATCATGAGTATTAACCATTATTTCAACCAGTACTGATCTCCGTTTGTTGGTATTCTCAAGTTTTTATGAGAGTTTTCCCCCCACAAGGCCGGCGGTTGAGCGTGCGTTGCCCTAAGGGAAAATAACTTCTGAGAGAGAAAATACAAGCATAAAGTTCCACCATAAATGAAGTTCCTGTGAGGGATGTGCTGTCGTGATGTACCCTGCAACAGCACCATTGTAAAAAACACACCTTAATTATGGTTACGTCACGCCACAATAGGGAATAAAAGAAGTAACAAGAGAAGTGAAGAAGGTTGAAGTCGTGAGGTTATGCAACGGCTTACCTTGAACTCTCGTACACTGGCTGGGGAAAAAGTTAACCTTACCATAATTTCTTTCTTGGTGGGAGTTGGCAGAGGTGAAGTTTAGTTGCATTTAAGCCCTTCACTACCGGAGATCTGCCTTTAAGCTGAATATTAACGTGTGACGTTAGCAGGAAAACAATGTATGCAATAGTGAAGTGGTAAATTAAGATTTTTACTGACTTTTACTGCGAGAAGTCATACCTGTTCTGAATACAGCTGGTGTCAGGAAGAATGATGTATAAAAAAAGACATCATAGCGAAGGGGTACTTGTAGTTTCACGTAATCCCTTTACTACGAGAGGTCTCAACAAAGGCTAACATTTTAATCGTCTGGCTTCAGAAAAATACGTTGAAAACGTCATCACATTGAAGGGGTCAAGCATAGTGAATGCACGCCTGAGTACATTTTAATAATCTTGGATCATACTAAATTATAAGAGGGGATGCTAAAAATATTGATTATTCGAATCAGTTAGTGGGTATAGCTGTGTGAATAGACTTCGATACTGGTGCTGGAAAAAAAAAATGTATGTAATGGAATGCGAGTAATCAAATGAAGTAGTGGGTGTATGAAATATGGACTGTGATTATGGGAAAATATGGGTATATGTGAGTGAATAGTATGGTATGTGTGTACCAGGCTGCAACTTTCTCCCCATCGATCAGAGGTAAGAGTGATGTTGCAGAAACTGAACAGGGATTTTCTACGCTAGAGTTTGTCCCGGCCTGAGATTTAGCTTGGCTTGTGTGGCGCCGTATCATCGCACATCCCAGGCGCTACTAACTCTTGCACAGCCAAGGACAACAATTAATCTGCTTCTTCACAAGTAGGGCATGTCCGTCACTTTCCACACTGACGCATCATATCAAAGTGCATCATCACCAGGAAGAGAAACATACCAAACCTTTTTCAATAGGAATATCAGCCAGCACAGGAAAATGAAAAGTAGACGAGGTTAATTATTTTAAGAACGTTTCCTCCCGACTGTACAATGGTCTTCATAAGTGGCCTCTTGATCCGTTTTTTTATTACCATGTCCACAGTAAATTGCAGAAACATGGATTATTAAACTTTTATTGCTATCTGTATAGCTGATTGGTCAGTTTTCCACATTTAACGTTATCAGGTGTACGAAAAATGACATATAACCAGTAAAACACCTTTGTCGGCGAGGTACAAGCGAGGCCATTTAAATCCGAAAGCATTGAAATGTCGCCCCACACTCCGAGGATGCCTGGAGTATATTGATCACCATCTGCCTACCAAGCTTCATGCCATTAAGACAAACTGTCTGGCCTGTGGCCCTCTTATAAAGGTTTTCGACATGAACTGCACTCCACGAAAGAACTACCTCCCTGGCCTATAAAGACTGGCTATACGAATACCCGGTACTGTAGTTTGTGTTGGAGTCTGGAGGCTTCATCATGGTTAACACCCCCACCCATCCAGGACGACAGCACTTTCCATTGCTGTGCAGACGATATATATATATATATATATATATATATATATATATATATATATATATATATATATATATATATATATATATATATATATATATATATATATATATATATATATATATATATATATATATATATATATATATATATATATATATATTCAGTATAAGAGAGACTCCCACAGAGTTGACTGGATAAGTATGTCTCCACTACAAAGCTATCTTCTTCAACCCCTTCAACTCAATGACGCTCTTACTGTTATATTCTTACCCGCGCCAGACGATTGTGCTAAGCGAAGAAGACCCCGCAGAGTGAGAGTGAAAGAAGACACGAGCAGGTTACGCCAGTCACAATAGACTCGTGAGAGAGAGAGAGAGAGAGAGAGAGAGAGAGAGAGAGAGAGAGAGAGAGAGAGAGAAATGATTCTGAACTAGAAAATAAAAATGTTAAAAAAAAAAGGTTGAACACAAAAAATACGGTGAGGTAGATTGTGAAGGGAGAAAGGTGAAATGAGAGAAACGGAAGAGAAAATGAATTGTGCATTTGAAGAAGGGTGAAAAAGTGAGAAATGGAGTAGGGAATTGATGAAAATATAAATTACCCATCAAATCACGTAAGTTATAACGGTCCTTTCAAATCTTTTGTTTTCAATCAATATTTCAAACACGTGCGTTAATGTACCGCCTCTGAGATGATTGGGCGGGAGGACCTGTGAGCGGTACGTGTCGAGGCGTGTGATTGGTGGGTGGGCGAGGGCTGGACCAATGGGAGGGCGCGTTGCAAGGAGGGTGTGGGAAGGAGGTCAGTGATAGCTGGCTGGTGTGTCAGGGTGAGGCGAGGGAGGCGGGATGAGACGGGAGGGAGGCTGTTTAGAGTTGGCATTTGCTGGCGGAACGAATATGGTGGACTGAAATAAGACTGAGGCTTAGTTAATGTGTGTGTGTGTGTTATGGGGATGGAGATAACAAAAATGCGTATTTTGTTTGGATAAATAAGACAGCATTTAATGAGGCAAGGCCATCGATGTGGGATATAGGTTACAGATGGTGGTAATGATGATTACTGATGCTGATAGGGGAAGTACAGTACATTACAACCATTATGCTCACATGAGTTTGTATTTTAGGTCGTGGTTACATTGATCTGACTAGTGAGCAGAGGTTACAGACTGAAATATTCCTGTGTATGAAGACTGTTTCAGTTATGAAGAGCGTTGTAGAACTGAAGATTAGTTGATACTGTTTTCTATAATGTTGCTCAACCATTTCTTTGCAAGGGGTTGTGTATAATTGCCGTTACTATAGCCAACGAGAAACAAGAAGTCTCCCGAAGCTGAACAGAATCGTCCTTTGCCGGGCTAGTAAAAAAAAAAAAAATCACGAGATACCTCCTAGAACTTGAAATTACATGAGGTAATCAGAGAAATGTAGAAACAGATGTCGTCGCAGTGAACGGGTGAGTGGATAATAGAGAGAGAGAGAGAGAGAGAGAGAGAGAGAGAGAGAGAGAGAATATCACCGAGAGCTGAATAAAATAATCTTTAGGTTGTGTGAATTCAGTATAAAAACACGTCATTTTACTGACAAAGGTTAACAGGGAACAGGAGCTGCGGTAAAGTACTTGATGAATATGTAAAGAAAAACATGTGGTACCTGTAGCTAATGAAAAACAAAAATGTTACGATGGTGTCGGTTATAAAAAAAAAAAAAAAATGGAGTCAATCGAATAAATCCAGTTTTTGTAGTGTGGTGAAGTACAAATCACCAACCGTATCAGTGGTACACGGTCCATTGTCGTCCTACAAGGCGCAACACCACGCTGGCCCAGTATTGCAAACCTTAATAAAATAAGAGATATTGTGTGCAAGAAATGCCAGTGTCAACACTGGCTTTTTTTTTTTTTTTTTTTTTAAGATGTACTAAAGAAACTTTTTATATATAGAACAAAGTTAAATCATGCTCAGACATTGTACTTTATGGAAAGTCATCGGTTTGTGGTGGTGCAAACAAGTTTCAGCTTTTACTGCCATATGAGCCAGTCTCTCCTGACGATTTTTTTTTTTTTTTTTTTTTTTTTTGTATACCGAAACATTCCTGTAGGAAAGACAGGTTTTTGGAAAAAAAAAAAAAAAAACATAAGCAACCTGCGCCGTTGCAACACTCCATCTGACCAGGCACATTCCACACCTCCCTACACACCAAACCAAGCGCATAACGGCCCTCTCCCTCCCATCTTTTATATTAAAGGTGGGCCTAAGGAGAACGCCGTTAGGACACATAACATGGGTCCTTCAGATTCCTTGCACAGATCGCATTGATTTTTTTTTTTTTTTTAACTTTTTCATAATTTTCAAAAACTACTTAAGACAACATTCTACCAATCGAAAGGCACCAGTTCACTGTGACACATAACTATGTGAAATATCATGACAATAGTGAATACTTTCTGAGTTCTGTCCCGGAAATGAAATCTGTACTCCCGGCCAGCCGCCCTGCCGCCCAGCTCTACCGATGGACACCTATTGATCCCAGTGATAACAATACCCTCCTCTGACTTTACCAGGTGGAGGGTAATTAATCATATTATTGTCTGATCACTCTTATAGTGTTATACTGCTATTTTCCTATTCTCTTTCTGGATCATACCGGCGTGGTAGATTGGTTGAGGATGGCGATTACTGAAATCAGTTGAAAGTGTATATTTAAAAAGTGTACTGAGATGAGTGGAATTTTGCCTGCCGATAGGCTGTATTTAATCAAATTTTTAACAAATCCAAGGGTTGTGTTTTTCCTCAAGATGGAAGAATTGATAGTGACCCATCTACCACTCTCTCCCAGAGTTTGAAAATTCCTGGTTAAAATTACCTCTAATCTTAGTGTGTATGGTATGGAGGTGTTTACTGTAGGTTAATTATTAACGACGCATTAGGCTTGATCAGCGAGGTCAAATCCGCACCCTGGTAACTTTAGGCTATATGAGACTGTATTACGGTATTATACACACCATGTTTACTTTTAAAACGACAGTCTATCGGCCTAGATTTACATGCCTGCAGATTTAGCCATTACTGACAAAGCATTCATAGGTATATAAATAAATGTAAACTCAGATATTCATTCGACCCCGTCTTGCACGGAGGTACAAAGGACTCAGTGACTTGGTGATTGGAAAGGAGGTGTGTCGACTGGATGGAGTGGATGGTTGACTGGATGGCTGACCGGATGATGCAGATAGTTATATGGATGGAGTGGATGGTTGAGTGGATGGGGTGGATGATTGAGCTGATTGTCGACTGGATGAAGTGCATAGTCGAGTGAATGGAGTGGAAAGTGAGGTAATGGTGTGGATGGTGGAAGGTTGGGTGGATGATCGAGTTGATATAGTGTATGGTTGACTGGATGGAGTGAATGACTGAGTGGATGGAGAAGATGATTGAGTGGATGGAGTAGATGGTTGAGTGGATGGTTGACTGATATTATATATATAGTTTGTAAGATGGAGTGGATGACCTGGAGGATACAGTAGCGTGGATGATTGAAACTGGGTGGCTTGTTGAATGGAGTGGGTAGTTAAGTGGATGGAATGGATATTAGTGGATAGAGTGGATGGTCGGCTTAATAAGACTAGGTGGGTTAAGTAAATAGGGTGGATAGCTCAGTAGATAGTCGAGTGGATGGAGAGGATGATAAAGTGGATGCAGGAGAATGTAACTATGCGTGGCACGGCTAGTGGGGCGAGTGGATGGAATGGATAATAAAGTGGATGCAGGGGGGTGTGACTGTGAGTGGCGTGGCTAGTGGGGCGAGTGGATGGTTGGGTGGATGCTGACAGACGGTGTTGTGTCATGGTTAGAGGGATGTGGAATTTTCTATCACCACTACATCCACCTCTCCTCCACTCACTGCTGCACTCCACGTTCCACCACACCTCACACTGCCCCGCATCCCATCATACTCGCATGTCTCATACTGATACTTATACCTCATACAGGCTTCAGAATACCTGCTTATTACTTATACCATATATCCACTCAACTCAAAGCTACGAAATCCACATCTGTTGCTGATTTCGGCTTATTCACATTCGCCATCCACTCACATGATGTAATGCTGCCTTCCGGGGACTCTGCAGTGTGTGACAATGTATGTGGTTTCTTTTAGCTCAGAACACCAATTTCTGAACTAGGTTGTGTGGTATGATGCGTTAAGGCGCTGTAGACCCATAAGGGTTTAAACCCAAGGGGAGGTAGGTTCGTAATAACTGACCACATTCTATAACTCAGACACAAGCCTCTGGTCATTCTCCTCTCACACATGAGGACTAAGTAGCCTATCCCCGGGTCCCTAAGGTCCTGGTCGGGTAATAGATATTAGAAGTTAGGTAGGTTATGGGTAGGTGTATCTATCAAACGTACCTTATAGCTACTGTCACACTTGCCCTCACACTTCTGACGCACTTAGGTAATGGAATGAGACCAGTACCAAGCGATTTTGTGCCGCCGAGAGAGCTCCTAGCACTGTGAGAGCTAAAACCAACCTTAGTTAATCATTTCACTGCTGTATATGCTTTGAAGTGTTATGTTTTCCGGCAGATGGAAGAAAACGTTGCTACCATAATTAACAGCGAATAAAATACTAGTGTCAATTAGCCATGTCGTTGCTGTGGTCCGCTTACCTCTTTTGATTAGCATAACGTGAATTTTTTTCCTTGTTGCATATGAGAGAATTCATGGCAGTCTGAGAGTTAGTAATATTAATTAACTGGTTCACAACGAGGACGTCTTTCAGTTATTCTTACTACCCTCACTCTGTTATATTCAGTTTACGAGACTTTTTTCAACTGGGGAAGTTTGATATAACTTTCATTAAGCCCTTCACAACACAGTTTTTTTTGTTTTTGTTTAATAAGATGAATAAATTCGTCTGGAAGTAGCAAGGATAAACAAAACCATATGTCCTTTGTTTGGACGCATGGTATTGTTCAAGTAAGGAATCCCAATAGTCAGTGTGTGTACAAATATACTTTATACTGCTGCTACTACCACTACTCTTCATCATTCAAACACATTCTCCTCTTGTATCCGTGCGTGAAGCATTGGGTGTGGGCGGGCAGTTTTCCAGCAACAGAAAGTGGTGTTCCTTGGCTGTACGGATCAGTTGCCCTCCAGGACCCGTTAAACACGGTTTGAACATGTGTAACAGAGCTGCATCTCCCACCCCCCCTCTCATGTAAGGCGTGTGCAGACCGGCCGCAACAATACATGCATACATACTGATGCAGATCCAGCAGTTGTCAAAAGAGGAAGTTTACAAAACTTCATATATATATTGTTTTAGTGATTGGTAACAGTTCTCTATTTAAAGTTGTAATAATAACGAAAAACATACACCAGGGTATGCATTATCGAAGTTTACAGCCATAAACAAGAAAACTTCCTCAAGGCACTTTGTTTCACCTTATACCGTAAGGGATTTTCGAATATGCAGGGCTGTTTTCATTCTGTAATTGTTACGCCCCCCCAAAAAAAAAAAAAAAAAAAAATTAGATGAAAAAAGATGGGGTTCATATTCCGTGAAGCCGCCGCTGATAAAAATACTACCTACTAAACACCTCATTGTAGTGCGGTTGTTCCGACATGACAGATGCAGTCAGACCGAAAGGGACAATTTGACTAGTAACCTAGGAGATTCATTCCTCCTTCATAAATAAATCTCTTTCAGGCTCATACGACAACGACTTAATAGAAACTGTGGTAGTGGCCAAGTTCTGTCCGATAACAACAAGGCGGTGTAGCCATCACCCAGCATAAGGGTCGCCACACCAGTGACCCCTACATCAAGACGGCCTTGCCCCCAGGCACCATCAATCATACTCACGCACCACTAACATTCCCCTTCCTCTGCCTCTATACCATATCATACCACACCATACCATGCATCACTTTCACCGCATCATGCCGACCCGTGTTCCCTACCCGCCTGTAGCTTAATTCCTTCTACCCGAGGACGATTTGTTTATCTCAATACAGTTTAACAAAAACGACGTTCTCAATCTGAAGGGCTGTGATCTTCACTACGGGGATGACTGCTTAATATTAGTCTGGATTCACGTTGACGATATTATTCAGTATAGGAAGAATGTCTCTGACTTACGAGGATAGGCTAAAAACTATCACCGTCAACCCTTTCACCACACCGTAGGCCGTAGGGGCTACTTTTTTCCTGCACTGAGACACCACCACAGACGATGGTATTCAGCTCAGGAAGACTTCGAATTCACTGGGTTAAGCTACCTCGTGTTACGGACTGGGTGTTTTTATTTATATACAAGGCCTACCTGCCATCAGTATATCATGCTAGCACCGAATATGTGAAGGGACGGAGGGAGGTTATGTGAGGAAGAATAGTTTGTTGCGGGAGGAAGGATCGTTGTTGAGTATGGAAAGAATGCTTGAAAGTCCTTCTGTCATGTCCATCCTACAGAATGCGGCATCGGGATATATATATATATATATATATATATATATATATATATATATATATATATATATATATATATATATATATATATATATATATATATATATATATTACACTTCAGCAGTTTTTCTTGTTATATATTCGTAAAGTTGTGAAATACTGTTACTCGCAGCTTCTGCGACGTTTCCTCCAGAAATCTAAAGCAAAATCTCGTTGGTGCATTCACAAGTCATCAAATTCGCAGCATGACTTTTCAGCCCCGACCCCATTATTCTGTCTGGCGAATTGGCCGTATCTCCCTTCAGTCTTTCGTTACAGCGGATGTCGTATTACAGTACATTACAGTGCACCACGCGGGAATGCAATATTCTGATCTCTCTTCATGGCGAACTGGAAATTTATCTTGCCTGCTTTCCCACATTAAAGTGGCCGATGATCCTTTAGCATTTTCACAAGTTTACATTTTTAACTGTGCGGTTCTCATATACCGACTTTCACCTGCTCCTCCTTGCTATACTTCTTCCCTAACAGCATCTTTTCGTAGCATGTGGGCGGTGGCTGCGGGGGAAAAAAAATGGGGATAGTGAGAGGGTACGGGCCAAGCGTGGCGTAGTAAAAGTAGTCTCGGAGAGGAGTTAGCGCGCGCCGATCACAGTGGGCATGTTGGCTGACTATATTTTGTGAAAGTCGCCGTTATATTGGAGCTAGATGTAATAATTCCCATCGTTATATGGTAAGTAATATATAATGTCTGCATTACGATGAGGTCTTGTTCATTATGCTATTACCACACAAGACAGTTTTATTCAGCTAAGAGAGAGACAGCTGGCTGTGAAGAGATAGTGGGACCTG